>NC_091470.1:119775754-120375754 GCF_036971445.1 Narcine bancroftii | reverse complement strand
CTCCATATCTCATTCCGCGCCTCTGAATCCCCATCTCTGATTCCCGGACTCTGATTCCCCACCTCTGATTCCCGGCCTCTTATTCCCAGCATCTGATTCCAGGCCTCTGATTCCCGGCCTCTGATTCCCCGCTTCTGATTCTGATTCCCTGCCTCTGATTCCCCATCTCTGATTCCGCACATCTGATTCCCTGCCTCTGATTCCCCTCCTCTGATTCCCCATATCTGATTCCCCACCTCTGTTTCCCCGCCTCTGATTCCCCGCCTCTGTTTCCCCATATCTAATTCCCCACCTCTGATGCACCAACTCTGATTCCCCGCCTCTGATTCCCCAGCTCTGATTCCCCGACTCTGATTCCCCGCATCCGATTCCCCATATCTGATTCCCCGCCTCTGTTTCCCCATATCTGATTCCCCGCCTCTGATTCCCAACTATGATTCCCCGCCTCTGATTCCCCAGCTCTGATTCCCTGCCTCTGATTCCCCTCGTTCTATTCCCTGCCTCTGATTCCCCGCCTGTGATTCCCCATCTCTGATTCACCACCTCTGATTATCCACCTCTGATTCCCCATATCTGATTCCCCGCCTCTGAATCCCCAACTCTGATTCCCTGCCTCTGATTCCCCAGCTCTGATTCCCCGCCTTTGATTCCCCCCGTCTGATTCCCATCCTCTGAATCCCCGTGTCTGATATCCTGCCTCTGATTCCCCGCCTCTGATTCCTCATCTCAGATTCAGCGCCTCTGATTCCCCACCTCTGATTCCCCATCTCTGATTCCGCACATCCGCTTCCCTGCCTCTGATTCCCCGACTCTGATTCCCCACCTCTGATTCCCCAGCTCTGATTCCCCGCCTCTGATTCCCCAACTCTGATTCCCCGCCTCTGATAACCCAGCTCTGATTCCCCGCCTCTGATTCCCCGTGTTTGATTCCCTGCCTCTGATTCCCCGCCTCTGATTCCCCATCTCTGATTCACCGCCTTTGATTCGCCACCTCTGATTCCCCATATCTGATTCCTCACCTCTGTTTCCCCATATCTGATTCCCCGCCTCTGAATCCCCAACTCTGATTCCCTGCCTCTGATTCCCCAGCTCTGATTCCCCGCCTTTGATTCCCCCCGTCTGATTCCCAGCCTCTGAATCCCCGTGTCTGATATCCTGCCTCTGATTCCCCGCCTCTGATTCCTCATCTCAGATTCACCGCCTCTGATTCCCCACCTCTGATTCCCCATCTCTGATTCCGCACATCCGCTTCCCTGCCTCTGATTCCCCGACTCTGATTCCCCACCTCTGATTCCCCAGCTCTGATTCCCCGCCTCTGATTCCCCAACTCTGATTCCCCGCCTCTGATAACCCAGCTCTGATTCCCCGCCTCTGATTCCCCGTGTTTGATTCCTTGCCTCTGATTCCCCGCCTCTGATTCCCCATCTCTGATTCACCGCCTTTGATTCGCCACCTCTGATTCCCCATATCTGATTCCTCACCTCTGTTTCCCCGCCTCTGATTCCCCGCCTCTGATTCCCCATATCTCATTCCCCGCCTCTGATTCCCCATCTCTGATTCCCGGACTCTGATTCCCCACCTCTGATTCCCGGCCTATTATTCCCGGCATCAGATTCCGGCCTCTGATTCCCGGCCTCTGATTCCCTGCTTCTGATTCTGATTCCCTGCCTCTGATTCCCCATTTCTGATTCCGCACATCTAATTCCCTGCCTCTGATTCCCCACCTCTGATTCCCCATATCTGATTCCCCAACTCTAATTCCCCGCCTCTGATTCCCCGCCCCTGTTTCCCCATATCTGATTCCCCGCCTCTGATTCCCCAACTCTGATGCCCCGCCACTGATTCCCCAGCTCTGATTCCCCGCCTCTGATTCCCCGTGTTTGATTCACTGCCTCTGATTCCCCGCCTCTGATTCCGCATCTCTGATTCACTGCATTTGATTCGCCACCTCTGATTCCCCATATCTGATTCCTCGCCTCTGTTTCCCTGCCTCTGATTCCCCGCCTCTGATTCTCCATATCTCATTCCGCGCCTCTGAATCCCCATCTCTGATTCCCGGACTCTGATTCCCCACCTCTGATTCCCGGCCTCTTATTCCCAGCATCTGATTCCAGGCCTCTGATTCCCGGCCTCTGATTCCCCGCTTCTGATTCTGATTCCCTGCCTCTGATTCCCCATCTCTGATTCCGCACATCTGATTCCCTGCCTCTGATTCCCCTCCTCTGATTCCCCATATCTGATTCCACACCTCTGTTTCCCCGCCTCTGATTCCCCGCCTCTGTTTCCCCATATCTAATTCCCCACCTCTGATGCACCAACTCTGATTCCCCGCCTCTGATTCCCCAGCTCTGATTCCCCGACTCTG
This sequence comes from Narcine bancroftii, assembly GCF_036971445.1. Classification (NCBI taxonomy): domain Eukaryota; kingdom Metazoa; phylum Chordata; class Chondrichthyes; order Torpediniformes; family Narcinidae; genus Narcine; species Narcine bancroftii. The sequence continues at coordinate 120,373,389 of NC_091470.1, read as the reverse complement.
ATTCCCCGCATCCGATTCCCCATATCTGATTCCCCGCCTCTGTTTCCCCATATCTGATTCCCCGCCTCTGATTCCCAACTATGATTCCCCGCCTCTGATTCCCCAGCTCTGATTCCCTGCCTCTGATTCCCCTCGTTCTATTCCCTGCCTCTGATTCCCCGCCTGTGATTCCCCATCTCTGATTCACCACCTCTGATTATCCACCGCTGATTCCCCATATCTAATTCCCCGCCTCTGTTTGCCCGCCTTTGATTCCCTGCCTCTGTTTCCCCATATCTGATTCCCCGCCTCTGAATCCCCAACTCTGATTCCCTGCCTCTGATTCCCCAGCTCTGATTCCCCGCCTTTGATTCCCCCCGTCTGATTCCCAGCCTCTGAATCCCCGTGTCTGATATCCTGCCTCTGATTCCCCGCCTCTGATTCCTCATCTCAGATTCACCGCCTCTGATTCCCCACCTCTGATTCCCCATCTCTGATTCCGCACATCCGCTTCCCTGCCTCTGATTCCCCGACTCTGATTCCCCACCTCTGATTCCCCAGCTCTGATTCCCCGCCTCTGATTCCCCAACTCTGATTCCCCGCCTCTGATAACCCAGCTCTGATTCCCCGCCTCTGATTCCCCGTGTTTGATTCCCCGCCTCTGTTTCCCCGCCTCTGATTCCCTGCCTCTGTTTCCCCATATCTAAGTCCCCGCCTCTGATTCCCCAACTCTGATTCCCCACCTCTGACTCCCCAGCTCTGATTACCCACCTCTGATTCCCCATATCTGATTCCCCGCCTCTGTTTCCCCGCCTCTGATTCCCCGCCACTGTTTCCCCATATCTGATTCCCCGCCTCTGAATCCCCAACTCTGATTCCCTGCATCTAATTCCCCAGCTCTGATTCCCCGCCTCTGATTCCCCGTGTCTGATTTCCTGCCTCTGATTCCCTGCCTCTGATTACCCATGTCTGATTCACCGCCTCTGATTCCCCACCTCTGATTCCCCATCTCTGATTCCGCACATCCGATTCCCAGCCTCTGATTCCCCATCCCTGATTCCCCGCCTCTGATTCCCCAACTCTGATTCCCCACCTCCGATTCCCCAGCTCTGATTCCCCGCCTCTGATTCGCCGTGTTTGATTCCCTGCCTCTGATTCCCCGCCTCTGATTCCCCATCTCTGATTCACCGCCTTTGATTCGCCATCTCTGATTCCCCATATCTGATTCCTCGCCTCTGTTTACCCGCCTCTGATTCCCCGCCTTTGATTCCCCATATCTCATTCCCCGCCTCTGATTCCCCATCTCTGATTCCCGGACTCTGATTCCCCACCTCTGATTCCCGGCCTCTGATTCCCTGCTTCTGATTCTGATTCCCTGCCTCTGATTCCCCATCTCTGATTCCGCACATCTAATTCCCTGCCTCTGATTCCCCACCTCTGATTCCCCATACCTGATTCCCCGCCTCTGTTTCCCCGCCTCTGATTCCCCGCCTCTGTTTCCCCATATCTAAGTCCCCGCCTCTGATTCCCCAACTTTGATTTCCCACCTCTGATTCCCCAGCTGTGATTCCCCGCCTCTGATTCCCCGCATCTGATTCCCTGCATCTGATTCCCAGCCTCTGATTCCCTGCCTCTGATTCCCAACCTCTGATTCCCCACCTCTGATTCCCCGCCTCTGATTCCCCGCCTCTGTTTCCCCATATCTGATTCCCCGCCTCTATTTGCCCGCCTCTGATTCCCCGCCTCTGTTTCCCCATATCTGATTACCCGCCTCTGAATCCCCAACTCTGATTCCCTGCCTCTAATTTCCCAGCTCTGATTCCCCGCCTCTGATTCCCCGTGTCTGATTTCCTGCCTCTGATTCCCCGCCTCTGATTACCCATGTCTGATTCACCGCCTCTGATTCCCCACCTCTGATTCCCCATCTCTGATTCCGCACATCCGATTCACTGCCTCTGATTCCCCAGCTCTGATTCCCCGCCTCTGATTCCCCGCGTCTTATTCCCTGCTTCTGATTCTGATTCCCTGCCTCTGATTCCCCATCTCTGATTCTGCACATCTGATTCCCTGCCTCTGATTCCCCACCTCTGATTCCCCATATATGATTCCCCGCCTCTGAATCCCCATCTCTGATTCCCGGACTCTGATTCCCCACCTCTGATACCCGGCCTCTTATAACCAGCATCTGATTCCAGGCCTCTGATTCCCGGCCTCTGATTCCCCGCTTCTGATTCTGATTCCCTGCCTCTGATTCCCCATCTCTGATTCCGCACATCTGATTCCCTGCCTCTGATTCCCCACCTCTGATTCCCCATATCTGATACCCCGCCTCTGTTTCCCCGCCTCTGATTCCCCGCCTCTGTTTCCCCATATCTAATTCCCCACCTCTGATGCACCAACTCTGATTCCCCGCCTCTGATTCCCCAGCTCTGATTCCCCGCCTCTGATTCACTGCATCCGATTCCCCATATCTGATTCCCCGCCTCTGTTTCCCCGCCTCTGATTCCCCGCCTCTGATTCCCCATATCTAATTCCCCGCCTCTGTATGCCCGCCTCTGATTCCCCGCCTCTGTTTCCCCATATCTGATTCCCCGCCACTGAATCCCCAACTCTGATTCCCTGCCTCTGATTCCCCAGCTCTGATTCCCCGCCTTTGATTCCCCCCGTCTGATTCCCAGCCTCTGAATCCCCGTGTCTGATATCCTGCCTCTGATTCCCCGCCTCTGATTCCCCATCTCAGATTCACCGCCTCTGATTCCCCACCTCTGATTCCCCATCTCTGATTCCGCACATCCGATTCCCTGCCTCTGATTCCCCGACTCTGATTCCCCACCTCTGATTCCCCAGCTCTGATTCCCCGCCTCTGATTCCACAACTCTGATTCCCCGCCTCTGATTCCCCGCCTCTGTTTCCCCATAACTAATTCCCCGCCTCTGATTCCCCAACTCTGATTCCCCACCTCTGATTCCCCAGCTCTGATTACCCACCTCTGATTCCCCATATCTAATTCCCTGCCTCTGTTTCCCCGCCTCTGATTCCCCGCCACTATTTCCCCATATCTGATTCTCCGCCTCAGAATCCCCAACTCTGATTCCCTGCATCTAATTCCCCAGCTCTGATTCCCCGCCTCTGATTCCCCGTGTCTGATTTCCTGCCTCTGATTCCCCGCCTCTGATTACCCATGTCTGATTCACCGCCTCTGATTCCCCACCTCTGATTCCCCATCTCTGATTCCGCACATCCGACTCCCAGCCTCTGATTCCCCATCTCTGATTCCCCGCCTCTGATTCCCCAACTCTGATTCCCCATCTCTGATTCCCCAGCTCTGATTCCCCGCCTCTGATTCCCCGTGTTTGATTCCCTGCCTCTGATTCCCCGCCTCTGATTCCCCATCTCTGATTCACCGCCTTTGATTCGCCACCTCTGATTCCCCATATCTGATTCCTCGCCTCTGTTTCCCCGCCTCTGATTTCCCGCCTCTGATTCCCCATATCTCATTCCCCGCCTCTGATTCCCCATCTCTGATTCCCGGACTCTGATTCCCCACCTCTGATTCCCGGCCTCTGATTCGCTGCTTCTGATTCTGATTCCCTGCCTCTGATTCCCCATCTCTGATTCCGCACATCTAATTCCCTGCCTCTGATTCCCCACCTCTGATTCCCCATATCTGATTCCCCGCCTCTGTTTCCCCGCCTCTGATTCCCCGCCTCTGTTTCCCCATGTCTAAGTCCCCGCTTCTGATTACCCAACTTTGATTCCCCACCTCTGATTCCCCAGCTCTGATTCCCCGCCTCTGATTCCCAGCATCTGATTCCCTGCATCTGATTCCCAGCCTCTGATTCCCTGCCTCTGATTCCCAAACTCTGATTCCCCACCTCTGATTCCCCATATCTGATTCCCCGCCTCTGTTTCCCCGCCTCTGATTCCCCGTGTCTGATTTCCTGCCTCTGATTCCCCGCCTCTGATTACCCATGTCTGCTTCACCGCCTCTGATTCCCCACCTCTGATTCCCCATCTCTGATTCCGCACATCCGATTCACTGCCTCTGATTCCCCAGCTCTGATTCCCCGCCTCTGATTCCCCACCTCTGATTCCCCATATCTGATTCCCCGCCTCTGATTCCCCGCCTCTGATTCCCCGTGTCTGATTTCCTGCCTCTGATTCCCCGCCTCTGATTACCCATGTCTGCTTCACCGCCTCTGATTCCCCACCTCTGATTCCCCATCTCTGATTCCGCACATCCGATTCACTGCCTCTGATTCCCCAGCTCTGATTCCCCGCCTCTGATTCCCCGCGTCTTATTCCCTGCTTCTGATTCTGATTCCCTGCCTCTGATTCCCCATCTCTGATTCTGCACATCTGATTCCCTGCCTCTGATTCCCCACCTCTGATTCGCCATATCTGATTCCCCGCCTCTGTTTCCCCGCCTCTGATTCCCCGACTCTGTTTCCCCATATCTAAGTCCCCGCCTCTGATTCCCCAACTCTGATTCCCCACCTCTGATTCCCCAGCTCTGATTCCCCGCCTCTGATTCCCCGCATCTGATTCCCTGCATATGATTCCCAGCCTCTGATTCCCTGCCTCTGATTCCCAACCTCTGATTCCCCACCTCTGATTCCCCATATCTGATTCCCCGCCTCTGTTTCCCCGCCTCTGATTCCCCGCCTCTGTTTCCCCATATCTCTTTCCCCGCCTCTATTTCCTAGCCTCTGATTCCCAGCCTCTGATTCCCCATATCTGATTCCCCGCCTCTGATTCCCCAACTCTGATTCCCCGCCTCGGATTCCCCAGCTCTGAATCCCCGCCTCTGATTCCCCGCGTCTGATTACCGGCCTCTGATTCCCCGCCTCTGATTCCCCGCCTCTGATTCCCCATCTCTGATTCCCGGACTCTGATTCCCCACCTCTGATTCCCGGCCTCTGATTCGCTGCTTCTGATTCTGATTCCCTGCCTCTGATTCCCCATCTCTGATTCCGCACATCTAATTCCCTGCCTCTGATTCCCCACCTCTGATTCCCCATATCTGATTCCCCGCCTCTGTTTCCCCGCCTCTGATTCCCCGCATCTGTTTCCCCATATCTAAGTCCCCGCCTCTGATTCCCAAACTTTGATTCCCCACCTCTGATTCCCCAGCTCTGATTCCCCGCCTCTGATTCCCCGCATCTGATTCCCTGCATCTGATTCCCAGCCTCTGATTCCCTGCCTCTGATTCCCAAACTCTGATTCCCCACCTCTGATTCCCCATATCTGATTCCCCGCCTCTGTTTCCCCGCCTCTGATTCCCCGCCTCTGTTTCCCCATATCTGATTCCCCGCCTCTATTTGCCCACCTCTGATTCCCCGCCTCTGTTTCCCCATATCTGATTACCCGCATCTGAATCCCCAACTCTGATTCCCTGCCTCTAATTTCCCAGCTCAGAATCCCCGCCTCTGATTCCCCGTGTCTGATTTCCTGCCTCTGATTCCCCGCCTCTGATTACCCATGTCTGATTCACCGCCTCTGATTCCCCACCTCTGATTCCCCATCTCTGATTCCGCACATCCGATTCACTGCCTCTGATTCCCCAGCTCTGATTCCCCGCCTCTGATTCCCCGCGTCTTATTCCCTGCTTCTGATTCTGATTCCCTGCCTCTGATTCCCCATCTCTGATTCCCCAACTCTAATTCCCCGCCTCTGATTCCCCGCCCCTGTTTCCCCATATCTGATTCCCCGCCTCTGATTCCCCAACTCTGATTCCCCGCCACTGATTCCCCAGCTCTGATTCCCCGCCTCTGATTCCCCGTGTTTGATTCACTGCCTCTGATTCCCCGCCTCTGATTCCGCATCTCTGATTCACCGCATTTGATTCGCCACCTCTGATTCCCCATATCTGATTCCTCGCCTCTGTTACCCCGCCTCTGATTCCCCGCCTCTGATTCTCCATATCTCATTCCGCGCCTCTGAATCCCCATCTCTGTTTCCCGGACTCTGATTCCCCACCTCTGATTCCCGGCCTCTTATTCCCAGCATCTGATTCCAGGCCTCCGATTCCCGGCCTCTGATTCCCCGCTTCTGATTCTGATTCCCTGCCTCTGATTCCCCATCTCTGATTCCGCACATCTGATTCCCTGCCTCTGATTCCCCTCCTCTGATTCCCCATATCTGATTCCCCACCTCTGTTTCCCCGCCTCTGATTCCCCGCCTCTGTTTCCCCATATCTAATTCCCCACCTCTGATGCACCAACTCTGATTCCCCGCCTCTGATTCCCCAGCTCTGATTCCCCGACTCTGATTCCCCGCATCCGATTCCCCATATCTGATTCCCCGCCTCTGTTTCCCCATATCTGATTCCCCGCCTCTGATTCCCAACTATGATTCCCCGCCTCTGATTCCCCAGCTCTGATTCCCTGCCTCTGATTCCCCTCGTTCTATTCCCTGCCTCTGATTCCCCGCCTGTGATTCCCCATCTCTGATTCACCACCTCTGATTATCCACCTCTGATTCCCCATATCTGATTCCCCGCCTCTGAATCCCCAACTCTGATTCCCTGCCTCTGATTCCCCAGCTCTGATTCCCCGCCTTTGATTCCCCCCGTCTGATTCCCAGCCTCTGAATCCCCGTGTCTGATATCCTGCCTCTGATTCCCCGCCTCTGATTCCTCATCTCAGATTCAGCGCCTCTGATTCCCCACCTCTGATTCCCCATCTCTGATTCCGCACATCCGCTTCCCTGCCTCTGATTCCCCGACTCTGATTCCCCACCTCTGAATCCCCAGCTCTGATTCCCCGCCTCTGATTCCCCAACTCTGATTCCCCGCCTCTGATAACCCAGCTCTGATTCCCCGCCTCTGATTCCCCGTGTTTGATTCCCTGCCTCTGATTCCCCGCCTCTGATTCCCCATCTCTGATTCACCGCCTTTGATTCGCCACCTCTGATTCCCCATATCTGATTCCTCACCACTGTTTCCCCATATCTGATTCCCCGCCTCTGAATCCCCAACTCTGATTCCCTGCCTCTGATTCCCCAGCTCTGATTCCCCGCCTTTGATTCCCCCCGTCTGATTCCCAGCCTCTGAATCCCCGTGTCTGATATCCTGCCTCTGATTCCCCGCCTCTGATTCCTCATCTCAGATTCACCGCCTCTGATTCCCCACCTCTGATTCCCCATCTCTGATTCCGCACATCCGCTTCCCTGCCTCTGATTCCCCGACTCTGATTCCCCACCTCTGATTCCCCAGCTCTGATTCCCCGCCTCTGATTCCCCAACTCTGATTCCCCGCCTCTGATAACCCAGCTCTGATTCCCCGCCTCTGATTCCCCGTGTTTGATTCCTTGCCTCTGATTCCCCGCCTCTGATTCCCCATCTCTGATTCACCGCCTTTGATTCGCCACCTCTGATTCCCCATATCTGATTCCTCACCTCTGTTTCCCCGCCTCTGATTCCCCGCCTCTGATTCCCCATATCTCATTCCCCGCCTCTGATTCCCCATCTCTGATTCCCGGACTCTGATTCCCCACCTCTGATTCCCGGCCTATTATTCCCGGCATCAGATTCCGGCCTCTGATTCCCGGCCTCTGATTCCCTGCTTCTGATTCTGATTCCCTGCCTCTGATTCCCCATTTCTGATTCCGCACATCTAATTCCCTGCCTCTGATTCCCCACCTCTGATTCCCCATATCTGATTCCCCAACTCTAATTCCCCGCCTCTGATTCCCCGCCCCTGTTTCCCCATATCTGATTCCCCGCCTCTGATTCCCCAACTCTGATGCCCCGCCACTGATTCCCCAGCTCTGATTCCCCGCCTCTGATTCCCCGTGTTTGATTCACTGCCTCTGATTCCCCGCCTCTGATTCCGCATCTCTGATTCACTGCATTTGATTCGCCACCTCTGATTCCCCATATCTGATTCCTCGCCTCTGTTTCCCCGCCTCTGATTCCCCGCCTCTGATTCTCCATATCTCATTCCGCGCCTCTGAATCCCCATCTCTGATTCCCGGACTCTGATTCCCCACCTCTGATTCCCGGCCTCTTATTCCCAGCATCTGATTCCAGGCCTCTGATTCCCGGCCTCTGATTCCCCGCTTCTGATTCTGATTCCCTGCCTCTGATTCCCCATCTCTGATTCCGCACATCTGATTCCCTGCCTCTGATTCCCCTCCTCTGATTCCCCATATCTGATTCCCCACCTCTGTTTCCCCGCCTCTGATTCCCCGCCTCTGTTTCCCCATATCTAATTCCCCACCTCTGATGCACCAACTCTGATTCCCCGCCTCTGATTCCCCAGCTCTGATTCCCCGACTCTGATTCCCCGCATCCGATTCCCCATATCTGATTCCCCGCCTCTGTTTCCCCATATCTGATTCCCCGCCTCTGATTCCCAACTATGATTCCCCGCCTCTGATTCCCCAGCTCTGATTCCCTGCCTCTGATTCCCCTCGTTCTATTCCCTGCCTCTGATTCCCCGCCTGTGATTCCCCATCTCTGATTCACCACCTCTGATTATCCACCGCTGATTCCCCATATCTAATTCCCCGCCTCTGTTTGCCCGCCTTTGATTCCCTGCCTGTTTCCCCATATCTGATTCCCCGCCTCTGAATCCCCAACTCTGATTCCCTGCCTCTTATTCCCCAGCTCTGATTCCCCGCCTTTGATTCCCCCCGTCTGATTCCCAGCCTCTGAATCCCCGTGTCTGATATCCTGCCTCTGATTCCCCGCCTCTGATTCCCCATCTCTGATTCCGCACATCCGCTTCCCTGCCTCTGATTCCCCGACTCTGATTCCCCACCTCTGATTCCCCAGCTCTGATTCCCCGCCTCTGATTCCCCAACTCTGATTCCCCGCCTCTGATAACCCAGCTCTGATTCCCCGCCTCTGATTCCCCGTGTTTGATTCCCTGCCTCTGATTCCCCGCCTCTGATTCCCCATCTCTGATTCACCGCCTTTGATTCGCCACCTCTGATTCCCCATATCTGATTCCTCACCTCTGTTTCCCCGCCTCTGATTCCCCGCCTCTGATTCCCCATATCTCATTCCCCGCCTCTGATTCCCCATCTCTGATTCCCGGACTCTGATTCCCCACCTCTGATTCCCGGCCTATTATTCCCGGCATCAGATTCCGGCCTCTGATTCCCGGCCTCTGATTCCCTGCTTCTGATTCTGATTCCCTGCCTCTGATTCCCCATTTCTGATTCCGCACATCTAATTCCCTGCCTCTGATTCCCCACCTCTGATTCCCCATATCTGATTCCCCGCCTCTGTTTCCCCGCCTCTGATTCCCTGCCTCTGTTTCCCCATATCTAAGTCCCCGCCTTTGATTCCCCAACTCTGATTCCCCACCTCTGACTCCCCAGCTCTGATTACCCTCCTCTGATTCCCCATATCTGATTCCCCGCCTCTGTTTCCCCGCTTCTGATTCCCCGCCACTGTTTCCCCATATCTGATTCCCCGCCTCTGAATCCCCAACTCTGATTCCCTGCATCTAATTCCCCAGCTCTGATTCCCCGCCTCTGATTCCCCGTGTCTGATTTCCTGCCTCTGATTCCCTGCCTCTGATTACCCATGTCTGATTCACCGCCTCTGATTCCCCACCTCTGATTCCCCATCTCTGATTCCGCACATCCGATTCCCAGCCTCTGATTCCCCATCCCTGATTCCCCGCCTCTGATTCCCCAACTCTGATTCCCCACCTCCGATTCCCCAGCTCTGATTCCCCGCCTCTGATTCCACGTGTTTGATTCCCTGCCTCTGATTCCCCGCCTCTGATTCCCCATCTCTGATTCACCGCCTTTGATTCGCCACCTCTGATTCCCCATATCTGATTCCTCGCCTCTGTTTACCCGCCTCTGATTCCCCGCCTCTGATTCCCCATATCTCATTCCCCGCCTCTGATTCCCCATCTCTGATTCCCGGACTCTGATTCCCCACCTCTGATTCCCGGCCTCTGATTCCCTGCTTCTGATTCTGATTCCCTGCCTCTGATTCCCCATCTCTGATTCCGCACATCTAATTCCCTGCTCTGATTCCCCACCTCTGATTCCCCATATCTGATTCCCCGCCTCTGTTTCCCCGCCTCTGATTCCCCGCCTCTGTTTCCCCATATCTAAGTCCCCGCCTCTGATTCCCCAACTTTGATTCCCCACCTCTGATTCCCCAGCTCTGATTCCCCACCTCTGATTCCCCGCATCTGATTCCCTGCATCTGATTAACAGCCTCTGATTCCCTGCCTCTGATTCCCAACCTCTGATTCCCAACCTCTGATTCCCCGCCTCTGATTCCCCGCCTCTGTTTCCCCATATCTGATTCCCCGCCTCTATTTGCCCGCCTCTGATTCCCCGCCTCTGTTTCCCCATATCTGATTACCCGCCTCTGAATCCCCAACTCTGATTCCCTGCCTCTAATTTCCCAGCTCTGATTCCCCGCCTCTGATTCCCCGTGTCTGATTTCCTGCCTCTGATTCCCCGCCTCTGATTACCCATGTCTGATTCACCGCCTCTGATTCCCCACCTCTGATTCCCCATCTCTGATTCCGCACATCCGATTCACTGCCTCTGATTCCCCAGCTCTGATTCCCCGCCTTTGATTCCCCGCGTCTTATTCCCTGCTTCTGATTCTGATTCCCTGCCTCTGATTCCCCATCTCTGATTCTGCACATCTGATTCCCTGCCTCTGATTCCCCACCTCTGATTCCCCATATATGATTCCCCGCCTCTGAGTCCCCATCTCTGATTCCCGGACTCTGATTCCCCACCTCTGATACCCGGCCTCTTATAACCAGCATCTGATTCCAGGCCTCTGATTCCCGGCCTCTGATTCCCCGCTTCTGATTCTGATTCCCTGCCTCTGATTCCCCATCTCTGATTCCGCACATCTGATTCCCTGCCTCTGATTCCCCACCTCTGATTCCCCATATCTGATTCCCCGCCTCTGTTTCCCCGCCTCTGATTCCCCGCCTCTGTTTCCCCGCCTCTGATTCCCTGCCTCTGTTTCCCCATATCTAAGTCCCCGCCTCTGATTCCCCAACTCTGATTCCCCACCTCTGACTCCCCAGCTCTGATTACCCACCTCTGATTCCCCATATCTGATTCCCCGCCTCTGTTTCCCCGCCTCTGATTCCCCGCCACTGTTTCCCCATATCTGATTCCCCGCCTCTGAATCCCCAACTCTGATTCCCTGCATCTAATTCCCCAGCTCTGATTCCCCGCCTCTGATTCCCCGTGTCTGATTTCCTGCCTCTGATTCCCTGCCTCTGATTACCCATGTCTGATTCACCGCCTCTGATTCCCCACCTCTGATTCCCCATCTCTGATTCCGCACATCCGATTCCCAGCCTCTGATTCCCCATCCCTGATTCCCCGCCTCTGATTCCCCAACTCTGATTCCCCACCTCCGATTCCCCAGCTCTGATTCCCCGCCTCTGATTCCCCGTGTTTGATTCCCTGCCTCTGATTCCCCGCCTCTGATTCCCCATCTCTGATTCACCGCCTTTGATTCGCCACCTCTGATTCCCCATATCTGATTCCTCGCCTCTGTTTACCCGCCTCTGATTCCCCGCCTCTGATTCCCCATATCTCATTCCCCGCCTCTGATTCCCCATCTCTGATTCCCGGACTCTGATTCCCCACCTCTGATTCCCGGCCTCTGATTCCCTGCTTCTGATTCTGATTCCCTGCCTCTGATTCCCCATCTCTGATTCCGCACATCTAATTCCCTGCCTCTGATTCCCCGCCTCTGTTTCCCCACCTCTGATTCCCCGCCTCTGTTTCCCCATATCTAAGTCCCCGCCTCTGATTCCCCAACTTTGATTCCCCACCTCTGATTCCCCAGCTCTGATTCCCCGCCTCTGATTCCCCGCATCTGATTCCCTGCATCTGATTCCCAGCCTCTGATTCCCTGCCTCTGATTCCCAACCTCTGATTCCCAACCTCTGATTCCCCGCCTCTGATTCCCCGCCTCTGTTTCCCCATATCTGATTCCCCGCCTCTATTTGCCCGCCTCTGATTCCCCGCCTCTGTTTCCCCATATCTGATTACCCGCCTCTGAATCCCCAACTCTGATTCCCTGCCTCTAATTTCCCAGCTCTGATTCCCCGCCTCTGATTCCCCGTGTCTGATTTCCTGCCTCTGATTCCCCGCCTCTGATTACCCATGTCTGATTCACCGCCTCTGATTCCCCACCTCTGATTCCCCATCTCTGATTCCGCACATCCGATTCACTGCCTCTGATTCCCCAGCTCTGATTCCCCGCCTCTGATTCCCCGCGTCTTATTCCCTGCTTCTGATTCTGATTCCCTGCCTCTGATTCCCCATCTCTGATTCTGCGCATCTGATTCCCTGCCTCTGATTCCCCACCTCTGATTCCCCATATATGATTCCCCGCCTCTGAATCCCCATCTCTGATTCCCGGACTCTGATTCCCCACCTCTGATACCCGGCCTCTTATAACCAGCATCTGATTCCAGGCCTCTGATTCCCGGCCTCTGATTCCCCGCTTCTGATTCTGATTCCCTGCCTCTGATTCCCCATCTCTGATTCCGCACATCTGATTCCCTGCCTCTGATTCCCCACCTCTGATTCCCCATATCTGATTCCCCGCCTCTGTTTCCCCGCCTCTGATTCCCCGCCTCTGTTTCCCCATATCTAATTCCCCACCTCTGATGCACCAACTCTGATTCCCCGCCTCTGATTCCCCAGCTCTGATTCCCCGCCTCTGATTCCCTGCATCCGATTCCCCATATCTGATTCCCCGCCTCTGTTTCCCCGCCTCTGATTCCCCGCCTCTGTTTCCCCATATCTGATTCCCCGCCTCTGATTCCCAACTATGATTCCCCGCCTCTGATTCCCCAGCTCTGATTCCCTGCCTCTGATTCCCCGCATTCTATTCCCTGCCTCTGATTCCCCGCCTGTGATTCCCCATCTCTGATTCACCACCTCTGATTCCCCACCTCTGATTCCCCATATCTAATTCCCCGCCTCTGTATGCCCGCCTCTGATTCCCCGCCTCTGTTTCCCCATATCTGATTCCCCGCCACTGAATCCCCAACTCTGATTCCCTGCCTCTGATTCCCCAGCTCTGATTCCACGCCTTTGATTCCCCCCGTCTGATTCCCAGCCTCTGAATCCCCGTGTCTGATATCCTGCCTCTGATTCCCCGCCTCTGATTCCCCATCTCAGATTCACCGCCTCTGATTCCCCACCTCTGATTCCCCATCTCTGATTCCGCACATCCGATTCCCTGCCTCTGATTCCCCGACTCTGATTCCCCACCTCTGATTCCCCAGCTCTGATTCTCCGCCTCTGATTCCACAACTCTGATTCCCCGCCTCTGATTCCCCGCCTCTGTTTCCCCATAACTAATTCCCCGCCTCTGATTCCCCAACTCTGATTCCCCACCTCTGATTCCCCAGCTCTGATTACCCACCTCTGATTCCCCATATCTAATTCCCTGCCTCTGTTTCCCCGCCTCTGATTCCCCGCCACTATTTCCCCATATCTGATTCTCCGCCTCAGAATCCCCAACTCTGATTCCCTGCATCTAATTCCCCAGCTCTGATTCCCCGCCTCTGATTCCCCGTGTCTGATTTCCTGCCTCTGATTCCCCGCCTCTGATTACCCATGTCTGATTCACCGCCTCTGATTCCCCACCTCTGATTCCCCATCTCTGATTCCGCACATCCGACTCCCAGCCTCTGATTCCCCATCTCTGATTCCCCGCCTCTGATTCCCCAACTCTGATTCCCCATCTCTGATTCCCCAGCTCTGATTCCCCGCCTCTGATTCCCCGTGTTTGATTCCCTGCCTCTGATTCCCCGCCTCTGATTCCCCATCTCTGATTCACCGCCTTTGATTCGCCACCTCTGATTCCCCATATCTGATTCCTCGCCTCTGTTTCCCCGCCTCTGATTTCCCGCCTCTGATTCCCCATATCTCATTCCCCGCCTCTGATTCCCCATCTCTGATTCCCGACTCTGATTCCCCACCTCTGATTCCCGGCCTCTGATTCGCTGCTTCTGATTCTGATTCCCTGCCTCTGATTCCCCATCTCTGATTCCGCACATCTAATTCCCTGCCTCTGATTCCCCACCTCTGATTCCCCATATCTGATTCCCCGCCTCTGTTTCCCCGCCTCTGATTCCCCGCCTCTGTTTCCCCATATCTAAGTCCCCGCCTCTGATTACCCAACTTTGATTCCCCACCTCTGATTCCCCAGCTCTGATTCCCCGCCTCTGATTCCCCGCATCTGATTCCCTGCATCTGATTCCCAGCCTCTGATTCCCTGCCTCTGATTCCCAAACTCTGATTCCCCACCTCTGATTCCCCATATCTGATTCCCCGCCTCTGTTTCCCCGCCTCTGATTCCCCGCCTCTGTTTACTCATATCTGATTCCCCGCCTCTATTTGCCCGCCTCTGATTCCCCGCCTCTGTTTCCCCATATCTGATTACCCGCCTCTGAATCCCCAACTCTGATTCCCTGCCTCTAATTTCCCAGCTCTGATTCCCCGCCTCTGATTCCCCGTGTTTGATTCCCTGCCTCTGATTCCCCGCCTCTGATTCTCCATCTCTGATTCACCACCTTTGATTCGCCACCTCTGATTCCCCATATCTGATTCCTCACCTCTGTTTCCCCGCCTCTGATTCCCCGCCTCTGATTCCCCATATCTCATTCCCCGCCTCTGATTCCCCATCTCTGATTCCCGGACTCTGATTCCCCACCTCTGATTCCCGGCCTATTATTCCCGGCATCAGATTCCGGCCTCTGATTCCCGGCCTCTGATTCCCTGCTTCTGATTCTGATTCCCTGCCTCTGATTCCCCATTTCTGATTCCGCACATCTAATTCCCTGCCTCTGATTCCCCACCTCTGATTCCCCATATCTGATTCCCCAACTCTAATTCCCCGCCTCTGATTCCCCGCCCCTGTTTCCCCATATCTGATTCCCCGCCTCTGATTCCCCAACTCTGATGCCCCGCCACTGATTCCCCAGCTCTGATTCCCCGCCTCTGATTCCCCGTGTTTGATTCACTGCCTCTGATTCCCCGCCTCTGATTCCGCATCTCTGATTCACCGCATTTGATTCGCCACCTCTGATTCCCCATATCTGATTCCTCGCCTCTGTTTCCCCGCCTCTGATTCCCCACCTCTGATTCTCCATATCTCATTCCGCGCCTCTGAATCCCCATCTCTGATTCCCGGACTCTGATTCCCCACCTCTGATTCCCGGCCTCTTATTCCCAGCATCTGATTCCAGGCCTCTGATTCCCGGCCTCTGATTCCCCGCTTCTGATTCTGATTCCCTGCCTCTGATTCCCCATCTCTGATTCCGCACATCTGATTCCCTGCCTCTGATTCCCCTCCTCTGATTCCCCATATCTGATTCCCCGCATCCGATTCCCCATATCTGATTCCCCGCCTCTGTTTCCCCATATCTGATTCCCCGCCTCTGATTCCCAACTATGATTCCCCGCCTCTGATTCCCCAGCTCTGATTCCCTGCCTCTGATTCCCCTCGTTCTATTCCCTGCCTCTGATTCCCCGCCTGTGATTCCCCATCTCTGATTCACCACCTCTGATTATCCACCGCTGATTCCCCATATCTAATTCCCCGCCTCTGTTTGCCCGCCTTTGATTCCCTGCCTCTGTTTCCCCATATCTGATTCCCCGCCTCTGAATCCCCAACTCTGATTCCCTGCCTCTGATTCCCCAGCTCTGATTCCCCGCCTTTGATTCCCCCCGTCTGATTCCCAGCCTCTGAATCCCCGTGTCTGATATCCTGCCTCTGATTCCCCGCCTCTGATTCCTCATCTCAGATTCACCGCCTCTGATTCCCCACCTCTGATTCCCCATCTCTGATTCCGCACATCCGCTTCCCTGCCTCTGATTCCCCGACTCTGATTCCCCACCTCTGATTCCCCAGCTCTGATTCCCCGCCTCTGATTCCCCAACTCTGATTCCCCGCCTCTGATAACCCAGCTCTGATTCCCCGCCTCTGATTCCCCGTGTTTGATTCCCTGCCTCTGATTCCCCGCCTCTGATTCCCCATCTCTGATTCACCGCCTTTGATTCGCCACCTCTGATTCCCCATATCTGATTCCTCACCTCTGTTTCCCCGCCTCTGATTCCCCGCCTCTGATTCCCCATATCTCATTCCCCGCCTCTGATTCCCCATCTCTGATTCCCGGACTCTGATTCCCCACCTCTGATTCCCGGCCTATTATTCCCGGCATCAGATTCCGGCCTCTGATTCCCGGCCTCTGATTCCCTGCTTCTGATTCTGATTCCCTGCCTCTGATTCCCCATTTCTGATTCCGCACATCTAATTCCCTGCCTCTGATTCCCCACCTCTGATTCCCCATATCTGATTCCCCGCCTCTGTTTCCCCGCCTCTGATTCCCTGCCTCTGTTTCCCCATATCTAAGTCCCCGCCTCTGATTCCCCAACTCTGATTCCCCACCTCTGACTCCCCAGCTCTGATTACCCACCTCTGATTCCCCATATCTGATTCCCCGCCTCTGTTTCCCCGCCTCTGATTCCCCGCCACTGATTCCCCATATCTCATTCCCCGCCTCTGATTCCCCATCTCTGATTCCCGGACTCTGATTCCCCACCTCTGATTCCCGGCCTCTGATTCCCTGCTTCTGATTCTGATTCCCTGCCTCTGATTCCCCATCTCTGATTCCGCACATCTAATTCCCTGCTCTGATTCCCCACCTCTGATTCCCCGTGTCTGATTTCCTGCCTCTGATTCCCTGCCTCTGATTACCCATGTCTGATTCACCGCCTCTGATTCCCCACCTCTGATTCCCCATCTCTGATTCCGCACATCCGATTCCCAGCCTCTGATTCCCCATCCCTGATTCCCCGTCTCTGATTCCCCAACTCTGATTCCCCACCTCCGATTCCCCAGCTCTGATTCCCCGCCTCTGATTCCCCGTGTTTGATTCCCTGCCTCTGATTCCCCACCTCTGATTCCCCATCTCTGATTCACCGCCTTTGATTTGCCATCTCTGATTCCCCATATCTGATTCCTCGCCTCTGTTTACCCGCCTCTGATTCCCCGCCTTTGATTCCCCATATCTCATTCCCCGCCTCTGATTCCCCATCTCTGATTCCCGGACTCTGATTCCCCACCTCTGATTCCCGGCCTCTGATTCCCTGCTTCTGATTCTGATTCCCTGCCTCTGATTCCCCATCTCTGATTCCGCACATCTAATTCCCTGCCTCTGATTCCCCACCTCTGATTCCCCATATCTGATTCCCCGCCTCTGTTTCCCCGCCTCTGATTCCCCGCCTCTGTTTCCCCATATCTAAGTCCCCGCCTCTGATTCCCCAACTTTGATTCCCCACCTCTGATTCCCCAGCTGTGATTCCCCGCCTCTGATTCCCCGCATCTGATTCCCTGCATCTGATTCCCAGCCTCTGATTCCCTGCCTCTGATTCCCAACCTCTGATTCCCCACCTCTGATTCCCCGCCTCTGATTCCCCGCCTCTGTTTCCCCATATCTGATTCCCCGCCTCTATTTGCCCGCCTCTGATTCCCCGCCTCTGTTTCCCCATATCTGATTACCCGCCTCTGAATCCCCAACTCTGATTCCCTGCCTCTAATTTCCCAGCTCTGATTCCCCGCCTCTGATTCCCCGTGTCTGATTTCCTGCCTCTGATTCCCCGCCTCTGATTACCCATGTCTGATTCACCGCCTCTGATTCCCCACCTCTGATTCCCCATCTCTGATTCCGCACATCCGATTCACTGCCTCTGATTCCCCAGCTCTGATTCCCCGCCTCTGATTCCCCGCGTCTTATTCCCTGCTTCTGATTCTGATTCCCTGCCTCTGATTCCCCATCTCTGATTCTGCACATCTGATTCCCTGCCTCTGATTCCCCACCTCTGATTCCCCATATATGATTCCCCGCCTCTGAATCCCCATCTCTGATTCCCGGACTCTGATTCCCCACCTCTGATACCCGGCCTCTTATAACCAGCATCTGATTCCAGGCCTCTGATTCCCGGCCTCTGATTCCCCGCTTCTGATTCTGATTCCCTGCCTCTGATTCCCCATCTCTGATTCCGCACATCTGATTCCCTGCCTCTGATTCCCCACCTCTGATTCCCCATATCTGATACCCCGCCTCTGTTTCCCCGCCTCTGATTCCCCGCCTCTGTTTCCCCATATCTAATTCCCCACCTCTGATGCACCAACTCTGATTCCCCGCCTCTGATTCCCCAGCTCTGATTCCCCGCCTCTGATTCCCTGCATCCGATTCCCCATATCTGATTCCCCGCCTCTGTTTCCCCGCCTCTGATTCCCCGCCTCTGATTCCCCATATCTAATTCCCCGCCTCTGTATGCCCGCCTCTGATTCCCCGCCTCTGTTTCCCCATATCTGATTCCCCGCCACTGAATCCCCAACTCTGATTCCCTGCCTCTGATTCCCCAGCTCTGATTCCCCGCCTTTGATTCCCCCCGTCTGATTCCCAGCCTCTGAATCCCCGTGTCTGATATCCTGCCTCTGATTCCCCGCCTCTGATTCCCCATCTCAGATTCACCGCCTCTGATTCCCCACCTCTGATTCCCCATCTCTGATTCCGCACATCCGATTCCCTGCCTCTGATTCCCCGACTCTGATTCCCCACCTCTGATTCCCCAGCTCTGATTCCCCGCCTCTGATTCCACAACTCTGATTCCCCGCCTCTGATTCCCCGCCTCTGTTTCCCCATAACTAATTCCCCGCCTCTGATTCCCCAACTCTGATTCCCCACCTCTGATTCCCCAGCTCTGATTACCCACCTCTGATTCCCCATATCTAATTCCCTGCCTCTGTTTCCCCGCCTCTGATTCCCCGCCACTATTTCCCCATATCTGATTCTCCGCCTCAGAATCCCCAACTCTGATTCCCTGCATCTAATTCCCCAGCTCTGATTCCCCGCCTCTGATTCCCCGTGTCTGATTTCCTGCCTCTGATTCCCCGCCTCTGATTACCCATGTCTGATTCACCGCCTCTGATTCCCCACCTCTGATTCCCCATCTCTGATTCCGCACATCCGACTCCCAGCCTCTGATTCCCCATCTCTGATTCCCCGCCTCTGATTCCCCAACTCTGATTCCCCATCTCTGATTCCCCAGCTCTGATTCCCCGCCTCTGATTCCCCGTGTTTGATTCCCTGCCTCTGATTCCCCGCCTCTGATTCCCCATCTCTGATTCACCGCCTTTGATTCGCCACCTCTGATTCCCCATATCTGATTCCTCGCCTCTGTTTCCCCGCCTCTGATTTCCCGCCTCTGATTCCCCATATCTCATTCCCCGCCTCTGATTCCCCATCTCTGATTCCCGGACTCTGATTCCCCACCTCTGATTCCCGGCCTCTGATTCGCTGCTTCTGATTCTGATTCCCTGCCTCTGATTCCCCATCTCTGATTCCGCACATCTAATTCCCTGCCTCTGATTCCCCACCTCTGATTCCCCATATCTGATTCCCCGCCTCTGTTTCCCCGCCTCTGATTCCCCGCCTCTGTTTCCCCATGTCTGATTCACCGCCTCTGATTCCCCACCTCTGATTCCCCATCTCTGATTCCGCACATCCGACTCCCAGCCTCTGATTCCCCATCTCTGATTCCCCGCCTCTGATTCCCCAACTCTGATTCCCCATCTCTGATTCCCCAGCTCTGATTCCCCGCCTCTGATTCCCCGTGTTTGATTCCCTGCCTCTGATTCCCCGCCTCTGATTCCCCATCTCTGATTCACCGCCTTTGATTCGCCACCTCTGATTCCCCATATCTGATTCCTCGCCTCTGTTTCCCCGCCTCTGATTTCCCGCCTCTGATTCCCCATATCTCATTCCCCGCCTCTGATTCCCCATCTCTGATTCCCGGACTCTGATTCCCCACCTCTGATTCCCGGCCTCTGATTCGCTGCTTCTGATTCTGATTCCCTGCCTCTGATTCCCCATCTCTGATTCCGCACATCTAATTCCCTGCCTCTGATTCCCCACCTCTGATTCCCCATATCTGATTCCCCGCCTCTGTTTCCCCGCCTCTGATTCCCCGCCTCTGTTTCCCCATGTCTAAGTCCCCGCCTCTGATTACCCAACTTTGATTCCCCACCTCTGATTCCCCAGCTCTGATTCCCCGCCTCTGATTCCCCGCATCTGATTCCCTGCATCTGATTCCCAGCCTCTGATTCCCTGCCTCTGATTCCCAAACTCTGATTCCCCACCTCTGATTCCCCATATCTGATTCCCCGCCTCTGTTTCCCCGCCTCTGATTCCCCGCCTCTGTTTCCCCATATCTGATTCCCCGCCTCTATTTGCCCGCCTCTGATTCCCCGCCTCTAATTTCCCAGCTCTGATTCCCCGCCTCTGATTCCACGTGTCTGATTTCCTGCCTCTGATTCCCCGCCTCTGATTACCCATGTCTGCTTCACCGCCTCTGATTCCCCACCTCTGATTCCCCATCTCTGATTCCGCACATCCGATTCACTGCCTCTGATTCCCCAGCTCTGATTCCCCGCCTCTGATTCCCCGCGTCTTATTCCCTGCTTCTGATTCTGATTCCCTGCCTCTGATTCCCCATCTCTGATTCTGCACATCTGATTCCCTGCCTCTGATTCCCCACCTCTGATTCGCCATATCTGATTCCCCGCCTCTGTTTCCCCGCCTCTGATTCCCCGACTCTGTTTCCCCATATCTAAGTCCCCGCCTCTGATTCCCCAACTCTGATTCCCCACCTCTGATTCCCCAGCTCTGATTCCCCGCCTCTGATTCCCCGCATCTGATTCCCTGCATATGATTCCCAGCCTCTGATTCCCTGCCTCTGATTCCCAACCTCTGATTCCCCACCTCTGATTCCCCATATCTGATTCCCCGCCTCTGTTTCCCCGCCTCTGATTCCCCGCCTCTGTTTCCCCATATCTCTTTCCCCGCCTCTATTTCCTAGCCTCTGATTCCCAGCCTCTGATTCCCCATATCTGATTCCCCGCCTCTGATTCCCCAACTCTGATTCCCCGCCTCGGATTCCCCAGCTCTGAATCCCCGCCTCTGATTCCCCGCGTCTGATTACCGGCCTCTGATTCCCCGCTCTGATTCCCCATCTCTGATTCACAACCTCTGATTCCCCACCTCTGGTTCCCCATATCTGATTTGCCGCCTCTGTTTCCCCGCCTCTGATTCACCACCTCTGATTCCCCGCCTCTGATTCGCCAGCTATGATTCCCCGCGTCTGATTCCCCGCATCTGATTCCCTGCCTCTGATTCCCCGCCTCTGATACCACATCTCTGATTCACCACCTCTGATTCCCCGCGTCTGATTCCCCGCCTCTGATTCACCATCTCTGATTCCCCATCTCTGATTCCCCAATTCTGATTCACCGCCTCTGATTCCCCAGCTCTGTTTCCTCGCCTCTGATTCCCTGCCTCTGATTCCCAACCTCTGATTCCCCACCTCTGATTTCCCATATTGATTCCCTGCCTCTGATTCCCCGCCTCTGATTCCCCAACTCTGATTCCCCGCCTCTGATTCCCCAGCTCTGATACCCCGCCTCTGATTCCCCGTGTTTGATTCCCTGCCTCTGATTCCCGGCCTCTGATTCCCCATCTCTGATTCATCGCCTTTGATTCGCCACCTCTGACTCCCCATATCTGATTCCCCGCCTCTGTTTCCCCGCCTCTGATTCCCCGCCTCTGATTCCCCATATCTCATTCCCCGCCTCTGAATCCCCATCTCTGATTCCCGGACTCTGATTCCCCACCTCTGATTCCCGGCCTCTTATTCCCGGCATATGATTCCGGCCTCTGATTCCCGGCCTCTGATTCCCTGCTTCTGATTCTGATTCCCTGCCTTTGATTCCCCATCTCTGATTCCGCACATCTGATTCCCTGCCTCTGATTCCCCATCTCTGATTCCCCATATCTGATTCCCCGCCTCTGTTTCCCCGCCTCTGATTCCCCGCCTCTGTTTCCCAATATCTAAGTCCCCGCCTCTGATTCCCCAACTCTGATTCCCCACCTCTGATTCCCCAGCTCTGATTTCCCGCCTCTGAATCCCCGCATCTGATTCCCTGCATCTGATTCCATGCCTCTGATTCCCTGCCTCTGATTTGCAACCTCTGATTCCCCACCACTGATTCCCCATATCTGATTCCCAGCCTCTGTTTCCCCGCCTCTGATTCCCATCCTCTGTTTCCCCATATCTGATTCCCGGCCTCTGATTCCCCGCCTCTGATTCCCCGCCTCTGATTCCCTGCCTCTGATTCCACATCTCCGATCCCGCAAATCTGATTCCCTGCCTCTGATTCCCCGCCTCTGATTCCCCGCCTCTGATTCCCTGCCTCTGATTCCCAACCTTTGATTCCCCACCTCCGATTCCCCGTGTTTGATTCCCCGCCTCTGATTCCCCATCTCTGATTCACCGCCTTTGATTCGCCACCTCTGATTCCCCATATCTGATTCCTCGCCTCTGTTTACCCACCTCTGATTCCCCGCCTCTGATTCCCCATATCTCATTCCCCGCCTCTGATTCCCCACCTCTGATTCCCCGCCTCTTATTCCCAGCATCTGATTCCAGGCCTCTGATTCCCGGCCTCTGATTCCCCGCTTCTGATTCTGATTCCCTGCCTCTGATTCCCAATCTCTGATTCCGCACATCTGATTCCCTGCCTCTGATTCCCCACCTCTGATTCCCCATATCTGATTCCCCACCTCTGTTTCCCCGCCTCTGATTCCCCGCCTCTGTTTCCCATTTCTAATTCCCCACCTCTGATGCACCAACTCTGATTCACCGCCTCTGATTCCCCAGCTCTGATTCCCCGCCTCTGATTCCCCGCATCCGATTCCCCATATCTGATTCCCCGCCTCTGTTTACCCATATCTGATTCCCCACCTCTGATTCCCAACTATGATTCCCCACCTCTGATTCCCCAGCTCTGATTCCATGCCTCTGATTCCCCGCGTTCTATTCCCTGCCTCTGATTCCCCGCCTGTGATTCCCCATCTCTGATTCACCACCTCTGATTCCCCACCTCTGATTCCCCATATCTAATTCCCCACCTCTGTTTGCCCGCCTCTGATTCCCCGCCTCTGTTTCCCCATATCTGATTCCCCGCCTCTGAATCCCCAACTCTGATTCCCTGCCTCTGATTCCCCAGCTCTGATTCCCCGCCTTTGATTCCCCCCGTCTGATTCCCAGCCTCTGAATCCCCGTGTCTGATATCCTGCCTCTGATTCCCCGCCTCTGATTCCTCATCTCAGATTCACCGCCTCTGATTCCCCACCTCTGATTCCCCAGCTCTGATTCCCCGCCTCTGATTCCCCAACTCTGATTCCCCGCCTCTGATAACGCAGCTCTGATTCCCCGCCTCCGATTCCCCGTGTTTGATTCCCTGCCTCTGATTCCCCGCCTCTGATTCTCCATCTCTGATTCACCACCTTTGATTCGCCACCTCTGATTCCCCATATCTGATTCCTCGCCTCTGTTTCCCCGCCTCTGATTCCCCGCCTCTGATTCCCCATATCTCATTCCCCGCCTCTGATTCCCCATCTCTGATTCCCGGACTCTGATTCCCCACCTCTGATTCCCGGCCTCTTATTCCCGGCATCAGATTCCGGCCTCTGATTCCCGGCCTCTGATTCCCTGCTTCTGATTCTGATTCCCTGCCTCTGATTCCCCATTTCTGATTCCGCACATCTAATTCCCTGCCTCTGATTCCCCACCTCTGATTCCCCATATCTGATTCCCCGCCTCTGTTTCCCCGCCTCTGATTCCCCGCCTCTGTTTCCCCATATCTAAGTCCCCGCCTCTGATTCCCCACCTCTGATTCCCCAGCTCTGATTACCCACCTCTAATTCCCCATATCTGATTCCCCGCCTCTGTTTCTCCGCCTCTGATTCCCCGCCACTGTTTCCCCATATCTGATTCCCCGCCTCTGAATCCCCAACTCTGATTCCCTGCATCTAATTCCCCAGCTCTGATTCCCCGCCTCTGATTCCCCAACTCTGATTCCCCACCTCTGATTCCCCAGCTCTGATTACCCACCTCTGATTCCCCATATCTAATTCCCTGCCTCTGTTTCCCCGCCTCTGATTCCCCGCCACTATTTCCCCATATCTGATTCTCCGCCTCAGAATCCCCAACTCTGATTCCCTGCATCTAATTCCCCAGCTCTGATTCCCCGCCTCTGATTCCCCGTGTCTGATTTCCTGCCTCTGATTCCCCGCCTCTGATTACCCATGTCTGATTCACCGCCTCTGATTCCCCATCTCTGATTCCCCGCCTCTGTTTCCCCAACTCTGATTCCCCACCTCTGATTCCGCACATCTAATTCCCTGCCTCTGATTCCCCACCTCTGATTCCCCATATCTGATTCCCCGCCTCTGTTTCCCCGCCTCTGATTCCCCGCCTCTGATGCCCCGTGTTTGATTCCCTGCCTCTGATTCCCCTCCTCTGATTCCCCATCTCTGATTCCGCACATCTAATTCCCTGCCTCTGATTCCCCACCTCTGATTCCCCATATCTGATTCCCCGCCTCTGTTTCCCCGCCTCTGATTCCCCGCCTCTGATGCCCCGTGTTTGATTCCCTGCCTCTGATTCCCCGCCTCTGATTCCCCATCTCTGATTCACCGCCTTTGATTCGCCACCTCTGATTCCCCATATCTGATTCCTCGCCTCTGTTTCCCCGCCTCTGATTTCCCGCCTCTGATTCCCCATATCTCATTCCCCGCCTCTGATTCCCCAACTCTGATTCCCGGACTCTGATTCCCCACCTCTGATTCCCGGCCTCTGATTCGCTGCTTCTGATTCTGATTCCCTGCCTCTGATTCCCCATCTCTGATTCCGCACATCTAATTCCCTGCCTCTGATTCCCCACCTCTGATTCCCCATATCTGATTCCCCGCCTCTGTTTCCCCGCCTCTGATTCCCCGCCTCTGTTTCCCCATATCTAAGTCCCCGCCTCTGATTCCCCAACTTTGATTCCCCACCTCTGATTCCCCAGCTCTGATTCCCCGCCTCTGATTCCCCGCATCTGATTCCCTGCATCTGATTCCCAGCCTCTGATTCCCTGCCTCTGATTCCCAAACTCTGATTCCCCACCTCTGATTCCCCATATCTGATTCTCCGCCTCTGTTTCCCCGCCTCTGATTCCCCGCCTCTGTTTCCCCATATCTGATTCCCCGCCTCTATTTGCCCGCCTCTGATTCCCCGCCTCTGTTTCCCCATATCTGATTACCCGCCTCTGAATCCCCAACTCTGATTCCCTGCCTCTAATTTCCCAGCTCTGATTCCCCGCCTCTGATTCCCCGTGTCTGATTTCCTGCCTCTGATTCCCCGCCTCTGATTACCCATGTCTGATTCACCGCCTCTGATTCCCCACCTCTGATTCCCCATCTCTGATTCCGCACATCCGATTCACTGCCTCTGATTCCCCAGCTCTGATTCCCCGCCTCTGATTCCCCGCGTCTTATTCCCTGCTTCTGATTCTGATTCCCTGCCTCTGATTCCCCATCTCTGATTCTGCACATCTGATTCCCTGCCTCTGATTCCCCACCTCTGATTCGCCATATCTGATTCCCCGCCTCTGTTTCCCCGCCTCTGATTCCCCGCCTCTGTTTCCCCATATCTAAGTCCCCGCCTCTGATTCCCCAACTCTGATTCCCCACCTCTGATTCCCCAGCTCTGATTCCCCGCCTCTGATTCCCCGCATCTGATTCCCTGCATCTGATTCCCAGCCTCTGATTCCCTGCCTCTGATTCCCAACCTCTGATTCCCCACCTTTGATTCCCCATATCTGATTCCCCGCCTCTGTTTCCCTGCCTCTGATTCCCCGCCTCTGTTTCCCCATATCTGATTCCCCGCCTCTATTTCCCAGCCTCTGATTCCCAGCCTCTGATTCCCCATATCTGATTCCCCGCCTCTGATTCCCCAACTCTGATTCCCCGCCTCGGATTCCCCAGCTCTGAATCCCCGCCTCTGATTCCCCGCGTCTGATTACCGGCCTCTGATTCCCCGCTCTGATTCCCCATCTCTGATTCACAACCTCTGATTCCCCACCTCTGATTCCCCATATCTGATTTGCCGCCTCTGTTTCCCCGCCTCTGATTCCCCACCTCTGATTCCCCGCCTCTGATTCGCCAGCTATGATACCCCGCGTCTGATTCCCCGCGTCTGATTCCCTGCCTCTGATTCCCCGCCTCTGATTCCACATCTCTGATTCACCACCTCTGATTCCCCGCGTCTGATTCCCCGCCTCTGATTCACCATCTCTGATTCCCCATCTCTGATTCCCCAATTCTGATTCACCGCCTCTGATTCCCCAGCTCTGTTTCCTCGCCTCTGATTCCCTGCCTCTGATTCCCAACCTCTGATTCCCCACCTCTGATTTCCCATATTGATTCCCTGCCTCTGATTCCCCGCCTCTGATTCCCCAACTCTGATTCCCCGCCTCTGATTCCCCAGCTCTGATTCCCCGCCTCTGATTCCCCGTGTTTGATTCCCTGCCTCTGATTCCCGGCCTCTGATTCCCCATCTCTGATTCATCGCCTTTGATTCGCCAATTCTAATTCCCCATATCTGATTCCCCGCCTCTGTTTCCCCGCCTCTGATTCCCCGCCTCTGATTCCCCATATCTCATTCCCCGCCTCTGAATCCCCATCTCTGATTCCCGGACTCTGATTCCCCACCTCTGATTCCCGGCCTCTTATTCCCGGCATCTGATTCCGGCCTCTGATTCCCGGCCTCTGATTCCCTGCTTCTGATTCTGTTTCCCTGCCTTTGATTCCCCATCTCTGATTCCGCACATCTGATTCCCTGCCTCTGATTCCCCATCTCTGATTCCCCATATCTGATTCCCCGCCTCTGTTTCCCCGCCTCTGATTCCCCGCCTCTGTTTCCCAATATCTAAGTCCCCGCCTCTGATTCCCCAACTCTGATTCCCCACCTCTGATTCCCCAGCTCTGATTCCCCGCCTCTGATTCCCCGCATCTGATTCCCTGTATCTGATTCCATGCCTCTGATTCCCTGCCTCTGATTCCCAACCTCTGATTCCCCACCACTGATTCCCCATATCTGATTCCCAGCCTCTGTTTCCCCGCCTCTGATTCCCCGCCTCTGTTTCCCCATATCTGATTCCCGGCCTCTGATTCCCTGCCTCTGATTCCACATCTCCGATCCCGCAAATCTGATTCCCTGCCTCTGATTCCCCGCCTCTGATTCCCCGCCTCTGATTCCCTGCCTCTGATTCCCAACCTCTAATTCCCCACCTCTGATTCCCCGTGTTTGATTCCCCGCCTCTGATTCCCCATCTCTGATTCACCGCCTTTGATTCGCCACCTCTGATTCCCCATATCTGATTCCTCGCCTCTGTTTACCCGCCTCTGATTCCCCGCCTCTGATTCCCCATATCTCATTCCCTGCCTCTGATTCCCCACCTCTGATTCCCGGCCTCTTATTCCCAGCATCTGATTCCAGGCCTCTGATTCCCGGCCTCTGATTCCCCGCTTCTGATTCTGATTCCCTGCCTCTGATTCCCCATCTCTGATTCCACACATCTGATTCCCTGCCTCTGATTCCCCACCTCTGATTCCCCATATCTGATTCCCCACCTCTGTTTCCCCGCCTCTGATTCCCCGCCTCTGTTTCCCCATATCAAATTCCCCACCTCTGATGCACCAACTCTGATTCCCCGCCTCTGATTCCCCAGCTCTGATTCCCCGCCTCTGATTCCCCGCATCCGATTCCCCATATCTGATTCCCCGCATCTGTTTCCCCATATCTGATTCCCCGCCTCTGATTCCCAACTATGATTCCCCGCCTCTGATTCCCCAGCTCTGATTCCCCATCTCTGATTCACCACCTCTGATTCCCCACCTCTGATTCCCCATATCTAATTCCCCGCCTCTGTTTGCCCGCCTCTGATTCCCCGCCTCTGTTTCCCCATATCTGATTCCCCGCCTCTGAATCCCCAACTCTGATTCCCTGCCTCTGATTCCCCAGCTCTGATTCCCCGCCTTTGATTCCCCCCGTCTGATTCCCAGCCTCTGAATCCCCGTGTCTGATATCCTGCCTCTGATTCCCCGCCTCTGATTCCTCATCTCAGATTCACCGCCTCTGATTACCCACCTCTGATTCCCCATCTCTGATTCCGCACATCCGATTCCCTGCCTCTGATTCCCCGACTCTGATTCCCCACCTCTGATTCCCCAGCTCTGATTCCCCGCCTCTGATTCCCCAACTCTGATTCCCCGCCTCTGATAACGCAGCTCTGATTCCCCGCCTCCGATTCCCCGTGTTTGATTCCCTGCCTCTGATTCCCCGCCTCTGATTCCCCATCTCTGATTCACCGCCTTTGATTCGCCACCTCTGATTCCCCATATCTGATTCCTCGCCTCTGTTTCCCCGCCTCTGATTCCCAGCCTCTGATTCCCCATATCTCATTCCCCGCCTCTGATTCCCCATCTCTGATTCCCGGACTCTGATTCCCCACCTCTGATTCCCGGCCTCTTATTCCCGGCATCAGATTCCGGCCTCTGATTCCCGGCCTCTGATTCCCTGCTTCTGATTCTGATTCCCTGCCTCTGATTCCCCATTTCTGATTCCGCACATCTAATTCCCTGCCTCTGATTCCCCACCTCTGATTCCCCATATCTGATTCCCCGCCTCTGTTTCCCCGCCTCTGATTCCCCGCCTCTGTTTCCCCATATCTAAGTCCCCGCCTCTGATTCCCCAACTCTGATTCCCCACCTCTGATTCCCCAGCTCTGATTACACACCTCTGATTCCCCATATCTGATTCCCCGCCTCTGTTTCCCCGCCTCTGATTCCCCGCCACTGTTTCCCCATATCTGATTCCCCGCCTCTGAATCCCCAACTCTGATTCCCTGCATCTAATTCCCCAGCTCTGATTCCCCGCCTCTGATTCCCCGTGTCTGATTTCCTGCCTCTGATTCCCCGCCTCTGATTACCCATGTCTGATTCACCGCCTCTGATTCCCCACCTCTGATTCCCCATCTCTGATTCCGCACATCCGATTCCCAGCCTCTGATTCCCCATCTCTGATTTCCCGCCTCTGATTCCCCAACTCTGATTCCCCACCTCCGATTCCCCAGCTCTGATTCCCCGCCTCTGATTCCCCGTATTTGATTCCCTGCCTCTGATTCCCCGCATCTGATTCCCCATCTCTGATTCACCGCCTTTGATTCGCCACCTCTGATTCCCCATATCTGATTCCTCACCTCTGTTTACCCGCCTCAGATTCCCCGCCTCTGATTCCCCATATCTCATTCCCCGCCTCTGATTCCCCACCTCTGATTCCCCATATCTGATTCCCCGCCTCTGTTTCCCCGCCTCTGATTCCCCTCCTCTGTTTCCCCATATCTAAGTCCCCGCCTCTGATTCCCCAACTCTGATTCCCCACCTCTGATTCCCCAGCTCTGATTACACACCTCTGATTCCCCATATCTGATTCCCCGCCTCTGTTTCCCCGCCTCTGATTCCCCGCCACTGTTTCCCCATATCTGATTCCCCGCCTCTGAATCCCCAACTCTGATTCCCTGCATCTAATTCCCCAGCTCTGATTCCCCGCCTCTGATTCCCCGTGTCTGATTTCCTGCCTCTGATTCCCCGCCTCTGATTACCCATGTCTGATTCACCGCCTCTGATTCCCCACCTCTGATTCCCCATCTCTGATTCCGCACATCCGATTCCCAGCCTCTGATTCCCCATCTCTGATTCCCCGCCTCTGATTCCCCAACTCTGATTCCCCACCTCCGATTCCCCAGCTCTGATTCCCCGCCTCTGATTCCCCGTGTTTGATTCCCTGCCTCTGATTCCCCGCATCTGATTCCCCATCTCTGATTCACCGCCTTTGATTCGCCACCTCTGATTCCCCATATCTGATTCCTCACCTCTGTTTACCCGCCTCAGATTCCCCGCCTCTGATTCCCCATATCTCATTCCCCGCCTCTGATTCCCCATCTCTGATTCCCGGACTCTGATTCCCCACCTCTGATTCCCGGCCTCTGATTCCCTGCTTCTGATTCTGATTCCCTGCCTCTGATTCCCCATCTCTGATTCCGCACATCTAATTCCCTGCCTCTGATTCCCCACCTCTGATTCCCCATATCTGATTCCCCGCCTCTGTTTCCCCGCCTCTGATTCCCCGCCTCTGTTTCCCCATATCTAAGTCCCCGCCTCTGATTCCCCAACTTTGATTCCCCACCTCTGATTCCCCAGCTCTGATTCCCCGCCTCTGATTCCCCGCATCTGATTCCCTGCATCTGATTCCCAGCCTCTGATTCCCTGCCTCTGATTCCCAACCTCTGATTCCCCACCTCTGATTCCCCGCCTCTGATTCCCCGCCTCTGTTTCCCCATATCTGATTCCCCGCCTCTATTTGCCCGGCTCTGATTCCCCTCCTCTGTTTCCCCATATCTGATTACCCGCCTCTGAATCCCCAACTCTGATTCCCTGCCTCTAATTTCCCAGCTCTGATTCCCCGCCTCTGATTCCCCGTGTCTGATTTCCTGCCTCTGATTCCCCGCCTCTGATTACCCATGTCTGATTCACCGCCTCTGATTCCCCACCTATGATTCCCCATCTCTGATTCCGCACATCCGATTCACTGCCTCTGATTCCCCAGCTCTGATTCCCCGCCTCTGATTCCCCGCGTCTTATTCCCTGCTTCTGATTCTGATTCCCTGCCTCTGATTCCCCATCTCTGATTCTGCACATCTGATTCCTCGCCTCTGTTTACCCGCCTCTGATTCCCCGCCTCTGATTCCCCATATCTCATTCCCCACCTCTGATTCCCCATCTCTGATTCCCGGACTCTGATTCCCCACTTCTGATTGCCGGCCTCTGATTCCCTGCTTCTGATTCTGATTCCCTGCCTCTGATTCCCCATCTCTGATTCCGCACATCTTATTCCCTGCCTCTGATTCCCCACTTCTGATTCCCCATATCTGATTCCCCGCCTCTGTTTCCCCGCCTCTGATTCCCCGCCTCTGTTTCCCCATATCTAAGTCCCCGCCTCTGATTCCCCAACTTTGATTCCCCACCTCTGATTCCCCAGCTCTGATTGCCCGCCTCTGATTCCCCGCATCTGATTCCCTGCATCTGATTCCCAGCCTCTGATTCCCTGCCTCTGATTCCCAAACTCTGATTCCCCACCTCTGATTCCCCATATCTGATTCCCCGCCTCTGTTTCCCCGCCTCTGATTCCCCGCCTCTGTTTCCCCATATCTGATTTCCCGCCTCTATTTGCCCGCCTCTGATTCCCCGCCTCTGTTTCCCCATATCTGATTACCCGCCTCTGAATCCCCAACTCTGATTCCCTGCCTCTAATTTCCCAGCTCTGATTCCCCGCCTCTGATTCCCCGTGTCTGATTTCCTGCCTCTGATTCCCCGCCTCTGATTACCCATGTCTGATTCCCCGCCTCTGATTCCCCGTGTCTGATTTCCTGCCTCTGATTCCCCGCCTCTGATTACCCATGTCTGATTCACCGCCTCTGATTCCCCACATCTGATTCCCCATCTCTGATTCCGCACATCCGATTCACTGCCTCTGATTCCCCAGCTCTGATTCCCCGCCTCTGATTCCCCGCGTCTTATTCCCTGCTTCTGATTCTGATTCCCTGCCTCTGATTCCCCATCTCTGATTCTGCACATCTGATTCCCTGCCTCTGATTCCCCACCTCTGATTCCCCATATCTGATTCCCCGCCTCTGAATCCCCATCTCTGATTCCCGGACACTGATTCCCCACCTCTGATTCCCGGCCTCTTATTACCAGCATCTGATTCCAGGCCTCTGATTCCCGGCCTCTGATTCCCCGCTTCTGATTCTGATTCCCTGCCTCTGATTCCCCATCTCTGATTCCGCACATCTGATTCCCTGCCTCTGATTCCCCACCTCTGATTCCCCATATCTGATTCCCCGCCTCTGTTTCCCCACCTCTGATTCCCCGCCTCTGTTTCCCCATATCTAATTCCCCACCTCTGATGCACCAACTCTGATTCCCCGCCTCTGATTCCCCAGCTCTGATTCCCCGCCTCTGATTCCCCGCATCCGATTCCCCATATCTGATTCCCCGCCTCTGTTTCCCCGCCTCTGATTCCCCGCCTCTGTTTCCCCATATCTGATTCCCCGCCTCTGATTCCCAACTATGATTCCCCGCCTCTGATTCCCCAGCTCTGATTCCCTGCCTCTGATTCCCCGCGTTCTATTCCCTGCCTCTGATTCCCCGCCTGTGATTCCCTATCTCTGATTCACCACCTCTGATTCCCCACCTCTGATTCCCCATATCTAATTCCCCGCCTCTGTTTGCCCGCCTCTGATTCCCCGCCTCTGTTTCCCCATATCTGATTCCCCGCCACTGAATCCCCAACTCTGATTCCCTGCCTCTGATTCCCCAGCTCTGATTCCCCGCCTTTGATTCCCCCCGTCTGATTCCCAGCCTCTGAATCCCCGTGTCTGATATCCTGCCTCTGATTCCCCGCCTCTGATTCCCCATCTCAGATTCACCGCCTCTGATTCCCCACCTCTGATTCCCCATCTCTGATTCCGCACATCCGATTCCCTGCCTCTGATTCCCCGACTCTGATTCCCCACCTCTGATTCCCCAACTCTGATTCCCCGCCTCTGATTCCCCGCCTCTGTTTCCCCATATCTAAGTCCCCGCTTCTGATTCCCCAACTCTGATTCCCCACCTCTGATTCCCCAGCTCTGATTACCCACCTCTGATTCCCCATATCTAATTCCCAGCCTCTGTTTCCCCGCCTCTGATTCCCCGCCACTGTTTCCCCATATCTGATTCTCTGCCTCTGAATCCCCAACTCTGATTCCCTGCATCTAATTCCCCAGCTCTGATTCCCCGCCTCTGACTCCCCGTGTCTGATTTCCTGCCTCTGATTCCCCGCCTCTGATTACCAATGTCTGATTCACCGCCTCTGTTTCCCCGCCTCTGATTCCCCGCCTCTGTTTCCCCATATCTAATTCCCCACCTCTGATGCACCAACTCTGATTCCCCGCCTCTGATTCCCCAGCTCTGATTCCCCGCCTCTGATTCCCCGCATCCGATTCCCCATATCTGATTCCCCGCCTCTGTTTCCCCGCCTCTGATTCCCCGCCTCTGTTTCCCCATATCTGATTCCCCGCCTCTGATTCCCAACTATGATTCCCCGCCTCTGATTCCCCAGCTCTGATTCCCTGCCTCTGATTCCCCGCGTTCTATTCCCTGCCTCTGATTCCCCGCCTGTGATTCCCCATCTCTGATTCACCACCTCTGATTCCCCACCTCTGATTCCCCATATCTAATTCCCCGCCTCTGTTGGCCCGCCTCTGATTCCCCGCCTCTGTTTCCCCATATCTGATTCCCAACCACTGAATCCCCAACTCTGATTCCCTGCCTCTGATTCCCCAGCTCTGATTCCCCGCCTTTGATTCCCCCCGTCTGAATCCCAGCCTCTGAATCCCCGTGTCTGATATCCTGTCTCTGATTCCCCGCCTCTGATTCCCCATCTCAGATTCACTGCCTCTGATTCCCCACCTCTGATTCCCCATCTCTGATTCCGCACATCCGATTCCCTGCCTCTGATTCCCCGACTCTGATTCCCCACCTCTGATTCCCCAGCTCTGATTCCCCGCCTCTGATTCCCCAACTCTGATTCCCCGCCTCTGATTCCCCGCCTCTGTTTCCCCATATCTAAGTCCCCGCCTCTGATTCCCCAACTCTGATTCCCCACCTCTGATTCCCCAGCTCTGATTACCCACCTCTGATTCCCCATATCTAATTCCCTGCCTCTGTTTCCCCGCCTCTGATTCCCCGCCACTGTTTCCCCATATCTGATTCTCCGCCTCTGAATCCCCAACTCTGATTCCCTGCATCTAATTCCCCAGCTCTGATTCCCCGCCTCTGATTCCCCGTGTCTGATTTCCTGCCTCTGATTCCCCGCCTCTGATTACCCATGTCTAATTCACCGCCTCTGATTCCCCACCTCTGATTCCCCATCTCTGATTCCGCACATCCGATTCCCAGCCTCTGATTCCATATCTCTGATTCCCCGCCTCTGATTCCCCAACTCTGATTCCCCACCTCTGATTCCCCAGCTCTGATTCCCCGCCTCTGATTCCCCGTGTTTGATTCCCTGCCTCTGATTCCCCGCCTCTGATTCCCCATCTCTGATTCACCGCCTTTGATTCGCCACCTCTGATTCCCCATATCTGATTCCTCGCCTTTGTTTCCCCGCCTCTGATTTCCCGCCTCTGATTCCCCATATCTCATTCCCCGCCTCTGATTCCCCATCTCTGATTCCCGGACTCTGATTCCCCACCTCTGATTCCCGGCCTCTGATTCGCTGCTTCTGATTCTGATTCCCTGCCTCTGATTCCCCATCTCTGATTCCGCACATCTAATTCCCCGCCTCTCTTTCCCCGCCTCTGATTCCCCGTGTTTGATTCCCTGCCTCTGATTCCCGGCCTCTGATTCCCTGCTTCTGATTCTGATTCCCTGCCTTTGATTCCCCATCTCTGATTCCGCACATCTAATTCCCTGCCTCTGATTCCCCACCTCTGATTCCCCATATCTGATTCCCCGCCTCTGTTTCCCCGACTCTGATTCCCCGCCTCTGTTTCCCCATATCTAAGTCCCCGCCTCTGATTCCCCAACTTTGATTCCCCACCTCTGATTCCCCAGCTCTGATTCCCCGCCTCTGATTCCACGCATCTGATTCCCTGCATCTGATTCCCAGCCTCTGATTCCCTGCCTCTGATTCCCAACCTCTGATTCCCCACCTCTGATTCCCCGCCTCTGATTCCCCGCCTCTGTTTCCCCATATCTGATTCCCCGCCTCTATTTGCCCGCCTCTGATTCCCCTCCTCTGTTTCCCCATATCTGATTACCCGCCTCTGAATCCCCAAATCTGATTCCCTGCCTCTAAATTCCCAGCTCTGATTCCCCGCCTCTGATTCCCCGTGTCTGATTTCCTGCCTCTGATTCCCCGCCTCTGATTACCCATGTCTGATTCACCGCCTCTGATTCCCCACCTATGATTCCCCATCTCTGATTCCGCACATCCGATTCACTGCCTCTGATTCCCCAGCTCTGATTCCCCGCCTCTGATTCCCCGCGTCTTATTCCCTGCTTTTGATTCTGATTCCCTGCCTCTGATTCCCCATCTCTGATTCTGCACATCTGATTCCTCGCCTCTGTTTACCCGCCTCTGATTCCCCACCTCTGATTCCCCATCTCTGATTCCGCACATCCGATTCCCAGCCTCTGATTCCCCATCTCTGATTTCCCGCCTCTGATTCCCCAACTCTGATTCCCCACCTCCGATTCCCCAGCTCTGATTCCCCGCCTCTGATTCCCCGTATTTGATTCCCTGCCTCTGATTCCCCGCATCTGATTCCCCATCTCTGATTCACCGCCTTTGATTCGCCACCTCTGATTCCCCATATCTGATTCCTCACCTCTGTTTACCCGCCTCAGATTCCCCGCCTCTGATTCCCCATATCTCATTCCCCGCCTCTGATTCCCCACCTCTGATTCCCCATATCTGATTCCCCGCCTCTGTTTCCCCGCCTCTGATTCCCCTCCTCTGTTTCCCCATATCTAAGTCCCCGCCTCTGATTCCCCAACTCTGATTCCCCACCTCTGATTCCCCAGCTCTGATTACACACCTCTGATTCCCCATATCTGATTCCCCGCCTCTGTTTCCCCGCCTCTGATTCCCCGCCACTGTTTCCCCATATCTGATTCCCCGCCTCTGAATCCCCAACTCTGATTCCCTGCATCTAATTCCCCAGCTCTGATTCCCCGCCTCTGATTCCCCGTGTCTGATTTCCTGCCTCTGATTCCCCGCCTCTGATTACCCATGTCTGATTCACCGCCTCTGATTCCCCACCTCTGATTCCCCATCTCTGATTCCGCACATCCGATTCCCAGCCTCTGATTCCCCATCTCTGATTCCACGCCTCTGATTCCCCAACTCTGATTCCCCACCTCCGATTCCCCAGCTCTGATTCCCCGCCTCTGATTCCCCGTGTTTGATTCCCTGCCTCTGATTCCCCGCATCTGATTCCCCATCTCTGATTCACCGCCTTTGATTCGCCACCTCTGATTCCCCATATCTGATTCCTCACCTCTGTTTACCCGCCTCAGATTCCCCGCCTCTGATTCCCCATATCTCATTCCCCGCCTCTGATTCCCCATCTCTGATTCCCGGACTCTGATTCCCCACCTCTGATTCCCGGCCTCTGATTCCCTGCTTCTGATTCTGATTCCCTGCCTCTGATTCCCCATCTCTGATTCCGCACATCTAATTCCCTGCCTCTGATTCCCCACCTCTGATTCCCCATATCTGATTCCCCGCCTCTGTTTCCCCGCCTCTGATTCCCCGCCTCTGTTTCCCCATATCTAAGTCCCCGCCTCTGATTCCCCAACTTTGATTCCCCACCTCTGATTCCCCAGCTCTGATTCCCCGCCTCTGATTCCCCGCATCTGATTCCCTGCATCTGATTCCCAGCCTCTGATTCCCTGCCTCTGATTCCCAACCTCTGATTCCCCACCTCTGATTCCCCGCCTCTGATTCCCCGCCTCTGTTTCCCCATATCTGATTCCCCGCCTCTATTTGCCCGGCTCTGATTCCCCTCCTCTGTTTCCCCATATCTGATTACCCGCCTCTGAATCCCCAACTCTGATTCCCTGCCTCTAATTTCCCAGCTCTGATTCCCCGCCTCTGATTCCCCGTGTCTGATTTCCTGCCTCTGATTCCCCGCCTCTGATTACCCATGTCTGATTCACCGCCTCTGATTCCCCACCTATGATTCCCCATCTCTGATTCCGCACATCCGATTCACTGCCTCTGATTCCCCAGCTCTGATTCCCCGCCTCTGATTCCCCGCGTCTTATTCCCTGCTTCTGATTCTGATTCCCTGCCTCTGATTCCCCATCTCTGATTCTGCACATCTGATTCCTCGCCTCTGTTTACCCGCCTCTGATTCCCCGCCTCTGATTCCCCATATCTCATTCCCCACCTCTGATTCCCCATCTCTGATTCCCGGACTCTGATTCCCCACTTCTGATTGCCGGCCTCTGATTCCCTGCTTCTGATTCTGATTCCCTGCCTCTGATTCCCCATCTCTGATTCCGCACATCTTATTCCCTGCCTCTGATTCCCCACTTCTGATTCCCCATATCTGATTCCCCGCCTCTGTTTCCCCGCCTCTGATTCCCCGCCTCTGTTTCCCCATATCTAAGTCCCCGCCTCTGATTCCCCAACTTTGATTCCCCACCTCTGATTCCCCAGCTCTGATTGCCCGCCTCTGATTCCCCGCATCTGATTCCCTGCATCTGATTCCCAGCCTCTGATTCCCTGCCTCTGATTCCCAAACTCTGATTCCCCACCTCTGATTCCCCATATCTGATTCCCCGCCTCTGTTTCCCCGCCTCTGATTCCCCGCCTCTGTTTCCCCATATCTGATTTCCCGCCTCTATTTGCCCGCCTCTGATTCCCCGCCTCTGTTTCCCCATATCTGATTACCCGCCTCTGAATCCCCAACTCTGATTCCCTGCCTCTAATTTCCCAGCTCTGATTCCCCGCCTCTGATTCCCCGTGTCTGATTTCCTGCCTCTGATTCCCCGCCTCTGATTACCCATGTCTGATTCCCCGCCTCTGATTCCCCGTGTCTGATTTCCTGCCTCTGATTCCCCGCCTCTGATTACCCATGTCTGATTCACCGCCTCTGATTCCCCACATCTGATTCCCCATCTCTGATTCCGCACATCCGATTCACTGCCTCTGATTCCCCAGCTCTGATTCCCCGCCTCTGATTCCCCGCGTCTTATTCCCTGCTTCTGATTCTGATTCCCTGCCTCTGATTCCCCATCTCTGATTCTGCACATCTGATTCCCTGCCTCTGATTCCCCACCTCTGATTCCCCATATCTGATTCCCCGCCTCTGAATCCCCATCTCTGATTCCCGGACACTGA
Organism: Narcine bancroftii; assembly: GCF_036971445.1. Taxonomy (NCBI): domain Eukaryota; kingdom Metazoa; phylum Chordata; class Chondrichthyes; order Torpediniformes; family Narcinidae; genus Narcine; species Narcine bancroftii. The sequence goes on along the minus strand of NC_091470.1, from coordinate 120,335,467 downwards.
TTCCCCACCTCTGATTCCCGGCCTCTTATTACCAGCATCTGATTCCAGGCCTCTGATTCCCGGCCTCTGATTCCCCGCTTCTGATTCTGATTCCCTGCCTCTGATTCCCCATCTCTGATTCCGCACATCTGATTCCCTGCCTCTGATTCCCCACCTCTGATTCCCCATATCTGATTCCCCGCCTCTGTTTCCCCACCTCTGATTCCCCGCCTCTGTTTCCCCATATCTAATTCCCCACCTCTGATGCACCAACTCTGATTCCCCGCCTCTGATTCCCCAGCTCTGATTCCCCGCCTCTGATTCCCCGCATCCGATTCCCCATATCTGATTCCCCGCCTCTGTTTCCCCGCCTCTGATTCCCCGCCTCTGTTTCCCCATATCTGATTCCCCGCCTCTGATTCCCAACTATGATTCCCCGCCTCTGATTCCCCAGCTCTGATTCCCTGCCTCTGATTCCCCGCGTTCTATTCCCTGCCTCTGATTCCCCGCCTGTGATTCCCTATCTCTGATTCACCACCTCTGATTCCCCACCTCTGATTCCCCATATCTAATTCCCCGCCTCTGTTTGCCCGCCTCTGATTCCCCGCCTCTGTTTCCCCATATCTGATTCCCCGCCACTGAATCCCCAACTCTGATTCCCTGCCTCTGATTCCCCAGCTCTGATTCCCCGCCTTTGATTCCCCCCGTCTGATTCCCAGCCTCTGAATCCCCGTGTCTGATATCCTGCCTCTGATTCCCCGCCTCTGATTCCCCATCTCAGATTCACCGCCTCTGATTCCCCACCTCTGATTCCCCATCTCTGATTCCGCACATCCGATTCCCTGCCTCTGATTCCCCGACTCTGATTCCCCACCTCTGATTCCCCAACTCTGATTCCCCGCCTCTGATTCCCCGCCTCTGTTTCCCCATATCTAAGTCCCCGCTTCTGATTCCCCAACTCTGATTCCCCATCTCTGATTCCCCAGCTCTGATTACCCACCTCTGATTCCCCATATCTAATTCCCAGCCTCTGTTTCCCCGCCTCTGATTCCCCGCCACTGTTTCCCCATATCTGATTCTCTGCCTCTGAATCCCCAACTCTGATTCCCTGCATCTAATTCCCCAGCTCTGATTCCCCGCCTCTGACTCCCCGTGTCTGATTTCCTGCCTCTGATTCCCCGCCTCTGATTACCAATGTCTGATTCACCGCCTCTGTTTCCCCGCCTCTGATTCCCCGCCTCTGTTTCCCCATATCTAATTCCCCACCTCTGATGCACCAACTCTGATTCCCCGCCTCTGATTCCCCAGCTCTGATTCCCCGCCTCTGATTCCCCGCATCCGATTCCCCATATCTGATTCCCCGCCTCTGTTTCCCCGCCTCTGATTCCCCGCCTCTGTTTCCCCATATCTGATTCCCCGCCTCTGATTCCCAACTATGATTCCCCGCCTCTGATTCCCCAGCTCTGATTCCCTGCCTCTGATTCCCCGCGTTCTATTCCCTGCCTCTGATTCCCCGCCTGTGATTCCCCATCTCTGATTCACCACCTCTGATTCCCCACCTCTGATTCCCCATATCTAATTCCCCGCCTCTGTTGGCCCGCCTCTGATTCCCCGCCTCTGTTTCCCCATATCTGATTCCCAACCACTGAATCCCCAACTCTGATTCCCTGCCTCTGATTCCCCAGCTCTGATTCCCCGCCTTTGATTCCCCCCGTCTGAATCCCAGCCTCTGAATCCCCGTGTCTGATATCCTGCCTCTGATTCCCCGCCTCTGATTCCCCATCTCAGATTCACTGCCTCTGATTCCCCACCTCTGATTCCCCATCTCTGATTCCGCACATCCGATTCCCTGCCTCTGATTCCCCGACTCTGATTCCCCACCTCTGATTCCCCAGCTCTGATTCCCCGCCTCTGATTCCCCAACTCTGATTCCCCGCCTCTGATTCCCCGCCTCTGTTTCCCCATATCTAAGTCCCCGCCTCTGATTCCCCAACTCTGATTCCCCACCTCTGATTCCCCAGCTCTGATTACCCACCTCTGATTCCCCATATCTAATTCCCTGCCTCTGTTTCCCCGCCTCTGATTCCCCGCCACTGTTTCCCCATATCTGATTCTCCGCCTCTGAATCCCCAACTCTGATTCCCTGCATCTAATTCCCCAGCTCTGATTCCCCGCCTCTGATTCCCCGTGTCTGATTTCCTGCCTCTGATTCCCCGCCTCTGATTACCCATGTCTAATTCACCGCCTCTGATTCCCCACCTCTGATTCCCCATCTCTGATTCCGCACATCCGATTCCCAGCCTCTGATTCCATATCTCTGATTCCCCGCCTCTGATTCCCCAACTCTGATTCCCCACCTCTGATTCCCCAGCTCTGATTCCCCGCCTCTGATTCCCCGTGTTTGATTCCCTGCCTCTGATTCCCCGCCTCTGATTCCCCATCTCTGATTCACCGCCTTTGATTCGCCACCTCTGATTCCCCATATCTGATTCCTCGCCTTTGTTTCCCCGCCTCTGATTTCCCGCCTCTGATTCCCCATATCTCATTCCCCGCCTCTGATTCCCCATCTCTGATTCCCGGACTCTGATTCCCCACCTCTGATTCCCGGCCTCTGATTCGCTGCTTCTGATTCTGATTCCCTGCCTCTGATTCCCCATCTCTGATTCCGCACATCTAATTCCCCGCCTCTCTTTCCCCGCCTCTGATTCCCCGTGTTTGATTCCCTGCCTCTGATTCCCGGCCTCTGATTCCCTGCTTCTGATTCTGATTCCCTGCCTTTGATTCCCCATCTCTGATTCCGCACATCTAATTCCCTGCCTCTGATTCCCCACCTCTGATTCCCCATATCTGATTCCCCGCCTCTGTTTCCCCGACTCTGATTCCCCGCCTCTGTTTCCCCATATCTAAGTCCCCGCCTCTGATTCCCCAACTTTGATTCCCCACCTCTGATTCCCCAGCTCTGATTCCCCGCCTCTGATTCCACGCATCTGATTCCCTGCATCTGATTCCCAGCCTCTGATTCCCTGCCTCTGATTCCCAACCTCTGATTCCCCACCTCTGATTCCCCGCCTCTGATTCCCCGCCTCTGTTTCCCCATATCTGATTCCCCGCCTCTATTTGCCCGCCTCTGATTCCCCTCCTCTGTTTCCCCATATCTGATTACCCGCCTCTGAATCCCCAAATCTGATTCCCTGCCTCTAAATTCCCAGCTCTGATTCCCCGCCTCTGATTCCCCGTGTCTGATTTCCTGCCTCTGATTCCCCGCCTCTGATTACCCATGTCTGATTCACCGCCTCTGATTCCCCACCTATGATTCCCCATCTCTGATTCCGCACATCCGATTCACTGCCTCTGATTCCCCAGCTCTGATTCCCCGCCTCTGATTCCCCGCGTCTTATTCCCTGCTTTTGATTCTGATTCCCTGCCTCTGATTCCCCATCTCTGATTCTGCACATCTGATTCCTCGCCTCTGTTTACCCGCCTCTGATTCCCCGCCTCTGATTCCCCATATCTCATTCCCCACCTCTGATTCCCCATCTCTGATTCCCGGACTCTGATTCCCCACTTCTGATTCCCGGCCTCTGATTCCCTGCTTCTGATTCTGATTCCCTGCCTCTGATTCCCCATCTCTGATTCCGCACATCTAATTCCCTGCCTCTGATTCCCCACCTCTGATTCCCCATATCTGATTCCCCGCCTCTGTTTCCCCGCCTCTGATTCCCCGCCTCTGTTTCCCCATATCTAAGTCCCCGCCTCTGATTCCCCAACTTTGATTCCCCACCTCTGATTCCCCAGCTCTGATTGCCCGCCTCTGATTCCCCGCATCTGATTCCCTGCATCTGATTCCCAGCCTCTGATTCCCTGCCTCTGATTCCCAAACTCTGATTCCCCACCTCTGATTCCCCATATCTGAGTCCCCGCCTCTGTTTCCCCGCCTCTGATTCCCCGCCTCTGTTTCCCCATATCTGATTCCCCGCCTCTATTTGCCCGCCTCTGATTCCCCGCCTCTGTTTCCCCATATCTGATTACCCGCCTCTGAATCCCCAACTCTGATTCCCTGCCTCTAATTTCCCAGCTCTGATTCCCCGCCTCTGATTCCCCGTGTCTGATTTCCTGCCTCTGATTCCCCGCCTCTGATTACCCACATCTGATTCCCCATCTCTGATTCCGCACATCCGATTCACTGCCTCTGATTCCCCAGCTCTGATTCCCCGCCTCTGATTCCCCGCGTCTTATTCCCTGCTTCTGATTCTGATTCCCTGCCTCTGATTCCCCATCTTTGATTCTGCACATCTGATTCCCTGCCTCTGATTCCCCACCTCTGATTCCCCATATCTGATTCCCCGCCTCTGAATCCCCATCTCTGATTCCCGGACACTGATTCCCCACCTCTGATTCCCGGCCTCTTATTACCAGCATCTGATTCCAGGCCTCTGATTCCCGGCCTCTGATTCCCCGCTTCTGATTCTGATTCCCTGCCTCTGATTCCCCATCTCTGATTCCGCACATCTGATTCCCTGCCTCTGATTCCCCACCTCTGATTCCCCATATCTGATTCCCCGCCTCTGTTTCCCCACCTCTGATTCCCCGCCTCTGTTTCCCCATATCTAATTCCCCACCTCTGATGCACCAACTCTGATTCCCCGCCTCTGATTCCCCAGCACTGATTCCCCGCCTCTGATTCCCTGCATCCGATTCCCCATATATGATTCCCCGCCTCTGTTTCCCCGCCTCTGATTCCCCGCCTCTGTTTCCCCATATTTGATTCCCCGCCTCTGATTCCCAACTATGATTCCCCGCCTCTGATTCCCCAGCTCTGATTCCCTGCCTCTGATTCCCCGTGTTCTATTCCCTGCCTCTGATTCCCCGCCTGTGATTCCCCATCTCTGATTCACCACCTCTGATTCCCCACCTCTGATTCCCCATATCTAATTCCCCGCCTCTGTTTGCCCGCCTCTGATTCCCCGCCTCTGTTTCCCCATATCTGATTCCCCGCCACTGAATCCCCAACTCTGATTCCCTGCCTCTGATTCCCCAGCTCTGATTCCCCGCCTTTGATTCCCCCCGTCTGATTCCCAGCCTCTGAATCCCCGTGTCTGATATCCTGCCTCTGATTCCCCGCCTCTGATTCCCCATCTCAGATTCACCGCCTCTGATTCCCCACCTCTGATTCCCCATCTCTGATTCCGCACATCCGATTCCCTGCCTCTGATTCCCCGACTCTGATTCCCCACCTCTGATTCCCCAGCTCTGATTCCCCGCCTCTGATTCCCCAACTCTGATTCCCCGCATCTGATTCCCTGCATCTGATTCCCAGCCTCTGATTCCCTGCCTCTGATTCCCAACCTCTGATTCCCCACCTCTGATTCCCCGCCTCTGATTCCCCGCCTCTGTTTCCCCATATCTGATTCCCCGCCTCTATTTGCCCGCCTCTGATTCCCCTCCTCTGTTTCCCCATATCTGATTACCCGCCTCTGAATCCCCAACTCTGATTCCCTGCCTCTAAATTCCCAGCTCTGATTCCCCGCCTCTGATTCCCCGTGTCTGATTTCCTGCCTCTGATTCCCCGCCTCTGATTACCCATGTCTGATTCACCGCCTCTGATTCCCCACCTATGATTCCCCATCTCTGATTCCGCACATCCGATTCACTGCCTCTGATTCCCCAGCTCTGATTCCCCGCCTCTGATTCCCCGCGTCTTATTCCCTGCTTTTGATTCTGATTCCCTGCCTCTGATTGCCCATCTCTGATTCTGCACATCTGATTCCTCGCCTCTGTTTACCCGCCTCTGATTCCCCGCCTCTGATTCCCCATATCTCATTCCCCACCTCTGATTCCCCATCTCTGATTCCCGGACTCTGATTCCCCACTTCTGATTCCCGGCCTCTGATTCCCTGCTTCTGATTCTGATTCCCTGCCTCTGATTCCCCATCTCTGATTCCGCACATCTAATTCCCTGCCTCTGATTCCCCACCTCTGATTCCCCATATCTGATTCCCCGCCTCTGTTTCCCCGCCTCTGATTCCCCGCCTCTGTTTCCCCATATCTAAGTCCCCGCCTCTGATACCCCAACTTTGATTCCCCACCTCTGATTCCCCAGCTCTGATTGCCCGCCTCTGATTCCCCGCATCTGATTCCCTGCATCTGATTCCCAGCCTCTGATTCCCTGCCTCTGATTCCCAAACTCTGATTCCCCACCTCTGATTCCCCATATCTGATTCCCCGCCTCTGTTTCCCCGCCTCTGATTCCCCGCCTCTGTTTCCCCATATCTGATTCCCCGCCTCTATTTGCCCGCCTCTGATTCCCCGCCTCTGTTTCCCCATATCTGATTACCCGCCTCTGAATCCCCAACTCTGATTCCCTGCCTCTAATTTCCCAGCTCGGATTCCCCGCCTCTGATTCCCCGTGTCTGATTTCCTGCCTCTGATTCCCCGCCTCTGATTACCCACATCTGATTCCCCATCTCTGATTCCGCACATCCGATTCACTGCCTCTGATTCCCCAGCTCTGATTCCCCGCCTCTGATTCCCCGCGTCTTATACCCTGCTTCTGATTCTGATTCCCTGCCTCTGATTCCCCATCTCTGATTCTGCACATCTGATTCCCTGCCTCTGATTCCCCACCTCTGATTCCCCATATCTGATTCCCCGCCTCTGAATCCCCATCTCTGATTCCCGGACACTGATTCCCCACCTCTGATTCCCGGCCTCTTATTACCAGCATCTGATTCCAGGCCTCTGATTCCCGGCCTCTGATTCCCGCTTCTGATTCTGATTCCCTGCCTCTGATTCCCCATCTCTGATTCCGCACATCTGATTCCCTGCCTCTGATTCCCCACCTCTGATTCCCCATATCTGATTCCCCGCCTCTGTTTCCCCACCTCTGATTCCCCGCCTCTGTTTCCCCATATCTAATTCCCCACCTCTGATGCACCAACTCTGATTCCCCGCCTCTGATTCCCCAGCACTGATTCCCCGCCTCTGATTCCCCGCATCCGATTCCCCATATCTGATTCCCCGCCTCTGTTTCCCTGCCTCTGATTCCCCGCCTCTGTTTCCCCATATCTGATTCCCCGCCTCTGATTCCCAACTATGATTCCCCGCCTCTGATTCCCGGCCTCTGATTCCCTGCTTCTGATTCTGATTCCCTGCCTCTGATTCCCCATTTCTGATTCCGCACATCTAATTCCCTGCCTCTGATTCCCCACCTCTGATTCCCCATATCTGATTCCCCGCCTCTGTTTCCCCGCCTCTGATTCACCGCCTCTGTTTCCCCATATCTAAGTCCCCGCCTCTGATTCCCCAACTCTGATTCCCCACCTCTGATTCACCAGCTCTGATTACACACCTCTGATTCCCCATATCTGATTCCCCGCCTCTGTTTCCCCGCCTCTGATTCCCCGCCACTGTTTCCCCATATCTGATTCCCCGCCTCTGAATCCCCAACTCTGATTCCCTGCATCTAATTCCCCAGCTCTGATTCCCCGCCTCTGATTCCCCGTGTCTGATTTCCTGCCTCTGATTCCCCGCCTCTGATTACCCATGTCTGATTCACCGCCTCTGATTCCCCACCTCTGATTCCCCATCTCTGATTCCGCACATCCGATTCCCAGCCTCTGATTCCCCATCTCTGATTCCCCGCCTCTGATTCCCCAACTCTGATTCCCCACCTCCGATTCCCCAGCTCTGATTCCCCGCCTCTGATTCCCCATGTTTGATTCCCTGCCTCTGATTCCCCGCATCTGATTCCCCATCTCTGATTCACCGCCTTTGATTCGCCACCTCTGATTCCCCATATCTGATTCCTCACCTCTGTTTACCCGCCTCAGATTCCCCGCCTCTGATTCCCCATATCTCATTCCCCGCCTCTGATTCCCCACCTCTGATTCCCCATATCTGATTCCCCACCTCTGTTTCCCCGCCTCTGATTCCCCTCCTCTGTTTCCCCATATCTAAGTCCCCGCCTCTGATTCCCCAACTCTGATTCCCCACCTCTGATTCCCCAGCTCTGATTACACACCTCTGATTCCCCATATCTGATTCCCCGCCTCTGTTTCCCCGCCTCTGATTCCCCGCCACTGTTTCCCCATATCTGATTCCCCGCCTCTGAATCCCCAACTCTGATTCCCTGCATCTAATTCCCCAGCTCTGATTCCCCGCCTCTGATTCCCCGTGTCTGATTTCCTGCCTCTGATTCCCCGCCTCTGATTACCCATGTCTGATTCACCGCCTCTGATTCCCCACCTCTGATTCCCCATCTCTGATTCCGCACATCCGATTCCCAGCCTCTGATTCCCCATCTCTGATTCCCCGCCTCTGATTCCCCAACTCTGATTCCCCACCTCCGATTCCCCAGCTCTGATTCCCCGCCTCTGATTCCCCGTGTTTGATTCCCTGCCTCTGATTCCCCGCCTCTGATTCCCCATCTCTGATTCACCGCCTTTGATTCGCCACCTCTGATTCCCCATATCTGATTCCTCGCCTCTGTTTCCCCGCCTCTGATTCCCAGCCTCTGATTCCCCATATCTCATTCCCCGCCTCTGATTCCCCATCTCTGATTCCCGGACTCTGATTCCCCACCTCTTATTCCCGGCCTCTTATTCCCGGCATCAGATTCCGGCCTCTGATTCCCGGCCTCTGATTCCCTGCTTCTGATTCTGATTCCCTGCCTCTGATTCCCCATTTCTGATTCCGCACATCTAATTCCCTGCCTCTGATTCCCCACCTCTGATTCCCCATATCTGATTCCCCGCCTCTGTTTCCCCGCCTCTGATTCCCCGCCTCTGTTTCCCCATATCTAAGTCCCCGCCTCTGATTCCCCAACTCTGATTCCCCACCTCTGATTCCCCAGCTCTGATTACACACCTCTGATTCCCCATATCTGATTCCCCGCCTCTGTTTCCCCACCTCTGATTCCCCGCCACTGTTTCCCCATATCTGATTCCCCGCCTCTGAATCCCCAACTCTGATTCCCTGCATCTAATTCCCCAGCTCTGATTCCCCGCCTCTGATTCCCCGTGTCTGATTTCCTGCCTCTGATTCCCCACCTCTGATTACCCATGTCTGATTCACCGCCTCTGATTCCCCACCTCTGATTCCCCATCTCTGATTCCGCACATCCGATTCCCAGCCTCTGATTCCCCATCTCTGATTCCCCGCCTCTGATTCCCCAACTCTGATTCCCCACCTCCGATTCCCCAGCTCTGATTCCCCGCCTCTGATTCCCCGTGTTTGATTCCCTGCCTCTGATTCCCCGCATCTGATTCCCCATCTCTGATTCACCGCCTTTGATTCGCCACCTCTGATTCCCCATATCTGATTCCTCACCTCTGTTTACCCGCCTCAGATTCCCCGCCTCTGATTCCCCATATCTCATTCCCCGCCTCTGATTCCCCACCTCTGATTCCCCATATCTGATTCCCCGCCTCTGTTTCCCCGCCTCTGATTCCCCTCCTCTGTTTCCCCATATCTAAGTCCCCGCCTCTGATTCCCCAACTCTGATTCCCCACCTCTGATTCCCCAGCTCTGATTACACACCTCTGATTCCCCATATCTGATTCCCCGCCTCTGTTTCCCCGCCTCTGATTCCCCGCCACTGTTTCCCCATATCTGATTCCCCGCCTCTGAATCCCCAACTCTGATTCCCTGCATCTAATTCCCCAGCTCTGATTCCCCGCCTCTGATTCCCCATGTCTGATTTCCTGCCTCTGATTCCCCGCCTCTGATTACCCATGTCTGATTCACCGCCTCTGATTCCCCACCTCTGATTCCCCATCTCTGATTCCGCACATCCGATTCCCAGCCTCTGATTCCCCATCTCTGATTCCCCGCCTCTGATTCCCCAACTCTGATTCCCCACCTCCGATTCCCCAGCTCTGATTCCCCGCCTCTGATTCCCCGTGTTTGATTCCATGCCTCTGATTCCCCGCATCTGATTCCCCATCTCTGATTCACCGCCTTTGATTCGCCACCTCTGATTCCCCATATCTGATTCCTCACCTCTGTTTACCCGCCTCAGATTCCCCGCCTCTGATTCCCCATATCTCATTCCCCGCCTCTGATTCCCCATCTCTGATTCCCGGACTCTGATTCCCCACCTCTGATTCCCGGCCTCTGATTCCCTGCTTCTGATTCTGATTCCCTGCCTCTGATTCCCCATCTCTGATTCCGCACATCTAATTCCCTGCCTCTGATTCCCCACCTCTGATTCCCCATATCTGATTCCCCGCCTCTGTTTCCCCGCCTCTGATTCCCCGCCTCTGTTTCCCCATATCTAAGTCCCCGCCTCTGATTCCCCAACTTTGATTCCCCACCTCTGATTCCCCAGCTCTGATTCCCGCCTCTGATTCCCCGCATCTGATTCCCTGCATCTGATTCCCAGCCTCTGATTCCCTGCCTCTGATTCCCAACCTCTGATTCCCCACCTCTGATTCCCCGCCTCTGATTCCCCGCCTCTGTTTCCCCATATCTGATTCCCCGCCTCTATTTGCCCGGCTCTGATTCCCCTCCTCTGTTTCCCCATATCTGATTACCCGCCTCTGAATCCCCAACTCTGATTCCCTGCCTCTAATTTCCCAGCTCTGATTCCCCGCCTCTGATTCCCCGTGTCTGATTTCCTGCCTCTGATTCCCCGCCTCTGATTACCCATGTCTGATTCACCGCCTCTGATTCCCCACCTATGATTCCCCATCTCTGATTCCGCACATCCGATTCACTGCCTCTGATTCCCCAGCTCTGATTCCCCGCCTCTGATTCCCCGCGTCTTATTCCCTGCTTCTGATTCTGATTCCCTGCCTCTGATTCCCCATCTCTGATTCTGCACATCTGATTCCTCGCCTCTGTTTACCCGCCTCTGATTCCCCGCCTCTGATTCCCCATATCTCATTCCCCACCTCTGATTCCCCATCTCTGATTCCCGGACTCTGATTCCCCACTTCTGATTCCCGGCCTCTGATTCCCTGCTTCTGATTCTGATTCCCTGCCTCTGATTCCCCATCTCTGATTCCGCACATCTTATTCCCTGCCTCTGATTCCCCACCTCTGATTCCCCATATCTGATTCCCCGCCTCTGTTTCCCCGCCTCTGATTCCCCGCCTCTGTTTCCCCATATCTAAGTCCCCGCCTCTGATTCCCCAACTTTGATTCCCCACCTCTGATTCCCCAGCTCTGATTGCCCGCCTCTGATTCATCGCATCTGATTCCCTGCATCTGATTCCCAGCCTCTGATTCCCTGCCTCTGATTCCCAAACTCTGATTCCCCACCTCTGATTCCCCATATCTGATTCCCCGCCTCTGTTTCCCCGCCTCTGATTCCCTGCCTCTGTTTCCCCATATCTGATTCCCCGCCTCTATTTGCCCGCCTCTGATTCCCGGCCTCTGTTTCCCCATATCTGATTCCCCGCCTCTGATTCCCCGTGTCTGATTTCCTGCCTCTGATTCCCCGCCTCTGATTACCCATGTCTGATTCCCCGCCTCTGATTCCCCGTGTCTGATTTCCTGCCTCTGATTCCCCGCCTCTGATTACCCATGTCTGATTCACCGCCTCTGATTCCCCACATCTGATTCCCCATCTCTGATTCCGCACATCCGATTCACTGCCTCTGATTCCCCAGCTCTGATTCCCCGCCTCTGATTCCCCGCGTCTTATTCCCTGCTTCTGATTCTGATTCCCTGCCTCTGATTCCCCATCTCTGATTCTGCACATCTGATTCCCTGCCTCTGATTCCCCACCTCTGATTCCCCATATCTGATTCCCCGCCTCTGAATCCCCATCTCTGATTCCCGGACACTGATTCCCCACCTCTGATTCCCGGCCTCTTATTACCAGCATCTGATTCCAGGCCTCTGATTCCCGGCCTCTGATTCCCCGCTTCTGATTCTGATTCCCTGCCTCTGATTCCCCATCTCTGATTCCGCACATCTGATTCCCTGCCTCTGATTCCCCACCTCTGATTCCCCATATCTGATTCCCCGCCTCTGTTTCCCCACCTCTGATTCCCCGCCTCTGTTTCCCCATATCTAATTCCCCACCTCTGATGCACCAACTCTGATTCCCCGCCTCTGATTCCCCAGCTCTGATTCCCCGCCTCTGATTCCCCGCATCCGATTCCCCATATCTGATTCCCCGCCTCTGTTTCCCCGCCTCTGATTCCCCGCCTCTGTTTCCCCATATCTGATTCCCCGCCTCTGATTCCCAACTATGATTCCCCGCCTCTGATTCCCCAGCTCTGATTCCCTGCCTCTGATTCCCCACGTTCTATTCCCTGCCTCTGATTCCCCGCCGTGATTCCCTATCTCTGATTCACCACCTCTGATTCCCCACCTCTGATTCCCCATATCTAATTCCCCGCCTCTGTTTGCCCGCCTCTGATTCCCCGCCTCTGTTTCCCCATATCTGATTCCCCGCCACTGAATCCCCAACTCTGATTCCCTGCCTCTGATTCCCCAGCTCTGATTCCCCGCCTTTGATTCCCCCCGTCTGATTCCCAGCCTCTGAATCCCCGTGTCTGATATCCTGCCTCTGATTCCCCGCCTCTGATTCCCCATCTCAGATTCACCGCCTCTGATTCCCCACCTCTGATTCCCCATCTCTGATTCCGCACATCCGATTCCCTGCCTCTGATTCCCCGACTCTGATTCCCCACCTCTGATTCCCCAACTCTGATTCCCCGCCTCTGATTCCCCGCCTCTGTTTCCCCATATCTAAGTCCCCGCCTCTGATTCCCCAACTCTGATTCCCCACCTCTGATTCCCCAGCTCTGATTACCCACCTCTGATTCCCCATATCTAATTCCCAGCCTCTGTTTCCCCGCCTCTGATTCCCCGCCACTGTTTCCCCATATCTGATTCTCTGCCTCTGAATCCCCAACTCTGATTCCCTGCATCTAATTCCCCAGCTCTGATTCCCCGCCTCTGACTCCCCGTGTCTGATTTCCTGCCTCTGATTCCCCGCCTCTGATTACCAATGTCTGATTCACCGCCTCTGTTTCCCCGCCTCTGATTCCCCGCCTCTGTTTCCCCATATCTAATTCCCCACCTCTGATGCACCAACTCTGATTCCCCGCCTCTGATTCCCCAGCTCTGATTCCCCGCCTCTGATTCCCCGCATCCGATTCCCCATATCTGATTCCCCGCCTCTGTTTCCCCGCCTCTGATTCCCCGCCTCTGTTTCCCCATATCTGATTCCCCGCCTCTGATTCCCAACTATGATTCCCCGCCTCTGATTCCCCAGCTCTGATTCCCTGCCTCTGATTCCCCGCGTTCTATTCCCTGCCTCTGATTCCCCGCCTGTGATTCCCCATCTCTGATTCACCACCTCTGATTCCCCACCTCTGATTCCCCATATCTAATTCCCCGCCTCTGATGGCCCGCCTCTGATTCCCCGCCTCTGTTTCCCCATATCTGATTCCCAACCACTGAATCCCCAACTCTGATTCCCTGCCTCTGATTCCCCAGCTCTGATTCCCCGCCTTTGATTCCACCCGTCTGAATCCCAGCCTCTGAATCCCCGTGTCTGATATCCTGCCTCTGATTCCCCGCCTCTGATTCCCCATCTCAGATTCACTGCCTCTGATTCCCCACCTCTGATTCCCCATCTCTGATTCCGCACATCCGATTCCCTGCCTCTGATTCCCCGACTCTGATTCCCCACCTCTGATTCCCCAGCTCTGATTCCCCGCCTCTGATTCCCCAACTCTGATTCCCCGCCTCTGATTCCCGCCTCTGTTTCCCCATATCTAAGTCCCCGCCTCTGATTCCCCAACTCTGATTCCCCACCTCTGATTCCCCAGCTCTGATTACCCACCTCTGATTCCCCATATCTAATTCCCTGCCTCTGTTTCCCCGCCTCTGATTCCCCGCCACTGTTTCCCCATATCTGATTCTCCGCCTCTGAATCCCCAACTCTGATTCCCTGCATCTAATTCCCCAGCTCTGAATCCCCGCCTCTGATTCTCCGTGTCTGATTTCCTGCCTCTGATTCTCCGCCTCTGATTACCCATGTCTAATTCACCGCCTCTGATTCCCCACCTCTGATTCCCCATCTCTGATTCCGCACATCCGATTCCCAGCCTCTGATTCCATATCTCTGATTCCCCGCCTCTGATTCCCCAACTCTGATTCCCCACCTCTGATTCCCCATCTCTGATTCACCGCCTTTGATTCGCCACCTCTGATTCCCCATATCTGATTCCTCGCCTCTGTTTCCCCGCCTCTGATTTCCCGCCTCTGATTCCCCATATCTCATTCCCCGCCTCTGATTCCCCATCTCTGATTCCCGGACTCTGATTCCCCACCTCTGATTCCCGGCCTCTGATTCGCTGCTTCTGATTCTGATTCCCTGCCTCTGATTCCCCATCTCTGATTCCGCACATCTAATTCCCCGCCTCTCTTTCCCCGCCTCTGATTCCCCGTGTTTGATTCCCTGCCTCTGATTCCCGGCCTCTGATTCCCTGCTTCTGATTCTGATTCCCTGCCTTTGATTCCCCATCTCTGATTCCGCACATCTAATTCCCTGCCTCTGATTCCCCACCTCTGATTCCCCATATCTGATTCCCCGCCTCTGTTTCCCCGACTCTGATTCCCCGCCTCTGTTTCCCCATATCTAAGTCCCCGCCTCTGATTCCCCAACTTTGATTCCCCACCTCTGATTCCCCAGCTCTGATTCCCCGCCTCTGATTCCCCGCATCTGATTCCCTGCATCTGATTCCCAGCCTCTGATTCCCTGCCTCTGATTCCCAACCTCTGATTCCCCACCTCTGATTCCCCGCCTCTGATTCCCCGCCTCTGTTTCCCCATATCTGATTCCCCGCCTCTATTTGCCCGCCTCTGATTCCCCTCCTCTGTTTCCCCATATCTGATTACCCGCCTCTGAATACCCAAATCTGATTCCCTGCCTCTAAATTCCCAGCTCTGATTCCCCGCCTCTGATTCCCCGTGTCTGATTTCCTGCCTCTGATTCCCCGCCTCTGATTACCCATGTCTGATTCACCGCCTCTGATTCCCCACCTATGATTCCCCATCTCTGATTCCGCACATCCGATTCACTGCCTCTGATTCCCCAGCTCTGATTCCCCGCCTCTGATTCCCCGCGTCTTATTCCCTGCTTTTGATTCTGATTCCCTGCCTCTGATTCCCCATCTCTGATTCTGCACATCTGATTCCTCGCCTCTGTTTACCCGCCTCTGATTCCCCGCCTCTGATTCCCCATATCTCATTCCCCACCTCTGATTCCCCATCTCTGATTCCCGGACTCTGATTCCCCACTTCTGATTCCCGGCCTCTGATTCCCTGCTTCTGATTCTGATTCCCTGCCTCTGATTCCCCATCTCTGATTCCGCACATCTAATTCCCTGCCTCTGATTCCCCACCTCTGATTCCCCATATCTGATTCCCCGCCTCTGTTTCCCCGCCTCTGATTCCCCGCCTCTGTTTCCCCATATCTAAGTCCCCGCCTCTGATTCCCCAACTTTGATTCCCCACCTCTGATTCCCCAGCTCTGATTGCCCGCCTCTGATTCCCCGCATCTGATTCCCTGCATCTGATTCCCAGCCTCTGATTCCCTGCCTCTGATTCCCAAACTCTGATTCCCCACCTCTGATTCCCCATATCTGATTCCCCGCCTCTGTTTCCCCGCCTCTGATTCCCCGCCTCTGTTTCCCCATATCTGATTCCCCGCCTCTATTTGCCCGCCTCTGATTCCCCGCCTCTGTTTCCCCATATCTGATTACCCGCCTCTGAATCCCCAACTCTGATTCCCTGCCTCTAATTTCCCAGCTCTGATTCCCCGCCTCTGATTCCCCGTGTCTGATTTCCTGCCTCTGATTCCCCGCCTCTGATTACCCACATCTGATTCCCCATCTCTGATTCCGCACATCCGATTCACTGCCTCTGATTCCCCAGCTCTGATTCCCCGCCTCTGATTCCCCGCGTCTTATTCCCTGCTTCTGATTCTGATTCCCTGCCTCTGATTCCCCATCTTTGATTCTGCACATCTGATTCCCTGCCTCTGATTCCCCACCTCTGATTCCCCATATCTGATTCCCCGCCTCTGAATCCCCATCTCTGATTCCCGGACACTGATTCCCCACCTCTGATTCCCGGCCTCTTATTACCAGCATCTGATTCCAGGCCTCTGATTCCCGGCCTCTGATTCCCCGCTTCTGATTCTGATTCCCTGCCTCTGATTCCCCATCTCTGATTCCGCACATCTGATTCCCTGCCTCTGATTCCCCACCTCTGATTCCCCATATCTGATTCCCCGCCTCTGTTTCCCCACCTCTGATTCCCCGCCTCTGTTTCCCCATATCTAATTCCCCACCTCTGATGCACCAACTCTGATTCCCCGCCTCTGATTCCCCAGCACTGATTCCCCGCCTCTGATTCCCCGCATCCGATTCCCCATATCTGATTCCCCGCCTCTGTTTCCCCGCCTCTGATTCCCCGCCTCTGTTTCCCCATATCTGATTCCCCGCCTCTGATTCCCAACTATGATTCCCCGCCTCTGATTCCCCAGCTCTGATTCCCTGCCTCTGATTCCCCGTGTTCTATTCCCTGCCTCTGATTCCCCGCCTGTGATTCCCCATCTCTGATTCACCACCTCTGATTCCCCACCTCTGATTCCCCATATCTAATTCCCCGCCTCTGTTTGCCCGCCTCTGATTCCCCGCCTCTGTTTCCCCATATCTGATTCTCCGCCACTGAATCCCCAACTCTGATTCCCTGCCTCTGATTCCCCAGCTCTGATTCCCCGCCTTTGATTCCCCCCGTCTGATTCCCAGCCTCTGAATCCCCGTGTCTGATATCCTGCCTCTGATTCCCCGCCTCTGATTCCCCATCTCAGATTCACCGCCTCTGATTCCCCACCTCTGATTCCCCATCTCTGATACCGCACATCCGATTCCCTGCCTCTGATTCCCCGACTCTGATTCCCCACCTCTGATTCCCCAGCTCTGATTCCCCGCCTCTGATTCCCCAACTCTGATTCCCCGCATCTGATTCCCTGCATCTGATTCCCAGCCTCTGATTCCCTGCCTCTGATTCCCAACCTCTGATTCCCCACCTCTGATTCCCCGCCTCTGATTCCACGCCTCTGTTTCCCCATATCTGATTCCCCGCCTCTATTTGCCCGCCTCTGATTCCCCTCCTCTGTTTCCCCATATCTGATTACCCGCCTCTGAATCCCCAACTCTGATTCCTGCCTCTAAATTCCCAGCTCTGATTCCCCGCCTCTGATTCCCCGTGTCTGATTTCCTGCCTCTGATTCCCCGCCTCTGATTACCCATGTCTGATTCACCGCCTCTGATTCCCCACCTATGATTCCCCATCTCTGATTCCGCACATCCGATTCACTGCCTCTGATTCCCCAGCTCTGATTCCCCGCCTCTGATTCCCCGCGTCTTATTCCCTGCTTTTGATTCTGATTCCCTGCCTCTGATTCCCCATCTCTGATTCTGCACATCTGATTCCTCGCCTCTGTTTACCCGCCTCTGATTCCCCGCCTCTGATTCCCCATATCTCATTCCCCACCTCTGATTCCCCATCTCTGATTCCCGGACTCTGATTCCCCACTTCTGATTCCCGGCCTCTGATTCCATGCTTCTGATTCTGATTCCCTGCCTCTGATTCCCCATCTCTGATTCCGCACATCTAATTCCCTGCCTCTGATTCCCCACCTCTGATTCCCCATATCTGATTCCCCGCCTCTGTTTCCCCGCCTCTGATTCCCCGCCTCTGTTTCCCCATATCTAAGTCCCCGCCTCTGATTCCCCAACTTTGATTCCCCACCTCTGATTCCCCAGCTCTGATTGCCCGCCTCTGATTCCCCGCATCTGATTCCCTGCATCTGATTCCCAGCCTCTGATTCCCTGCCTCTGATTCCCAAACTCTGATTCCCCACCTCTGATTCCCCATATCTGATTCCCCGCCTCTGTTTCCCCGCCTCTGATTCCCCGCCTCTGTTTCCCCATATCTGATTCCCCGCCTCTATTTGCCCGCCTCTGATTCCCCGCCTCTGTTTCCCCATATCTGATTACCCGCCTCTGAATCCCCAACTCTGATTCCCTGCCTCTAATTTCCCAGCTCTGATTCCCCGCCTCTGATTCCCCGTGTCTGATTTCCTGCCTCTGATTCCCCGCCTCTGATTACCCACATCTGATTCCCCATCTCTGATTCCGCACATCCGATTCACTGCCTCTGATTCCCCAGCTCTGATTCCCCGCCTCTGATTCCCCGCGTCTTATTCCCTGCTTCTGATTCTGATTCCCTGCCTCTGATTCCCCATCTCTGATTCTGCACATCTGATTCCCTGCCTCTGATTCCCCACCTCTGATTCCCCATATCTGATTCCCCGCCTCTGAATCCCCATCTCTGATTCCCGGACACTGATTCCCCACCTCTGATTCCCGGCCTCTTATTACCAGCATCTGATTCCAGGCCTCTGATTCCCGGCCTCTGATTCCCCGCTTCTGATTCTGATTCCCTGCCTCTGATTCCCCATCTCTGATTCCGCACATCTGATTCCCTGCCTCTGATTCCCCACCTCTGATTCCCCATATCTGATTCCCCGCCTCTGTTTCCCCACCTCTGATTCCCCGCCTCTGTTTCCCCATATCTAATTCCCCACCTCTGATGCACCAACTCTGATTCCCCGCCTCTGATTCCCCAGCACTGATTCCCCGCCTCTGATTCCCCGCATCCGATTCCCCATATCTGATTCCCCGCCTCTGTTTCCCCGCCTCTGATTCCCCGCCTCTGTTTCCCCATATCTGATTCCCCGCCTCTGATTCCCAACTATGATTCCCCGCCTCTGATTCCCCAGCTCTGATTCCCTGCCTCTGATTCCCCGTGTTCTATTCCCTGCCTCTGATTCCCCGCCTGTGATTCCCCATCTCTGATTCACCACCTCTGATTCCCCACCTCTGATTCCCCATATCTAATTCCCCGCCTCTGTTTGCCCGCCTCTGATTCCCCGCCTCTGTTTCCCCATATCTGATTCCCCGCCACTGAATCCCCAACTCTGATTCCCTGCCTCTGATTCCCCAGCTCTGATTCCCCGCCTTTGATTCTCCCCGTCTGATTCCCAGCCTCTGAATCCCCGTGTCTGATATCCTGCCTCTGATTCCCCGCCTCTGATTCCCCATCTCAGATTCACCGCCTCTGAATCCCCACCTCTGATTCCCCATCTCTGATTCCGCACATCCGATTCCCTGCCTCTGATTCCCCGACTCTGATTCCCCACCTCTGATTCCCCAGCTCTGATTCCCCACCTCTGATTCCCCAACTCTGATTCCCCGCCTCTGATTCCCCGCCTCTGTTTCCCCATATCTAAGTCCCCGCCTCTTATTCCCCAACTCTGATTCCCCACCTCTGATTCCCCAGCTCTGATTACCCACCTCTGATTCCCCATATCTAATTCCCAGCCTCTGTTTCCCCGCCTCTGATTCCCCGCCACTGTTTCCCCATATCTGATTCTCTGCCTCTGAATCCCCAACTCTGATTCCCTGCATCTAATTCCCCAGCTCTGATTCCCCGCCTCTGATTCCCCGTGTCTGATTTCCTGCCTCTGATTCCCCGCCTCTGATTACCCATGTCTGATTCACCGCCTCAGTTTCCCCGCCTCTGATTCCCCGCCTCTGTTTCCCCATATCTAATTCCCCACCTCTGATGCACCAACTCTGATTCCCCGCCTCTGATTCCCCAGCTCTGATTCCCCGCCTCTGATTCCCCGCATCCGATTCCCCATATCTGATTCCCCGCCTCTGTTTCCCCGCCTCTGATTCCCCGCCTCTGTTTCCCCATATCTGATTCCCCGCCTCTGATTCCCAACTATGATTCCCCGCCTCTGATTCCCCAGCTCTGATTCCCTGCCTCTGATTCCCAGCGTTCTATTCCCTGCCTCTGATTCCCCGCCTGTGATTCCCCATCTCTGATTCACCACCTCTGATTCCCCACCTCTGATTCCCCATATCTAATTCCCCGCCTCTGTTGGCCCGCCTCTGATTCCCCGCCTCTGTTTCCCCATATCTGATTCCCCGCCACTGAATCCCCAACTCTGATTCCCTGCCTCTGTTTCCCCATATCTGATTCCCCGCCTCTGATTCCCAACTATGATTCCCCGCCTCTGATTCCCCAGCTCTGATTCCCTGCCTCTGATTCCCCGCGTTCTATTCCCTGCCTCTGATTCCCCGCCTGTGATTCCCCATCTCTGATTCACCACCTCTGATTCCCCACCTCTGATTCCCCATATCTAATTCCCCGCCTCTGTTGGCCCGCCTCTGATTCCCCGCCTCTGTTTCCCCATATCTGATTCCCCGCCACTGAATCCCCAACTCTGATTCCCTGCCTCTGATTCCCCGCCTCTGATTTCCCATCTCAGATTCACTGCCTCTGATTCCCCACCTCTGATTCCCCATCTCTGATTCCGCACATCCGATTCCCTGCCTCTGATTCCCCGACTCTGATTCCCCACCTCTGATTCCCCAGCTCTGATTCCCCGCCTCTGATTCCCCAACTCTGATTCCCCGCCTCTGATTCCCCGCCTCTGTTTCCCCATATCTAAGTCCCCGCCTCTGATTCCCCAACTCTGATTCCCCACCTCTGATTCCCCAGCTCTGATTACCCACCTCTGATTCCCCATATCTAATTCCCTGCCTCTATTTCCCCGCCTCTGATTCCCCGCCACTGTTTCCCCATATCTGATTCTCCGCCTCTGAATCCCCATCTCTGATTCCCTGCATCTAATTCCCCAGCTCTGATTCCCCGCCTCTGATTCCCCGTGTCTGATTTCCTGCCTCTGATTCCCCGCCTCTGATTACCCATGTCTAATTCACCGCCTCTGATTCCCCACCTCTGATTCCCCATCTCTGATTCCGCACATCCGATTCCCAGCCTCTGATTCCATATCTCTGATTCCCCGCCTCTGATTCCCCAACTCTGATTCCCCACCTCTGATTCCCCAGCTCTGATTCCCCGCCTCTGATTCCCCGTGTTTGATTCCCTGCCTCTGATTCCCCGCCTCTGATTCCCCATCTCTGATTCACCGCCTTTGATTCGCCACCTCTGATTCCCCATATCTGATTCCTCGCCTCTGTTTCCCCGCCTCTGATTTCCCGCCTCTGATTCCCCATATCTCATTCCCCACCTCTGATTTCCCATCTCTGATTCCCGGACTCTGATTCCCCACCTCTGATTCCTGGCCTCTGATTCGCTGCTTCTGATTCTGATTCCCTGCCTCTGATTCCCCATCTCTGATTCCACACATCTAATTCCCCGCCTCTGTTTCCCCGCCTCTGATTCCCCGCCTCTGTTTCCCCATATCTAAGTCCCCGTCTCTGATTCCCCAACTTTGATTCCCCACCTCTGATTCCCCAGCTCTGATTCCCCGCCTCTGATTCCCCGCATCTGATTCCCTGCATCTGATTCCCAGCCTCTGATTCCCTGCCTCTGATTCCCAAACTCTGATTCCCCACCTCTGATTCCCCATATCTGATTCCCCGCCTCTGTTTCCCCGCCTCTGATTCCCCGCCTCTGTTTCCCCATATCTGATTCCCCGCCTCTGTTTCCCCGCCTCTGATTCCCCATCTCTGATTCTGCACATCTGATTCCTCGCCTCTGTTTACCCGCCTCTGATTCCCCGCCTCTGATTCCCCATATCTCATTCCCCACCTCTGATTCCCCATCTCTGATTCCCGGACTCTGATTCCCCACTTCTGATTCCCGGCCTCTGATTCCCTGCTTCTGATTCTGATTCCCTGCCTCCGATTCCCCATCTCTGATTCCGCACATCTTATTCCCTGCCTCTGATTCCCCACCTCTGATTCCCCATATCTGATTCCCCGCCTCTGTTTCCCCGCCTCTGATTCCCCGCCTCTGTTTCCCCATATCTAAGTCCCCGCCTCTGATTCCCCAACTTTGATTCCCCACCTCTGATTCCCCAGCTCTGATTGCCCGCCTCTGATTCCCCGCATCTGATTCCCTGCATCTGATTCCCAGCCTCTGATTCCCTGCCTCTGATTCCCAAACTCTGATTCCCCACCTCTGATTCCCCATATCTGATTCCCCGCCTCTGTATCCCCGCCTCTGATTCCCCGCCTCTGTTTCCCCATATCTGATTCCCCGCCTCTATTTGCCCGCCTCTGATTCCCCGCCTCTGTTTCCCCATATCTGATTACCCGCCTCTGAATCCCCAACTCTGATTCCCTGCCTCTAATTTCCCAGCTCTGATTCCCCGCCTCTGATTCCCCGTGTCTGATTTCCTGCCTCTGATTCCCCGCCTCTGATTACCCATGTCTGATTCCCCGCCTCTGATTCCCCGTGTCTGATTTCCTGCCTCTGATTCCCCGCCTCTGATTACCCATGTCTGATTCACCGCCTCTGATTCCCCACATCTGATTCCCCATCTCTGATTCCGCACATCCGATTCACTGCCTCTGATTCCCCAGCTCTGATTCCCCGCCTCTGATTCCCCGCGTCTTATTCCCTGCTTCTGATTCTGATTCCCTGCCTCTGATTCCCCATCTCTGATTCTGCACATCTGATTCCCTGCCTCTGATTCCCCACCTCTGATTCCCCATATCTGATTCCCCGCCTCTGAATCCCCATCTCTGATTCCCGGACACTGATTCCCCACCTCTGATTCCCGGCCTCTTATTACCAGCATCTGATTCCAGGCCTCTGATTCCCGGCCTCTGATTCCCCGCTTCTGATTCTGATTCCCTGCCTCTGATTCCCCATCTCTGATTCCGCACATCTGATTCCCTGCCTCTGATTCCCCACCTCTGATTCCCCATATCTGATTCCCCGCCTCTGTTTCCCCACCTCTGATTCCCCGCCTCTGTTTCCCCATATCTAATTCCCCACCTCTGATGCACCAACTCTGATTCCCCGCCTCTGATTCCCCAGCTCTGATTCCCCGCCTCTGATTCCCTGCATCCGATTCCCCATATCTGATTCCCCGCCTCTGTTTCCCCGCCTCTGATTCCCCGCCTCTGTTTCCCCATATCTGATTCCCCGCCTCTGATTCCCAACTATGATTCCCCGCCTCTGATTCCCCAGCTCTGATTCCCTGCCTCTGATTCCCCGCGTTCTATTCCCTGCCTCTGATTCCCCGCCTGTGATTCCCTATCTCTGATTCACCACCTCTGATTCCCCACCTCTGATTCCCCATATCTAATTCCCCGCCTCTGTTTGCCCGCCTCTGATTCCCCGCCTCTGTTTCCCCATATCTGATTCCCCGCCACTGAATCCCCAACTCTGATTCCCTGCCTCTGATTCCCCAGCTCTGATTCCCCGCCTTTGATTCCCCCCGTCTGATTCCCAGCCTCTGAATCCCCGTGTCTGATATCCTGCCTCTGATTCCCCGCCTCTGATTCCCCATCTCAGATTCACCGCCTCTGATTCCCCACCTCTTATTCCCCATCTCTGATTCCGCACATCCGATTCCCTGCCTCTGATTCCCCGACTCTGATTCCCCACCTCTGATTCCCCAACTCTGATTCCCCGCCTCTGATTCCCCGCCTCTGTTTCCCCATATCTAAGTCCCCGCCTCTGATTCCCCAACTCTGATTCCCCACCTCTGATTCCCCAGCTCTGATTACCCACCTCTGATTCCCCATATCTAATTCCCAGCCTCTGTTTCCCCGCTTCTGATTCCCCGCCACTGTTTCCCCATATCTGATTCTCTGCCTCTGAATCCCCAACTCTGATTCCCTGCATCTAATTCCCCAGCTCTGATTCCCCGCCTCTGACTCCCCGTGTCTGATTTCCTGCCTCTGATTCCCCGCCTCTGATTACCCATGTCTGATTCACCGCCTCTGTTTCCCCGCCTCTGATTCCCCGCCTCTGTTTCCCCATATCTAATTCCCCACCTCTGATGCACCAACTCTGATTCCCCGCCTCTGATTCCCCAGCTCTGATTCCCCGCCTCTGATTCCCCGCATCCGATTCCCCATATCTGATTCCCCGCCTCTGTTTCCCCGCCTCTGATTCCCCGCCTCTGTTTCCCCATATCTGAGTCCCCGCCTCTGATTCCCAACTATGATTCCCCGCCTCTGATTCCCCAGCTCTGACTCCCCATATCTGATTCCCCGCCTCTGATTCCCAACTATGATTCCCCGCCTCTGATTCCCCAACTCTGATTCCCCGCCTCTGATTCCCCGCCTCTGTTTCCCCATATCTAAGTCCCCGCCTCTGATTCCCCAACTCTGATTCCCCACCTCTGATTCCCCAGCTCTGATTACCCACCTCTGATTCCCCATATCTAATTCCCTGCCTCTGTTTCCCCGCCTCTGATTACCCGCCACTGTTTCCCCATATCTGATTCTCCGCCTCTGAATCCCCAACTCTGATTCCCTGCATCTAATTCCCCAGCTCTGATTCCCCGCCTCTGATTCCCCGTGTCTGATTTCCTGCCTCTGATTCCCCGCCTCTGATTACCCATGTCTAATTCACCGCCTCTGATTCCCCACCTCTGATTCCCCATCTCTGATTCCGCACATCCGATTCCCAGCCTCTGATTCCATATCTCTGATTCCCCGCCTCTGATTCCCCAACTCTGATTCCCCACCTCTGATTCCCCAGCTCTGATTCCCCGCCTCTGATTCCCCGTGTTTGATTCCCTGCCTCTGATTCCCCGCCTCTGATTCCCCATCTCTGATTCACCGCCTTTGATTCGCCACCTCTGATTCCCCATATCTGATTCCTCGCCTCTGTTTCCCCGCCTCTGATTTCCCGCCTCTGATTCCCCATATCTCATTCCCCGCCTCTGATTCCCCATCTCTGATTCCCGGACTCTGATTCCCCACCTCTGATTCCCGGCCTCTGATTTTCTGCTTCTGATTCTGATTCCCTGCCTCTGATTCCCCATCTCTGATTCCGCACATCTAATTCCCCGCCTCTCTTTCCCCGCCTCTGATTCCCCGTGTTTGATTCCCTGCCTCTGATTCCCGGCCTCTGATTCCCTGCTTCTGATTCTGATTCCCTGCCTTTGATTCCCCATCTCTGATTCCGCACATCTAATTCCCTGCCTCTGATTCCCCACCTCTGATTCCCCATATCTGATTCCCCGCCTCTGTTTCCCCGACTCTGATTCCCCGCCTCTGTTTCCCCATATCTAAGTCCCCGCCTCTGATTCCCCAACTTTGATTCCCCACCTCTGATTCCCCAGCTCTGATTCCCCGCCTCTGATTCCCCGCATCTGATTCCCTGCATCTGATTCCCAGCCTCTGATTCCCTGCCTCTGATTCCCAACCTCTGATTCCCCACCTCTGATTCCCCGCCTCTGATTCCCCGCCTCTGTTTCCCCATATCTGATTCCCCGCCTCTATTTGCCCGCCTCTGATTCCCCTCCTCTGTTTCCCCATATCTGATTACCCGCCTCTGAATCCCCAAATCTGATTCCCTGCCTCTAAATTCCCAGCTCTGATTCCCCGCCTCTGATTCCCCGTGTCTGATTTCCTGCCTCTGATTCCCCGCCTCTGATTACCCATGTCTGATTCACCGCCTCTGATTCCCCACCTATGATTCCCCATCTCTGATTCCGCACATCCGATTCACTGCCTCTGATTCCCCAGCTCTGATTCCCCGCCTCTGATTCCCCGCGTCTTATTCCCTGCTTTTGATTCTGATTCCCTGCCTCTGATTCCCCATCTCTGATTCTGCACATCTGATTCCTCGCCTCTGTTTACCCGCCTCTGATTCCCCGCCTCTGATTCCCCATATCTCATTCCCCACCTCTGATTCCCCATCTCTGATTCCCGGACTCTGATTCCCCACTTCTGATTCCCGGCCTCTGATTCCCTGCTTCTGATTCTGATTCCCTGCCTCTGATTCCCCATCTCTGATTCCGCACATCTAATTCCCTGCCTCTGATTCCCCACCTCTGATTCCCCATATCTGATTCCCCGCCTCTGTTTCCCCGCCTCTGATTCCCCGCCTCTGTTTCCCCATATCTAAGTCCCCGCCTCTGATTCCCCAACTTTGATTCCCCACCTCTGATTCCCCAGCTCTGATTGCCCGCCTCTGATTCCCCGCATCTGATTCCCTGCATCTGATTCCCAGCCTCTGATTCCCTGCCTCTGATTCCCAAACTCTGATTCCCCACCTCTGATTCCCCATATCTGATTCCCCGCCTCTGTTTCCCCGCCTCTGATTCCCCGCCTCTGTTTCCCCATATCTGATTCCCCGCCTCTATTTGCCCGCCTCTGATTCCCCGCCTCTGTTTCCCCATATCTGATTACCCGCCTCTGAATCCCCAACTCTGATTCCCTGCCTCTAATTTCCCAGCTCTGATTCCCTGCCTCTGATTCCCCGTGTCTGATTTCCTGCCTCTGATTCCCCGCCTCTGATTACCCACATCTGATTCCCCATCTCTGATTCTGCACATCTGATTCCCTGCCTCTGATTCCCCACCTCTGATTCCCCATATCTGATTCCCCGCCTCTGAATCCCCATCTCTGATTCCCGGACACTGATTCCCCACCTCTGATTCCCGGCCTCTTATTACCAGCATCTGATTCCAGGCCTCTGATTCCCGGCCTCTGATTCCCCGCTTCTGATTCTGATTCCCTGCCTCTGATTCCCCATCTCTGATTCCGCACATCTGATTCCCTGCCTCTGATTCCCCACCTCTGATTCCCCATATCTGATTCCCCGCCTCTGTTTCCCCACCTCTGATTCCCCGCCTCTGTTTCCCCATATCTAATTCCCCACCTCTGATGCACCAACTCTGATTCCCCGCCTCTGATTCCCCAGCACTGATTCCCCGCCTCTGATTCCCCGCATCCGATTCCCCATATCTGATTCCCCGCCTCTGTTTCCCCGCCTCTGATTCCCCGCCTCTGTTTCCCCATATCTGATTCCCCGCCTCTGATTCCCAACTATGATTCCCCGCCTCTGATTCCCCAGCTCTGATTCCCTGCCTCTGATTCCCCGTGTTCTATTCCCTGCCTCTGATTCCCCGCCTGTGATTCCCCATCTCTGATTCACCACCTCTGATTCCCCACCTCTGATTCCCCATATCTAATTCCCCGCCTCTGTTTGCCCGCCTCTGATTCCCCGCCTCTGTTTCCCCATATCTGATTCCCCGCCACTGAATCCCCAACTCTGATTCCCTGCCTCTGATTCCCCAGCTCTGATTCCCCGCCTTTGATTCCCCCCGTCTGATTCCCAGCCTCTGAATCCCCGTGTCTGATATCCTGCCTCTGATTCCCCGCCTCTGATTCCCCATCTCAGATTCACCGCCTCTGATTCCCCACCTCTGATTCCCCATCTCTGATTCCGCACATCCGATTCCCTGCCTCTGATTCCCCGACTCTGATTCCCCACCTCTGATTCCCCAGCTCTGATTCCCCGCCTCTGATTCCCCAACTCTGATTCCCCGCATCTGATTCCCTGCATCTGATTCCCAGCCTCTGATTCCCTGCCTCTGATTCCCAACCTCTGATTCCCCACCTCTGATTCCCCGCCTCTGATTCCCCGCCTCTGTTTCCCCATATCTGATTCCCCGCCTCTATTTGCCCGCCTCTGATTCCCCTCCTCTGTTTCCCCATATCTGATTACCCGCCTCTGAATCCCCAACTCTGATTCCCTGCCTCTAAATTCCCAGCTCTGATTCCCCGCCTCTGATTCCCCGTGTCTGATTTCCTGCCTCTGATTCCCCGCCTCTGATTACCCATGTCTGATTCACCGCCTCTGATTCCCCACCTATGATTCCCCATCTCTGATTCCGCACATCCGATTCACTGCCTCTGATTCCCCAGCTCTGATTCCCCGCCTCTGATTCCCCGCGTCTTATTCCCTGCTTTTGATTCTGATTCCCTGCCTCTGATTCCCCATCTCTGATTCTGCACATCTGATTCCTCGCCTCTGTTTACCCGCCTCTGATTCCCCGCCTCTGATTCCCCATATCTCATTCCCCACCTCTGATTCCCCATCTCTGATTCCCGGACTCTGATTCCCCACTTCTGATTCCCGGCCTCTGATTCCCTGCTTCTGATTCTGATTCCCTGCCTCTGATTCCCCATCTCTGATTCCGCACATCTAATTCCCTGCCTCTGATTCCCCACCTCTGATTCCCCATATCTGATTCCCCGCCTCTGTTTCCCCGCCTCTGATTCCCCGCCTCTGTTTCCCCATATCTAAGTCCCCGCCTCTGATTCCCCAACTTTGATTCCCCACCTCTGATTCCCCAGCTCTGATTGCCCGCCTCTGATTCCCCGCATCTGATTCCCTGCATCTGATTCCCAGCCTCTGATTCCCTGCCTCTGATTCCCAAACTCTGATTCCCCACCTCTGATTCCCCATATCTGATTCCCCGCCTCTGTTTCCCCGCCTCTGATTCCCCGCCTCTGTTTCCCCATATCTGATTCCCCGCCTCTATTTGCCCGCCTCTGATTCCCCGCCTCTGTTTCCCCATATCTGATTACCCGCCTCTGAATCCCCAACTCTGATTCCCTGCCTCTAATTTCCCAGCTCTGATTCCCCGCCTCTGATTCCCCGTGTCTGATTTCCTGCCTCTGATTCCCCGCCTCTGATTACCCACATCTGATTCCCCATCTCTGATTCCGCACATCCGATTCACTGCCTCTGATTCCCCAGCTCTGATTCCCCACCTCTGATTCCCGGCCTCTTATTACCAGCATCTGATTCCAGGCCTCTGATTCCCGGCCTCTGATTCCCCGCTTCTGATTCTGATTCCCTGCCTCTGATTCCCCATCTCTGATTCCGCACATCTGATTCCCTGCCTCTGATTCCCCACCTCTCATTCCCCATATCTGATTCCCCGCCTCAGTTTCCCCACCTCTGATTCCCCGCCTCTGTTTCCCCATATCTAATTCCCCACCTCTGATGCACCAACTCTGATTCCCCGCCTCTGATTCCCCAGCACTGATTCCCCGCCTCTGATTCCCCGCATCCGATTCCCCATATCTGATTCCCCGCCTCTGTTTCCCCGCCTCTGATTCCCTGCCTCTGTTTCCCCATATCTGATTCCCCGCCTCTGATTCCCAACTATGATTCCCCGCCTCTGATTCCCCAGCTCTGATTCCCTGCCTCTGATTCCCCGTGTTCTATTCCCTGCCTCTGATTCCCCGCCTGTGATTCCCCATCTCTGATTAACCACCTCTGATTCCCCACCTCTGATTCCCCATATCTAATTCCCCGCCTCTGTTTGCCCTCCTCTGATTCCCCGCCTCTGTTTCCCCATATCTGATTCCCCGCCACTGAATCCCCAACTCTGATTCCCTGCCTCTGATTCCCCAGCTCTGATTCCCCGCCTTTGATTCCCCCCGTCTGATTCCCAGCCTCTGAATCCCCGTGTCTGATATCCTGCCTCTGATTCCCCGCCTCTGATTCCCCATCTCAGATTCACCGCCTCTGATTCCCCACCTCTGATTCCCCATCTCTGATTCCGCACATCCGATTCCCTGCCTCTGATTCCCCGACTCTGATTCCCCACCTCTGATTCCCCAGCTCTGATTCCCCGCCTCTGATTCCCCAACTCTGATTCCCCGCCTCTGATTCCCCGCCTCTGTTTCCCCATATCTAAGTCCCCGCCTCTGATTCCCCAACTCTGATTCCCCACCTCTGATTCCCCAGCTCTGATTACCCACCTCTGATTCCCCATATCTAATTCCCAGCCTCTGTTTCCCCGCCTCTGATTCCCCGCCACTGTTTCCCCATATCTGATTCTCTGTCTCTGAATCCCCAACTCTGATTCCCTGCATCTAATTCCCCAGCTCTGATTCCCCGCCTCTGATTCCCCGTGTCTGATTTCCTGCCTCTGATTCCCCGCCTCTGATTACCCATGTCTGATTCACCGCCTCTGTTTCCCCGCCTCTGATTCCCCGCCTCTGTTTCCCCATATCTAATTCCCCACCTCTGATGCACCAACTCTGATTCCCTGCCTCTGATTCCCCAGCTCTGATTCCCCGCCTCTGATTCCCCGCATCCGATTCCCCATATCTGATTCCCCGCCTCTGTTTCCCCGCCTCTGATTCCCCGCCTCTGTTTCCCCATATCTGATTCCCCGCCTCTGATTCCCAACTATGATTCCCCGCCTCTGATTCCCCAGCTCAGATTCCCTGCCTCTGATTCCCCGCGTTCTATTCCCTGCCTCTGATTCCCCGCCTGTGATTCCCCATCTCTGATTCACCACCTCTGATTCCCCACCTCTGATTCCCCATATCTAATTCCCCGCCTCTGTTGGCCCGCCTCTGATTCCCCGCCTCTGTTTCCCCATATCTGATTCCCCGCCACTGAATCCCCAACTCTGATTCCCTGCCTCTGTTTCCCCATATCTGATTCCCCGCCTCTGATTCCCAACTATGATTCCCCGCCTCTGATTCCCCAGCTCTGATTCCCTGCCTCTGATTCCCCGCGTTCTATTCCCTGCCTCTGATTCCCCGCCTGTGATTCCCCATCTCTGATTCACCACCTCTGATTCCCCACCTCTGATTCCCCATATCTAATTCCCCGCCTCTGTTGGCCCGCCTCTGATTCCCCGCCTCTGTTTCCCCATATCTGATTCCCCGCCACTGAATCCCCAACTCTGATTCCCTGCCTCTGATTCCCCGCCTCTGATTCCCCATCTCAGATTCACTGCCTCTGATTCCCCACCTCTGATTCCCCATCTCTGATTCCGCACATCCGATTCCCTGCCTCTGATTCCCCGACTCTGATTCCCCACCTCTGATTCCCCAGCTCTGATTCCCCGCCTCTGATTCCCCAACTCTGATTCCCCGCCTCTGATTCCCCGCCTCTGTTTCCCCATATCTAAGTCCCCGCCTCTGATTCCCCAACTCTGATTCCCCACCTCTGATTCCCCAGCTCTGATTACCCACCTCTGATTCCCCATATCTAATTCCCTGCCTCTGTTTCCCCGCCTCTGATTCCCCGCCACTGTTTCCCCATATCTGATTCTCCGCCTCTGAATCCCCATCTCTGATTCCCTGCATCTAATTCCCCAGCTCTGATTCCCCGCCTCTGATTCCCCATGTCTGATTTCCTGCCTCTGATTCCCCGCCTCTGATTACCCATGTCTAATTCACCGCCTCTGATTCCCCACCTCTGATTCCCCATCTCTGATTCCGCACATCCGATTCCCAGCCTCTGATTCCATATCTCTGATTCCCCGCCTCTGATTCCCCAACTCTGATTCCCCACCTCTGATTCCCCAGCTCTGATTCCCCGCCTCTGATTCCCCGTGTTTGATTCCCTGCCTCTGATTCCCCGCCTCTGATTCCCCATCTCTGATTCACCGCCTTTGATTCGCCACCTCTGATTCCCCATATCTGATTCCTCGCCTCTGTTTCCCCGCCTCTGATTTCCCGCCTCTGATTCCCCATATCTCATTCCCCACCTCTGATTTCCCATCTCTGATTCCCGGACTCTGATTCCCCACCTCTGATTCCTGGCCTCTGATTCGCTGCTTCTTATTCTGATTCCCTGCCTCTGATTCCCCATCTCTGATTCCGCACATCTAATTCCCCGCCTCTGTTTCCCCGCCTCTGATTCCCCGCCTCTGTTTCCCCATATCTAAGTCCCCGCCTCTGATTCCCCAACTTTGATTCCCCACCTCTGATTCCCCAGCTCTGATTCCCCGCCTCTGATTCCCCGCATCTGATTCCCTGCATCTGATTCCCAGCCTCTGATTCCCTGCCTCTGATTCCCAAACTCTGATTCCCCACCTCTGATTCCCCATATCTGATTCCCCGCCTCTGTTTCCCCGCCTCTGATTCCCCGCCTCTGTTTCCCCATATCTGATTCCCCGCCTCTGTTTCCCCGCCTCTGATTCCCCGCCTCTGATTCCCCGTGTCTGATTTCCTGCCTCTGATTCCCCGCCTCTGATTACCCATGTCTGATTCACCGCCTCTGATTCCCCACCTCTGATTCCCCATCTCTGATTCCGCACATCCGATTCCCAGCCTCTGATTCCCCATCTCTGATTCCCCGCCTCTGATTCCCCAACTCTGATTCCCCACCTCTGATTCCCCAGCTCTGATTCCCCGCCTCTGATTCCCCGTGTTTGATTCCCTGCCTCTGATTCCCCGCCTCTGATTCCCCATCTCTGATTCACCGCCTTTGATTCGCCACCTCTGATTCCCCATATCTGATTCCTCGCCTCTGTTTCCCCGCCTCTGATTTCCCGCCTCTGATTCCCCATATCTCATTCCCCGCCTCTGATTCCCCATCTCTGATTCCCGGACTCTGATTCCCCACCTCTGATTCCCGGCCTCTGATTCGCTGCTTCTGATTCTGATTCCCTGCCTCTGATTCCCCATCTCTGATTCCGCACATCTAATTCCCCGCCTCTGTTTCCCCGCCTCTGATTCCCCGCCTCTGTTTCCCCATATCTAAGTCCCCGCCTCTGATTCCCCAACTTTGATTCCCCACCTCTGATTCCCCAGCTCTGATTCCCCGCCTCTGATTCCCCGCATCTGATTCCCCACCTCTGATTCCCCAGCTCTGATTCCCCGCCTCTGATTCCCCAACTCTGATTCCCCGCCTCTGATTCCCCGCCTCTGTTTCCCCATATCTGATTCCCCATCTCTGATTCCGCACATCCGATTCCCTGCCTCTGATTCCCCGCCTCTGATTCCCCAACTTTGATTCCCCACCTCCGATTCCCCAGCTCTGATTCCCCGCCTCTGATTCCCCGCATCTGATTCCCCACCTCTGATTCCCCAGCTCTGATTCCCCGCCTCTGATTCCCCAACTCTGATTCCCCACCTCTGATTCCCCAGCTCTGATTACCCACCTCTGATTCCCCATATCTAATTCCCAGCCTCTGTTTCCCCGCCTCTGATTCCCCGCCACTGTTTCCCCATATCTGATTCTCCGCCTCTGAATCCCCAACTCTGATTCCCTGCATCTAATTCCCCAGCTCTGATTCCCCGCCTCTGATTCCCCAGCTCTGATTCCCCGCCTCTGATTCCCCGCATCCGATTCCCCATATCTGATTCCCCGCCTCTGTTTCCCCGCCTCTGATTCCCCGCCTCTGTTTCCCCATATCTGATTCCCCGCCTCTGATTCCCAACTATGATTCCCCGCCTCTGATTCCCCAGCTCTGATTCCCAGCCTCTGAATCCACGTGTCTGATATCCTGCCTCTGATTCCCCGCCTCTGATTCCCCATCTCAGATTCACCGCCTCTGATTCCCCACCTCTGATTCCCCATCTCTGATTCCGCACATCCGATTCCCTGCCTCTGATTCCCCGCCTCTGATTCCCCAACTTTGATTCCCCACCTCTGATTCCCCAGCTCTGATTCCCCGCCTCTGATTCCCCGCATCTGATTCCCCACCTCTGATTCCCCAGCTCTGATTCCCCGCCTCTGATTCCCCAACTCTGATTCCCCACCTCTGATTCCCCAGCTCTGATTACCCACCTCTGATTCCCCATATCTAATTCCCAGCCTCTGTTTCCCCGCCTCTGATTACCCATGTCTGATTCACCGCCTCTGTTTCCCCGCCTCTGATTCCCCGCCTCTGTTTCCCCATATCTAATTCCCCACCTCTGATGCACCAACTCTGATTCCCCGCCTCTGATTCCCCAGCTCTGATTCCCCGCCTCTGATTCCCCGCATCCGATTCCCCATATCTGATTCCCCGCCTCTGTTTCCCCGCCTCTGATTCCCCGCCTCTGTTTCCCCATATCTGATTCCCAACTATGATTCCCCAGCTCTGATTCCCCGCCTTTGATTCCCCCCGTCTGATTCCCAGCCTCTGAATCCCCGTGTCTGATATCCTGCCTCTGATACCCCGCCTCTGATTCCCCATCTCAGATTCACCGCCTCTGATTCCCCACCTCTGATTCCCCATCTCTGATTCCGCACATCCGATTCCCTGCCTCTGATTCCCCGACTCTGATTCGCCACCTCTGAATCCCCAGCTCTGATTCCCCGCCTCTGATTCCCCAACTCTGATTCCCCGCCTCTGATTCCCCAACTCTGATTCCCCGCCTCTGATTCCCCAACTCTGATTCCCCACCTCTGATTCCCCAGCTCTGATTACCCACCTCTGATTCCCCATATCTAATTCCCTGCCTCTGTTTCCCCGCCTCTGATTCCCCGCCACTGTTTCCCCATATCTGATTCTCCGCCTCTGAATCCCCAACTCTGATTCCCTGCATCTAATTCCCCAGCTCTGATTCCCCGCCTCTTATTCCCCGTGTCTGATTACCTGCCACTGATTCCCCGCCTCTGATTATCCATGTCTAATTCACCGCCTCTGATTCCCCACCTCTGATTCCCCATCTCTGATTCCGCACATCCGATTCCCAGCCTCTGATTCCACACCTCTGATTCCCCAGCTCTGATTCCCCGCCTCTGATTCCCCGTGTTTGATTCCCTGCCTCTGATTCCCCGCCTCTGATTCCCCATCTCTGATTCACCGCCTTTGATTCGCCACCTCTGATTCCCCATATCTGATTCCTCGCCTCTGTTTCCCCACCTCTGATTTCCCGCCTCTGATTCCCCATATCTCATTCCCCGCCTCTGATTCCCCATCTCTGATTCCCGGACTCTGATTCCCCACCTCTGATTCCCGGCCTCTGATTCGCTGCTTCTGATTCTGATTACCTGCCTCTGATTCCCCATCTCTGATTCCGCACATCTAATTCCCCGCCTCTGATTCCCCGCCTCTGATTCCCCGCATCTGATTCCCTGCATCTGATTCCCAGCCTCTGATTCCCTGCCTCTGATTCCCAAACTCTGATTCCCCACCTCTGATTCCCCATATCTGATTCCCCACCTCTGTTTCCCCGCCTCTGATTCCCCGCCTCTGTTTCCCCATATCTGATTCCCCGCCTCTGTTTCCCCGCCTCTGATTCCCCACCTCTGATTCCCCGTGTCTGATTTCCTGCCTCTGATTCCCCGCCTCTGATTACCCATGTCTGATTCACCGCCTCTGATTCCCCACCTCTGATTCCCCATCTCTGATTCCGCACATCCGATTCCCAGCCTCTGATTCCCCATCTCTGATTCCCCGCCTCTGATTCCCCAACTCTGATTCCCCACCTCTGATTCCCCAGCTCTGATTCCCCGCCTCTGATTCCCCGTGTTTGATTCCCTGCCTCTGATTCCCCGCCTCTGATTCCCCATCTCTGATTCACCGCCTTTGATTCGCCACCTCTGATTCCCCATATCTGATTCCTCGCCTCTGTTTCCCCGCCTCTGATTTCCCGCCTCTGATTCCCCATATCTCATTCCCCGCCTCTGATTCCCCATCTCCGATTCCCGGACTCTGATTCCACACCTCTGATTCCCGGCCTCTGATTCGCTGCTTCTGATTCTGATTCCCTGCCTCTGATTCCCCATCTCTGATTCCGCACATCTAATTCCCCGCCTCTGTTTCCCCGCCTCTGAATCCCCGCCTCTGTTTCCCCATATCTAAGTCCCCGCCTCTGATTCCCCAACTTTGATTCCCCACCTCTGATTCCCCAGCTCTGATTCCCCGCCTCTGATTCCCCGCATCTGATTCCCCACCTCTGATTCCCCAGCTCTGATTCCCCGCCTCTGATTCCCCAACTCTGATTCCCCGCCTCTGATTCCCCGCCTCTGTTTCCCCATATCTGATTCCCCATCTCTGATTCCGCACATCCGATTCCCTGCCTCTGATTCCCCGCCTCTGATTCCCCAACTTTGATTCCCCACCTCTGATTCCCCAGCTCTGATTCCCCGCCTCTGATTCCCCGCATCTGATTCCCCACCTCTGATTCCCCAGCTCTGATTCCCCGCCTCTGATTCCCCAACTCTTATTCCCCACCTCTGATTCCCCAGCTCTGATTACCCACCTCTGATTCCCCATATCTAATTCCCAGCCTCTGTTTCCCCGCCTCTGATTCCCCGCCACTGTTTCCCCATATCTGATTCTCCGCCTCTGAATCCCCAACTCTGATTCCCTGCATCTAATTCCCCAGCTCTGATTCCCCGCCTCTGATTCCCCGCCTCTGATTACCCATGTCTGATGCACCGCCTCTGTTTCCCCGCCTCTGATTCCCCGCCTCTGTTTCCCCATATCTAATTCCCCACCTCTGATGCACCAACTCTGATTCCCCACCTCTGATTCCCCAGCTCTGATTCCCCGCCTCTGATTCCACGCATCCGATTCCCCATATCTGATTCCACGCCTCTGTTTCCCTGCCTCTGATTCCCCGCCTCTGTTTCCCCATATCTGATTCCCCGCCTCTGATTCCCAACTATGATTCCCCGCCTCTGATTCCCCAGCTCTGATTCCCAGCCTCTGAATCCCCGTGTCTGATATCCTGCCTCTGATTCCCCGCCTCTGATTCCCCATCTCAGATTCACCGCCTCTGATTCCCCACCTCTGATTCCCCATCTCTGATTCCGCACATCCGATTCCCTGCCTCTGATTCCCCGCCTCTGATTCCCCAACTTTGATTCCCCACCTCTGATTCCCCAGCTCTGAGTCCCCGCCTCTGATTCCCCGCATCTGATTCCCCACCTCTGATTCCCCAGCTCTGATTCCCCGCCTCTGATTCCCCAACTCTGATTCCCCACCTCTGATTCCCCAGCTCTGATTACCCACCTCTGATTCCCCAGCTCTGATTCCCCGCCTCTGATTCCCCAACTCTGATTCCCCGCCTCTGATTCCCCGT
The DNA here is from genome assembly GCF_036971445.1 of Narcine bancroftii. Lineage (NCBI taxonomy): Eukaryota > Metazoa > Chordata > Chondrichthyes > Torpediniformes > Narcinidae > Narcine > Narcine bancroftii. The sequence goes on along the minus strand of NC_091470.1, from coordinate 120,298,877 downwards.
GTCTGATTTCCTGCCTCTGATTCCCCGCCTCTGATTACCCATGTCTGATTCACCGCCTCTGTTTCCCCGCCTCTGATTCCCCGCCTCTGTTTCCCCATATCTAATTCCCCACCTCTGATGCACCAACTCTGATTCCCCGCCTCTGATTCCCCAGCTCTGATTCCCCGCCTCTGATTCCCCGCATCCGATTCCCCATATCTGATTCCCCGCCTCTGTTTCCCCGCCTCTGATTCCCCGCCTCTGTTTCCCCATATCTGATTCCCCGCCTCTGATTCCCAACTATGATTCCCCGCCTCTGATTCCCCAGCTCTGATTCCCTGCCTCTGATTCCCCGCGTTCTATTCCCTGCCTCTGATTCCCCGCCTGTGATTCCCCATCTCTGATTCACCACCTCTGATTCCCCACCTCTGATTCCCCATATCTAATTCCCCGCCTCTGTTTGCCCGCCTCTGATTCCCCGCCTCTGTTTCCCCATATCTGATTCCCCGCCACTGAATCCCCAACTCTGATTCCCTGCCTCTGATTCCCCAGCTCTGATTCCCCGCCTTTGATTCCCCCCGTCTGATTCCCAGCCGCTGAATCCCCGTGTCTGATATCCTGCCTCTGATTCCCCGCCTCTGATTCCCCATCTCAGATTCACCGCCTCTGATTCCCCACCTCTGATTCCCCATCTCTGATTCCGCACATCCGATTCCCTGCCTCTGATTCCCCGACTCTGATTCCCCACCTCTGATTCCCCACCTCTGATTCCCCAGCTCTGATTCCCCGCCTCTGATTCCCCAACTCTTATTCCCCACCTCTGATTCCCCAGCTCTGATTACCCACCTCTGATTCCCCATATCTAATTCCCAGCCTCTGTTTCCCCGCCTCTGATTCCCCGCCACTGTTTCCCCATATCTGATTCTCCGCCTCTGAATCCCCAACTCTGATTCCCTGCATCTAATTCCCCAGCTCTGATTCCCCGCCTCTGATTCCCCGCCTCTGATTACCCATGTCTGATGCACCGCCTCTGTTTCCCCGCCTCTGATTCCCCGCCTCTGTTTCCCCATATCTAATTCCCCACCTCTGATGCACCAACTCTGATTCCCCACCTCTGATTCCCCAGCTCTGATTCCCCGCCTCTGATTCCACGCATCCGATTCCCCATATCTGATTCCACGCCTCTGTTTCCCTGCCTCTGATTCCCCGCCTCTGTTTCCCCATATCTGATTCCCCGCCTCTGATTCCCAACTATGATTCCCCGCCTCTGATTCCCCAGCTCTGATTCCCAGCCTCTGAATCCCCGTGTCTGATATCCTGCCTCTGATTCCCCGCCTCTGATTCCCCATCTCAGATTCACCGCCTCTGATTCCCCACCTCTGATTCCCCATCTCTGATTCCGCACATCCGATTCCCTGCCTCTGATTCCCCGCCTCTGATTCCCCAACTTTGATTCCCCACCTCTGATTCCCCAGCTCTGAGTCCCCGCCTCTGATTCCCCGCATCTGATTCCCCACCTCTGATTCCCCAGCTCTGATTCCCCGCCTCTGATTCCCCAACTCTGATTCCCCACCTCTGATTCCCCAGCTCTGATTACCCACCTCTGATTCCCCAGCTCTGATTCCCCGCCTCTGATTCCCCAACTCTGATTCCCCGCCTCTGATTCCCCGTGTCTGATTTCCTGCCTCTGATTCCCCGCCTCTGATTACCCATGTCTGATTCACCGCCTCTGTTTCCCCGCCTCTGATTCCCCGCCTCTGTTTCCCCATATCTAATTCCCCACCTCTGATGCACCAACTCTGATTCCCCGCCTCTGATTCCCCAGCTCTGATTCCCCGCCTCTGATTCCCCGCATCCGATTCCCCATATCTGATTCCCCGCCTCTGTTTCCCCGCCTCTGATTCCCCGCCTCTGTTTCCCCATATCTGATTCCCCGCCTCTGATTCCCAACTATGATTCCCCGCCTCTGATTCCCCAGCTCTGATTCCCTGCCTCTGATTCCCCGCGTTCTATTCCCTGCCTCTGATTCCCCGCCTGTGATTCCCCATCTCTGATTCACCACCTCTGATTCCCCACCTCTGATTCCCCATATCTAATTCCCCGCCTCTGTTTGCCCGCCTCTGATTCCCCGCCTCTGTTTCCCCATATCTGATTCCCCGCCACTGAATCCCCAACTCTGATTCCCTGCCTCTGATTCCCCAGCTCTGATTCCCCGCCTTTGATTCCCCCCGTCTGATTCCCAGCCGCTGAATCCCCGTGTCTGATATCCTGCCTCTGATTCCCCGCCTCTGATTCCCCATCTCAGATTCACCGCCTCTGATTCCCCACCTCTGATTCCCCATCTCTGATTCCGCACATCCGATTCCCTGCCTCTGATTCCCCGACTCTGATTCCCCACCTCTGATTCCCCAGCTCTGATTCCCCGCCTCTGATTCCCCAACTCTTATTACCTGCCTCTGATTCCCCGCCTCTGTTTCCCCATATCTAAGTCCCCGCCTCTGATTCCCCAACTCTGATTCCCCACCTCTGATTCCCCAACTCTGATTACCCACCTCTGATTCCCCTAATCTAATTCCCTGCCTCTGTTTCCCCGCCTCTGATTCCCCGCCACTGTTTCCCCATATCTGATTCTCCGCCTCTGAATCCCCAACTCTGATTCCCTGCATCTAATTCCCCAGCTCTGATTCCCCACCTCTGATTCCCCATATCTGATTCCCCGCCTCTGTTTCCCCGCCTCTGATTCCCCGCCTCTGTTTCCCCATATCTTATTCCCCGCATCTGTTTCCCCGCCTCTGATTCCACGCCTCTGATTCCCCGGGTCTGATTTCCTGCCTCTGATTCCCCGCTTCTGATTACCCGTCTGATTCACCGCCTCTGATTCCCCACCTCTGATTCCCCATCTCTGATTCCGCACATCCGATTCCCAGCCTCTGATTCCCCATCTCTGATTCCCCGCCTCTGATTCCCCAACTCTGATTCCCCACCTCTGATTCCCCAGCTCTGATTCCCCGCCTCTGATTCCCCGTGTTTGATTCCCTGCCTCTGCTTCCCCGTATCTAAGTCCCCGCCTCTGATTCCCCAACTCTGATTCCCCACCTCTGATTCCCCAGCTCTGATTACCCACCTCTGATTCCCCATATCTAATTCCCAGCCTCTGTTTCCCCGCCTCTGATTCCCCGCCACTGTTTCCCCATATCTGATTCTCTGCCTCTGAATCCCCAACTCTGATTCCCTGCATCTAATTCCCCAGCTCTGATTCCCCGCCTCTGATTCCCCGTGTCTGATTTCCTGCCTCTGATTCCCCGCCTCTGATTACCCATGTCTGATTCACCGCCTCTGTTTCCCCGCCTCTGATTCCCCGCCTCTGTTTCCCCATATCTAATTCCCCACCTCTGATGCACCAACTCTGATTCCCCGCCTCTGATTCCCCAGCTCTGATTCCCCGCCTCTGATTCCCCGCATCCGATTCCCCATATCTGATTCCCCGCCTCTGTTTCCCCGCCTCTGATTCCCCGCCTCTGTTTCCCCATATCTGATTCCCCGCCTCTGATTCCCAACTATGATTCCCCGCCTCTGATTCCCCAGCTCTGATTCCCTGCCTCTGATTCCCCGCGTTCTATTCCCTGCCTCTGATTCCCCGCCTGTGATTCCCCATCTCTGATTCACCACCTCTGATTCCCCACCTCTGATTCCCCATATCTAATTCCCCGCCTCTGTTGGCCCGCCTCTGATTCCCCGCCTCTGTTTCCCCATATCTGATTCCCCGCCACTGAATCCCCAACTCTGATTCCCTGCCTCTGTTTCCCCATATCTGATTCCCCGCCTCTGATTCCCAACTATGATTCCCCGCCTCTGATTCACCAGCTCTGATTCCCTGCCTCTGATTCCCCGCGTTCTATTCCCTGCCTCTGATTCCCCGCCTGTGATTCCCCATCTCTGATTCACCACCTCTGATTCCCCACCTCTGATTCCCCATATCTAATTCCCCGCCTCTGTTGGCCCGCCTCTGATTCCCCGCCTCTGTTTCCCCATATCTGATTCCCCGCCACTGAATCCCCAACTCTGATTCCCTGCCTCTGATTCCCCGCCTCTGATTCCCCATCTCAGATTCACTGCCTCTGATTCCCCACCTCTGATTCCCCATCTCTGATTCCGCACATCCGATTCCCTGCCTCTGATTCCCCGACTCTGATTCCCCACCTCTGATTCCCCAGCTCTGATTCCCCGCCTCTGATTCCCCAACTCTGATTCCCCGCCTCTGATTCCCCGCCTCTGTTTCCCCATATCTAAGTCCCCGCCTCTGATTCCCCAACTCTGATTCCCCACCTCTGATTCCCCAGCTCTGATTACCCACCACTGATTCCCCATATCTAATTCCCTGCCTCTGTTTCCCCGCCTCTGATTCCCCGCCACTGTTTCCCCATATCTGATTCTCCGCCTCTGAATCCCCATCTCTGATTCCCTGCATCTAATTCCCCAGCTCTGATTCCCCGCCTCTGATTCCCCGTGTCTGATTTCCTGCCTCTGATTCCCCGCCTCTGATTACCCATGTCTAATTCACCGCCTCTGATTCCCCACCTCTGATTCCCCAACTCTGATTCCGCACATCCGATTCCCAGCCTCTGATTCCATATCTCTGATTCCCCGCCTCTGATTCCCCAACTCTGATTCCCCACCTCTGATTCCCCAGCTCTGATTCCCCGCCTCTGATTCCCCGTGTTTGATTCCCTGCCTCTGATTCCCCGCCTCTGATTCCCCATCTCTGATTCACCGCCTTTGATTCGCCACCTCTGATTCCCCATATCTGATTCCTCGCCTCTGTTTCCCCGCCTCTGATTTCCCGCCTCTGATTCCCCATATCTCATTCCCCACCTCTGATTTCCCATCTCTGATTCCCGGACTCTGATTCCCCACCTCTGATTCCTGGCCTCTGATTCGCTGCTTCTGATTCTGATTCCCTGCCTCTGATTACCCATCTCTGATTCCGCACATCTAATTCCCCGCCTCTGTTTCCCCGCCTCTGATTCCCCGCCTCTGTTTCCCCATATCTAAGTCCCCGCCTCTGATTCCCCAACTTTGATTCCCCACCTCTGATTCCCCAGCTCTGATTCCCCGCCTCTGATTCCCCGCATCTGATTCCCTGCATCTGATTCCCAGCCTCTGATTCCCTGCCTCTGATTCCCAAACTCTGATTCCCCACCTCTGATTCCCCATATCTGATTCCCCGCCTCTGTTTCCCCGCCTCTGATTCCCCGCCTCTGTTTCCCCATATCTGATTCCCCGCCTCTGTTTCCCCGCCTCTGATTCCCCGCCTCTGATTCCCCTTGTCTGATTTCCTGCCTCTGATTCCCCGCCTCTGATTACCCATGTCTGATTCACCGCCTCTGATTCCCCACCTCTGATTCCCCATCTCTGATTCCGCACATCCGATTCCCAGCCTCTGATTCCCCATCTCTGATTCCCCGCCTCTGATTCCCCAACTCTGATTCCCCACCTCTGATTCCCCAGCTCTGATTCCCCGCCTCTGATTCCCCGTGTTTGATTCCCTGCCTCTGATTCCCCGCCTCTGATTCCCCATCTCTGATTCACCGCCTTTGATTCGCCACCTCTGATTCCCCATATCTGATTCCTCGCCTCTGTTTCCCCGCCTCTGATTTCCCGCCTCTGATTCCCCATATCTCATTCCCCGCCTCTGATTCCCCATCTCTGATTCCCGGACTCTGATTCCCCACCTCTGATTCCCGGCCTCTGATTCGCTGCTTCTGATTCTGATTCCCTGCCTCTGATTCCCCATCTCTGATTCCGCACATCTAATTCCCCGCCTCTGTTTCCCCGCCTCTGATTCCCCGCCTCTGTTTCCCCATATCTAAGTCCCCGCCTCTGATTCCCCAACTTTGATTCCCCACCTCTGATTCCCCAGCTCTGATTCCCCGCCTCTGATTCCCCGCATCTGATTCCCCACCTCTGATTCCCCAGCTCTGATTCCCCGCCTCTGATTCCCAAACTCTGATTCCCCGCCTCTGATTCCCCGCCTCTGTTTCCCCATATCTGATTCCCCATCTCTGATTCCGCACATCCGATTCCCTGCCTCTGATTCCCCGCCTCTGATTCCCCAACTTTGATTCCCCACCTCTGATTCCCCAGCTCTGATTCCCCGCCTCTGATTCCCCGCATCTGATTCCCCACCTCTGATTCCCCAGCTCTGATTCCCCGCCTCTGATTCCCCAACTCTGATTCCCCACCTCTGATTCCCCAGCTCTGATTACCCACCTCTGATTCCCCATATCTAATTCCCAGCCTCTGTTTCCCCGCCTCTGATTCCCCGCCACTGTTTCCCCATATCTGATTCTCCGCCTCTGAATCCCCAACTCTGATTCTCTGCATCTAATTCCCCAGCTCTGATTCCCCGCCTCTGATTCCCCAGCTCTGATTCCCCGCCTCTGATTCCCCGCATCCGATTCCCCATATCTGATTCCCCGCCTCTGTTTCCCCGCCTCTGATTCCCCGCCTCTGTTTCCCCATATCTGATTCCCCGCCTCTGATTCCCAACTATGATTCCCCGCCTCTGATTCCCCAGCTCTGATTCCCAGCCTCTGAATCCACGTGTCTGATATCCTGCCTCTGATTCCCCGCCTCTGATTCCCCATCTCAGATTCACCGCCTCTGATTCCCCACCTCTGATTCCCCATCTCTGATTCCGCACATCCGATTCCCTGCCTCTGATTCCCCGCCTCTGATTCCCCAACTTTGATTCCCCACCTCTGATTCCCCAGCTCTGATTCCCCGCCTCTGATTCCCCGCATCTGATTCCCCACCTCTGATTCCCCAGCTCTGATTCCCCGCCTCTGATTCCCCAACTCTGATTCCCCACCTCTGATTCCCCAGCTCTGATTACCCACCTCTGATTCCCCATATCTAATTCCCAGCCTCTGTTTCCCCGCCTCTGATTCCCCGCCACTGTTTCCCCATATCTGATTCTCCGCCTCTGAATCCCCAACTCTGATTCCCTGCATCTAATTCCCCAGCTCTGATTCCCCGCCTCTGATTCCCCGTGTCCGATTTCCTGCCTCTGATTCCCCGCCTCTGATTTCCCATGTCTGATTCACCGCCTCTGTTTCCCCGCCTCTGATTCCCCGCCTCTGTTTCCCCATATCTAATTCCCCACCTCTGATGCACCAACTCTGATTCCCCGCCTCTGATTCCCCAGCTCTGATTCCCCGCCTCTGATTCCCCGCATCCGATTCCCCATATCTGATTCCCCGCCTCTGTTTCCCCGCCTCTGATTCCCCGCCTCTGTTTCCCCATATCTGATTCCCCACCTCTGATTCCCAACTATGATTCCCCAGCTCTGATTCCCCGCCTTTGATTCCCCCCGTCTGATTCCCAGCCTCTGAATCCCCGTGTCTGATATCCTGCCTCTGATACCCCGCCTCTGATTCCCCATCTCAGATTCACCGCCTCTGATTCCCCACCTCTGATTCCCCATCTCTGATTCCGCACATCCGATTCCCTGCCTCTGATTCCCCGACTCTGATTCGCCACCTCTGAATCCCCAGCTCTGATTCCCCGCCTCTGATTCCCCAACTCTGATTCCCCGCCTCTGATTCCCCAACTCTGATTCCCCGCCTCTGATTCCCCAACTCTGATTCCCCACCTCTGATTCCCCAACTCTGATTACCCACCTCTGATTCCCCATATCTAATTCCCTGCCTCTGTTTCCCCGCCTCTGATTCCCCGCCACTGTTTCCCCAAATCTGATTCTCCGCCTCTGAATCCCCAACTCTGATTCCCTGCATCTAATTCCCCAGCTCTGATTCCCCGCCTCTGATTCCCCGTGTCTGATTACCTGCCACTGATTCCCCGCCTCTGATTACCCATGTCTAATTCACCGCCTCTGATTCCCCACCTCTGATTCCCCATCTCTGATTCCGCACATCCGATTCCCAGCCTCTGATTCCCCACCTCTGATTCCCCAGCTCTGATTCCCCGCCTCTGATTCCCCGTGTTTGATTCCCTGCCTCTGATTCCCCGCCTCTGATTCCCCATCTCTGATTCACCGCCTTTGATTCGCCACCTCTGATTCCCCATATCTGATTCCTCGCCTCTGTTTCCCCACCTCTGATTTCCCGCCTCTGATTCCCCATATCTCATTCCCCGCCTCTGATTCCCCATCTCTGATTCCCGGACTCTGATTCCCCACCTCTGATTCCCGGCCTCTGATTCGCTGCTTCTGATTCTGATTACCTGCCTCTGATTCCCCATCTCTGGTTCCGCACATCTAATTCCCCGCCTCTGATTCCCCAACTTTGATTCCCCACCTCTGATTCCCCAGCTCTGATTCCCCGCCTCTGATTCCCCGCATCTGATTCCCTGCATCTGATTCCCAGCCTCTGATTCCCTGCCTCTGATTCCCAAACTCTGATTCCCCACCTCTGATTCCCCATATCTGATTCCCCACCTCTGTTTCCCCGCCTCTGATTCCCCGCCTCTGTTTCCCCATATCTGATTCCCCGCCTCTGTTTCCCCGCCTCTGATTCCCCGCCTCTGATTCCCCGTGTCTGATTTCCTGCCTCTGATTCCCCGCCTCTGATTACCCATGTCTGATTCACCGCCTCTGATTCCCCACCTCTGATTCCCCATCTCTGATTCCGCACATCCGATTCCCAGCCTCTGATTCCCCATCTCTGATTCCCCGCCTCTGATTCCCCAACTCTGATTCCCCACCTCTGATTCCCCAGCTCTGATTCCCCGCCTCTGATTCCCCGTGTTTGATTCCCTGCCTCTGATTCCCCGCCTCTGATTCCCCATCTCTGATTCACCGCCTTTGATTCGCCACCTCTGATTCCCCATATCTGATTCCTCGCCTCTGTTTCCCCGCCTCTGATTTCCCGCCTCTGATTCCCCATATCTCATTCCCCGCCTCTGATTCCCCATCTCTGATTCCCGGACTCTGATTCCCCACCTCTGATTCCCGGCCTCTGATTCGCTGCTTCTGATTCTGATTCCCTGCCTCTGATTCCCCATCTCTGATTCCGCACATCTAATTCCCCGCCTCTGTTTCCCCGCCTCTGATTCCCCGCCTCTGTTTCCCCATATCTAAGTCCCCGCCTCTGATTCCCCAACTTTGATTCCCCACCTCTGATTCCCCAGCTCTGATTCCCCGCCTCTGATTCCCCGCATCTGATTCCCCACCTCTGATTCCCCAGCTCTGATTCCCCGCCTCTGATTCCCCAACTTTGATTCCCCACCTCTGATTCCCCAGCTCTGATTCCCCGCCTCTGATTCCCCGCATCTGATTCCCCACCTCTGATTCCCCAGCTCTGATTCCCCGCCTCTGATTCCCCAACTCTTATTCCCCACCTCTGATTCCCCAGCTCTGATTACCCACCTCTGATTCCCCATATCTAATTCCCAGCCTCTGTTTCCCCGCCTCTGATTCCCCGCCACTGTTTCCCCATATCTGATTCTCCGCCTCTGAATCCCCAACTCTGATTCCCTGCATCTAATTCCCCAGCTCTGATTCCCCGCCTCTGATTCCCCGCCTCTGATTACCCATGTCTGATGCACCGCCTCTGTTTCCCCGCCTCTGATTCCCCGCCTCTGTTTCCCCATATCTAATTCCCCACCTCTGATGCACCAACTCTGATTCCCCGCCTCTGATTCCCCAGCTCTGATTCCCCGCCTCTGATTCCACGCATCCGATTCCCCATATCTGATTCCACGCCTCTGTTTCCCTGCCTCTGATTCCCCGCCTCTGTTTCCCCATATCTGATTCCCCGCCTCTGATTCCCAACTATGATTCCCCGCCTCTGATTCCCCAGCTCTGATTCCCAGCCTCTGAATCCCCGTGTCTGATATCCTGCCTCTGATTCCCCGCCTCTGATTCCCCATCTCAGATTCACCGCCTCTGATTCCCCACCTCTGATTCCCCATCTCTGATTCCGCACATCCGATTCCCTGCCTCTGATTCCCCGCCTCTGATTCCCCAACTTTGATTCCCCACCTCTGATTCCCCAGCTCTGATTCCCCGCCTCTGATTCCCCGCATCTGATTCCCCACCTCTGATTCCCCAGCTCTGATTCCCCGCCTCTGATTCCCCAACTCTGATTCCCCACCTCTGATTCCCCAGCTCTGATTACCCACCTCTGATTCCCCAGCTCTGATTCCCCGCCTCTGATTCCCCAACTCTGATTCCCCGCCTCTGATTCCCCGTGTCTGATTTCCTGCCTCTGATTCCCCGCCTCTGATTACCCATGTCTGATTCACCGCCTCTTTTTCCCCGCCTCTGATTCCCCGCCTCTGTTTCCCCATATCTAATTCCCCACCTCTGATGCACCAACTCTGATTCCCCGCCTCTGATTCCCCAGCTCTGATTCCCCGCCTCTGATTCCCCGCATCCGATTCCCCATATCTGATTCCCCGCCTCTGTTTCCCCGCCTCTGATTCCCCGCCTCTGTTTCCCCATATCTGATTCCCCGCCTCTGATTCCCAACTATGATTCCCCGCCTCTGATTCCCCAGCTCTGATTCCCTGCCTCTGATTCCCCGCGTTCTATTCCCTGCCTCTGATTCCCCGCCTGTGATTCCCCATCTCTGAATCACCACCTCTGATTCCCCACCTCTGATTCCCCATATCTAATTCCCCGCCTCTGTTTGCCCGCCTCTGATTCCCCGCCTCTGTTTCCCCATATCTGATTCCCCGCCACTGAATCCCCAACTCTGATTCCCTGCCTCTGATTCCCCAGCTCTGATTCCCCGCCTTTGATTCCCCCCGTCTGATTCCCAGCCGCTGAATCCCCGTGTCTGATATCCTGCCTCTGATTCCCCGCCTCTGATTCCCCATCTCAGATTCACCGCCTCTGATTCCCCACCTCTGATTCCCCATCTCTGATTCCGCACATCCGATTCCCTGCCTCTGATTCCCCGACTCTGATTCCCCACCTCTGATTCCCCAGCTCTGATTCCCCGCCTCTGATTCCCCAACTCTTATTACCTGCCTCTGATTCCCCGCCTCTGTTTCCCCATATCTAAGTCCCCGCCTCTGATTCCCCAACTCTGATTCCCCACCTCTGATTCCCCAACTCTGATTACCCACCTCTGATTCCCCTAATCTAATTCCCTGCCTCTGTTTCCCCGCCTCTGATTCCCCGCCACTGTTTCCCCATATCTGATTCTCCGCCTCTGAATCCCCAACTCTGATTCCCTGCATCTAATTCCCCAGCTCTGATTCCCCACCTCTGATTCCCCATATCTGATTCCCCGCCTCTGTTTCCCCGCCTCTGATTCCCCGCCTCTGTTTCCCCATATCTTATTCCCCGCCTCTGTTTCCCCGCCTCTGATTCCACACCTCTGATTCCCCGGGTCTGATTTCCTGCCTCTGATTCCCCGCTTCTGATTACCCGTCTGATTCACCGCCTCTGATTCCCCACCTCTGATTCCCCATCTCTGATTCCGCACATCCGATTCCCAGCCTCTGATTCCCCATCTCTGATTCCCCGCCTCTGATTCCCCAACTCTGATTCCCCACCTCTGATTCCCCAGCTCTGATTCCCCGCCTCTGATTCCCCGTGTTTGATTCCCTGCCTCTGCTTCCCCGCCTCTGATTCCCCATCTCTGATTCACCGCCTTTGATTCGCCACCTCTGATTCCCCATATCTGATTCCTCGCCTCTGTTTCCCCGCCTCTGATTTCCCGCCTCTGATTCCCCATATCTCATTCCCCGCCTCTGATTCCCCATCTCTGATTCCCGGACTCTGATTCCCCACCTCTGATTCCCGGCCTCTGATTCGCTGCTTCTGATTCTGATTCCCTGCCTCTGATTCCCCATCTCTGATTCCGCACATCTAATTCCCCGCCTCTGTTTCCCCGCCTCTGATTCCCCGCCTCTGTTTCCCCATATCTAAGTCCCCGCCTCTGATTCCCCAACTTTGATTCCCCACCTCTGATTCTCCAGCTCTGATTCCCCGCCTCTGATTCCCCGCATCTGATTCCCTGCATCTGATTCCCAGCCTCTGATTCCCTGCCTCTGATTCCCAAACTCTGATTCCCCACCTCTGATTCCCCATCTCTGATTCCGCACATCTAATTCCCTGCCTCTGATTCCCCACCTCTGATTCCCCATATCTGATTCCCCGCCTCTGTTTCCCCGCCTCTGATTCCCCGCCTCTGTTTCCCTATATCTAACTCCCCGCCTCTGATTCCCCAACTTTGATTCCCCACCTCTGATTCCCCAGCTCTTATTGCCCGCCTCTGATTCCCCGCATCTGATTCCCTGCATCTGATTCCCAGCCTCTGATTCCCTGCCTCTGATTCCCAAACTCTGAATCCCCACCTCTGATTCCCCATATCTGATTCCCCGCCTCTGTTTCCCCGCATCTGATTCCCCGCCTCTGTTTCCCCATATCTGATTCCCCGCCTCTATTTGCCCGCCTCTGATTCCCCGCCTCTGTTTCCCCATATCTGATTACCCGCCTCTGAATCCCCAACTCTGATTCCCTGCCTCTAATTTCCCAGCTCTGATTCCCCGCCTCTGATTCCCCGTGTCTGATTTCCTGCCACTGATTCCCCGCCTCTGATTACCCATGTCTGATTCACCGCCTCTGATTCCCCACCTCTGATTCCCCATCTCTGATTCCCGGACTCTGATTCCCCACCTCTGATTCCCGGCCTCTGATTCGCTGCTTCTGATTCTGATTCCCTGCCTCTGATTCCCCATCTCTGATTCCGCACATCTAATTCCCCGCCTCTGTTTCCCCGCCTCTGATTCCCCGCCTCTGTTTCCCCATATCTAAGTCCCCGCCTCTGATTCCCCAACTTTGATTCCCCACCTCTGATTCTCCAGCTCTGATTCCCCGCCTCTGATTCCCCGCATCTGATTCCCTGCATCTGATTCCCAGCCTCTGATTCCCTGCCTCTGATTCCCAAACTCTGATTCCCCACCTCTGATTCCCCATCTCTGATTCCGCACATCTAATTCCCTGCCTCTGATTCCCCACCTCTGATTCCCCATATCTGATTCCCCGCCTCTGTTTCCCCGCCTCTGATTCCCCGCCTCTGTTTCCCTATATCTAACTCCCCGCCTCTGATTCCCCAACTTTGATTCCCCACCTCTGATTCCCCAGCTCTTATTGCCCGCCTCTGATTCCCCGCATCTGATTCCCTGCATCTGATTCCCAGCCTCTGATTCCCTGCCTCTGATTCCCAAACTCTGATTCCCCACCTCTGATTCCCCATATCTGATTCCCCGCCTCTGTTTCCCCGCCTCTGATTCCCCGCCTCTGTTTCCCCATATCTGATTCCCCGCCTCTATTTGCCCGCCTCTGATTCCCCGCCTCTGTTTCCCCATATCTGATTACCCGCCTCTGAATCCCCAACTCTGATTCCCTGCCTCTAATTTCCCAGCTCTGATTCCCCGCCTCTGATTCCCCGTGTCTGATTTCCTGCCTCTGATTCCCCGCCTCTGATTACCCATGTCTGATTCACCGCCTCTGAATCCCCATCTCTGATTCCCGGACTCTGATTACCCACCTCTGATTCCCGGCCTCTTATTACCAGCATCTGATTCCAGGCCTCTGATTCCCGGCCTCTGATTCCCCGCTTCTGATTCTGATTCCCTGCCTCTGATTCCCCAGCTCTGATTCCCTGCCTCTGATTCCCCGCGTTCTATTCCCTGCCTCTGATTCCCCGCCTGTGATTCCCCATCTCTGATTCACCACCTCTGATTCCCCACCTCTGATTCCCCATATCTAATTCCCCGCCTCTGTTTGCCCGCCTCTGATTCCCCGCCTCTGTTTCCCCATATCTGATTCCCCGCCACTGAATCCCCAACTCTGATTCCCTGCCTCTGATTCCCCAGCTCTGATTCCCCGCCTTTGATTCCCCCCGTCTGATTCCCAGCCTCTGAATCCCCGTGTCTGATATCCTGCCTCTGATTCCCCGCCTCTGATTCCCCATCTCAGATTCACCGCCTCTGATTACCCACCTCTGATTCCCCATCTCTGATTCCGCACATCCGATTCCCTGCCTCTGATTCCCCGACTCTGATTCCCCACCTCTGATTCCCCAGCTCTGATTCCCCGCCTCTGATTCCCCAACTCTGATTACCTGCCTCTGATTCCCCGCCTCTGTTTCCCCATATCTAAGTCCCCGCCTCTGATTCCCCAACTCTGATTCCCCACCTCTGATTCCCCAGCTCTGATTACCCACCTCTGATTCCCCTAATCTAATTCCCTGCCTCTGTTTCCCCGCCTCTGATTCCCCGCCACTGTTTCCCCATATCTGATTATCCGCCTCTGAATCCCCAACTCTGATTCCCTGCATCTAATTCCCCAGCTCTGATTCCCCGCCTCTGATTCCCCGTGTCTGATTTCCTGCCTCCGATTCCCCGCCTCTGATTAACCATGTCTAATTCACCGCCTCTGATTCCCCACCTCTGATTCCCCATCTCTGATTCCGCACATCCGATTCCCAGCCTCTGATTCCCCATCTCTGATTCCCCGCCTCTCATTCCCCGCCTCTGTTTCCCCGCCTCTGATTCCCCGCCTCTGTTTCCCCATATCTAAGTCCCCGCCTCTGATTCCCCAACTTTGATTCCCCACCTCTGATTCCCCAGCTCTGATTCCCTGCATCTGATTCCCAACCTCTGATTCCCTGCCTCTGATTCCCAAACTCTGATTCCCCACCTCTGATTCCCCATATCTGATTCCCCGCCTCTGTTTCCCCGCCTCTGATTCCCCGCCTCTGTTTCCCCATATCTTATTCCCCGCCTCTGTTTCCCCGCCTCTGATTCCCCGCCTCTGATTCCCCGTGTCTGATTTCCTGCCTCTGATTCCCCGCTTCTGATTACCCATGTCTGATTCACCGCCTCTGATTCCCCACCTCTGATTCCCCATCTCTGATTCCGCACATCCGATTCCCAGCCTCTGATTCCCCATCTCTGATTCCCCGCCTCTGATTCCCCAACTCTGATTCCCCACCTCTGATTCCCCAGCTCTGATTCCCCTCCTCTGATTCCCCGTGTTTGATTCCCTGCCTCTGATTCCCCGCCTCTGATTCCCCATCTCTGATTCACCGCCTTTGATTCGCCACCTCTGATTCCCCATATCTGATTCCTCGCCTCTGTTTCCCCGCCTCTGATTTCCCGCCTCTGATTCCCCATATCTCATTCCCCGCCTCTGATTCCCCACCTCTGATTCGCCATATCTGATTCCCCGCCTCTGTTTCCCTGCCTCTGATTCCCCGCCTCTGTTTCCCCATATCTAAGTCCCCGCCTCTGATTCCCCAACTCTGATTCCCCACCTCTGATTCCCCAGCTCTGATTCCCCGCCTCTGATTCCCCGCATCTGATTCCCTGCATCTGATTCCCAGCCTCTGATTCCCTGCCTCTGATTCCCAACCTCTGATTCCCCACCTCTGATTCCCCATATCTGATTCCCCGCCTCTGTTTCCCCGCCTCTGATTCCCCGCCTCTGTTTCCCCATATCTGATTCCCCGCCTCTATTTCCCTTCCTCTGATTCCCAGCCTCTGATTCCCCATATCTGATTCCCCGCCTCTGATTCCCCAACTCTGATTCCCCGCCTCTGATTCCCCAGCTCTGAATCCCCGCATCTGATTCCCCGCGTCTGATTACCGGCCTCTGATTCCCCGCTCTGATTCCCCATCTCTGATTCACAACCTCTGATTCCCCACCTCTGATTCCCCATATCTGATTTGCCGCCTCTGTTTCCCCGCCTCTGATTCCCCACCTCTGATTCCCCGCCTCTGATTCACCAGCTATGATTCCCCACCTCTGATTCCCCGCATCTGATTCCCTGCCTCTGATTCCCCGACTCTGATTCCACATCTCTGATTCACCACCTCTGATTCATTGCGTCTGATTCCCCGCCTCTGTTTCCCCGCCTCTGATTCCCCGCCTCTGTTTCCCCATATCTAAGTCCCCGCCTCTGATTCCCCAACTCTGATTCCCCACCTCTGATTCCCCAGCTCTGATTCCCCGCCTCTGATTCCCCGCATCTGATTCCCTGCATCTGATTCCCAGCCTCTGATTCCCTGCCTCTGATTCCCAACCTCTGATTCCGCACCTCTGATTCCCCATATCTGATTCCCCGCCTCTGTTTCCCCGCCTCTGTTTCCCCGCCTCTGATTCCCCGCCTCTGTTTCCCCATATCTAAGTCCCCGCCTCTGATTCCCCAACTCTGATTCCCCACCTCTGATTCCCCAGCTCTGATTCCCCGCCTCTGATTCCCCGCATCTGATTCCCTGCATCTGATTCCCAGCCTATGATTCCCTGCCTCTGATTCCCAACCTCTGATTCCCCACCTCTGATTCCCCATATCTGATTCCCCGCCTCTGTTTCCCCGCCTCTGATTCCCCGCCTCTGTTTCCCCATATCTGATTCCCCGCCTCTATTTCCCCGCCTCTGATTCCCAGCCTCTGATTCCCCATATCTGATTCCCCGCCTCTGATTCCCCAACTCTGATTCCCCGCCTCTGATTCCCCAGCTCTGAATCCCCGCATCTGATTCCCCAGCTCTGAATCCCCGCATCTGATTCCCCGCGTCTGATTACCGGCCTCTGATTCCCCGCTCTGATTCCCCATCTCTGATTCACAACCTCTGATTTCCCCACCTTTGATTCCCCATATCTGATTTGCCGCCTCTGTTTCCCCTCCTCTGATTCCCAACCTCTGATTCCCCGCCTCTGATTCGCCAGCTATGATTCCCCGCCTCTGATTCCCCGCATCTGATTCCCTGCCTCTGATTCCCCGCCTCTGATTCCACATCTCTGATTCACCACCTCTAATTCATTGCGTCTGATTCCCCGCCTCTGATTCCCCATCTCTGATTCCCCATCTCTGATTCCCCAATTGTGATTCACCGCCTCTGATTCCCCAGCTATGTTTCCTCGCCTCTGATTCACGGCCTCTGATTCCCTGCTTCTGATTCTGATTCCCTGACTCTGATTCCCCATCTCTGATTCTGCACATCTAATTCCCTGCCTCTGATTCCCCACCTCTGATTCCCCATATCTGATTCCCCGCCTCTGTTTCCCCGCCTCTGATTCCCCGCCTCTGTTTCCCCATATCTAAGTCCCCGCCTCTGATTCCCCAACTTTGATTCCCCACCTCTGATTCCCCAGCTCTGATGGCCCGCCTCTGATTCCCCGCATCTGATTCCCTGCATCTGATTCCCAGGCTCTGATTCCCTGCCTCTGATTCCCAAACTCTGATTCCCCACCTCTGATTCCCCATATCTGATTCCCCGCCTCTGTTTCCCCGCCTCTGATTCCCAACCTCTGTTTCCCCATATCTGATTCCCCGCCTCTATTTGCCTGCCTCTGATTCCCCGCCTCTGTTTCCCCATATCTGATTACCCGCCTCTGAATCCCCAACTCTGATTTCCTGCCTCTGATTCCCCGCCTCTGATTACCCATGTCTGATTCACCGCCTCTGATTCCCCACCTCTGATTCCCCATCTCTGATTCCGCACATCCGATTCACTGCCTCTGATTCCCCAGCTCTGATTCCCCGCCTCTGATTCCCCGCGTCTTATTCCCTGCTTCTGATTCTGATTCCCTGCCTCTGATTCCCCATCTCTGATTCTGCACGTCTGATTCCCTGCCTCTGATTCCCCACCTCTGATTCCCCATATCTGATTCCCCGCCTCTGAATCCCCATCTCTGATTCCCGGACTCTGATTCCCCACCTCTGATTCCCGGCCTCTTATTACCAGCATCTGATTCCAGGCCTCTGATACCCGGCCTCTGATTCCCCTCTTCTGATTCTGATTCCCTGCCTCTGATTCTCCATCTCTGATTCCGCACATCTGATTCCCTGCCTCTGATTCCCCACCTCTGATTCCCCATATCTGATTCCCCGCCTCTGTTTCCCCGCCTCTGATTCCCCGCCTCTTTTTCCCCATATCGAATTCCCCACCTCTGATGCACCAACTCTGATTCCCCGCCTCTGATTCCCCAGCTCTGATTCCCCACCTCTGATTCCCCGCATCCGATTCCCCATATCTGATTCCCCGCCTCTGTTTCCCCGCCTCTGATTCCCCGCCTCTGTTTCCCCATATCTGATTCCCCGCCTCTGATTCCCAACTATGATTCCCCGCCTCTGATTCCCCAGCTCTGATTCCCTGCCTCTGATTCCCCGCGTTCTATTCCCTACCTCTGATTCCCCGCCTGTGATTCCCCATCTCTGATTCACCACCTCTGATTCCCCACCTCTGATTCCCCATATCTAATTCCCCGCCTCTGTTTGCCCGCCTCTGATTCCCCGCCTCTGTTTCCCCATATCTGATTCCCCGCCACTGAATCCCCAACTCTGATTCCCTGCCTCTGATTCCCCAGCTCTGATTCCCCGCCTTTGATTCCCCCCGTCTGATTCCCAGCCTCTGAATCCTCGTGTCTGATATCCTGCCTCTGATTCCCCGCCTCTGATTCCCCATCTCAGATTCACCGCCTCTGATTCCCCACCTCTGATTCCCCAGCTCTGATTCCCCGCCTCTGATTCCCCGCATCTGTTTCCCCATATCTAAGTCCCCGCCTCTGATTCCCCAACTCTGATTCCCCGCCTCTGATTCCCCGCATCTGTTTCCCCATATCTAAGTCCCCGCCTCTGATTCCCCAACTCTGATTCCCCACCTCTGATTCCCCAGCTCTGATTCCCCGCCTCTGATTCCCCGCATCTGATTCCCTGCATCTGATTCCCAGCCTCTCATTCCCTGCCTCTGATTCCCAACCTCTGATTCCCCACCTCTGATTCCCCATATCTGATTCCCCGCCTCTGTTTCCCCGTCTCTGATTCCCCGCCTCTGTTTCCCCATATCTGATTCCCCGCCTATATTTGCCCACCTCTGATTCCCCACCTCTGTTTCCCCATATCTGATTCCCCGCCACTGAATCCCCAACTCTGATTCCCTGCATCTAATTCCCCAGCTCTGATTCCCCGCCTCTGATTCCCCGTGTCTGATTTCCTGCCTCTGATTCCCCGCCTCTGATTACCCATGTCTGATTCACCGCCTCTGATTCCCCACCTCTGATTCCCCATCTCTGATTCCGCACATCCGATTCCCTGCCTCTGAATCCCCGCCTCTGATTCACCGCCTCTGATTCCCGGCCTCTGATTTCCCGCCTCTGATTCCCTGCCACTGATACCCCGCCCCTGATTCCCTACCTCTGAATCCCCATATCTGATTCCCCGCCTCTGTTTCCCCACCTCTGACTCCCCGCCTCTGATTCCCCATATCTCATTCCCCGCCTCTGAATCCCCATCTCTGATTCCCGGACTCTGATTCCCCACCTCTGATTCCCGGCCTCTTATTCCCAGCATCTGATTCCGGCCTCTGATTCCCGGCCTCTGATTCCCTGCTTCTGATTCTGATTCCCTGCCTTTGATTCCCCATCTCTGATTCCGCACATCTGATTCCCTGCCTCTGATTCCCAACCTCTGAATCCCCATATCTGATTCCCCACCACTGTTTCCCCGCCTCTGATTCCACACCACTGTTTCCCAATATCTAATTCCCCGCCTCTGATTCCCCAACTCTGATTCCCCACCTCTGATTCCCCAGCTCTGATTCCCCGCCTCTGATTCCCCGCATCTGATTCCCTGCATCTGATTCCAAGCCTCTGATTCCCTGCCTCTGATTCCCAAACTCTGATTCCCCACCTCTGATTCCCCATATCTGATTCCCCGCCTCTGTTTCCCCGCCTCTGATTCCCTGCCTCTGTTTCCCCATATCTAATTCCCCACCTCTGATGCACCAACTCTGATTCCCCGCCTCTGATTCCCCAGCTCTGATTCCCCGCCTCTGATTCCCCGCATCCGATTCCCCATATCTGATTCCCCGCCTCTGTTTCCCCGCCTCTGATTCCCCGCCTCTGTTTCCCCATATCTGATTCCCCGCCTCTGATTCCCAACTATGATTCCCCGCCTCTGATTCCCAGCTCTGATTCCCCGCCTCTGATTCCCCGCATCCGATTCCCCATATCTGATTCCCCGCCTCTGTTTCCCCATATCTGATTCCCCGCCTCTGATTCCCAACTATGATTCCCTGCCTCTGATTCCCCGCGTTCTATTCCCTGCCTCTGATTCCCCGCCTGTGATTCCCCATTGTCTGATTCACCACCTATGATTCCCCACCTCTGATTCCCCATATCTAATTCCCCGCCTCTGTTTGCCCGCCTCTGATTCCCCGCCTCCGTTTCCCCATATCTGATTCCCCGCCTCTGAATCCCCAACTCTGATTCCCTGCCTCTGATTCCCCATCTCAGATTCACCGCCTCTGATTCCCCACCTCTGATTCCCCATCTCTGATTCCGCACATCCGATTCCCTGCCTCTGATTCCCCGACTCTGATTCCCCACCTCTGATTCCCCAGCTCTGATTCCCCGCCTCTGATTCCCCAACTCTGATTCCCCGCCTCTGATAACCCAGCTCTGATTCCCCGCCTCTGATTCCCCGTGTTTGATTCCCTGCCTCTGATTCCCCGCCTCTGATTCCCCATCTCTGATTCACCGCCTTTGATTCGCCACCTCTGATTCCCCATATCTGATTCCTCGCCTCTGTTTCCCCGCCTCTGATTCCCCGCCTCTGATTCCCCATATCTCATTCCCCGCCGCTGATTCCCCATCTCTGATTCCCGGACTCAGATTCCCCACCTCTGATTCCCGGCCTCTTATTCCCGGCATCTGATTCCGGCCTCTGATTCCCGGCCTCTGATTCCCTGCTTCTGATTCTGATTCCCTGCCTCTGATTCCCCGCCTCTGATTCCCCGCCTCTGTTTCCCCATATCTAAGTCCCCGCCTCTGATTCCCCAACTTTGATTCCCCACCTCTGATTCCCCAGCTCTGATTCCCCACCTCTGATTCCCCGCATCTGATTCCCTGCATCTGATTCCCAGCCTCGGATTCCCTGCCTCTGATTCCCAAACTCTGATTCCCCACCTCTGATTCCCCATATCTGATTCCCCGCCTCTGTTTCCCCGCCTCTGATTCCCCACCTCTGTTTCCCCATATCTGATTCCCCGCCTCTATTTGCCCGCCTCTGATTCCCCGCCTCTGTTTCCCCATATCTGATTCCCCGCCTCTGAATCCCCAACTCTGATTCCCTGCCTCTAATTTCCCAGTTCTGATTCCCCGCCTCTGATTCCCCGTGTCTGATTTCCTGCCTCTGATACACCGCCTCTGATTACCCATGTCTTATTCACCGCCTCTGATTCCCCACCTCTGATTCCCCATCTCTGATTCCGCACATCCGATTCCCTGCCTCTGATTCCCCGCCTCTGATTCACTGCCACTGATTCCCCAGCTCTGATTCCCCGCCTCTGATTCCCCACCTCTGATTCCCCATATCTGATTCCCCGCCTCTGTTTCCCCGCCTCTGATTCCCCGCCTCTGTTTCCCATATCTAAGTCCCCGCCTCTGATTCCCCAACTTTGATTCCCCACCTCTGATTCCCCAGCTCTGATTACCCACCTCTGATTCCCCATATCTGATTTCCCGCCTCTGTTTCCCCGCCTCTGATTCCCCGCCACTGTTTCCCCATACCTGATTCCCCGCCTCTGAATCCCCAACTCTGATTCCCTGCATCTAATTCCCCAGCTCTGATTCCCCGCCTCTGATTCCCCATGTCTGATTTCCTGCCTCTGATTCCCCGCTTCTGATTACCCATGTCGGATTCACCGCCTCTGATTCCCCACCTCTGATTCCCCATCTCTGATTCCGCACATTCGATTCCCAGCCTCTGATTCCCCATCTCTGATTCCCCACCTCTGATTCCCCAACTTTGATTCCCCACCTCTGATTCCCCAGCTCTGATTCCCCGCCTCTGATTCTCCGCATCTGATTCCCTGCATCTGATTCCCAGCCTCTGATTCCCTGCCTCTGATTCCCAAACTCTGATTCCCCACCTCTGATTCCCCATATCTGATTCCCCGCCTCTGTTTCCCCACCTCTGATTCCCCGCCTCTGTTTCCCCATATCTGATTCCCCGCCTCCATTTGCCCGCCTCTGATACCCCGCCTCTGTTTCCCCATATCTGATTACCCGCCTCTGAATCCCCAACTCTGATTCCCTGCCTGTAATTTCCCAGCTCTGATTCCCCGCCTCTGATTCCCCGTGTCTGATTTCCTGCCTCTGATTCCCCGCCTCTGATTACCCATGTCTGATTCACCGCCTCTGATTCCCCACCTCTGATTCCCCATCTCTGATTCCGCACATCCGATTCACTGCCTTTGATTCCCCAGCTCTGATTCCCCGCCTCTGATTCCCCGCGTCTTATTCCCTGATTCTGATTCTGATTCCCTGCCTCTGATTCCCCATCTCTGATTCTGCACATCTGATTCCCTGCCTCTGATTCCAAACCTCTGATTCCCCATATCTGATTCCCCGCCTCTGTTTCCCCGCCTCTGAATCCCCGCCTCTGTTTCCCCATAGCTAAGTCCCCGCCTCTGATTCCCCAACTCTGATTCCCCACCTCTGATTCCCCAGCTCTGATTCCCCGCCTCTGATTCCCCGCATCTGATTCCCTGCATCTGATTCCCAGCCTCTGATTCCCTGCCTCTGATTCCCAACCTCTGATTCCCCACCTCTGATTCCCCATATCTGATTCCCCGCCTCTGTTTCCCCGCCTCTGATTCCCCGCCTCTGTTTCCCCATATCTGATTCCCCGCCTCTATTTCCCCGCCTCTGATTCCCCGCCTCTGATTCCCCATATCTGATTCCCCGCCTCTGATTCCCCGCGTCTGATTACCGGCCTCTGATTCCCCGCTCTGATTCCCCACCTCTGATTCCCCATATCTGATTTGCTGCCTCTGTTTCCACGCCTCTGATTCCCCACCTCTGATTCCCCGCCTGTGATTCGCCAGCTATGATTCCCCGCCTCTGATACCCCGCGTCTGATTCCCTGCCTCTGATTCCCCGCCTCTGATTCCACATCTCTGATTCACCACCTCTGATTCCCCGCGTCTGATTCCCCGCCTCTGATTCCCCATCTCTGATTCCCCATCTCTGATTCCCCAATTCTGATTCCCCGCCTCTGATTCCCCAGCTCTGTTTCCTCGCCTCTGATTCCCTGCCTCTGATTCCCAACCTCTGATTCCCCATATTGATTCCCTGCCTCTGATTCCCTGCCTCTGATTCCCCAACTCTGATTCCCCGCCTCTGATTCACCAGCTCTGATTCCCCGCCTCTGATTCCCCGTGTTTGATTCCCTGCCTCTGATTCCCGGCCTCTGATTCCCCATCTCTGATTCACCGCCTTTGATTCGCCACCTCTGATTCCCCATATCTGATTCCCCGCCTCTGTTTCCCCGCCCCTGATTCCCCGCCTCTGTTTCCCCATATCTGATTCCCCGCCTCTGATTCCCAACTATGATTCCCTGCCTCTGATTCCCCGCGTTCTATTCCCTGCCTCTGATTCCCCGCCTGTGATTCCCCATCTCTGATTCACCACCTCTGATTCCCCGCGTCTGATTCCCCGCCTCTGATGCCCCATCTCTGATTCCCCATCTCTGATTCCCCAATTCTGATTCCCCGCCTCTGATTCCCCAGCTCTGTTTCCTCGCCTCTGATTCCCTGCCTCTGATTCCCAACATCTGATTCCCCATATTGATTCCCTGCCTCTGATTCCCTGCCTCTGATTCCCCAACTCTGATTCCCCGCCTCTGATTCACCAGCTCTGATTCCCCGCCTCTGATTCCCCGTGTTTGATTCCCTGCCTCTGATTCCCGGCCTCTGATTCCCCATCTCTGATTCACCGCCTTTGATTCGCCACCTCTGATTCCCCATATCTGATTCCTCGCCACTGTTTCCCCGCCTCTGATTCCCCGCCTCTGATTCCCCATATCTCATTCCCCGCCTCTGATTCCCCATCTCTGATTCCCGGACTCTGATTCCCCACCTCTGATTCCCGACCTGTTATTCCCGGCATCTGATTCCGGCCTCTGATTCCCGGCCTCTGATTCCCTGCTTCTGATTCTGATTCCCCACCTCTGATTCCCGAGCTCTGATTCCCCGCCTCCGATTCCCCAACTCTGATTCCCCGCCTCTGATTCCGCACATCTAATTCCCTGCCTCTGATTCCCCAACTCTGATTCCCCATATCTGAATCCCCGCCTCTGTTTCCCCGTCTCTGATTCCCGGCCTCTGTTTCCCCATATCTAAGTCCCCGCCTCTGATTCCCCAACTTTGATTCCCCACCTCTGATTCCCCAGCTCTGATTCTCCGCATCAGATTCCCCGCATCTGATTCCCTGCATCTGATTCCCAGCCTCTGATTCCCTGCCTCTGATTCCCAACCTCTGATTCCCCACCTCTGATTCCCCATATCTGATTCCCCGCCTCTGTTTCCCCGCCTCTGATTCCCCGCCTCTGTTTCCCCATATCTGAATCCCCGCCTATATTTGCCCGCCTCTGATTCCCCGCCTCTGTTTCCCCATATCTGATTCCCCGCCTCTGAATCCCCAACTCTGATTCCCTGCCTCTAATTTCCCAGCCCTGATTCCCCGCCTCTGATTCCCCGTGTCTGATTTCCTGCCTCTGATTCCCCGCCTCTGATTACCCATGTCTGATTCACCGCCTCTGATTCCCCACCTCTGATTCCACATCTCTGATTCCGCACATCCGATTCCCTGCCTCTGATTCCTTGCCTCTGATTCACTGCCTCTGCTTCCCAGCTCTGATTCCCCGCCTCTGATTCCCCGTGTCTTATCCCCTGCTTCTGATTCTGATTCCCTGCCTCTGATTCCCCATCTCTGATTCCGCACATCTGATTCCCTGCCTCTGACTCCCCACCTCTGATTCCCCATGTCTGATTCCCCGCCTCTGTTTCCCCGCCTCTGATTCCCCGCCTCTGTTTCCCCATATCTAAGTCCCTGCCTCTGATTCCCTGCCTCTGATTCACTGCCTCTGCTTCCCCAGCTCTGATTCCCTGCCTCTGATTCCCCGCGTTCTATTCCCTGCCTCTGATTCCCCGCCTGTGATTCCCCATCTCTGATTCACCACCTCTGATTCCCCACCTCTGATTCCCCATATCTAATTCCCCGCCTCTGTTTGCCCGCCTGATTCCCCGCCTCTGTTTCCCCATATCTGATTCCCCGCCACTGAATCCCCAACTCTGATTCCCTGCCTCTGATTCCCCAGCTCTGATTCCCCGCCTTTGATTCCCCCCATCTGATTCCCAGCCTCTGAATCCCCGTGTCTGATATCCTGCCTCTGATTCCCCGCCTCTGATTCCCCATCTCAGATTCACCGCCTCTGATTCCCCACCTCTGATTCCCCATCTCTGATTCCGCACATCCGATTCCCTGCCTCTGATTCGCCGACTCTGATTCACCACCTCTGATTCCCCAGCTCTGATTCCCCGCCTCTGATTCCCCAACTCTGATTCCCCGCCTCTGATTCCCCGCCTCTGTTTCCCCATATCTAAGTCCCCGCCTCTGATTCCCCAACTCTGATTCCCCACCTCTGATTCCCCAGCTCTGATTACCCACCTCTGATTCCCCATCTCTGATTCCGCTCATCTGATTCCCTGCCTCTGATTCCCCACCTCTGTTTCCCCATATCTAAGTCCCCGCCTCTGATTCCCCAACTTTGATTCCCCACCTCTGATTCCCCAGCTCTGGTTCCCCGCCTCTGATTTCCCGCATCTGATTCCCTGCATCTGTATCCCAGCCTCTCATTCCCTGCCTCTGATTCCCAACCTCTGAATCCCCACCTCTGATTCCCCATATCTGATTCCCCGCCTCTCTTTCCCCGCCTCTGATTCCCCGCCTCTGTTTCCCCATATCTGATTCCCCGCCTCTATTTGCCCGCCTCTGATTCCCCACCTCTGTTTCCCCATATCTGATTCCCCGCCTCTGAATCCCCAACTCTGATTCCCTGCCTCTAATTTCCCAGCTCTGATTCCCCGCCTCTGATTCCCCGTGTCTGATTTCCTGCCTCTGATTCCCCGCCTCTGATTACCCATGTCTGATTGACCGCCTCTGATTCCCCACCTCTGATTCCCCATCTCTGATTCCGACCATCCGATTCCCTGCCTCTGATTCCCTGCCTCTGATTCACTGCCTCTGCTTCCCCAGCTCTGATTCCCCATCTCTGATTCCCCGCGTCTTATCCCCTGCTTCTGATTCTGATTCCCTGCCTCTGATTCCCCATCTCTGATTCCGCACATCTGATTCCCTGCCTCTGATTCCCCACCTCTGATTCCCCATATCTGATTCCCCGCCTCTGTTTCCCCGCCTCTGATTCCCCGCCTCTGTTTCCCCATATCTAAGTCCCCGCCTCTGATTCCCCAACTCTGATTCCCCACCTCTGATTCCCCAGCTCTGATTCCCCGCCTCTCATCCCCGCATCTGATTCCCTGCATCTGATTCCCAGCCTCTGATTCCCTGCCTCTGATTCCCAACCTCTGATTCCCCACCTCTGATTCCCCATATCTGATTCCCCGCCTCTGTTTCCCCGTCTCTGATTCCCCGCCTCTGTTTCCCCATATCTGATTCCCCGCCTCTATTTGCCCACCTCTGATTCCCCACCACTGTTTCCCCATATCTGATTCCCCGCCACTGAATCCCCAACTCTGATTCCCTGCATCTAATTCCCCAGCTCTGATTCCCCGCCTCTGATTCCCCGTGTCTGATTTCCTGCCTCTGATTC
The DNA here is from genome assembly GCF_036971445.1 of Narcine bancroftii. Classification (NCBI taxonomy): domain Eukaryota; kingdom Metazoa; phylum Chordata; class Chondrichthyes; order Torpediniformes; family Narcinidae; genus Narcine; species Narcine bancroftii. The sequence goes on along the minus strand of NC_091470.1, from coordinate 120,272,243 downwards.
CCCGCCTCTGATTACCCATGTCTGATTCACCGCCTCTGATTCCCCACCTCTGATTCCCCATCTCTGATTCCGCACATCCGATTCCCTGCCTCTGAATCCCCGCCTCTGATTCACCGCCTCTGATTCCCGGCCTCTGATTTCCCGCCTCTGATTCCCTGCCACTGAAACCCCGCCCCTGATTCCCCACCTCTGAATCCCCATATCTGATTCCCCGCCTCTGTTTCCCCACCTCTGATTCCCCGCCTCTGATTCCCCATATCTCATTCCCCGCCTCTGAATCCCCATCTCTGATTCCCGGACTCTGATTCCCCACCTCTGATTCCCGGCCTCTTATTCCCGGCATCTGATTCCGGCCTCTGATTCCCGGCCTCTGATTCCCTGCTTCTGATTCTGATTCCCTGCCTTTGATTCCCCATCTCTGATTCCGCACATCTGATTCCCTGCCTCTGATTCCCAACCTCTGAATCTCCATATCTGATTCCCCACCTCTGTTTCCCCGCCTCTGATTCCACACCTCTGTTTCCCAATATCTAAGTCCCCGCCTCTGATTCCCCAACTCTGATTCCCCACCACTGATTCCCCAGCTCTGATTCCCCGCCTCTGATTCCCCGCATCTGATTCCCTGCATCTGATTCCAAGCCTCTGATTCCCTGCCTCTGATTCCCAAACTCTGATTCCCCACCTCTGATTCCCCATATCTGATTCCCCACCTCTGTTTCCCCGCCTCTGATTCCCCGCCTCTGTTTCCCCATATCTAATTCCCCACCTCTGATGCACCAACTCTGATTCCCTGCCTCTGATTCCCCAGCTCTGATTCCCCGCTTCTGATTCCCCGTGTCTGATTTCCTGCCTCTGATTCCCCGCCTCTGATTACCCATGTCTGATTCACCGCCTCTGATTCCCCACCTCTGATTCCCCATCTCTGATTCTGCACATCCGATTCACTGCCTTTGATTCCCCAGCTCTGATTCCCCGCCTCTGATTCCCCGCGTCTTATTCCCTGCTTCTGATTCTGATTCCCTGCCTCTGATTCCCCATCTCTGATTCTGCACATCTGATTCCCTGCCTCTGATTCCAAACCTCTGATTCCCCATATCTGATTCCCCGCCTCTGTTTCCCCGCCTCTGAATCCCCGCCTCTGTTTCCCCATAGCTAAGTGCCCGCCTCTGATTCCCCAACTCTGATTCCCCACCTCTGATTCCCCAGCTCTGATTCCCCGCCTCTGATTCCCCGCATCTGATTCCCTGCATCTGATTCCCAGCCTCTGATTCCCTGCCTCTGATTCCCAACCTCTGATTCCCCACCTCTGATTCCCCATATCTGATTCCCCGCCTCTGTTTCCCCGCCTCTGATTCCCCGCCTCTGTTTCCCCATATCTGATTCCCCGCCTCTATTTCCCCGCCTCTGATTCCCCGCCTCTGATTCCCCATATCTGATTCCCCGCCTCTGATTCCACGCGTCTGATTACCGGCCTCTGATTCCCCGCTCTGATTGCCCACCTCTGATTCCCCATATCTGATTTGCTGCCTCTGTTTCCACGCCTCTGATTCCCCACCTCTGATTCCCCGCCTGTGATTCGCCAGCTATGATTCCCCGCCTCTGATACCCCGCGTCTGATTCCCTGCCTCTGATTCCCCGCCTCTGATTCCACATCTCTGATTCACCACCTCTGATTCCCCGCGTCTGATTCCCCGCCTCTGATTCCCCATCTCTGATTCCCCATCTCTGATTCCCCAATTCTGATTCCCCGCTTCTGATTCCCCAGCTCTGTTTCCTCGCCTCTGATTCCCTGCCTCTGATTCCCAACCTCTGATTCCCCATATTGATTCCCTGCCTCTGATTCCCTGCCTCTGATTCCCTGCCTCTGATTCCCGGCCTCTGATTCCCCATCTCTGATTCACCGCCTTTGATTCGCCACCTCTGATTTCCCATATCTGATTCCCCGCCTCTGTTTCCCCGCCCCTGATTCCCCGCCTCTGTTTCCCCATATCTGATTCCCCGCCTCTGATTCCCAACTATGATTCCCCGCCTCTGATTCCCCTGCTCTGATTCCCTGCCTCTGATTCCCCGCCTTCTATTCCCTGCCTCTGATTCCCCGCCTGTGATTCCCCATCTCTGATTCACCACCTCTGATTCCCCACCACTGATTCCCCATATCTAATTCCCCGCCTCTGTTTGCCCGCCTCTGATTCCCCGCCTCTGTTTCCCCATATCTGATTCCCCGCCTCTGAATCCCCAACTCTGATTCCCTGCCTCTGATTCCCCAGCTTCATTCCCCACCTTTGATTCCCCCCGTCTGATTCCCAGCCTCTGTATCCCCGTGTCTGATAACCTGCCTCTGATTCCCCGCCTCTGATTCCCCATCTCAGATTCACCGCCTCTGATTCCCCACCTCTGATTCCCCATCTCTGATTCCGCACATCCGATTCCCTGCCTCTGATTCCCCGACTCTGATTCCCCACCTCTGATTCCCGAGCTCTGATTCCCCGCCTCCGATTCCCCAACTCTGATTCCCCGCCTCTGATTCCCCAGTTCTGATTCCCCACCTCTGATTCCCCGTGTTTGATCCCCTGCCTCTGATTCCCCGCCTCTGATTCCCCATCTCTGATTCCCCGCCTCTGATTCCCCATATCTCATTCCCCGCCTCTGATTCCCCATCTCTGATTCCCGACCTGTTATTCCCGGCATCTGATTCCGGCCTCTGATTCCCGGCCTCTGATTCCCTGCTTCTGATTCTGATTCCCTGCCTCTGATTCCCCATTTCTGATTCCGCACATCTAATTCCCTGCCTCTGATTCCCCAACTCTTATTCCCCATATCTGAATCCCCGCCTCTGTTTCCCCGTCTCTGATTCCCCGCCTCTGTTTCCCCATATCTAAGTCCCCGCCTCTGATTCCCCAACTTTGATTCCCCACCTCTGATTCCCCAGCTCTGATTCTCCGCCTCAGATTCCCCGCATCTGATTCCCTGCATCTGATTCCCAGCCTCTGATTCCCTGCCTCTGATTCCCAACCTCTGATTCCCCACCTCTGATTCCCCATATCTGATTCCCCGCCTCTGTTTCCCCGCCTCTGATTCCCCGCCTCTGTTTCCCCATATCTGAATCCCCGCCTATATTTGCCCGCCTCTGATTCCCCGCCTCTGTTTCCCCATATCTGATTCCCCGCCTCTGAATCCCCAACTCTGATTCCCTGCCTCTAATTTCCAAGCCCTGATTCCCCGCCTCTGATTCCCCGTGTCTGATTTCCTGCCTCTGATTCCCCGCCTCTGATTACCCATGTCTGATTCACCGCCTCTGATTCCCCACCTCTGATTCCACATCTCTGATTCCGCACATCCGATTCCCTGCCTCTGATTCCCTGCCTCTGATTCACTGCCTCTGCTTCCCCAGCTCTGATTCCCCGCCTCTGATTCCCCGTGTCTTATCCCCTGCTTCTGATTCTGATTCCCTGCCTCTGATTCCCCATCTCTGATTCCGCACATCTGATTCCCTGCCTCTGACTCCCCACCTCTGATTCCCCATATCTGATTCCCCGCCTCTGTTTCCCCGCCTCTGATTCCCCGCCTCTGTTTCCCGATATCTAAGTCCCTGCCTCTGATTCCCTGCCTCTGATTCACTGCCTCTGCTTCCCCAGCTCTGATTCCCCGCCTCTGAATCCCCATCTCTGATTCCCGGACTCTGATTCCCCACCTCTGATTCCCGGCCTCTTATTACCAGCATCTGATTCCAGGCCTCTGATACCCGGCCTCTGATTCCCCGCTTCTGATTCTGATTCCCTGCCTCTGATTCTCCATCTCTGATTCCGCACATCTGATTCCCTGCCTCTGATTCCCCACCTCTGATTCCCCATATCTGATTCCCCGCCTCTGTTTCCCCGCCTCTGATTCCCCGCCTCTGTTTCCCCATATCGAATTCCCCACCTCTGATGCACCAACTCTGATTCCCCGCCTCTGATTCCCCAGCTCTGATTCCCCGCCTCTGATTCCCCGCATCCGATTCCCCATATCTGATTCCCCGCCTCTGTTTCCCCGCCTCTGATTCCCCGCCTCTGTTTCCCCATATCTGATTCCCCGCCTCTGATTCCCAACTATGATTCCCCGCCTCTGATTCCCCAGCTCTGATTCCCTGCCTCTGATTCCCAGCGTTCTATTCCCTGCCTCTGATTCCCCGCCTCTGATTCCCAACTATGATTCCCCGCCTCTGTTTCCCCATATCTGATTCCCCGCCACTGAATCCCCAACTCTGATTCCCCACCTCTGATTCCCCATATCTAATTCCCCGCCTCTGTTTGCCCGCCTGATTCCCCGCCTCTGTTTCCCCATATCTGATTCCTCGCCACTGAATCCCCAACTCTGATTCCCTGCCTCTGATTCCGCAGCTCTGATTCCCCGCCTTTGATTCCCCCCGTCTGATTCCCAGCCTCGGAATCCCCGTGTCTGATATCCTGCCTCTGATTCCCCGCCTCTGATTCCCCATCTCAGATTCACCGCCTCTGATTCCCCACCTCTGATTCCCCATCTCTGATTCCGCACATCCGATTCCCTGCCTCTGATTCCCCCACTCTGATTCACCACCTCTGATTCCCCAGCTCTGATTCCCCGCCTCTGATTCCCCAACTCTGATTCCCCGCCTCTGATTCCCCGCCTCTGTTTCCCCATATCTAAGTCCCCGCCTCTGATTCCCCAACTCTGATTCCCCACCTCTGATTCCCCAGCTCTGATTACCCACCTCTGATTCCCCATCTCTGATTCCGCTCATCTGATTCCCTGCCTCTGATTCCCCACCTCTGTTTCCCCATATCTAAGTCCCCGCCACTGATTCCCCAACTTTGATTCCCCACCTCTGATTCCCCAGCTCTGGTTCCCCGCCTCTGATTCCCCGCATCTGATTCCCTGCATCTGTATCCCAGCCTCTCATTCCCTGCCTCTGATTCCCAACCTCTGATTCCCCACCTCTGATTCCCCATATCTGATTCCCCGCCTCTCTTTCCCCGCCTCTGATTCCCCGCCTCTGTTTCCCCATATCTGATTCCCCGCCTCTATTTGCCCGCCTCTGATTCCCCACCTCTGTTTCCCCATATCTGATTCCCCGCCTCTGAATCCCCAACTCTGATTCCCTGCCTCTAATTTCCCAGCTCTGATTCCCCGCCTCTGATTCCCCGTGTCTGATTTCCTGCCTCTGATTCCCCGCCTCTGATTACCCATGTCTGATTGACCGCCTCTGATTCCCCACCTCTGATTCCCCATCTCTGATTCCGCACATCCGATTCCCTGCCTCTGATTCCCTGCCTCTGATTCACTGCCTCTGCTTCCCCAGCTCTGATTCCCCGCCTCTGATTCCCCGCGTCTTATCCCCTGCTTCTGATTCTGATTCCCTGCCTCTGATTCCCCATCTCTGATTCCGCACATCTGATTCCCTGCCTCTGATTCCCCACCTCTGATTCCCCATATCTGATTCCCCGCCTCTGTTTCCCCGCCTCTGATTCCCCGCCTCTGTTTCCCCATATCTAAGTCCCCGCCTCTGATTCCCCAACTCTGATTCCCCACCTCTGATTCCCCAGCTCTGATTCCCCGCCTCTCATCCCCGCATCTGATTCCCTGCATCTGATTCCCAGCCTCTGATTCCCTGCCTCTGATTCCCAACCTCTGATTCCCCACCTCTGATTCCCCATATCTGATTCCCCGCCTCTGTTTCCCCGTCTCTGATTCCCCGCCTCTGTTTCCCCATATCTGATTCCCCGCCTCTATTTGCCCACCTCTGATTCCCCACCACTGTTTCCCCATATCTGATTCCCCGCCACTGAATCCCCAACTCTGATTCCCTGCATCTAATTCCCCAGCTCTGATTCCCCGCCTCTGATTCCCCGTGTCTGATTTCCTGCCTCTGATTCCCCGCCTCTGATTACTCATGTCTGATTCACCGCCTCTGATTCCCCACCTCTGATTCCCCATCTCTGATTCCGCACATCCGATTCCCTGCCTCTGAATCCCCGCCTCTGATTCACCGCCTCTGATTCCCGGCCTCTGATTTCCCGCCTCTGATTCCCTGCCACTGAAACCCCGCCCCTGATTCCCCACCTCTGAATCCCCATATCTGATTCCCCGCCTCTGTTTCCCCACCTCTGATTCCCCGCCTCTGATTCCCCATATCTCATTCCCCGCCTCTGAATCCCCATCTCTGATTCCCGGACTCTGATTCCCCACCTCTGATTCCCGGCCTCTTATTCCCGGCATCTGATTCCGGCCTCTGATTCCCGGCCTCTGATTCCCTGCTTCTGATTCTGATTCCCTGCCTTTGATTCCCCATCTCTGATTCCGCACATCTGATTCCCTGCCTCTGATTCCCAACCTCTGAATCCCCATATCTGATTCCCCACCTCTGTTTCCCCGCCTCTGATTCCACACCTCTGTTTCCCAATATCTAAGTCCCCGCCTCTGATTCCCCAACTCTGATTCCCCACCACTGATTCCCCAGCTCTGATTCCCCGCCTCTGATTCCCCGCATCTGATTCCCTGCATCTGATTCCAAGCCTCTGATTCCCTGCCTCTGATTCCCAAACTCTGATTCCCCACCTCTGATTCCCCATATCTGATTCCCCACCTCTGTTTCCCCGCCTCTGATTCCCCGCCTCTGTTTCCCCATATCTAATTCCCCACCTCTGATGCACCAACTCTGATTCCCTGCCTCTGATTCCCCAGCTCTGATTCCCCGCCTCTGATTCCCCGTGTCTGATTTCCTGCCTCTGATTCCCCGCCTCTGATTACCCATGTCTGATTCACCGCCTCTGATTCCCCACCTCTGATTCCCCATCTCTGATTCCGCACATCCGATTCACTGCCTTTGATTCCCCAGCTCTGATTCCCCGCCTCTGATTCCCCGCGTCTTATTCCCTGCTTCTGATTCTGATTCCCTGCCTCTGATTCCCCATCTCTGATTCTGCACATCTGATTCCCTGCCTCTGATTCCAAACCTCTGATTCCCCATATCTGATTCCCCGCCTCTGTTTCCCCGCCTCTGAATCCCCGCCTCTGTTTCCCCATAGCTAAGTCCCCGCCTCTGATTCCCCAACTCTGATTCCCCACCTCTGATTCCCCAGCTCTGATTCCCCGCCTCTGATTCCCCGCATCTGATTCCCTGCATCTGATTCCCAGCCTCTGATTCCCTGCCTCTGATTCCCAACCTCTGATTCCCCACCTCTGATTCCCCATATCTGATTCCCCGCCTCTGTTTCCCCGCCTCTGATTCCCCGCCTCTGTTTCCCCATATCTGATTCCCCGCCTCTATTTCCCCGCCTCTGATTCCCCGCCTCTGATTCCCCATATCTGATTCCCCGCCTCTGATTCCACGCGTCTGATTACCGGCCTCTGATTCCCCGCTCTGATTGCCCACCTCTGATTCCCCATATCTGATTTGCTGCCTCTGTTTCCACGCCTCTGATTCCCCACCTCTGATTCCCCGCCTGTGATTCGCCAGCTATGATTCCCCGCCTCTGATACCCCGCGTCTGATTCCCTGCCTCTGATTCCCCGCCTCTGATTCCACATCTCTGATTCACCACCTCTGATTCCCCGCGTCTGATTCCCCGCCTCTGATTCCCCATCTCTGATTCCCCATCTCTGATTCCCCAATTCTGATTCCCCGCCTCTGATTCCCCAGCTCTGTTTCCTCGCCTCTGATTCCCTGCCTCTGATTCCCAACCTCTGATTCCCCATATTGATTCCCTGCCTCTGATTCCCTGCCTCTGATTCCCTGCCTCTGATTCCCGGCCTCTGATTCCCCATCTCTGATTCACCGCCTTTGATTCGCCACCTCTGATTTCCCATATCTGATTCCCCGCCTCTGTTTCCCCGCCCCTGATTCCCCGCCTCTGTTTCCCCATATCTGATTCCCCGCCTCTGATTCCCAACTATGATTCCCCGCCTCTGATTCCCCTGCTCTGATTCCCTGCCTCTGATTCCCCGCCTTCTATTCCCTGCCTCTGATTCCCCGCCTGTGATTCCCCATCTCTGATTCACCACCTCTGATTCCCCACCACTGATTCCCCATATCTAATTCCCCGCCTCTGTTTGCCCGCCTCTGATTCCCCGCCTCTGTTTCCCCATATCTGATTCCCCGCCTCTGAATCCCCAACTCTGATTCCCTGCCTCTGATTCCCCAGCTTCATTCCCCACCTTTGATTCCCCCCGTCTGATTCCCAGCCTCTGTATCCCCGTGTCTAATAACCTGCCTCTGATTCCCCGCCTCTGATTCCCCATCTCAGATTCACCGCCTCTGATTCCCCACCTCTGATTCCCCATCTCTGATTCCGCACATCCGATTCCCTGCCTCTGATTCCCCGACTCTGATTCCCCACCTCTGATTCCCGAGCTCTGATTCCCCGCCTCCGATTCCCCAACTCTGATTCCCCGCCTCTGATTCCCCAGTTCTGATTCCCCACCTCTGATTCCCCGTGTTTGATCCCCTGCCTCTGATTCCCCGCCTCTGATTCCCCACCTCTGATTCCCCGCCTCTGATTCCCCATATCTCATTCCCCGCCTCTGATTCCCCATCTCTGATTCCCGACCTGTTATTCCCGGCATCTGATTCCGGCCTCTGATTCCCGGCCTCTGATTCCCTGCTTCTGATTCTGATTCCCTGCCTCTGATTCCCCATTTCTGATTCCGCACATCTAATTCCCTGCCTCTGATTCCCCAACTCTTATTCCCCATATCTGAATCCCCGCCTCTGTTTCCCCGTCTCTGATTCCCCGCCTCTGTTTCCCCATATCTAAGTCCCCGCCTCTGATTCCCCAACTTTGATTCCCCACCTCTGATTCCCCAGCTCTGATTCTCCGCCTCAGATTCCCCGCATCTGATTCCCTGCATCTGATTCCCAGCCTCTGATTCCCTGCCTCTGATTCCCAACCTCTGATTCCCCACCTCTGATTCCCCATATCTGATTCCCCGCCTCTGTTTCCCCGCCTCTGATTCCCCGCCTCTGTTTCCCCATATCTGAATCCCCGCCTATATTTGCCCGCCTCTGATTCCCCGCCTCTGTTTCCCCATATCTGATTCCCCGCCTCTGAATCCCCAACTCTGATTCCCTGCCTCTAATTTCCAAGCCCTGATTCCCCGCCTCTGATTCCCCGTGTCTGATTTCCTGCCTCTGATTCCCCGCCTCTGATTACCCATGTCTGATTCACCGCCTCTGATTCCCCACCTCTGATTCCACATCTCTGATTCCGCACATCCGATTCCCTGCCTCTGATTCCCTGCCTCTGATTCACTGCCTCTGCTTCCCCAGCTCTGATTCCCCGCCTCTGATTCCCCGTGTCTTATCCCCTGCTTCTGATTCTGATTCCCTGCCTCTGATTCCCCATCTCTGATTCCGCACATCTGATTCCCTGCCTCTGACTCCCCACCTCTGATTCCAAATATCTGATTCCCCGCCTCTGTTTCCCCGCCTCTGATTCCCCGCCTCTGTTTCCCCATATCTAAGTCCCTGCCTCTGATTCCCTGCCTCTGATTCACTGCCTCTGCTTCCCCAGCTCTGATTCCCCGCCTCTGAATCCCCATCTCTGATTCCCCACCTCTGATTCCCGGCCTCTTATTACCAGCATCTGATTCCAGGCCTCTGATACCCGGCCTCTGATTCCCCGCTTCTGATTCTGATTCCCTGCCTCTGATTCTCCATCTCTGATTCCGCACATCTGATTCCCTGCCTCTGATTCCCCACCTCTGATTCCCCATATCTGATTCCCCGCCTCTGTTTCCCCGCCTCTGATTCCCCGCCTCTGTTTCCCCATATCGAATTCCCCACCTCTGATGCACCAACTCTGATTCCCCGCCTCTGATTCCCCAGCTCTGATTCCCCGCCTCTGATTCCCCGCATCCGATTCCCCATATCTGATTCCCCGCCTCTGTTTCCCCGCCTCTGATTCCCCGCCTCTGTTTCCCCATATCTGATTCCCCGCCTCTGATTCCCAACTATGATTCCCCGCCTCTGATTCCCCAGCTCTGATTCCCTGCCTCTGATTCCCAGCGTTCTATTCCCTGCCTCTGATTCCCCGCCTCTGATTCCCAACTATGATTCCCCGCCTCTGTTTCCCCATATCTGATTCCCCGCCACTGAATCCCCAACTCTGATTCCCCACCTCTGATTCCCCATATCTAATTCCCCGCCTCTGTTTGCCCGCCTGATTCCCCGCCTCTGTTTCCCCATATCTGATTCCCCGCCACTGAATCCCCAACTCTGATTCCCTGCCTCTGATTCCCCAGCTCTGATTCCCCGCCTTTGATTCCCCCCGTCTGATTCCCAGCCTCTGAATCCCCGTGTCTGATATCCTGCCTCTGATTCCCCGCCTCTGATTCCCCATCTCAGATTCACCGCCTCTGATTCCCCACCTCTGATTCCCCATCTCTGATTCCGCACATCCGATTCCCTGCCTCTGATTCCCCGACTCTGATTCACCACCTCTGATTCCCCAGCTCTGATTCCCCGCCTCTGATTCCCCAACTCTGATTCCCCGCCTCTGATTCCCCGCCTCTGTTTCCCCATATCTAAGTCCCCGCCTCTGATTCCCCAACTCTGATTCCCCACCTCTGATTCCCCAGCTCTGATTACCCACCTCTGATTCCCCATCTCTGATTCCGCACATCTGATTCCCTGCCTCTGATTCCCCACCTCTGTTTCCCCATATCTAAGTCCCCGCCTCTGATTCCCCAACTTTGATTCCCCACCTCTGATTCCCCAGCTCTGGTTCCCCGCCTCTGATTCCCCGCATCTGATTCCCTGCATCTGTATCCCAGCCTCTCATTCCCTGCATCTGATTCCCAACCTCTGATTCCCCACCTCTGATTCCCCATATCTGATTCACCGCCTCTCTTTCCCCGCCTCTGATTCCCCGCCTCTGTTTCCCCATATCTGATTCCCCGCCTCTATTTGCCCGCCTCTGATTCCCCACCTCTGTTTCCCCATATCTGATTCCCCGCCTCTGAATCCCCAACTCTGATTCCCTGCCTCTAATTTCCCAGCTCTGATTCCCCGCCTCTGATTCCCCGTGTCTGATTTCCTGCCTCTGATTCCCCGCCTCTGATTACCCATGTCTGATTGACCGCCTCTGATTCCCCACCTCTGATTCCCCATCTCTGATTCCGCACATCCGATTCCCTGCCTCTGATTCCCTGCCTCTGATTCACTGCCTCTGCTTCCCCAGCTCTGATTCCCCGCCTCTGATTCCCCGCGTCTTATCCCCTGCTTCTGATTCTGATTCCCTGCCTCTGATTCCCCATCTCTGATTCCGCACATCTGATTCCCTGCCTCTGATTCCCCACCTCTGATACCCCATATCTGATTCCCCACCTCTGTTTCCCCGCCTCTGATTCCCCGCCTCTGTTTCCCCATATCTAAGTCCCCGCCTCTGATTCCCCAACTCTGATTCCCCACCTCTGATTCCCCAGCTCTGATTCCCCGCCTCTCATCCCCGCATCTGATTCCCTGCATCTGATTCCCAGCCTCTGATTCCCTGCCTCTGATTCCCAACCTCTGATTCCCCACCTCTGATTCCCCATATCTGATTCCCCGCCTCTGTTTCCCCGTCTCTGATTCCCCGCCTCTGTTTCCCCATATCTGATTCCCCGCCTCTATTTGCCCACCTCTGATTCCCCACAACTGTTTCCCCATATCTGATTCCCCGCCACTGAATCCCCAACTCTGATTCCCTGCATCTAATTCCCCAGCTCTGATTCCCCGCCTCTGATTCCCCGTGTCTGATTTCCTGCCTCTGATTCCCCGCCTCTGATTACCCATGTCTGATTCACCGCCTCTGATTCCCCACCTCTGATTCCCCATCTCTGATTCCGCACATCCGATTCCCTGCCTCTGAATCCCCGCCTCTGATTCACCGCCTCTGATTCCCGGCCTCTGATTTCCCGCCTCTGATTCCCTGCCACTGAAACCCCGCCCCTGATTCCCCACCTCTGAATCCCCATATCTGATTCCCCGCCTCTGTTTCCCCACCTCTGATTCCCCGCCTCTGATTCCCCATATCTCATTCCCCGCCTCTGATTCCCCAACTCTGATTCCCGGCCTCTTATTCCCGGCATCTGATTCCGGCCTCTGATTCCCGGCCTCTGATTCCCTGCTTCTGATTCTGATTCCCTGCCTTTGATTCCCCATCTCTGATTCCGCACATCTGATTCCCTGCCTCTGATTCCCAACCTCTGAATCCCCATATCTGATTCCCCACCTCTGTTTCCCCGCCTCTGATTCCACACCTCTGTTTCCCAATATCTAAGTCCCCGCCTCTGATTCCCCAACTCTGATTCCCCACCTCTGATTCCCCAGCTCTGATTCCCCGCCTCTGATTCCCCGCATCTGATTCCCTGCATCTGATTCAAAGCCTCTGATTCCCTGCCTCTGATTCCCAAACTCTGATTCCCCACCTCTGATTCCCCATATCTGATTCCCCACCTCTGTTTCCCCGCCTCTGATTCCCCGCCTCTGTTTCCCCATATCTAATTCCCCACCTCTGATGCACCAACTCTGATTCCCTGCCTCTGATTCCCCAGCTCTGATTCCCCGCCTCTGATTCCCCGTGTCTGATTTCCTGCCTCTGATTCCCCGCCTCTGATTACCCATGTCTGATTCACCGCCTCTGATTCCCCACCTCTGATTCCCCATCTCTGATTCCGCACATCCGATTCACTGCCTTTGATTCCCCAGCTCTGATTCCCCGCCTCTGATTCCCCGCGTCTTATTCACTGCTTCTGATTCTGATTCCCTGCCTCTGATTCCCCATCTCTGATTCTGCACATCTGATTCCCTGCCTCTGATTCCAAACCTCTGATTCCCCATATCTGATTCCCCGCCTCTGTTTCGCCGCCTCTGAATCCCCGCCTCTGTTTCCCCATAGCTAAGTCCCCGCCTCTGATTCCCCAACTCTGATTCCCCACCTCTGATTCCCCAGCTCTGATTCCCCGCCTCTGATTCCCCGCATCTGATTCCCTGCATCTGATTCCCAGCCTCTGATTCCCTGCCTCTGATTCCCAACCTCTGATTCCCCACCTCTGATTCCCCATATCTGATTCCCCGCCTCTGTTTCCCCGCCTCTGATTCCCCGCCTCTGTTTCCCCATATCTGATTCCCCGCCTCTATTTCCCCGCCTCTGATTCCCCGCCTCTGATTCCCCATATCTGATTCCCCGCCTCTGATTCCCCGCGTCTGATTACCGGCCTCTGATTCCCCGCTCTGATTGCCCACCTCTGATTCCCCATATCTGATTTGCTGCCTCTGTTTCCACGCCTCTGATTCCCCACCTCTGATTCCCCGCCTGTGATTCGCCAGCTATGATTCCCCGCCTCTGATACCCCGCGTCTGATTCCCTGCCTCTGATTCCCCGCCTCTGATTCCACATCTCTGATTCACCACCTCTGATTCCCCGCGTCTGATTCCCCGCCTCTGATTCCCCATCTCTGATTCCCCATCTCTGATTCCCCAATTCTGATTCCCCGCCTCTGATTCCCCAGCTCTGTTTCCTCGCCTCTGATTCCCTGCCTCTGATTCCCAACCTCTGATTCCCCATATTGATTCCCTGCCTCTGATTCCCTGCCTCTGATTCCCTGCCTCTGATTCCCGGCCTCTGATTCCCCATCTCTGATTCACCGCCTTTGATTCGCCACCTCTGATTTCCCATATCTGATTCCCCGCCTCTGTTTCCCCGCCCCTGATTCCCCGCCTCTGTTTCCCCATATCTGATTCCCCGCCTCTGATTCCCAACTATGATTCCCCGCCTCTGATTCCCCTGCTCTGATTCCCTGCCTCTGATTCCCCGCGTTCTATTCCCTGCCTCTGATTCCCCGCCTGTGATTCCCCATCTCTGATTCACCACCTCTGATTCCCCACCACTGATTCCTCATATCTAATTCCCCGCCTCTGTTTGCCCGCCTCTGATTCCCCGCCTCTGTTTCCCCATATCTGATTCCCCGCCTCTGAATCCCCAACTCTGATTCCCTGCCTCTGATTCCCCAGCTTCATTCCCCACCTTTGATTCCCCCCGTCTGATTCCCAGCCTCTGTATCCCCGTGTCTGATAACCTGCCTCTGATTCCCCGCCTCTGATTCCCCATCTCAGATTCACCGCCTCTGATTCCCCACCTCTGATTCCCCATCTCTGATTCCGCACATCCGATTCCCTGCCTCTGATTCCCCGACTCTGATTCCCCACCTCTGATTCCCGAGCTCTGATTCCCCGCCTCCGATTCCCCAACTCTGATTCCCCGCCTCTGATTCCCCAGTTCTGATTCCCCACCTCTGATTCCCCGTGTTTGATCCCCTGCCTCTGATTCCCCGCCTCTGATTCCCCATCTCTGATTCCCCGCCTCTGATTCCCCATATCTCATTCCCCGCCTCTGATTCCCCATCTCTGATTCCCGGACTCTGATTCCCCACCTCTGATTCCCGACCTGTTATTCCCGGCATCTGATTCCGGCCTCTGATTCCCGGCCTCTGATTCCCTGCTTCTGATTCTGATTCCCTGCCTCTGATTCCCCATTTCTGATTCCGCACATCTAATTCCCTGCCTCTGATTCCCCAACTCTTATTCCCCATATCTGAATCCCCGCCTCTGTTTCCCCGTCTCTGATTCCCCGCCTCTGTTTCCCCATATCTAAGTCCCCGCCTCTGATTCCCCAACTTTGATTCCCCACCTCTGATTCCCCAGCTCTGATTCTCCGCCTCAGATTCCCCGCATCTGATTCCCTGCATCTGATTCCCAGCCTCTGATTCCCTGCCTCTGATTCCCAACCTCTGATTCCCCACCTCTGATTCCCCATATCTGATTCCCCGCCTCTGTTTCCCCGCCTCTGATTCCCCGCCTCTGTTTCGCCATATCTGAATCCCCGCCTATATTTGCCCGCCTCTGATTCCCCGCCTCTGTTTCCCCATATCTGATTCCCCGCCTCTGAATCCCCAACTCTGATTCCCTGCCTCTAATTTCCAAGCCCTGATTCCCCGCCTCTGATTCCCCGTGTCTGATTTCCTGCCTCTGATTCCCCGCCTCTGATTACCCATGTCTGATTCACCGCCTCTGATTCCCCACCTCTGATTCCACATCTCTGATTCCGCACATCCGATTCCCTGCCTCTGATTCACTGCCTCTGATTCACTGCCTCTGCTTCCCCAGCTCTGATTCCCCGCCTCTGATTCCCCGTGTCTTATCCCCTGCTTCTGATTCTGATTCCCTGCCTCTGATTCCCCATCTCTGATTCCGCACATCTGATTCCCTGCCTCTGACTCCCCACCTCTGATTCCCCATATCTGATTCCCCGCCTCTGTTTCCCCGCCTCTGATTCCCCGCCTCTGTTTCCCCATATCTAAGTCCCTGCCTCTGATTCCCTGCCTCTGATTCACTGCCTCTGCTTCCCCAGCTCTGATTCCCCGCCTCTGAATCCCCATCTCTGATTCCCGGACTCTGATTCCCCACCTCTGATTCCCGGCCTCTTATTACCAGCATCTGATTCCAGGCCTCTGATACCCGGCCTCTGATTCCCCGCTTCTGATTCTGATTCCCTGCCTCTGATTCTCCATCTCTGATTCCGCACATCTGATTCCCTGCCTCTGATTCCCCACCTCTGATTCCCCATATCTGATTCCCCGCCTCTGTTTCCCCGCCTCTGATTCCCCGCCTCTGTTTCCCAACATGATTCCCCGCCTCTGATTCCCAACTATGATTCCCCGCCTCTGATTCCCCAGCTCTGATTCCCTGCCTCTGATTCCCAGCGTTCTATTCCCTGCCTCTGATTCCCCGCCTCTGATTCCCAACTATGATTCCCCGCCTCTGTTTCCCCATATCTGATTCCCCGCCACTGAATCCCCAACTCTGATTCCCTGCCTCTGATTCCCCAGCTCTGATTCCCCGCCTTTGATTCCCCCCGTCTGATTCCCAGCCTCTGAATCCCCGTGTCTGATATCCTGCCTCTGATTCCCCGCCTCTGATTCCCCATCTCAGATTCACCGCCTCTGATTCCCCACCTCTGATTCCCCATCTCTGATTCCGCACATCCGATTCCCTGCCTCTGATTCCCCGACTCTGATTCACCACCTCTGATTCCCCAGCTCTGATTCCCCGCCTCTGATTCCCCAACTCTGATTCCCCGCCTCTGATTCCCCGCCTCTGTTTCCCCATATCTAAGTCCCCGCCTCTGATTCCCCGCCTCTGATTCCCCGCATCTGATTCCCTGCATCTGTATCCCAGCCTCTCATTCCCTGCCTCTGATTCCCAACCTCTGATTCCCCACCTCTGATTCCCCATATCTGATTCCCCGCCTCTCTTTCCCCGCCTCTGATTCCCCGCCTCTGTTTCCCCATATCTGATTCCCCGCCTCTATTTGCCCGCCTCTGATTCCCCGCCTCTGTTTCCCCATATCTGATTCCCCGCCTCTGAATCCCCAACTCTGATTCCCTGCCTCTAATTTCCCAGCTCTGATTCCCCGCCTCTGATTCCCCGTGTCTGATTTCCTGCCTCTGATTCCCCGCCTCTGATTACCCATGTCTGATTCACCGCCTCTGATTCCCCACCTCTGATTCCCCATCTCTGATTCCGCACATCCGATTCCCTGCCTCTGATTCCCTGCCTCTGATTCACTGCCTTTGCTTCCCCAGCTCTGATTCCCCGCCTCTGATTCCCCGCGTCTTATCCCCTGCTTCTGATTCTGATTCCCTGCCTCTGATTCCCCATCTCTGATTCCGCACATCTGATTCCCTGCCTCTGATTCCCCACTTCTGATTCCCCATATCTGATTCCCCGCCTCTGTTTCCCCGCCTCTGATTCCCCGCCTCTGTTTCCCCATATCTAAGTCCCCGCCTCTGATTCCCCAACTCTGATTCCCCACCTCTGATTCCCCAGCTCTGATTCCCCGCCTCTGATCCCCGCATCTGATTCCCTGCATCTGATTCCCAGCCTCTGATTCCCTGCCTCTGATTCCCAACCTCTGATTCCCCACCTCTGATTCCCCATATCTGATTCCCCGCCTCTGTTTCCCCATCTCTGATTCCCCGCCTCTGTTTCACCATATCTGAATCCCCGCCTCTATTTGCCCACCTCTGATTCCCCACCTCTGTTTCCCCATATCTGATTCCCCGCCACTGAATCCCCAACTCTGATTCCCTGCATCTAATTCCCCAGCTCTGATTCCCCGCCTCTGATTCCCCGTGTCTGATTTCCTGCCTCTGATTCCCCGCCTCTGATTACCCATGTCTGATTCACCGCCTCTGATTCCCCACCTCTGATTCCCCATCTCTGATTCCGCACATCCGATTCCCTGCCTCTGAATCCCCGCCTCTGTTTCACCGCCTCTGATTCCCGGCCTCTGATTTCCCGCCTCTGATTCCCTGCCACTGATACCCCGCCCCTGATTCCCCACCTCTGAATCCCCATATCTGATTCCCCGCCTCTGTTTCCCCACCTCTGATTCCCCGCCTCTGATTCCCCATATCTCATTCCCCGCCTCTGAATCCCCATCTCTGATTCCCGGACTCTGATTCCCCACCTCTGATTCCCGGCCTCTTATTCCCGGCATCTGATTCCGGCCTCTGATTCCCGGCCTCTGATTCCCTGCTTCTGATTCTGATTCCCTGCCTTTGATTCCCCATCTCTGATTCCGCACATCTGATTCCCTGCCTCTGATTCCCAACCTCTGAATCCCCATATCTGATTCCCCACCTCTGTTTCCCCGCCTCTGATTCCACACATCTGTTTCCCAATATCTAAGTACCCGCCTCTGATTCCCCAACTCTGATTCCCCACCTCTGATTCCCCAGCTCTGATTCCCCGCCTCTGATTCCCCGCATCTGATTCCCTGCATCTGATTCCAAGCCTCTGATTCCCTGCCTCTGATTCCCAAACTCTGATTCCCCACCTCTGATTCCCCATATCTGATTCCCCGCCTCTGTTTCCCCGCCTCTGATTCCCCGCCTCTGTTTCCCCATATCTAATTCCCCACCTCTGATGCACCAACTCTGATTCCCCGCCTCTGATTCCCCAGCTCTGATTCCCCGCCTCTGATTCCCCGCATCCGATTCCCCATATCTGATTCCCCGCCTCTGTTTCCCCGCCTCTGATTCCCCGCCTCTGTTTCCCCATATCTGATTCCCCGCCTCTGATTCCCAACTATGATTCCCCGCCTCTGATTCCCCAGCTCTGATTCCCTGCCTCTGATTCCCCGCGTTCTATTCCCTACCTCTGATTCCCCGCCTCTGATTCCCAACTATGATTCCCCGCCTCTGTTTCCCCATATCTGATTCCCCGCCACTGAATCCCCAACTCTGATTCCCTGCCTCTGATTCCCCAGCTCTGATTCCCCGCCTTTGATTCCCCCCGTCTGATTCCCAGCCTCTGAATCCCCGTGTCTGATATCCTGCCTCTGATTCCCCGCCTCTGATTCCCCATCTCAGATTCACCGCCTCTGATTCCCCACCTCTGATTCCCCATCTCTGATTCCGCACATCCGATTCCCTGCCTCTGATTCCCCGACTCTGATTCACCACCTCTGATTCCCCAGCTCTGATTCCCCGCCTCTGATTCCCCAACTCTGATTCCCCGCCTCTGATTCCCCGCCTCTGTTTCCCCATATCTAAGTCCCCGCCTCTGATTCCCCAACTCTGATTCCCCACCTCTGATTCCCCAGCTCTGATTACCCACCTCTGATTCCCCACCTCTGTTTCCCCATATCTAAGTCCCCGCCTCTGATTCCCCAACTTTGATTCCCCACCTCTGATTCCCCAGCTCTGATTCCCCGCCTCTGATTCCCCGCATCTGATTCCCTGCATCTGTATCCCAGCCTCTCATTCCCTGCCTCTGATTCCCAACCTCTGATTCCCCACCTCTGATTCCCCATATCTGATTCCCCGCCTCTGTTTCCCCGCCTCTGATTCCCCGCCTCTGTTTCCCCATATCTGATTCCCCGCCTCTATTTGCCCGCCTCTGATTCCCCGCCTCTGTTTCCCCATATCTGATTCCCCGCCTCTGAATCCCCAACTCTGATTCCCTGCCTCTAATTTCCCAGCTCTGATTCCCCGCCTCTGATTCCCCATGTCTGATTTCCTGCCTCTGATTCCCCGCCTCTGATTACCCATGTCTGATTCACCGCCTCTGATTCCCCACCTCTGATTCCCCATCTCTGATTCCGCACCTCCGATTCCCTGCCTCTGATTCCCTGCCTCTGATTCACTGCCTTTGCTTCCCCAGCTCTGATTCCCCGCCTCTGATTCCCCGCGTCTTATCCCCTGCTTCTGATTCTGATTCCCTGCCTCTGATTCCCCATCTCTGATTCCGCACATCTGATTCCCTGCCTCTGATTCCCCACCTCTGATTCCCCATATCTGATTCCCCGCCTCTGTTTCCCCGCCTCTGATTCCCCGCCTCTGTTTCCCCATATCTAAGTCCCCGCCTCTGATTCCCCAACTCTGATTCCCCACCTCTGATTCCCCAGCTCTGATTCCCCGCCTCTGATCCCCGCATCTGATTCCCTGCATCTGATTCCCAGCCTCTGATTCCCTGCCTCTGATTCCCAACCTCTGATTCCCCACCTCTGATTCCCCATATCTGATTCCCCACCTCTGTTTCCCCGTCTCTGATTCCCCGCCTCAGTTTCCCCATATCTGATTCCCCGCCTCTATTTGCCCACCTCTGATTCCCCACCTCTGTTTCCCCATATCTGATTCCCCGCCACTGAATCCCCAACTCTGATTCCCTGCATCTAATTCCCCAGCTCTGATTCCCCGCCTCTGATTCCCCGTGTCTGATTTCCTGCCTCTGATTCCCCGCCTCTGATTACCCATGTCTGATTCACCGCCTCTGATTCCCCACCTCTGATTCCCCATCTCTGATTCCGCACATCCGATTCCCTGCCTCTGAATCCCCGCCTCTGTTTCACCGCCTCAGATTCCCGGCCTCTGATTTCCCGCCTCTGATTCCCTGCCACTGATACCCCGCCCCTGATTCCCCACCTCTGAATCCCCATATCTGATTCCCCGCCTCTGTTTCCCCACCTCTGATTCCCCGCCTCTGATTCCCCATATCTCATTCCCCGCCTCTGAATCCCCATCTCTGATTCCCGGACTCTGATTCCCCACCTCTGATTCCCGGCCTCTTATTCCCGGCATCTGATTCCGGCCTCTGATTCCCGGCCTCTGATTCCCTGCTTCTGATTCTGATTCCCTGCCTTTGATTCCCCATCTCTGATTCCGCACATCTGATTCCCTGCCTCTGATTCCCAACCTCTGAATCCCCATATTTGATTCCCCACCTCTGTTTCCCCGCCTCTGATTCCACACCTCTGTTTCCCAATATCTAAGTCCCCGCCTCTGATTCCCCAACTCTGATTCCCCGCATCTGATTCCCTGCATCTGATTCCAAGCCTCTGATTCCCTGCCTCTGATTCCCAAACTCTGATTCCCCACCTCTGATTCCCCATATCTGATTCCCCGCCTCTGTTTCCCCGCCTCTGATTCCCCGCCTCTGTTTCCCCATATCTAATTCCCCACCTCTGATGCACCAACTCTGATTCCCCGCCTCTGATTCCCCAGCTCTGATTCCCCGCCTCTGATTCCCCGCATCCGATTCCCCATATCTGATTCCCCGCCTCTGATTCCCAACTATGATTCCCCGCCTCTGATTCCCCAGCTCTGATTCCCTGCCTCTGATTCCCCGCGTTCTATTCCCTGCCTCTGATTCCCCGCCTGTGATTCCCCATTGTCTGATTCACCACCTATGATTCCCCACCTCTGATTCCCCATATCTAATTCCCCGCCTCTGTTTGCCCGCCTCTGATTCCCCGCCTCCGTTTCCCCATATCTGATTCCCCGCCTCTGAATCCCCAACTCTGATTCCCTGCCTCTGATTCCCCAGCTCTGATTCCCCGCCTTTGATTCCCCCCGTCTGATTCCCAGCCTCTGAATCCCCGTGTCTGATATCCTGCCTCTGATTCCCCGCATCTGATTCCCCATCTCAGATTCACCGCCTCTGATTCCCCACCTCTGATTCCCCATCTCTGATTCCGCACATCCGATTCCCTGCCTCTGATTCCCCGACTCTGATTCCCCACCTCTGACTCCCCAGCTCTGATTCCCCGCCTCTGATTCCCCAACTCTGATTCCCCGCCTCTGATATCCCAGCTCTGATTCCCCGCCTCTGATTCCCCGTGTTTCATTCCCTGCCTCTGATTCCCCGCCTCAGATTCCCCATCTCTGATTCACCGCCTTTGATTCGCCACCTCTGATTCCCCATATCTGATTCCTCGCCTCTGTTTCCCCGCCTCTGATTCCCCGCCTCTGATTCCCCATATCTCATTCCCCGCCTCTGATTCCCCATCTCTGATTCCCGGACTCAGATTCCCCACCTCTGATTCCCGGCCTCTTATTCCCGGCATCTGATTCCGGCCTCTGATTCCCGGCCTCTGATTCCCTGCTTCTGATTCTGATTCCCTGCCTCTGATTCCCCATTTCTGATTCCGCACATCTAATTCCCTGCCTCTGATTCCCCACCTCTGATTCCCCATATCTGATTCCGCTCCTCTGTTTCCCCGCCTCCGATTCCCCGCCTCTGTTTCCCCATATCTAAGTCCCCGCCTCTGATTCCCCAACTTTGATTCCCCACCTCTGATTCCCCAGCTCTGATTCCCCGCCTCTGATTCCCCGCATCTGATTCCCTGCATCTGATTCCCAGCCTCTGATTCCCTGCCTCTGATACCCAACCTCTGATTCCCCACCTCTGATTCCCCATATCTGATTCCCCGCCTCTGTTTCCCCGCCTCTGATTCCCCACCTCTGTTTCCCCATATCCGATTCCCCGCCTCTATTTGCCCGCCTCTGATTCCCCGCCTCTGTTTCCCCATATCTGATTCCCCGCCTCTGAATCCCCAACTCTGATTCCCTGCCTCTAATTTCCCAGCTCTGATTCCCCGCCTCTGATTCCCCATGTCTGATTTCCTGCCTCTGATTCCCCGCCTCTGATTACCCATGTCTGATTCACCGCCTCTGATTCCCCACCTCTGATTCCACATCTCTGATTCCGCACCTCCGATTCCCTGCCTCTGATTCCCTGCCTCTGATTCACTGCCTTTGCTTCCCCAGCTCTGATTCCCCGCCTCTGATTCCCCGCGTCTTATCCCCTGCTTCTGATTCTGATTCCCTGCCTCTGATTCCCCATCTCTGATTCCGCACATCTGATTCCCTGCCTCTGATTCCCCACCTCTGATTCCCCATATCTGATTCCCCGCCTCTGTTTCCCCGCCTCTGATTCCCCGCCTCTGTTTCCCCATATCTAAGTCCCCGCCTCTGATTCCCCAACTCTGATTCCCCACCTCTGATTCCCCAGCTCTGATTCCCCGCCTCTGATCCCCGCATCTGATTCCCTGCATCTGATTCCCAGCCTCTGATTCCCTGCCTCTGATTCCCAACCTCTGATTCCCCACCTCTGATTCCCCATATCTGATTCCCCACCTCTGTTTCCCCGTCTCTGATTCCCCGCCTCAGTTTCCCCATATCTGATTCCCCGCCTCTATTTGCCCACCTCTGATTCCCCACCTCTGTTTCCCCATATCTGATTCCCCGCCACTGAATCCCCAACTCTGATTCCCTGCATCTAATTCCCCAGCTCTGATTCCCCGCCTCTGATTCCCCGTGTCTGATTTCCTGCCTCTGATTCCCCGCCTCTGATTACCCATGTCTGATTCACCGCCTCTGATTCCCCACCTCTGATTCCCCATCTCTGATTCCGCACATCCGATTCCCTGCCTCTGAATCCCCGCCTCTGTTTCACCGCCTCAGATTCCCGGCCTCTGATTTCCCGCCTCTGATTCCCTGCCACTGATACCCCGCCCCTGATTCCCCACCTCTGAATCCCCATATCTGATTCCCCGCCTCTGTTTCCCCACCTCTGATTCCCCGCCTCTGATTCCCCATATCTCATTCCCCGCCTCTGAATCCCCATCTCTGATTCCCGGACTCTGATTCCCCACCTCTGATTCCCGGCCTCTTATTCCCGGCATCTGATTCCGGCCTCTGATTCCCGGCCTCTGATTCCCTGCTTCTGATTCTGATTCCCTGCCTTTGATTCCCCATCTCTGATTCCGCACATCTGATTCCCTGCCTCTGATTCCCAACCTCTGAATCCCCATATTTGATTCCCCACCTCTGTTTCCCCGCCTCTGATTCCACACCTCTGTTTCCCAATATCTAAGTCCCCGCCTCTGATTCCCCAACTCTGATTCCCCGCATCTGATTCCCTGCATCTGATTCCAAGCCTCTGATTCCCTGCCTCTGATTCCCAAACTCTGATTCCCCACCTCTGATTCCCCATATCTGATTCCCCGCCTCTGTTTCCCCGCCTCTGATTCCCCGCCTCTGTTTCCCCATATCTAATTCCCCACCTCTGATGCACCAACTCTGATTCCCCGCCTCTGATTCCCCAGCTCTGATTCCCCGCCTCTGATTCCCCGCATCCGATTCCCCATATCTGATTCCCCGCCTCTGATTCCCAACTATGATTCCCCGCCTCTGATTCCCCAGCTCTGATTCCCTGCCTCTGATTCCCCGCGTTCTATTCCCTGCCTCTGATTCCCCGCCTGTGATTCCCCATTGTCTGATTCACCACCTATGATACCCCACCTCTGATTCCCCATATCTAATTCCCCGCCTCTGTTTGCCCGCCTCTGATTCCCCGCCTCCGTTTCCCCATATCTGATTCCCCGCCTCTGAATCCCCAACTCTGATTCCCTGCCTCTGATTCCCCAGCTCTGATTCCCCGCCTTTGATTCCCCCCGTCTGATTCCCAGCCTCTGAATCCCCGTGTCTGATATCCTGCCTCTGATTCCCCGCATCTGATTCCCCATCTCAGATTCACCGCCTCTGATTCCCCACCTCTGATTCCCCATCTCTGATTCCGCACATCCGATTCCCTGCCTCTGATTCCCCGACTCTGATTCCCCACCTCTGACTCCCCAGCTCTGATTCCCCGCCTCTGATTCCCCAACTCTGATTCCCCGCCTCTGATATCCCAGCTCTGATTCCCCGCCTCTGATTCCCCGTGTTTCATTCCCTGCCTCTGATTCCCCGCCTCAGATTCCCCATCTCTGATTCACCGCCTTTGATTCGCCACCTCTGATTCCCCATATCTGATTCCTCGCCTCTGTTTCCCCGCCTCTGATTCCCCGCCTCTGATTCCCCATATCTCATTCCCCGCCTCTGATTCCCCATCTCTGATTCCCGGACTCAGATTCCCCACCTCTGATTCCCGGCCTCTTATTCCCGGCATCTGATTCCGGCCTCTGATTCCCGGCCTCTGATTCCCTGCTTCTGATTCTGATTCCCTGCCTCTGATTCCCCATTTCTGATTCCGCACATCTAATTCCCTGCCTCTGATTCCCCACCTCTGATTCCCCATATCTGATTCCGCTCCTCTGTTTCCCCGCCTCCGATTCCCCGCCTCTGTTTCCCCATATCTAAGTCCCCGCCTCTGATTCCCCAACTTTGATTCCCCACCTCTGATTCCCCAGCTCTGATTCCCCGCCTCTGATTCCCCGCATCTGATTCCCTGCATCTGATTCCCAGCCTCTGATTCCCTGCCTCTGATACCCAACCTCTGATTCCCCACCTCTGATTCCCCATATCTGATTCCCCGCCTCTGTTTCCCCGCCTCTGATTCCCCACCTCTGTTTCCCCATATCCGATTCCCCGCCTCTATTTGCCCGCCTCTGATTCCCCGCCTCTGTTTCCCCATATCTGATTCCCCGCCTCTGAATCCCCAACTCTGATTCCCTGCCTCTAATTTCCCAGTTCTGATTCCCCGCCTCTGATTCCCCGTGTCTGATTTCCTGCCTCTGATACACCGCCTCTGATTACCCATGTCTGATTCACCGCCTCTGATTCCCCACCTCTGATTCCCCATCTCAGATTCCGCACATCCGATTCCCTGCCTCTGATTCCCCGCCTCTGATTCACTGCCTCTGATTCCCCAGCTCTGATTCCCCGCCTCTGATTCCCCACCTCTGATTCCCCATATCTGATTCCCCGCCTCTGTTTCCCCGCCTCTGATTCCCCGCCTCTGTTTCCCATATCTAAGTCCCCGCCTCTGATTCCCCAACTTTGATTCCCCACCTCTGATTCCCCAGCTCTGATTACCCAACTCTGATTCCCCATATCTGATTCCCCGCCTCTGTTTCCCCGCCTCTGATTCCCCATATCTGATTCCCCGCCTCTGTTTCCCCGCCTCTGATTCCCCATATCTGATTCCCCGCCTCTGATTCCCCATGTCTGATTTCCTGCCTCTGATTCCCCGCTTCTGATTACCCATGTCTGATTCACCGCCTCTGATTCCCCACCTCTGATTCCCCATCTCTGATTCCGCACATTCGATTCCCAGCCTCTGATTCCCCATCTCTGATTCCCCACCTCTGATTCCCCAACTTTGATTCCCCACCTCTGATTCCCCAGCTCTGATTCCCCGCCTCTGATTCCCCGCATCTGATTCCCTGCATCTGATTCCCAGCCTCTGATTCCCTGCCTCTGATTCCCAAACTCTGATTCCCCACCTCTGATTCCCCATATCTGATTCCCCGCCTCTGTTTCCCCGCCTCTGATTCCCCGCCTCTGTTTCCCCATATCTGATTCCCCGCCTCTATTTGCCCGCCTCTGATTCCCCGCCTCTGTTTCCCCATATCTGATTACCCGCCTCTGAATCCCCAACTCTGATTCCCTGCCTCTAATTTCCCAGCTCTGATTCCCCGCCTCTGATTCCCCGTGTCTGATTTCCTGCCTCTGATTCCCCGCCTCTGATTACCCATGTCTGATTCACCGCCTCTGATTCCCCACCTCTGATTCCCCATCTCTGATTCCGCACATCCGATTCACTGCCTTTGATTCCCCAGCTCTGATTCCCCGCCTCTGATTCCCCGCGTCTTATTCCCTGCTTCTGATTCTGATTCCCTGCCTCTGATTCCCCATCTCTGATTCTGCACATCTGATTCCCTGCCTCTGATTCCAAACCTCTGATTCCCCATATCTGATTCCCCGCCTCTGTTTCCCCGCCTCTGAATCCCCGCCTCTGTTTCCCCATAGCTAAGTCCCCGCCTCTGATTCCCCAACTCTGATTCCCCACCTCTGATTCCCCAGCTCTGATTCCCCGCCTCTGATTCCCCGCATCTGATTCCCTGCATCTGATTCCCAGCCTCTGATTCCCTGCCTCTGATTCCCAACCTCTGATTCCCCACCTCTGATTCCCCATATCTGATTCCCCGCCTCTGTTTCCCCGCCTCTGAATCCCCGCCTCTGTTTCCCCATATCTGATTCCCCGCCTCTATTTCCCCGCCTCTGATTCCCCGCCTCTGATTCCCCATATCTGATTCCCCGCGTCTGATTACCGGCCTCTGATTCCCCGCTCTGATTCCCCATCTCTGATTCACAACCTCTGATTCCCCACCTCTGATTCCCCATATCTGATTTGCTGCCTCTGATTCCCCGCCTGTGATTCGCCAGCTATGATTCCCCGCCTCTGATTCCCCGCGTCTGATTCCCCGCCTCTGATTCCCCATCTCTGATTCCCCATCTCTGATTCCCCAATCCTGATTCCCCGCCTCTGATTCCCCAGCTCTGTTTCCTCGCCTCTGATTCCCTGCCTCTGATTCCCAACCTCTGATTCCCCATATTGATTCCCTGCCTCTGATTCCCTGCCTCTGATTCCCCAACTCTGATTCCCCGCCTCTGATTCACCAGCTCTGATTCCCCGCCTCTGATTCCCCGTGTTTGATTCCCTGCCTCTGATTCCCGGCCTCTGATTCCCCATCTCTGATTCACCGCCTTTGATTCGCCACCTCTGATTCCCCATATCTGATTCCCCGCCTCTGTTTCCCCGCCCCTGATTCCCCGCCTCTGTTTCCCCATATCTGATTCCCCGCCTCTGATTCCCAACTATGATTCCCCGCCTCTGATTCCCCTGCTCTGATTCCCTGCCTCTGATTCCCCGCGTTCTATTCCCTGCCTCTGATTCCCCGCCTGTGATTCCCCATCTCTGATTCACCACCTCTGATTCCCCACCACTGATTCCCCATATCTAATTCCCCGCCTCTGTTTGCCCGCCTCTCATTCCCCGCCTCTGTTTCCCCATATCTGATTCCCCGCCTCTGAATCCCCAACTCTGATTCTCTGCCTCTGATTCCCCAGCTTCATTCCCCGCCTTTGATTCCCCCCGTCTGATTCCCAGCCTCTGTATCCCCGTGTCTGATAACCTGCCTCTGATTCCCCGCCTCTGATTCCCCATCTCAGATTCACCGCCTCTGATTCCCCACCTCTGATTCCCCATCTCTGATTCCGCACATCCGATTCCCTGCCTCTGATTCCCCGACTCTGATTCCCCACCTCTGATTCCCGAGCTCTGATTCCCCGCCTCCGATTCCCCAACTCTGATTCCCCGCCTCTGATTCCCCAGTTCTGATTCCCCACCTCTGATTCCCCGTGTTTGATCCCCTGTCTCTGATTCCCCGCCTCTGATTCCCCATCTCTGATTCACCGCCTTTGATTCGCCACCTCTGATTCCCCATATCTGATTCCTCGCCACTGTTTCCCCGCCTCTGATTCCCCGCCTCTGATTCCCCATATCTCATTCCCCGCCTCTGATTCCCCATCTCTGATTCCCGGACTCTGATTCCCCACCTCTGATTCCCGACCTTTTATTCCCGGCATCTGATTCCGGCCTCTGATTCCCGGCCTCTGATTCCCTGCTTCTGATTCTGATTCCCTGCCTCTGATTCCCCATTTCTGATTCCGCACATCTAATTCCCTGCCTCTGATTCCCCAACTCTGATTCCCCATATCTGAATCCCCGCCTCTGTTTCCCCGCCTCTGTTTCCCCGCCTCTGATTCACCACCTCTGATTCCCCAGATCTGATTCTCCGCCTCAGATTACCCGCATCTGATTCCCTGCATCTGATTCCCAGCCTCTGATTCCCTGCCTCTGATTCCCAACCTCTGATTCCCCACCTCTGATTCCCCATATCTGATTCCCCGCCTCTGTTTCCCCGCCTCTGATTCCCCGCCTCTGTTTCCCCATATCTGAATCCCCGCCTATATTTGCCCGCCTCTGATTCCCCGCCTCTGTTTCCCCATATCTGATTCCCCGCCTCTGAATCCCCAACTCTGATTCCCTGCCTCTAATTTCCCAGCCCTGATTCCCCGCCTCTGATTCCCCGTGTCTGATTTCCTGCCTCTGATTCCCCGCCTCTGATTACCCATGTCTGATTCACCGCCTCTGATTCCCCACCTCTGATTCCACATCTCTGATTCCGCACATCCGATTCCCTGCCTCTGATTCCCTGCCTCTGATTCACTGCCTCTGCTTCCCCAGCTCTGATTCCCCGCCTCTGATTCCCCGCCTCTGATTCCCCGCCTCTGATTCCCCATATCTCATTCCCCGCCTCTGATTCCCCACCTCTGATTCCCCATCTCTGATTCCGCACATCCGATTCCCTGCCTCTGATTCCCCGCCTCTGATTCACTGCCTCTGATTCCCCAGATCTGATTCGCCGCCTCTGATTCCCCGCGTCTTATTCCCTGCTTCTGATTCTGATTCCCTGCCTCTGATTCCCCATCTCTGATTCCGCACATCTGATTCCCTGCCTCTGATTCCCCACCTCTGATTCCCCATATCTGATTCCCCGCCTCTGTTTCCCTGCCTCATATTCCCCGCCTCTGTTTCCCATATCTAAGTCCCCGCCTCTGATTCCCCAACTTTGATTCCCCACCTCTGATTCCCCAGCTCTGATTACCCACCTCTGATTCCCCATATCTGATTCCCCGCCTCTGTTTCCCCGCCTCTGATTCCCCGCCACTGTTTCCCCATATCTGATTCCCCGCCTCTGAATCCCCAACTCTGATTCCCTGCATCTAATTCCCCAGCTCTGATTCCCCGCCTCTGATTCCCCGTGTCTGATTTCCTGCCTCTGATTCCCCGCTTCTGATTACCCATGTCTGATTCACCGCCTCTGATTCCCCACCTCTGATTCCCCATCTCTGATTCCGCACATCCGATTCACAGCCTCTGATTCCCCATCTCTGATTCCCCACCTCTGATTCCCCAACTTTGATTCCCCACCTCTGATTCCCCAGCTCTGATTCCCCGCCTCTGATTCCCCGCATCTGATTCCCTGCATCTGATTCCCAGCCTCTGATTCCCTGCCTCAGATTCCCAAACTCTGATTCCCCACCTCTGATTCCCCATATCTGATTCCCCGCCTCTGTTTCCCCGCCTCTGATTCCCCGCCTCTGTTTCCCCATATCTGATTCCCCGCCTCTATTTGCCCGCCTCTGATTCCCCGCCTCTGTTTCCCCATATCTGATTACCCTCCTCTGAATCCCCAACTCTGATTCCCTGCCTCTAATTTCCCAGCTCTGATTCCCCGCCTCTGATTCCCCGTGTCTGATTTCCTGCCTCTGATTCCCCGCCTCTGATTACCCATGTCTGATTCACCGCCTCTGTTTCCCCACCTCTGATTCCCCATCTCTGATTCCGCACATCCGATTCACTGCCTTTGATTCCCCAGCTCTGATTCCACCCCTCTGATTCCCCGCGTCTTATTCCCTGCTTCTGATTCTGATTCCCTGCCTCTGATTCCCCATCTCTGATTCTGCACATCTGATTCCCTGCCTCTGATTCCCCACCTCTGATTCCCCATATCTGATTCCCCGCCTCTGTTTCCCCGCCTCTGATTCCCCGCCTCTGTTTCCCCATAGCTAAGTCCCCGCCACTGATTCCCCAACTCTGATTCCCCACCTCTGATTCCCCAGCTCTGATTCCCCGCCTCTGATTCCCCGCATCTGATTCCCTGCATCTGATTCCCAGCCTCTGATTCCCTGCCTCTGATTCCCCACCTCTGATTCCCCAACTTTGATTCCCCACCTCTGATTCCCCAGCTCTGATTCCCCGCCTCTGATTCCCCGCATCTGATTCCCTGCATCTGATTCCCAGCCTCTGATTCCCTGCCTCTGATTCCCAAACTCTGATTCCCCACCTCTGATTCCCCATATCTGATTCCCCGCCTCTGTTTCCCCGCCTCTGATTCCCCGCCTCTGTTTCCCCATATCTGATTCCCCGCCTCTATTTGCCCGCCTCTGATTCCCCGCCTCTGTTTCCCCATATCTGATTACCCGCCTCTGAATCCCCAACTCTGATTCCCTGCCTCTAATTTCCCAGCTCTGATTCCCCGCCTCTGATTCCCCGTGTCTGATTTCCTGCCTCTGATTCCCCGCCTCTGATTACCCATGTCTGATTCACCGCCTCTGATTCCCCACCTCTGATTCCCCATCTCTGATTCCGCACATCCGATTCACTGCCTTTGATTCCCCAGCTCTGATTCCCCGCCTCTGATTCCCCGCGTCTTATTCCCTGCTTCTGATTCTGATTCCCTGCCTCTGATTCCCCATCTCTGATTCTGCACATCTGATTCCCTGCCTCTGATTCCAAACCTCTGATTCCCCATATCTGATTCCCCGCCTCTGTTTCCCCGCCTCTGAATCCCCGCCTCTGTTTCCCCATAGCTAAGTCCCCGCCTCTGATTCCCCAACTCTGATTCCCCACCTCTGATTCCCCAGCTCTGATTCCCCGCCTCTGATTCCCCGCATCTGATTCCCTGCATCTGATTCCCAGCCTCTGATTCCCTGCCTCTGATTCCCAACCTCTGATTCCCCACCTCTGATTCCCCATATCTGATTCCCCGCCTCTGTTTCCCCGCCTCTGAATCCCCGCCTCTGTTTCCCCATATCTGATTCCCCGCCTCTATTTCCCCGCCTCTGATTCCCCGCCTCTGATTCCCCATATCTGATTCCCCGCGTCTGATTACCGGCCTCTGATTCCCCGCTCTGATTCCCCATCTCTGATTCACAACCTCTGATTCCCCACCTCTGATTCCCCATATCTGATTTGCTGCCTCTGATTCCCCGCCTGTGATTCGCCAGCTATGATTCCCCGCCTCTGATTCCCCGCGTCTGATTCCCCGCCTCTGATTCCCCATCTCTGATTCCCCATCTCTGATTCCCCAATCCTGATTCCCCGCCTCTGATTCCCCAGCTCTGTTTCCTCGCCTCTGATTCCCTGCCTCTGATTCCCAACCTCTGATTCCCCATATTGATTCCCTGCCTCTGATTCCCTGCCTCTGATTCCCCAACTCTGATTCCCCGCCTCTGATTCACCAGCTCTGATTCCCCGCCTCTGATTCCCCGTGTTTGATTCCCTGCCTCTGATTCCCGGCCTCTGATTCCCCATCTCTGATTCACCGCCTTTGATTCGCCACCTCTGATTCCCCATATCTGATTCCCCGCCTCTGTTTCCCCGCCCCTGATTCCCCGCCTCTGTTTCCCCATATCTGATTCCCCGCCTCTGATTCCCAACTATGATTCCCCGCCTCTGATTCCCCTGCTCTGATTCCCTGCCTCTGATTCCCCGCGTTCTATTCCCTGCCTCTGATTCCCCGCCTGTGATTCCCCATCTCTGATTCACCACCTCTGATTCCCCACCACTGATTCCCCATATCTAATTCCCCGCCTCTGTTTGCCCGCCTCTCATTCCCCGCCTCTGTTTCCCCATATCTGATTCCCCGCCTCTGAATCCCCAACTCTGATTCCCTGCCTCTGATTCCCCAGCTTCATTCCCCGCCTTTGATTCCCCCCGTCTGATTCCCAGCCTCTGTATCCCCGTGTCTGATAACCTGCCTCTGATTCCCCGCCTCTGATTCCCCATCTCAGATTCAC
Organism: Narcine bancroftii; assembly: GCF_036971445.1. NCBI lineage: Eukaryota > Metazoa > Chordata > Chondrichthyes > Torpediniformes > Narcinidae > Narcine > Narcine bancroftii. Next base: position 120,240,474 of record NC_091470.1, on the reverse strand, counting down.
CGCCTCTGATTCCCCACCTCTGATTCCCCATCTCTGATTCCGCACATCCGATTCCCTGCCTCTGATTCCCCGACTCTGATTCCCCACCTCTGATTCCCGAGCTCTGATTCCCCGCCTCCGATTCCCCAACTCTGATTCCCCGCCTCTGATTCCCCAGTTCTGATTCCCCACCTCTGATTCCCCGTGTTTGATCCCCTGTCTCTGATTCCCCGCCTCTGATTCCCCATCTCTGATTCACCGCCTTTGATTCGCCACCTCTGATTCCCCATATCTGATTCCTCGCCACTGTTTCCCCGCCTCTGATTCCCCGCCTCTGATTCCCCATATCTCATTCCCCGCCTCTGATTCCCCATCTCTGATTCCCGGACTCTGATTCCCCACCTCTGATTCCCGACCTTTTATTCCCGGCATCTGATTCCGGCCTCTGATTCCCGGCCTCTGATTCCCTGCTTCTGATTCTGATTCCCTGCCTCTGATTCCCCATTTCTGATTCTGCACATCTAATTCCCTGCCTCTGATTCCCCAACTCTGATTCCCCATATCTGAATCCCCGCCTCTGTTTCCCCGCCTCTGTTTCCCCGCCTCTGATTCACCACCTCTGATTCCCCAGATCTGATTCTCCGCCTCAGATTACCCGCATCTGATTCCCTGCATCATTCCCAGCCTCTGATTCCCTGCCTCTGATTCCCAACCTCTGATTCCCCACCTCTGATTCCCCATATCTGATTCCCCGCCTCTGTTTCCCCGCCTCTGATTCCCCGCCTCTGTTTCCCCATATCTGAATCCCCGCCTATATTTGCCCGCCTCTGATTCCCCGCCTCTGTTTCCCCATATCTGATTCCCCGCCTCTGAATCCCCAACTCTGATTCCCTGCCTCTAATTTCCCAGCCCTGATTCCCCGCCTCTGATTCCCCGTGTCTGATTTCCTGCCTCTGATTCCCCGCCTCTGATTACCCATGTCTGATTCACCGCCTCTGATTCCCCACCTCTGATTCCACATCTCTGATTCCGCACATCCGATTCCCTGCCTCTGATTCCCTGCCTCTGATTCACTGCCTCTGCTTCCCCAGCTCTGATTCCCCGCCTCTGATTCCCCGTGTCTTATCCCCTGCTTCTGATTCTGATTCCCTGCCTCTGATTCCCCATCTCTGATTCCGCACATCTGATTCCCTGCCTCTGACTCCCCACCTCTGATTCCCCATATCTGATTCCCCGCCTCTGTTTCCCCACCTCTGATTCCCCGCCTCTGTTTCCCCATATCTAAGTCCCCGCCTCTGATTCCCCAACTCTGATTCCCCACCTCTGATTCCCCAGCTCTGATTCCCCGCCTCTGATCCCCGCATCTGATTCCCTGCATCTGATTCCCAGCCTCTGATTCCCTGCCTCTGATTCCCAACCTCTGATTCCCCACCTCTGATTCCCCATATCTGATTCCCCGCCTCTGATTCCCCGTCTCTGATTCCCCGCCTCTGTTTCCCCATATCTGATTCCCCGCCTCTATTTGCCCACCTCTGATTCCCCACCTCTGTTTCCCCATATCTGATTCCCCGCCTCTGAATCCCCAAATCTGATTCCCTGCATCTAATTCCCCAGCTCTGATTCCCCGCCTCTGATTCCCCATGTCTGATTTCCTGCCTCTTATTCCCCGCCTCTGATTCCCCATCTCTGATTCCCAGCCTCTGATTAACTGCCTCTGATTCCCGGCCTCTGATTTCCCGCATCTGATTCCCTGCCACTGATACCCCGCCCCTGATTCCCCACCTCTGATTCCCCATATCTGATTCCCCGCCTCTGTTTCCCCGCCTCTGATTCCCCGCCTCTGATTCCCCATATCTCATTCCCCGCCTCTGATTCCCCACCTCTGATTCCCCATCTCTGATTCCGCACATCCGATTCCCTGCCTCTGATTCCCCGCCTCTGATTCACTGCCTCTGATTCCCCAGCTCTGATTCCCCGCCTCTGATTCCCCGTGTCTTATCCCCTGCTTCTGATTCTGATTCCCTGCCTCTGATTCCCCATCTCTGATTCCGCACATCTGATTCCCTGCCTCTGACTCCCCACCTCTGATTCCCCATATCTGATTCCCCGCCTCTGTTTCCCCACCTCTGATTCCCCGCCTCTGTTTCCCCATATCTGATTCCCCGCCTCTATTTGCCCACCTCTGATTCCCCACCTCTGTTTCCCCATATCTGATTCCCCGCCTCTCAATCCCCAAATCTGATTCCCTGCATCTAATTCCCCAGCTCTGATTCCCCGCCTCTGATTCCCCATGTCTGATTTCCTGCCTCTTATTCCCCGCCTCTGATTCCCCATCTCTGATTCCCCGCCTCTGATTAACTGCCTCTGATTCCCGGCCTCTGATTTCCCGCATCTGATTCCCTGCCACTGATACCCCGCCCCTGATTCCCCACCTCTGATTCCCCATATCTGATTCCCCGCCTCTGTTTCCCCGCCTCTGATTCCCCGCCTCTGATTCCCCATATCTCATTCCCCGCCTCTGATTCCCCACCTCTGATTCCCCATCTCTGATTCCGCACATCCGATTCCCTGCCTCTGATTCCCCGCCTCTCATTCACTGCCTCTGATTCCCCAGATCTGATTCCCCGCCTCTGATTCCCCGCGTCTTATTCCCTGCTTCTGATTCTGATTCCCTGCCTCTGATTCCCCATCTCTGATTCCGCACATCTGATTCCCTGCCTCTGATTCCCCACCTCTGATTCCCCATATCTGATTCCCCGCCTCTGTTTCCCTGCCTCTGATTCCCCGCCTCTGTTTCCCATATCTAAGTCCCCGCCTCTGATTCCCCAACTTTGATTCCCCACCTCTGATTCCCCAGCTCTGATTACCCACCTCTGATTCCCCATATCTGATTCCCCGCCTCTGTTTCCCCGCCTCTGATTCCCCGCCACTGTTTCCCCATATCTGATTCCCCGCCTCTGAATCCCCAACTCTGATTCCCTGCATCTAATTCCCCAGCTCTGATTCCCCGCCTCTGATTCCCCGTGTCTGATTTCCTGCCTCTGATTCCCCGCTTCTGATTACCCATGTCTGATTCACCGCCTCTGATTCCCCACCTCTGATTCCCCATCTCTGATTCCGCACATCCGATTCACAGCCTCTGATTCCCCATCTCTGATTCCCCACCTCTGATTCCCCAACTTTGATTCCCCACCTCTGATTCCCCAGCTCTGATTCCCCGCCTCTGATTCCCCGCATCTGATTCCCTGCATCTGATTCCCAGCCTCTGATTCCCTGCCTCAGATTCCCAAACTCTGATTCCCCACCTCTGATTCCCCATATCTGATTCCCCGCCTCTGTTTCCCCGCCTCTGATTCCCCGCCTCTGTTTCCCCATATCTGATTCCCCGCCTCTATTTGCCCGCCTCTGATTCCCCGCCTCTGTTTCCCCATATCTGATTACCCTCCTCTGAATCCCCAACTCTGATTCCCTGCCTCTAATTTCCCAGCTCTGATTCCCCGCCTCTGATTCCCCGTGTCTGATTTCCTGCCTCTGATTCCCCGCCTCTGATTACCCATGTCTGATTCACCGCCTCTGTTTCCCCACCTCTGATTCCCCATCTCTGATTCCGCACATCCGATTCACTGCCTTTGATTTCCCAGCTCTGATTCCACGCCTCTGATTCCCCGCGTCTTATTCCCTGCTTCTGATTCTGATTCCCTGCCTCTGATTCCCCATCTCTGATTCTGCACATCTGATTCCCTGCCTCTGATTCCCCACCTCTGATTCCCCATATCTGATTCCACGCCTCTGTTTCCCCGCCTCTGATTCCCCGCCTCTGTTTCCCCATAGCTAAGTCCCCGCCACTGATTCCCCAACTCTGATTCCCCACCTCTGATTCCCCAGCTCTGATTCCCCGCCTCTGATTCCCCGCATCTGATTCCCTGCATCTGATTCCCAGCCTCTGATTCCCTGCCTCTGATTCCCCACCTCTGATTCCCCAACTTTGATTCCCCACCTCTGATTCCCCAGCTCTGATTCCCCGCCTCTGATTCCCCGCATCTGATTCCCTGCATCTGATTCCCAGCCTCTGATTCCCTGCCTCTGATTCCCAAACTCTGATTCCCCACCTCTGATTCCCCATATCTGATTCCCCACCTCTGTTTCCCCGCCTCTGATTCCCCGCCTCTGTTTCCCCATATCTGATTCCCCGCCTCTATTTGCCCGCCTCTGATTCCCCGCCTCTGTTTCCCCATATCTGATTACCCGCCTCTGAATCCCCAACTCTGATTCCCTGCCTCTAATTTCCCAGCTCTGATTCCCCGCCTCTGATTCCCCGTGTCTGATTTCCTGCCTCTGATTCCCCGCCTCTGATTACCCATGTCTGATTCACCGCCTCTGATTCCCCACCTCTGATTCCCCATCTCTGATTCCGCACATCCGATTCACTGCCTTTGATTCCCCAGCTCTGATTCCCCGCCTCTGATTCCCCGCGTCTTATTCCCTGCTTCTGATTCTGATTCCCTGCCTCTGATTCCCCATCTCTGATTCTGCACATCTGATTCCCTGCCTCTGATTCCAAACCTCTGATTCCCCATATCTGATTCCCCGCCTCTGTTTCCCCGCCTCTGAATCCCCGCCTCTGTTTCCCCATAGCTAAGTCCCCGCCTCTGATTCCCCAACTCTGATTCCCCACCTCTGATTCCCCAGCTCTGATTCCCCGCCTCTGATTCCCCGCATCTGATTCCCTGCATCTGATTCCCAGCCTCTGATTCCCTGCCTCTGATTCCCAACCTCTGATTCCCCACCTCTGATTCCCCATATCTGATTCCCCGCCTCTGTTTCCCCGCCTCTGATTCCCCGCCTCTGTTTCCCCATATCTGAATCCCCGCCTATATTTGCCCGCCTCTGATTCCCCGCCTCTGTTTCCCCATATCTGATTCCCCGCCTCTGAATCCCCAACTCTGATTCCCTGCCTCTAATTTCCCAGCCCTGATTCCCCGCCTCTGATTCCCCGTGTCTGATTTCCTGCCTCTGATTCCCCGCCTCTGATTACCCATGTCTGATTCACCGCCTCTGATTCCCTACCTCTGATTCCACATCTCTGATTCCGCACATCCGATTCCCTGCCTCTGATTCCCTGCCTCTGATTCACTGCCTCTGCTTCCCCAGCTCTGATTCCCCGCCTCTGATTCCCCGTGTCTTATCCCCTGCTTCTGATTCTGATTCCCTGCCTCTGATTCCCCATCTCTGATTCCGCACATCTGATTCCCTGCCTCTGACTCCCCACCTCTGATTCCCCATATCTGATTCCCCGCCTCTGTTTCCCCACCTCTGATTCCCCGCCTCTGTTTCCCCATATCTAAGTCCCCGCCTCTGATTCCCCAACTCTGATTCCCCACCTCTGATTCCCCAGCTCTGATTCCCCGCCTCTGATCCCCGCATCTGATTCCCTGCATCTGATTCCCAGCCTCTGATTCCCTGCCTCTGATTCCCAACCTCTGATTCCCCACCTCTGATTCCCCATATCTGATTCCCCGCCTCTGATTCCCCGTCTCTGATTCCCCGCCTCTGTTTCCCCATATCTGATTCCCCGCCTCTATTTGCCCACCTCTGATTCCCCACCTCTGTTTCCCCATATCTGATTCCCCGCCTCTGAATCCCCAAATCTGATTCCCTGCATCTAATTCCCCAGCTCTGATTCCCCGCCTCTGATTCCCCATGTCTGATTTCCTGCCTCTTATTCCCCGCCTCTGATTCCCCATCTCTGATTCCCCGCCTCTGATTAACTGCCTCTGATTCCCGGCCTCTGATTTCCCGCATCTGATTCCCTGCCACTGATACCCCGCCCCTGATTCCCCACCTCTGATTCCCCATATCTGATTCCCCGCCTCTGTTTCCCCGCCTCTGATTCCCCGCCTCTGATTCCCCATATCTCATTCCCCGCCTCTGATTCCCCACCTCTGATTCCCCATATCTGATTTGCTGCCTCTGATTCCCCGCCTGTGATTCGCCAGCTATGATTCCCCGCCTCTGATTCCCCGCGTCTGATTCCCCGCCTCTGATTCCCCATCTCTGATTCCCCATCTCTGATTCCCCAATCCTGATTCCCCGCCTCTGATTCCCCAGCTCTGTTTCCTCGCCTCTGATTCCCTGCCTCTGATTCCCAACCTCTGATTCCCCATATTGATTCCCTGCCTCTGATTCCCTGCCTCTGATTCCCCAACTCTGATTCCCCGCCTCTGATTCACCAGCTCTGATTCCCCGCCTCTGATTCCCCGTGTTTGATTCCCTGCCTCTGATTCCCGGCCTCTGATTCCCCATCTCTGATTCACCGCCTTTGATTCGCCACCTCTGATTCCCCATATCTGATTCCCCGCCTCTGTTTCCCCGCCCCTGATTCCCCGCCTCTGTTTCCCCATATCTGATTCCCCGCCTCTGATTCCCAACTATGATTCCCCGCCTCTGATTCCCCTGCTCTGATTCCCTGCCTCTGATTCCCCGCGTTCTATTCCCTGCCTCTGATTCCCCGCCTGTGATTCCCCATCTCTGATTCACCACCTCTGATTCCCCACCACTGATTCCCCATATCTAATTCCCCGCCTCTGTTTGCCCGCCTCTCATTCCCCGCCTCTGTTTCCCCATATCTGATTCCCCGCCTCTGAATCCCCAACTCTGATTCCCTGCCTCTGATTCCCCAGCTTCATTCCCCGCCTTTGATTCCCCCCGTCTGATTCCCAGCCTCTGTATCCCCGTGTCTGATAACCTGCCTCTGATTCCCCGCCTCTGATTCCCCATCTCAGATTCACCGCCTCTGATTCCCCACCTCTGATTCCCCATCTCTGATTCCGCACATCCGATTCCCTGCCTCTGATTCCCCGACTCTGATTCCCCACCTCTGATTCCCGAGCTCTGATTCCCCGCCTCCGATTCCCCAACTCTGATTCCCCGCCTCTGATTCCCCAGTTCTGATTCCCCACCTCTGATTCCCCGTGTTTGATCCCCTGTCTCTGATTCCCCGCCTCTGATTCCCCATCTCTGATTCACCGCCTTTGATTCGCCACCTCTGATTCCCCATATCTGATTCCTCGCCACTGTTTCCCCGCCTCTGATTCCCCGCCTCTGATTCCCCATATCTCATTCCCCGCCTCTGATTCCCCATCTCTGATTCCCGGACTCTGATTCACCACCTCTGATTCCCGACCTTTTATTCCCGGCATCTGATTCCGGCCTCTGATTCCCGGCCTCTGATTCCCTGCTTCTGATTCTGATTCCCTGCCTCTGATTCCCCATTTCTGATTCTGCACATCTAATTCCCTGCCTCTGATTCCCCAACTCTGATTCCCCATATCTGAATCCCCGCCTCTGTTTCCCCGCCTCTGTTTCCCCGCCTCTGATTCACCACCTCTGATTCCCCAGATCTGATTCTCCGCCTCAGATTACCCGCATCTGATTCCCTGCATCATTCCCAGCCTCTGATTCCCTGCCTCTGATTCCCAACCTCTGATTCCCCACCTCTGATTCCCCATATCTGATTCCCCGCCTCTGTTTCCCCGCCTCTGATTCCCCGCCTCTGTTTCCCCATATCTGAATCCCCGCCTATATTTGCCCGCCTCTGATTCCCCGCCTCTGTTTCCCCATATCTGATTCCCCGCCTCTGAATCCCCAACTCTGATTCCCTGCCTCTAATTTCCCAGCCCTGATTCCCCGCCTCTGATTCCCCGTGTCTGATTTCCTGCCTCTGATTCCCCGCCTCTGATTACCCATGTCTGATTCACCGCCTCTGATTCCCCACCTCTGATTCCACATCTCTGATTCCGCACATCCGATTCCCTGCCTCTGATTCCCTGCCTCTGATTCACTGCCTCTGCTTCCCCAGCTCTGATTCCCCGCCTCTGATTCCCCGTGTCTTATCCCCTGCTTCTGATTCTGATTCCCTGCCTCTGATTCCCCATCTCTGATTCCGCACATCTGATTCCCTGCCTCTGACTCCCCACCTCTGATTCCCCATATCTGATTCCCCGCCTCTGTTTCCCCACCTCTGATTCCCCGCCTCTGTTTCCCCATATCTAAGTCCCCGCCTCTGATTCCCCAACTCTGATTCCCCACCTCTGATTCCCCAGCTCTGATTCCCCGCCTCTGATCCCCGCATCTGATTCCCTGCATCTGATTCCCAGCCTCTGATTCCCTGCCTCTGATTCCCAACCTCTGATTCCCCACCTCTGATTCCCCATATCTGATTCCCCGCCTCTGATTCCCCGTCTCTGATTCCCCGCCTCTGTTTCCCCATATCTGATTCCCCGCCTCTATTTGCCCACCTCTGATTCCCCACCTCTGTTTCCCCATATCTGATTCCCCGCCTCTGAATCCCCAAATCTGATTCCCTGCATCTAATTCCCCAGCTCTGATTCCCCGCCTCTGATTCCCCATGTCTGATTTCCTGCCTCTTATTCCCCGCCTCTGATTCCCCATCTCTGATTCCCCGCCTCTGATTAACTGCCTCTGATTCCCGGCCTCTGATTTCCCGCATCTGATTCCCTGCCACTGATACCCCGCCCCTGATTCCCCACCTCTGATTCCCCATATCTGATTCCCCGCCTCTGTTTCCCCGCCTCTGATTCCCCGCCTCTGATTCCCCATATCTCATTCCCCGCCTCTGATTCCCCACCTCTGATTCCCCATCTCTGATTCCGCACATCCGATTCCCTGCCTCTGATTCCCCGCCTCTGATTCACTGCCTCTGATTCCCCAGCTCTGATTCCCCGCCTCTGATTCCCCGTGTCTTATCCCCTGCTTCTGATTCTGATTCCCTGCCTCTGATTCCCCATCTCTGATTCCGCACATCTGATTCCCTGCCTCTGACTCCCCACCTCTGATTCCCCATATCTGATTCCCCGCCTCTGTTTCCCCACCTCTGATTCCCCGCCTCTGTTTCCCCATATCTGATTCCCCGCCTCTATTTGCCCACCTCTGATTCCCCACCTCTGTTTCCCCATATCTGATTCCCCGCCTCTGAATCCCCAAATCTGATTCCCTGCATCTAATTCCCCAGCTCTGATTCCCCGCCTCTGATTCCCCATGTCTGATTTCCTGCCTCTTATTCCCCGCCTCTGATTCCCCATCTCTGATTCCCCGCCTCTGATTAACTGCCTCTGATTCCCGGCCTCTGATTTCCCGCATCTGATTCCCTGCCACTGATACCCCGCCCCTGATTCCCCACCTCTGATTCCCCATATCTGATTCCCCGCCTCTGTTTCCCCGCCTCTGATTCCCCGCCTCTGATTCCCCATATCTCATTCCCCGCCTCTGATTCCCCACCTCTGATTCCCCATCTCTGATTCCGCACATCCGATTCCCTGCCTCTGATTCCCCGCCTCTGATTCACTGCCTCTGATTCCCCAGATCTGATTCCCCGCCTCTGATTCCCCGCGTCTTATTCCCTGCTTCTGATTCTGATTCCCTGCCTCTGATTCCCCATCTCTGATTCCGCACATCTGATTCCCTGCCTCTGATTCCCCACCTCTGATTCCCCATATCTGATTCCCCGCCTCTGTTTCCCTGCCTCTGATTCCCCGCCTCTGTTTCCCATATCTAAGTCCCCGCCTCTGATTCCCCAACTTTGATTCCCCACCTCTGATTCCCCAGCTCTGATTACCCACCTCTGATTCCCCATATCTGATTCCCCGCCTCTGTTTCCCCGCCTCTGATTCCCCGCCACTGTTTCCCCATATCTGATTCCCCGCCTCTGAATCCCCAACTCTGATTCCCTGCATCTAATTCCCCAGCTCTGATTCCCCGCCTCTGATTCCCCGTGTCTGATTTCCTGCCTCTGATTCCCCGCTTCTGATTACCCATGTCTGATTCACCGCCTCTGATTCCCCACCTCTGATTCCCCATCTCTGATTCCGCACATCCGATTCACAGCCTCTGATTCCCCATCTCTGATTCCCCACCTCTGATTCCCCAACTTTGATTCCCCACCTCTGATTCCCCAGCTCTGATTCCCCGCCTCTGATTCCCCGCATCTGATTCCCCATATCTGATTCCCCGCCTCTGTTTCCCCGCCTCTGATTCCCCGCCTCTGTTTCCCCATATCTGATTCCCCGCCTCTATTTGCCCGCCTCTGATTCCCCGCCTCTGTTTCCCCATATCTGATTACCCTCCTCTGAATCCCCAACTCTGATTCCCTGCCTCTAATTTCCCAGCTCTGATTCCCCGCCTCTGATTCCCCGTGTCTGATTTCCTGCCTCTGATTCCCCGCCTCTGATTACCCATGTCTGATTCACCGCCTCTGTTTCCCCACCTCTGATTCCCCATCTCTGATTCCGCACATCCGATTCACTGCCTTTGATTCCCCAGCTCTGATTCCACGCCTCTGATTCCCCGCGTCTTATTCCCTGCTTCTGATTCTGATTCCCTGCCTCTGATTCCCCATCTCTGATTCTGCACATCTGATTCCCTGCCTCTGATTCCCCACCTCTGATTCCTCATATCTGATTCCACGCCTCTGTTTCCCCGCCTCTGATTCCCCGCCTCAGTTTCCCCATAGCTAAGTCCCCGCCACTGATTCCCCAACTCTGATTCCCCACCTCTGATTCCCCAGCTCTGATTCCCCGCCTCTGATTCCCCGCATCTGATTCCCTGCATCTGATTCCCAGCCTCTGATTCCCTGCCTCTGATTCCCCACCTCTGATTCCCCAACTTTGATTCCCCACCTCTGATTCCCGAGCTCTGATTCCCCGCCTCTGATTCCCCGCATCTGATTCCCTGCATCTGATTCCCAGCCTCTGATTCCCTGCCTCTGATTCCCAAACTCTGATTCCCCACCTCTGATTCCCCATATCTGATTCCCCGCCTCTGTTTCCCCGCCTCTGATTCCCCGCCTCTGTTTCCCCATATCTGATTCCCCGCCTCTATTTGCCCGCCTCTGATTCCCCGCCTCTGTTTCCCCATATCTGATTACCCGCCTCTGAATCCCCAACTCTGATTCCCTGCCTCTAATTTCCCAGCTCTGATTCCCCGCCTCTGATTCCCCGTGTCTGATTTCCTGCCTCTGATTCCCCGCCTCTGATTACCCATGTCTGATTCACCGCCTCTGATTCCCCACCTCTGATTCCCCATCTCTGATTCCGCACATCCGATTCACTGCCTTTGATTCCCCAGCTCTGATTCCCCGCCTCTGATTCCCCGCGTCTTATTCCCTGCTTCTGATTCTGATTCCCTGCCTCTGATTCCCCATCTCTGATTCTGCACATCTGATTCCCTGCCTCTGATTCCAAACCTCTGATTCCCCATATCTGATTCCCCGCCTCTGTTTCCCCGCCTCTGAATCCCCGCCTCTGTTTCCCCATAGCTAAGTCCCCGCCTCTGATTCCCCAACTCTGATTCCCCACCTCTTATTCCCCAGCTCTGATTCCCCGCCTCTGATTCCCCGCATCTGATTCCCTGCATCTGATTCCCAGCCTCTGATTCCCTGCCTCTGATTCCCAACCTCTGATTCCCCACCTCTGATTCCCCATATCTGATTCCCCGCCTCTGTTTCCCCGCCTCTGATTCCCCGCCTCTGTTTCCCCATATCTGAATCCCCGCCTATATTTGCCCGCCTCTGATTCCCCGCCTCTGTTTCCCCATATCTGATTCCCCGCCTCTGAATCCCCAACTCTGATTCCCTGCCTCTAATTTCCCAGCCCTGATTCCCCGCCTCTGATTCCCCGTGTCTGATTTCCTGCCTCTGATTCCCCGCCTCTGATTACCCATGTCTGATTCACCGCCTCTGATTCCCCACCTCTGATTCCACATCTCTGATTCCGCACATCCGATTCCCTGCCTCTGATTCCCTGCCTCTGATTCACTGCCTCTGCTTCCCCAGCTCTGATTCCCCGCCTCTGATTCCCCGTGTCTTATCCCCTGCTTCTGATTCTGATTCCCTGCCTCTGATTCCCCATCTCTGATTCCGCACATCTGATTCCCTGCCTCTGACTCCCCACCTCTGATTCCCCATATCTGATTCCCCGCCTCTGTTTCCCCACCTCTGATTCCCCGCCTCTGTTTCCCCATATCTAAGTCCCCGCCTCTGATTCCCCAACTCTGATTCCCCACCTCTGATTCCCCAGCTCTGATTCCCCGCCTCTGATCCCCGCATCTGATTCCCTGCATCTGATTCCCAGCCTCTGATTCCCTGCCTCTGATTCCCAACCTCTGATTCCCCACCTCTGATTCCCCATATCTGATTCCCCGCCTCTGATTCCCCGTCTCTGATTCCCCGCCTCTGTTTCCCCATATCTGATTCCCCGCCTCTATTTGCCCACCTCTGATTCCCCACCTCTGTTTCCCCATATCTGATTCCCCGCCTCTGAATCCCCAAATCTGATTCCCTGCATCTAATTCCCCAGCTCTGATTCCCCGCCTCTGATTCCCCATGTCTGATTTCCTGCCTCTTATTCCCCGCCTCTGATTCCCCATCTCTGATTCCCCGCCTCTGATTAACTGCCTCTGATTCCCGGCCTCTGATTTCCCGCATCTGATTCCCTGCCACTGATACCCCGCCCCTGATTCCCCACCTCTGATTCCCCATATCTGATTCCCCGCCTCTGTTTCCCCGCCTCTGATTCCCCGCCTCTGATTCCCCATATCTCATTCCCCGCCTCTGATTCCCCACCTCTGATTCCCCATCTCTGATTCCGCACATCCGATTCCCTGCCTCTGATTCCCCGCCTCTGATTCACTGCCTCTGATTCCCCAGATCTGATTCCCCGCCTCTGATTCCCCGCGTCTTATTCCCTGCTTCTGATTCTGATTCCCTGCCTCTGATTCCCCATCTCTGATTCCGCACATCTGATTCCCTGCCTCTGATTCCCCACCTCTGATTCCCCATATCTGATTCCCCGCCTCTGTTTCCCTGCCTCTGATTCCCCGCCTCTGTTTCCCATATCTAAGTCCCCGCCTCTGATTCCCCAACTTTGATTCCCCACCTCTGATTCCCCAGCTCTGATTACCCACCTCTGATTCCCCATATCTGATTCCCCGCCTCTGTTTCCCCGCCTCTGATTCCCCGCCACTGTTTCCCCATATCTGATTCCCCGCCTCTGAATCCCCAACTCTGATTCCCTGCATCTAATTCCCCAGCTCTGATTCCCCGCCTCTGATTCCCCGTGTCTGATTTCCTGCCTCTGATTCCCCGCTTCTGATTACCCATGTCTGATTCACCGCCTCTGATTCCCCACCTCTGATTCCCCATCTCTGATTCCGCACATCCGATTCACAGCCTCTGATTCCCCATCTCTGATTCCCCACCTCTGATTCCCCAACTTTGATTCCCCACCTCTGATTCCCCAGCTCTGATTCCCCGCCTCTGATTCCCCGCATCTGATTCCCTGCATCTGATTCCCAGCCTCTGATTCCCTGCCTCAGATTCCCAAACTCTGATTCCCCACCTCTGATTCCCCATATCTGATTCCCCGCCTCTGTTTCCCCGCCTCTGATTCCCCGCCTCTGTTTCCCCATATCTGATTCCCCGCCTCTATTTGCCCGCCTCTGATTCCCCGCCTCTGTTTCCCCATATCTGATTACCCTCCTCTGAATCCCCAACTCTGATTCCCTGCCTCTAATTTCCCAGCTCTGATTCCCCGCCTCTGATTCCCCGTGTCTGATTTCCTGCCTCTGATTCCCCGCCTCTGATTACCCATGTCTGATTCACCGCCTCTGTTTCCCCACCTCTGATTCCCCATCTCTGATTCCGCACATCCGATTCACTGCCTTTGATTCCCCAGCTCTGATTCCACGCCTCTGATTCCCCGCGTCTTATTCCCTGCTTCTGATTCTGATTCCCTGCCTCTGATTCCCCATCTCTGATTCTGCACATCTGATTCCCTGCCTCTGATTCCCCACCTCTGATTCCCCATATCTGATTCCCCGCCTCTGTTTCCCCGCCTCTGATTCCCCGCCTCTGTTTCCCCATAGCTAAGTCCCCGCCACTGATTCCCCAACTCTGATTCCCCACCTCTGATTCCCCAGCTCTGATTCCCCGCCTCTGATTCCCCGCATCTGATTCCCTGCATCTGATTCCCAGCCTCTGATTCCCTGCCTCTGATTCCCAACCTCTGATTCCCCACCTCTGATTCCCCATATCTGATTCCCCGCCTCTGTTTCCCCGCCTCTGATTCCCCGCCTCTGTTTCCCCATATCTGATTCCCCGCCTCTATTTCCCCGCCTCTGATTCCCCGCCTCTGATTCCCCATATCTGATTCCCCGCCTCTGATTCCCCGCGTCTGATTACCGGCCTCTGATTCCCCGCTCTGATTCCCCATCTCTGATTCACAACCTCTGATTCCCCACCTCTGATTCCCCATATCTGATTTGCTGCCTCTGTTTCCACGCCTCTGATTCCCCACCTCTGATTCCCCGCCTGTGATTCGCCAGCTATGATTCCCCGCCTCTGATTCCCCGCGTCTGATTCCCTGCCTCTGATTCCCCGCCTCTGATTCCACATCTCTGATTCACCACCTCTGATTCCCCGCGTCTGATACCCCGCCTCTGATTCCCCATCTCTGATTCCCCATCTCTGATTCCCCAATTCTGATTCCCCGCCTCTGATTCCCCAGCTCTGTTTCTTCGCCTCTGATTCCCTGCCTCTGATTCCCCATCTCTGATTCACCGTCTTTGATTCGCCACATCTGATTCCCCATATCTGATTCCCCGCCTCTGTTTCCCCGCCCCTGATTCCCCGCCTCTGTTTCCCCATATCTGATTCCCCGCCTCTGATTCCCAACTATGATTCCCCGCCTCTGATTCCCCAGCTCTGATTCCCTGCCTCTGATTCCCCGCATTCTATTCCCTGCCACTGATTCCCCGCCTGTGATTCCCCATCTCTGATTCACCACCTCTGATTCCCCACCACTGATTCCCCATATCTAATTCCCCGCCTCTGTTTGCCCGCCTCTGATTCCCCGCCTCTGTTTCCCCATATCTGATTCCCCGCCTCTGATTCACCGCCTCTGATTCCCGGCCTCTGATTTCCCGCATCTGATTCCCTGCCACTGATACCCCGCCCCTAATTCCCCACCTCTGATTCCCCATTTCTGATTCCCCGCCTCTGTTTCCCCGCCTCTGATTCCCCGCCTCTGATTCCCCATATCTCATTCCCCGCCTCTGAATCCCCATCTCTGATTCCCGGACTCTGATTCCCCACCTATGATTCCCGGCCTCTTATTCCCGGCATCTGATTCCGGCCTCTGATTCCCGGCCTCTTATTCCCTGCTTCTGATTCTGATTCCCTGCCTTTGATTCCCCATCTCTGATTCCGCACATCTGATTCCCTGCCTCTGATTCCCCACCTCTGATTCCCCATATCTGATTCCCCGCCTCTGTTTCCCCGCCTCTGATTCCCCGCCTCTGTTTCCCAATATCTAAGTCCCCGCCTCTGATTCCCCAACTCTGATTCCCCGCATCTGATTCCCTGCATCTGATTCCAAGCCTCTGATTCCCTGCCTCTGATTCCCAAACTCTGATTCCCCACCTCTGATTCCCCAGCTCTGATTCCCCGCCTCTGATTCCCCGCATCTGATTCCCTGCATCTGATTCCAAGCCTCTGATTCCCTGCCTCTGATTCCCAAACTCTGATTCCCCACCTCTGATTCCTCATATCTGATTCCCCGCCTCTGTTTCCCCGCCTCTGATTCCCCGCCTCTGTTTCACCATATCTGATTCCCGGCCTCTGATTCCCCGCCTCTGAATCCCCGCCTCTGATTCCTTGCCTCAGATTCCCCATCTCCGATTCCGCACATCTGATTCACTGCCTCTGATTCCCCGCCTCTGATTCCCCGCCTCTGATTCCCTGCCTCTGATTCCCAACCTCTGATTCCCCACCTCTGATTCCCCATGTTTGATTCCCCGCCTCTGTTTCCCCGCCTCTGATTCCCCGCCTCTGATTCCCCAACTCTAATTCCCGGCCTCTGATTCCCCGCCCCTGTTTCCCCATATCAGATTCCCCGCCTCTGATTCGCCAACTCTGATTCCCCGCCTCTGATTCCCCAGCTCTGATTCCCCGCCTCTGATTCCCCGTGTTTGATTCCCTGCCTCTGATTCCCCGCCTCTGATTCCCCATCTCCGATTCACCGCATTTCATTCGCCACCTCTGATTCCCCATATCTGATTCCTCGCCTCTGTTTCCCCGCCTCTGATTACCCGCCTCTGATTCTCCATATCTCATTCCGCGCCTCTGAATCCCCATCTCTGATTCCCGGACTCTGATTCCCCACCTCTGATTCCCGGCCTCTTATTCCCAGCATCTGATTCCAGGCCTCTGATTCCCGGCCTCTGATTCCCCGCTTCTGATTCTGATTCCCTGCCTCTGATTCCCCATCTCTGATTCCGCACATCTGATTCCCTGCCTCTGATTCCACACCTCTGATTCCCCATATCTGATTCCCCACCTCTGTTTCCCCGCCTCTGATTCCCCGCCTCTGTTTCCCCATATCTAATTCCCCACCTCTGATGCACCAACTCTGATTCCCCGCCTCTGATTCCCCAGCTCTGATTCCCCGCCTCTGATTCCCCGCATCCGATTCCCCATATCTGATTCCCCGCCTCTGTTTCCCCATATCTGATTCCCCGACTCTGATTCCCAACTATGATTCCCCGCCTCTGATACCCCAGCTCTGATTCCCTGCCTGATTCTCCGCGTTCTATTCCCTGCCTCTGATTCCCCACCTCTGATTCCCCATATCTAATTCCCAGCCTCTGTTTGCCCGCCTCTGATTCCCCGCCTCTGTTTCCCCATATCTGATTCCCCGCCTCTGAATCCCCAACTCTGATTCCCTGCCTCTGATTCCCCAGCTCTGATTCCCCGCCTTTGATTCCCCCCGTCTGATTCCCAGCCTCTGAATCCCCGTGTCTGATATCCTGCCTCTGATTCCCCGCCTCTGATTCCTCATCTCAGATTCACCGCCTCTGATTCCCCACCTCTGATTCCCCATCTCTGATTCCGCACATCCGATTCCCTGCCTCTGATTCCCCGACTCTGATTCCCCACCTCTGATTCCCCAGCTCTGATTCCCCGCCTCTGATTCCCCAACTCTGATTCCCCGCCTCTGATAACCCAGCTCTGATTCCCCGCCTCTGATTCCCCGTGTTTGATTCCCTGCCTCTGATTCCCCGCCTCTGATTCCCCATCTCTGATTCACCGCCTTTGATTCGCCACCTCTGATTCCCCATATCTGATTCCTCGCCTCTGTTTCCCAGCCTCTGATTCCCCGCCTCTGATTCCCCATATCTCATTCCCCGCCTCTGATTCCCCATCTCTGATTCCCGGACTCTGATTCCCCACCTCTGATTCCCGGCCTCTTATTCCCGGCATCAGATTCCGGCCTCTGATTCCCGGCCTCTGATTCCCTGCTTCTGATTCTGATTCCCTGCCTCTGATTCCCCATTTCTGATTCCGCACATCTAATTCCCTGCCTCTGATTCCCCACCTCTGATTCCCCATATCTGATTCCCCGCCTCTGTTTCCCCGCCTCTGATTCCCCGCCTCTGTTTCGCCATATCTAAGACCCCGCCTCTGATTCCCCAACTCTGATTCCCCACCTCTGATTCCCCAGCTCTGATTACCCACCTCTGATTCCCCATATCTGATTCCCCGCCTCTGTTTCCCCGCCTCTGATTCCCCGCCACTGTTTCCCCATATCTGATTCCCCGCCTCTGAATCCCCAACTCTGACTCCCTGCATCTAATTCCCCAGCTCTGATTCCCCGCCTCTGATTCCCCGTGTCTGATTTCCTGCCTCTGATTCCCCGCCTCTGATTACCCATGTCTGATTCACCGCCTCTGATTCCCCACCTCTGATAACCCATCTCTGATTCCGCACATCCGATTCCCAGCCTCTGATTCCCCATCTCTGATTCCCCGCCTCTGATTCCCCAACTTTGATTCCCCACCTCCGATTCCCCAGCTCTGATTCCCCGCCTCTGATTACCCGTGTTTGATTCCCTGCCTCTGATTCCCCGCCTCTGATTATCCATCTCTGATTCACCGCCTTTGATTCGCCACCTCTGATTCCCCATATCTGATTCCTCGCCTCTGTTTACCCGCCTCTGATTCCCCGCCTCTGATTCCCCATATCTCATTCCGCGCCTCTGATTCCCCATCTCTGATTCCCGGACTCTGATTCCCCACCTCCGATTCCCGGCCTCTGATTCCGTGCTTCTGATTCTGATTCCCTGCCTCTGATTCCCCATCTCTGATTCCGCACATCTAATTCCCTGCCTCTGATTCCCCACCTCTGATTCCCCATATATGATTCCCCGCCTCTGTTTCCCCATATCTAAGTCCCCGCCTCTGATTCCCCAACTTTGATTCCCCACCTCTGATTCCCCAGCTCTGATTCCCCGCCTCTGATTCCCCGCATCTGATTCCCTGCATCTGATTCCCAGCCTCTGATTCCCTGCCTCTGATTCTCAACCTCTGATTCCCCACCTCTGATTCCCCGCCTCTGATTCCCTGCCTCTGATTCCCCATCTCTGATTCACCGCCTTTGATTCGCCACCTCTGATTCCCCATATCTGATTCCTCGCCACTGTTTCACCGCCTCTGATTCCCCGCCTCTGATTCCCCATATCTCATTCCCCGCCTCTGATTCGCCAGCTATGATTCCCCGCCTCTGATTCCCCGCGTCTGATTCCCTGCCTCTGATTCCCCGCCTCTGATTCCACATCTCTGATTCACCACCTCTGATTCCCCGCGTTTGATTCCCCGCCTCTGATTCCCCATCTCTGATTCCCCATCTCTGATTCCCCAATTCTGATTCCCCGCCTCTGATTCCCCATATCTCATTCCCCGCCTCTGATTCCCCATCTCTGATTCCCGGACTCTGATTCCCCACCTCTGATTCCCGACCTTGTATTCCCGGCATCCGATTCCGGCCTCTGATTCCCGGCCTCTGATTCCCTGCTTCTGATTCTGATTCCCTGCCTCTGATTCCCCATTTCTGATTCCACACATCTAATTCCCTGCCTCTGATTCCCCAACTCTGATTCCCCATATCTGAATCCCCGCCTCTGTTTCCCCGTCTCTGATTCCCCGCCTCTGTTTCCCCATATCTAAGTCCCCGCCTCTGATTCCCCAACTTTGATTCCCCACCTCTGATTCCCCAGCTCTGATTCCCCGCTTCTGATTCCCCGCATCTGATTCCCTGCATCTGATTCCCAGCCTCTGATTCCCTGCATCTGATTCCCAACCTCTGATTCCCCACCTCTGATTCCCCATATCTGATTCCCCGCCTCTGTTTCCCCGCCTCTGATTCCCCGCCTCTGTTTCCCCATATCTGATTCCCCGCCTCTGAATCCTCAACTCTGATTCCCTGCCTCTAATTTCCCAGCCCTGATTCCCCGCCTCTGATTCCCCGTGTCTGATTTCCTGCCTCTGATTCCCCGCCTCTGATTACCCATGTCTGATTCACCGCCTCTGATTCCCCACCTCTGATTCCACATCTCTTATTCCGCACATCCGATTCCCTGCCTCTGATTCCCTGCCTCTGATTCACTGCCTCTGCTTCCCCAGCTCTGATTCCCCGCCTCTGATTCCCCGTGTCTTATCCCCTGCTTCTGATTCTGATTCCCTGCCTCTGATTCCCCATCTCTGATTCCCCATATCTGATTCCCCGCCTCTGTTTCCCTGCCTCTGATTCCCCGCCTCTGTTTCCCCATATCTAAGACCCTGCCTCTGATTCCCCGCCTCTGTTTCCCCATATCTAAGTCCCTGCCTCTGATTCCCCGCCTCTGATTACCCATGTCTGATTCACCGCCTCTGATTCCCCACCTCTGATTCCACATCTCTTATTCCGCACATCCGATTCCCTGCCTCTGATTCCCTGCCTCTGATTCACTGCCTCTGCTTCCCCAGCTCTGATTCCCCGCCTCTGATTCCCCGTGTCTTATCCCCTGCTTCTGATTCTGATTCCCTGCCTCTGATTCCCCATCTCTGATTCCCCAGCTCTGATTCCCCGCCTCTGATTCCCCGTGTTTGATTCCCTGCCTCTGATTCCCCGCCTCTGATTCCCCATCTCTGATTTACCGCATTTCATTCGCCACCTCTGATTCCCCATATCTGATTCCCCGCCTCTATTTGCCCGCCTCTGATTCCCCGCCTCTGTTTCCCCATATCTGATTACCCTCCTCTGAATCCCCAACTCTGATTCCCTGCCTCTAATTTCCCAGCTCTGATTCCCCGCCTCTGATTCCCCGTGTCTGATTTCCTGCCTCTGATTCCCCGCCTCTGATTACCCATGTCTGATTCACCGCCTCTGTTTCCCCACCTCTGATTCCCCATCTCTGATTCCGCACATCCGATTCACTGCCTTTGATTCCCCAGCTCTGATTCCCCGCCTCTGATTCCCCGCGTCTTATTCCCTGCTTCTGATTCTGATTCCCTGCCTCTGATTCCCCATCTCTGATTCTGCACATCTGATTCCCTGCCTCTGATTCCCCACCTCTGATTCCCCATATCTGATTCCCCGCCTCTGTTTCCCTGCCTCTGATTCCCCGCCTCTGTTTCCCCATAGCTAAGTCCCCGCCACTGATTCCCCAACTCTGATTCCCCACCTCTGATTCCCCAGCTCTGATTCCCCGCCTCTGATTCCCCGCATCTGATTCCCTGCATCTGATTCCCAGCCTCTGATTCCCTGCCTCTGATTCCCAACCTCTGATTCCCCACCTCTGATGCCCCATATCTGATTCCCCGCCTCTGTTTCCCCGCCTCTGATTCCCCGCCTCTGTTTCCCCATATCTGATTCCCCGCCTCTATTTCCCCGCCTCTGATTCCCCGCCTCTGATTCCCCATATCTGATTCCCCGCCTCTGATTCCCCGCGTCTGATTACCGGCCTCTGATTCCCCGCTCTGATTCCCCATCTCTGATTCACAACCTCTGATTCCCCACCTCTGATTCCCCATATCTGATTTGCTGCCTCTGTTTCCACGCCTCTGATTCCCCACCTCTGATTCGCCGCCTGTGATTCGCCAGCTATGATTCCCCGCCTCTGATTCCCCGCGTCTGATTCCCTGCCTCTGATTCCCCGCCTCTGATTCCACATCTCTGATTCACCACCTCTGATTCCCCGCGTCTGATACCCCGCCTCTGATTCCCCATCTCTGATTCCCCATCTCTGATTCCCCAATTCTGATTCCCCGCCTCTGATTCCCCAGCTCTGTTTCTTCGCCTCTGATTCCCCAGCTCTGATTCCCCGCCCCTGATTCCCCGCCTCTGTTTCCCCATATCTGATTCCCCGCCTCTGATTCCCAACTATGATTCCCCGCCTCTGATTCCCCAGCTCTGATTCCCTGCCTCTGATTCCCCGCGTTCTATTCCCTGCCACTGATTCCCCGCCTGTGATTCCCCATCTCTGATTCACCACCTCTGATTCCCCACCACTGATTCCCCATATCTAATTCCCCGCCTCTGTTTGCCCGCCTCTGATTCCCCGCCTCTGTTTCCCCATATCTGATTCCCCGCCTCTGATTCACCGCCTCTGATTCCCGGCCTCTGATTTCCCGCATCTGATTCCCTGCCACTGATACCCCGCCCCTGATTCCCCACCTCTGATTCCCCATTTCTGATTCCCCGCCTCTGTTTCCCCGCCTCTGATTCCCCGCCTCTGATTCCCCATATCTCATTCCCCGCCTCTGAATCCCCATCTCTGATTCCCGGACTCTGATTCCCCACCTATGATTCCCGGCCTCTTATTCCCGGCATCTGATTCCGGCCTCTGATTCCCGGCCTCTTATTCCCTGCTTCTGATTCTGATTCCCTGCCTTTGATTCCCCATCTCTGATTCCGCACATCTGATTCCCTGCCTCTGATTCCCCACCTCTGATTCCCCATATCTGATTCCCCGCCTCTGTTTCCCCGCCTCTGATTCCCCGCCTCTGTTTCCCAATATCTAAGTCCCCGCCTCTGATTCCCCAACTCTGATTCCCCGCATCTGATTCCCTGCATCTGATTCCAAGCCTCTGATTCCCTGCCTCTGATTCCCAAACTCTGATTCCCCACCTCTGATTCCCCAGCTCTGATTCCCCGCCTCTGATTCCCCGCATCTGATTCCCTGCATCTGATTCCAAGCCTCTGAATCCCTGCCTCTGATTCCCTGCCTCTGATTCCCCACCTCTGATTCCTCATATCTGATTCCCCGCCTCTGTTTCCCCGCCTCTGATTCCCCGCCTCTGTTTCACCATATCTGATTCCCGGCCTCTGATTCCCCGCCTCTGAATCCCCGCCTCTGATTCCTTGCCTCAGATTCCCCATCTCCGATTCCGCACATCTGATTCACTGCCTCTGATTCCCCGCCTCTGATTCCCCGCCTCTGATTCCCTGCCTCTGATTCCCAACCTCTGATTCCCCACCTCTGATTCCCCATGTTTGATTCCCCGCCTCTGTTTCCCCGCCTCTGATTCCCCGCCTCTGATTCCCCAACTCTAATTCCCGGCCTCTGATTCCCCGCCCCTGTTTCCCCATATCTGATTCCCCGCCTCTGATTCGCCAACTCTGATTCCCCGCCTCTGATTCCCCAGCTCTGATTCCCCGCCTCTGATTCCCCGTGTTTGATTCCCTGCCTCTGATTCCCCGCCTCTGATTCCCCATCTCTGATTCACCGCATTTCATTCGCCACCTCTGATTCCCCATATCTGATTCCTCGCCTCTGTTTCCCCGCCTCTGATTACCCGCCTCTGATTCTCCATATCTCATTCCGCGCCTCTGAATCCCCATCTCTGATTCCCGGACTCTGATTCCCCACCTCTGATTCCCGGCCTCTTATTCCCAGCATCTGATTCCAGGCCTCTGATTCCCGGCCTCTGATTCCCCGCTTCTGATTCTGATTCCCTGCCTCTGATTCCCCATCTCTGATTCCGCACATCTGATTCCCTGCCTCTGATTCCCCACCTCTGATTCCCCATATCTGATTCCCCACCTCTGTTTCCCCGCCTCTGATTCCCCGCCTCTGTTTCCCCATATCTAATTCCCCACCTCTGATGCACCAACTCTGATTCCCCGCCTCTGATTCCCCAGCTCTGATTCCCCGCCTCTGATTCCCCGCATCCGATTCCCCATATCTGATTCCCCGCCTCTGTTTCCCCATATCTGATTCCCCGACTCTGATTCCCAACTATGATTCCCCGCCTCTGATACCCCAGCTCTGATTCCCTGCCTGATTCTCCGCGTTCTATTCCCTGCCTCTGATTCCCCACCTCTGATTCCCCATATCTAATTCCCAGCCTCTGTTTGCCCGCCTCTGATTCCCCGCCTCTGTTTCCCCATATCTGATTCCCCGCCTCTGAATCCCCAACTCTGATTCCCTGCCTCTGATTCCCCAGCTCTGATTCCCCGCCTTTGATTCCCCCCGTCTGATTCCCAGCCTCTGAATCCCCGTGTCTGATATCCTGCCTCTGATTCCCCGCCTCTGATTCCTCATCTCAGATTCACCGCCTCTGATTCCCCACCTCTGATTCCCCATCTCTGATTCCGCACATCCGATTCCCTGCCTCTGATTCCCCAACTCTGATTCCCCACCTCTGATTCCCCAGCTATGATTCCCCGCCTCTGATTCCCCAACTCTGATTCCCCGCCTCTGATAACCCAGCTCTGATTCCCCGCCTCTGATTCCCCGTGTTTGATTCCCTGCCTCTGATTCCCCGCCTCTGATTCCCCATCTCTGATTCACCGCCTTTGTTTCGCCACCTCTGATTCCCCATATCTGATTCCTCGCCTCTGTTTCCCAGCCTCTGATTCCCCGCCTCTGATTCCCCATATCTCATTCCCCGCCTCTGATTCCCCATCTCTGATTCCCGGACTCTGATTCCCCACCTCTGATTCCCGGCCTCTTATTCCCGGCATCAGATTCCGGCCTCTGATTCCCGGCCTCTGATTCCCTGCTTCTGATTCTGATTCCCTGCCTCTGATTCCCCATTTCTGATTCCGCACATCTAATTCCCTGCCTCTGATTCCCCACCTCTGATTCCCCATATCTGATTCCCCGCCTCTGTTTCCCCGCCTCTGATTCCCCGCCTCTGTTTCCCCATATCTAAGACCCCGCCTCTGATTCCCCAACTCTGATTCCCCACCTCTGATTCCCCAGCTCTGATTACCCACCTCTGATTCCCCATATCTGATTCCCCGCCTCTGTTTCCCCGCCTCTGATTCCCCGCCACTGTTTCCCCATATCTGATTCCCCGCCTCTGAATCCCCAACTCTGACTCCCTGCATCTAATTCCCCAGCTCTGATTCCCCGCCTCTGATTCCCCGTGTCTGATTTCCTGCCTCTGATTCCCCACCTCTGATTACCCATGTCTGATTCACCGCCTCTGATTCCACACCTCTGATAACCCATCTCTGATTCCGCACATCCGATTCCCAGCCTCTGATTCCCCATCTCTGATTCCCCGCCTCTGATTCCCCAACTTTGATTCCCCACCTCCGATTCCCCAGCTCAGATTCCCCGCCTCTGATTACCCGTGTTTGATTCCCTGCCTCTGATTCCCCGCCTCTGATTATCCATCTCTGATTCACCGCCTTTGATTCGCCACCTCTGATTCCCCATATCTGATTCCTCGCCTCTGTTTACCCGCCTCTGATTCCCCGCCTCTGATTCCCCATATCTCATTCCGCGCCTCTGATTCCCCATCTCTGATTCCCGGACTCTGATTCCCCACCTCCGATTCCCGGCCTCTGATTCCCTGCTTCTGATTCTGATTCCCTGCCTCTGATTCCCCATCTCTGATTCCGCACATCTAATTCCCTGCCTCTGATTCCCCACCTCTGATTCCCCATATATGATTCCCCGCCTCTGTTTCCCCATATCTAAGTCCCCGCCTCTGATTCCCCAACTTTGATTCCCCACCTCTGATTCCCCAGCTCTGATTCCCCGCCTCTGATTCCCCGCATCTGATTCCCTGCATCTGATTCCCAGCCTCTGATTCCCTGCCTCTGATTCTCAACCTCTGATTCCCCACCTCTGATTCCCCGCCTCTGATTCCCTGCCTCTGATTCCCCATCTCTGATTCACCGCCTTTGATTCGCCACCTCTGATTCCCCATATCTGATTCCTCGCCACTGTTTCACCGCCTCTGATTCCCCGCCTCTGATTCCCCATATCTCATTCCCCGCCTCTGATTCGCCAGCTATGATTCCCCGCCTCTGATTCCCCGCGTCTGATTCCCTGCCTCTGATTCCCCGCCTCTGATTCCACATCTCTGATTCACCACCTCTGATTCCCCGCGTTTGATTCCCCGCCTCTGATTCCCCATCTCTGATTCCCCATCTCTGATTCCCCAATTCTGATTCCCCGCCTCTGATTCCCCATATCTCATTCCCCGCCTCTGATTCCCCATCTCTGATTCCCGGACTCTGATTCCCCACCTCTGATTCCCGACCTTTTATTCCCGGCATCTGATTCCGGCCTCTGATTCCCGGCCTCTGATTCCCTGCTTCTGATTCTGATTCCCTGCCTCTGATTCCCCATTTCTGATTCCACACATCTAATTCCATGCCTCTGATTCCCCAACTCTGATTCCCCATATCTGAATCCCCGCCTCTGTTTCCCCGTCTCTGATTCCCCGCCTCTGTTTCCCCATATCTAAGACCCCGTCTCTGATTCCCCAACTTTGATTCCCCACCTCTGATTCCCCAGCTCTGATTCCCCGCTTCTGATTCCCCGCATCTGATTCCCTGCATCTGATTCCCAGCCTCTGATTCCCTGCATCTGATTCCCAACCTCTGATTCCCCACCTCTGATTCCCCATATCTGATTCCCCGCCTCTGTTTCCCCGCCTCTGATTCCCCGCCTCTGTTTCCCCATATCTGATTCCCCGCCTCTGAATCCTCAACTCTGATTCCCTGCCTCTAATTTCCCAGCCCTGATTCCCCGCCTCTGATACCCCGTGTCTGATTTCCTGCCTCTGATTCCCCGCCTCTGATTACCCATGTCTGATTCACCGCCTCTGATTCCCCACCTCTGATTCCACATCTCTTATTCCGCACATCCGATTCCCTGCCTCTGATTCCCTGCCTCTGATTCACTGCCTCTGCTTCCCCAGCTCTGATTCCCCGCCTCTGATTCCCCGTGTCTTATCCCCTGCTTCTGATTCTGATTCCCTGCCTCTGATTCCCCATCTCTGATTCCCCATATCTGATTCCCCGCCTCTGTTTCCCCGCCTCTGATTCCCCGCCTCTGTTTCCCCATATCTAAGACCCTGCCTCTGATTCCCCGCCTCTGTTTCCACATATCTAAGTCCCTGCCTCTGATTCCCCGCCTCTGATTACCCATGTCTGATTCACCGCCTCTGATTCCCCACCTCTGATTCCACATCTCTTATTCCGCACATCCGATTCCCTGCCTCTGATTCCCTGCCTCTGATTCACTGCCTCTGCTTCCCCAGCTCTGATTCCCCGCCTCTGATTCCCCGTGTCTTATCCCCTGCTTCTGATTCTGATTACCTGCCTCTGATTCCCCATCTCTGATTCCCCAGCTCTGATTCCCCGCCTCTGATTCCCCGTGTTTGATTCCCTGCCTCTGATTCCCCGCCTCTGATTCCCCATCTCTGATTCACCGCATTTCATTCGCCACCTCTGATTCCCCATATCTGATTCCTCGCCTCTGTTTCCCCGCCTCTGATTACCCGCCTCTGACTCTCCATATCTCATTCCGCGCCTCTGAATCCCCATCTCTGATTCCCGGACTCTGATTCCCCACCTCTGATTCCCGGCCTCTTATTCCCAGCATCTGATTCCAGGCCTCTGATTCCCGGCCTCTGATTCCCCGCTTCTGATTCTGATTCCCTGCCTCTGATTCCCCATCTCTGATTCCGCACATCTGATTCCCTGCCTCTGATTCCCCACCTCTGATTCCCCATATCTGATTCCCCACCTCTGTTTCCCCGCCTCTGATTCCCCGCCTCTGTTTCCCCATATCTAATTCCCCACCTCTGATGCACCAACTCTGATTCCCCGCCTCTGATTCCCCAGCTCTGATTCCCCGCCTCTGATTCCCCGCATCCGATTCCCCATATCTGATTCCCCGCCTCTGTTTCCCCATATCTGATTCCCCGACTCTGATTCCCAACTATGATTCCCCGCCTCTGATACCCTTGCTCTGATTCCCTGCCTGATTCTCCGCGTTCTATTCCCTGCCTCTGATTCCCCACCTCTGATTCCCCATATCTAATTCCCCGCCTCTGTTTGCCCGCCTCTGATTCCCCGCCTCTGTTTCCCCATATCTGATTCCCCGCCTCTGAATCCCCAACTCTGATTCCCTGCCTCTGATTCCCCAGCTCTGATTCCCCGCCTTTGATTCCCCCCGTCTGATTCCCAGCCTCTGAATCCCCGTGTCTGATATCCTGCCTCTGATTCCCCGCCTCTGATTCCTCATCTCAGATTCACCGCCTCTGATTCCCCACCTCTGATTCCCCATCTCTGATTCCGCACATCCGATTCCCTGCCTCTGATTCCCCGACTCTGATTCCCCACCTCTGATTCCCCAGCTCTGATTCCCCGCCTCTGATTCCCCAACTCTGATTCCCCGCCTCTGATAACCCAGCTCTGATTCCCCGACTCTGATTCCCCGTGTTTGATTCCCTGCCTCTGATTCCCCGCCTCTGATTCCCCATCTCTGATTCACCGCCTTTGATTCGCCACCTCTGATTCCCCATATCTGATTCCTCGCCTCTGTTTCCCAGCCTCTGATTCCCCGCCTCTGATTCCCCATATCTCATTCCCCGCCTCTGATTCCCCATCTCTGATTCCCGGACTCTGATTCCCCACCTCTGATTCCCGGCCTCTTATTCCCGGCATCAGATTCCGGCCTCTGATTCCCGGCCTCTGATTCCCTGCTTCTGATTCTGATTCCCTGCCTCTGATTCCCCATTTCTGATTCCGCACATCTAATTCCCTGCCTCTGATTCCCCACCTCTGATTCCCCATATCTGATTCCCCGCCTCTGTTTCCCCGCCTCTGATTCCCCGCCTCCGTTTCCCCATATCTAAGACCCCGCCTCTGATTCCCCAACTCTGATTCCCCACCTCTGATTCCCCAGCTCTGATTACCCACCTCTGATTCCCCATATCTGATTCCCCGCCTCTGTTTCCCCGCCTCTGATTCCCCGCCACTGTTTCCCCATATCTGATTCCCCGCCTCTGAATCCCCAACTCTGACTCCCTGCATCTAATTCCCCAGCTCTGATTCCCCGCCTCTGATTCCCCGTGTCTGATTTCCTGCCTCTGATTCCCCGCCTCTGATTACCCATGTCTGATTCACCGCCTCTGATTCCCCACCTCTGATAACCCATCTCTGATTCCGCACATCCGATTCCCAGCCTCTGATTCCCCATCTCTGATTCCCCGCCTCTGATTCCCCAACTTTGATTCCCCACCTCCGATTCCCCAGCTCTGATTCCCCGCCTCTGATTACCCGTGTTTGATTCCCTGCCTCTGATTCCCCGCCTCTGATTATCCATCTCTGATTCACCGCCTTTGATTCGCCACCTCTGATTCCCCATATCTGATTCCTCGCCTCTGTTTACCCGCCTCTGATTCCCCGCCTCTGATTCCCCATATCTCATTCCGCGCCTCTGATTCCCCATCTCTGATTCCCGGACTCTGATTCCCCACCTCCGATTCCCGGCCTCTGATTCCCTGCTTCTGATTCTGATTCCCTGCCTCTGATTCCCCATCTCTGATTCCGCACATCTAATTCCCTGCCTCTGATTCCCCACCTCTGATTCCCGATATATGATTCCCCGCCTCTGTTTCCCCATATCTAAGTCCCCGCATCTGATTCCCCAACTTTGATTCCCCACCTCTGATTCCCCAGCTCTGATTCACCGCCTCTGATTCCCCGCATCTGATTCCCTGCATCTGATTCCCCATCTCCGATTCCGCACATCTGATTCACTGCCTCTGATTCCCCGCCTCTGATTCCCCGCCTCTGATTCCCTGCCTCTGATTCCCAACCTCTGATTCCCCACCTCTGATTCCCCATGTTTGATTCCCCGCCTCTGTTTCCCCGCCTCTGATTCCCCGCCTCTGATTCCCCAACTCTAATTCCCGGCCTCTGATTCCCCGCCCCTGTTTCCCCATATCTGATTCCCCGCCTCTGATTCGCCAACTCTGATTCCCCGCCTCTGATTCCCCAGCTCTGATTCCCCGCCTCTGATTCCCCGTGTTTGATTCCCTGCCTCTGATTCCCCGCCTCTGATTCCCCATCTCTGATTCACCGCATTTCATTCGCCACCTCTGATTCCCCATATCTGATTCCTCGCCTCTGTTTCCCCGCCTCTGATTACCCGCCTCTGATTCTCCATATCTCATTCCGCGCCTCTGAATCCCCATCTCTGATTCCCGGACTCTGATTCCCCACCTCTGATTCCCGGCCTCTTATTCCCAGCATCTGATTCCAGGCCTCTGATTCCCGGCCTCTGATTCCCCGCTTCTGATTCTGATTCCCTGCCTCTGATTCCCCATCTCTGATTCCGCACATCTGATTCCCTGCCTCTGATTCCCCACCTCTGATTCCCCATATCTGATTCCCCACCTCTGTTTCCCCGCCTCTGATTCCCCGCCTCTGTTTCCCCATATCTAATTCCCCACCTCTGATGCACCAACTCTGATTCCCCGCCTCTGATTCCCCAGCTCTGATTCCCCGCCTCTGATTCCCCGCATCCGATTCCCCATATCTGATTCCCCGCCTCTGTTTCCCCATATCTGATTCCCCGACTCTGATTCCCAACTATGATTCCCCGCCTCTGATACCCCAGCTCTGATTCCCTGCCTGATTCTCCGCGTTCTATTCCCTGCCTCTGATTCCCCACCTCTGATTCCCCATATCTAATTCCCAGCCTCTGTTTGCCCGCCTCTGATTCCCCGCCTCTGTTTCCCCATATCTGATTCCCCGCCTCTGAATCCCCAACTCTGATTCCCTGCCTCTGATTCCCCAGCTCTGATTCCCCACCTTTGATTCCCCCCGTCTGATTCCCAGCCTCTGAATCCCCGTGTCTGATATCCTGCCTCTGATTCCCCGCCTCTGATTCCTCATCTCAGATTCACCGCCTCTGATTCCCCACCTCTGATTCCCCATCTCTGATTCCGCACATCCGATTCCCTGCCTCTGATTCCCCGACTCTGATTCCCCACCTCTGATTCCCCAGCTATGATTCCCCGCCTCTGATTCCCCAACTCTGATTCCCCGCCTCTGATAACCCAGCTCTGATTCCCCGCCTCTGATTCCCCGTGTTTGATTCCCTGCCTCTGATTCCCCGCCTCTGATTCCCCATCTCTGATTCACCGCCTTTGATTCGCCACCTCTGATTCCCCATATCTGATTCCTCGCCTCTGTTTCCCAGCCTCTGATTCCCCGCCTCTGATTCCCCATATCTCATTCCCCGCCTCTGATTCCCCATCTCTGATTCCCGGACTCTGATTCCCCACCTCTGATTCCCGGCCTCTTATTCCCGGCATCAGATTCCGGCCTCTGATTCCCGGCCTCTGATTCCCTGCTTCTGATTCTGATTCCCTGCCTCTGATTCCCCATTTCTGATTCCGCACATCTAATTCCCTGCCTCTGATTCCCCACCTCTGATTCCCCATATCTGATTCCCCGCCTCTGTTTCCCCGCCTCTGATTCCCCGCCTCTGTTTCCCCATATCTAAGACCCCGCCTCTGATTCCCCAACTCTGATTCCCCACCTCTGATTCCCCAGCTCTGATTACCCACCTCTGATTCCCCATATCTGATTCCCCGCCTCTGTTTCCCCGCCTCTGATTCCCCGCCACTGTTTCCCCATATCTGATTCCCCGCCTCTGAATCCCCAACTCTGACTCCCTGCATCTAATTCCCCAGCTCTGATTCCCCGCCTCTGATTCCCCGTGTCTGATTTCCTGCCTCTGATTCCCCACCTCTGATTACCCATGTCTGATTCACCGCCTCTGATTCCACACCTCTGATAACCCATCTCTGATTCCGCACATCCGATTCCCAGCCTCTGATTCCCCATCTCTGATTCCCCGCCTCTGATTCCCCAACTTTGATTCCCCACCTCCGATTCCCCAGCTCAGATTCCCCGCCTCTGATTACCCGTGTTTGATTCCCTGCCTCTGATTCCCCGCCTCTGATTATCCATCTCTGATTCACCGCCTTTGATTCGCCACCTCTGATTCCCCATATCTGATTCCTCGCCTCTGTTTACCCGCCTCTGATTCCCCGCCTCTGATTCCCCATATCTCATTCCGCGCCTCTGATTCCCCATCTCTGATTCCCGGACTCTGATTCCCCACCTCCGATTCCCGGCCTCTGATTCCCTGCTTCTGATTCTGATTCCCTGCCTCTGATTCCCCATCTCTGATTCCGCACATCTAATTCCCTGCCTCTGATTCCCCACCTCTGATTCCCCATATATGATTCCCCGCCTCTGTTTCCCCATATCTAAGTCCCCGCCTCTGATTCCCCAACTTTGATTCCCCACCTCTGATTCCCCAGCTCTGATTCCCCGCCTCTGATTCCCCGCATCTGATTCCCTGCATCTGATTCCCAGCCTCTGATTCCCTGCCTCTGATTCTCAACCTCTGATTCCCCACCTCTGATTCCCCGCCTCTGATTCCCTGCCTCTGATTCCCCATCTCTGATTCACCGCCTTTGATTCGCCACCTCTGATTCCCCATATCTGATTCCTCGCCACTGTTTCACCGCCTCTGATTCCCCGCCTCTGATTCCCCATATCTCATTCCCCGCCTCTGATTCGCCAGCTATGATTCCCCGCCTCTGATTCCCCGCGTCTGATTCCCTGCCTCTGATTCCCCGCCTCTGATTCCACATCTCTGATTCACCACCTCTGATTCCCCGCGTTTGATTCCCCGCCTCTGATTCCCCATCTCTGATTCCCCATCTCTGATTCCCCAATTCTGATTCCCCGCCTCTGATTCCCCATATCTCATTCCCCGCCTCTGATTCCCCATCTCTGATTCCCGGACTCTGATTCCCCACCTCTGATTCCCGACCTTTTATTCCCGGCATCTGATTCCGGCCTCTGATTCCCGGCCTCTGATTCCCTGCTTCTGATTCTGATTCCCTGCCTCTGATTCCCCATTTCTGATTCCACACATCTAATTCCCTGCCTCTGATTCCCCAACTCTGATTCCCCATATCTGAATCCCCGCCTCTGTTTCCCCGTCTCTGATTCCCCGCCTCTGTTTCCCCATATCTAAGACCCCGTCTCTGATTCCCCAACTTTGATTCCCCACCTCTGATTCCCCAGCTCTGATTCCCCGCTTCTGATTCCCCGCATCTGATTCCCTGCATCTGATTCCCAGCCTCTGATTCCCTGCATCTGATTCCCAACCTCTGATTCCCCACCTCTGATTCCCCATATCTGATTCCCCGCCTCTGTTTCCCCGCCTCTGATTCCCCGCCTCTGTTTCCCCATATCTGATTCCCCGCCTCTGAATCCTCAACTCTGATTCCCTGCCTCTAATTTCCCAGCCCTGATTCCCCGCCTCTGATACCCCGTGTCTGATTTCCTGCCTCTGATTCCCCGCCTCTGATTACCCATGTCTGATTCACCGCCTCTGATTCCCCACCTCTGATTCCACATCTCTTATTCCGCACATCCGATTCCCTGCCTCTGATTCCCTGCCTCTGATTCACTGCCTCTGCTTCCCCAGCTCTGATTCCCCGCCTCTGATTCCCCGTGTCTTATCCCCTGCTTCTGATTCTGATTCCCTGCCTCTGATTCCCCATCTCTGATTCCCCATATCTGATTCCCCGCCTCTGTTTCCCCGCCTCTGATTCCCCGCCTCTGTTTCCCCATATCTAAGACCCTGCCTCTGATTCCCCGCCTCTGTTTCCCCATATCTAAGTCCCTGCCTCTGATTCCCCGCCTCTGATTACCCATGTCTGATTCACCGCCTCTGATTCCCCACCTCTGATTCCACATCTCTTATTCCGCACATCCGATTCCCTGCCTCTGATTCCCTGCCTCTGATTCACTGCCTCTGCTTCCCCAGCTCTGATTCCCCGCCTCTGATTCCCCGTGTCTTATCCCCTGCTTCTGATTCTGATTCCCTGCCTCTGATTCCCCATCTCTGATTCCCCAGCTCTGATTCCCCGCCTCTGATTCCCCGTGTTTGATTCCCTGCCTCTGATTCCCCGCCTCTGATTCCCCATCTCTGATTCACCGCATTTCATTCGCCACCTCTGATTCCCCATATCTGATTCCTCGCCTCTGTTTCCCCGCCTCTGATTACCCGCCTCTGATTCTCCATATCTCATTCCGCGCCTCTGAATCCCCATCTCTGATTCCCGGACTCTGATTCCCCACCTCTGATTCCCGGCCTCTTATTCCCAGCATCTGATTCCAGGCCTCTGATTCCCGGCCTCTGATTCCCCGCTTCTGATTCTGATTCCCTGCCTCTGATTCCCCATCTCTGATTCCGCACATCTGATTCCCTGCCTCTGATTCCCCACCTCTGATTCCCCATATCTGATTCCCCACCTCTGTTTCCCCGCCTCTGATTCCCCGCCTCTGTTTCCCCATATCTAATTCCCCACCTCTGATGCACCAACTCTGATTCCCCGCCTCTGATTCCCCAGCTCTGATTCCCCGCCTCTGATTCCCCGCATCCGATTCCCCATATCTGATTCCCCGCCTCTGTTTCCCCATATCTGATTCCCCGACTCTGATTCCCAACTATGATTCCCCGCCTCTGATACCCCTGCTCTGATTCCCTGCCTGATTCTCCGCGTTCTATTCCCTGCCTCTGATTCCCCACCTCTGATTCCCCATATCTAATTCCCCGCCTCTGTTTGCCCGCCTCTGATTCCCCGCCTCTGTTTCCCCATATCTGATTCCCCGCCTCTGAATCCCCAACTCTGATTCCCTGCCTCTGATTCCCCAGCTCTGATTCCCCGCCTTTGATTCCCCCCGTCTGATTCCCAGCCTCTGAATCCCCGTGTCTGATATCCTGCCTCTGATTCCCCGCCTCTGATTCCTCATCTCAGATTCACCGCCTCTGATTCCCCACCTCTGATTCCCCATCTCTGATTCCGCACATCCGATTCCCTGCCTCTGATTCCCCGACTCTGATTCCCCACCTCTGATTCCCCAGCTCTGATTCCCCGCCTCTGATTCCCCAACTCTGATTCCCCGCCTCTGATAACCCAGCTCTGATTCCCCGCCTCTGATTCCCCGTGTTTGATTCCCTGCCTCTGATTCCCCGCCTCTGATTCCCCATCTCTGATTCACCGCCTTTGATTCGCCACCTCTGATTCCCCATATCTGATTCCTCGCCTCTGTTTCCCAGCCTCTGATTCCCCGCCTCTGATTCCCCATATCTCATTCCCCGCCTCTGATTCCCCATCTCTGATTCCCGGACTCTGATTCCCCACCTCTGATTCCCGGCCTCTTATTCCCGGCATCAGATTCCGGCCTCTGATTCCCGGCCTCTGATTCCCTGCTTCTGATTCTGATTCCCTGCCTCTGATTCCCCATTTCTGATTCCGCACATCTAATTCCCTGCCTCTGATTCCCCACCTCTGATTCCCCATATCTGATTCCCCGCCTCTGTTTCCCCGCCTCTGATTCCCCGCCTCCGTTTCCCCATATCTAAGACCCCGCCTCTGATTCCCCAACTCTGATTCCCCACCTCTGATTCCCCAGCTCTGATTACCCACCTCTGATTCCCCATATCTGATTCCCCGCCTCTGTTTCCCCGCCTCTGATTCCCCGCCACTGTTTCCCCATATCTGATTCCCCGCCTCTGAATCCCCAACTCTGACTCCCTGCATCTAATTCCCCAGCTCTGATTCCCCGCCTCTGATTCCCCGTGTCTGATTTCCTGCCTCTGATTCCCCGCCTCTGATTACCCATGTCTGATTCACCGCCTCTGATTCCCCACCTCTGATAACCCATCTCTGATTCCGCACATCCGATTCCCAGCCTCTGATTCCCCATCTCTGATTCCCCGCCTCTGATTCCCCAACTTTGATTCCCCACCTCCGATTCCCCAGCTCTGATTCCCCGCCTCTGATTACCCGTGTTTGATTCCCTGCCTCTGATTCCCCGCCTCTGATTATCCATCTCTGATTCACCGCCTTTGATTCGCCACCTCTGATTCCCCATATCTGATTCCTCGCCTCTGTTTACCCGCCTCTGATTCCCCGCCTCTGATTCCCCATATCTCATTCCGCGCCTCTGATTCCCCATCTCTGATTCCCGGACTCTGATTCCCCACCTCCGATTCCCGGCCTCTGATTCCCTGCTTCTGATTCTGATTCCCTGCCTCTGATTCCCCATCTCTGATTCCGCACATCTAATTCCCTGCCTCTGATTCCCCACCTCTGATTCCCGATATATGATTCCCCGCCTCTGTTTCCCCATATCTAAGTCCCCGCCTCTGATTCCCCAACTTTGATTCCCCACCTCTGATTCCCCAGCTCTGATTCACCGCCTCTGATTCCCCGCATCTGATTCCCTGCATCTGATTCCCAGCCTCTGATTCCCTGCCTCTGATTCTCAACCTCTGATTCCCCACCTCTGATTCCCCGCCTCTGATTCCCTGCCTCTGATTCCCCATCTCTGATTCACCGCCTTTGATTCGCCACCTCTGATTCCCCATATCTGATTCCTCGCCACTGTTTCACCGCCTCTGATTCCCCGCCTCTGATTCCCCATATCTCATTCCCCGCCTCTGATTCGCCAGCTATGATTCCCCGCCTCTGATTCCCCGCGTCTGATTCCCTGCCTCTGATTCCCCGCCTCTGATTCCACATCTCTGATTCACCACCTCTGATTCCCCGCGTTTGATTCCCCGCCTCTGATTCCCCATCTCTGATTCCCCATCTCTGATTCCCCAATTCTGATTCCCCGCCTCTGATTCCCCATATCTCATTCCCCGCCTCTGATTCCCCATCTCTGATTCCCGGACTCTGATTCCCCACCTCTGATTCCCGACCTTTTATTCCCGGCATCTGATTCCGGCCTCTGATTCCCGGCCTCTGATTCCCTGCTTCTGATTATGATTCCCTGCCTCTGATTCCCCATTTCTGATTCCACACATCTAATTCCCTGCCTCTGATTCCCCAACTCTGATTCCCCATATCTGAATCCCCGCCTCTGTTTCCCCGTCTCTGATTCCCCGCCTCTGTTTCCCCATATCTAAGTCCCCGCCTCTGATTCCCCAACTTTGATTCCCCACCTCTGATTCCCCAGCTCTGATTCCCCGCTTCTGATTCCCCGCATCTGATTCCCTGCATCTGATTCCCAGCCTCTGATTCCCTGCATCTGATTCCCAACCTCTGATTCCCCACCTCTGATTCCCCATATCTGATTCCCCGCCTCTGTTTCCCCGCCTCTGATTCCCCGCCTCTGTTTCCCCATATCTGATTCCCCGCCTCTGAATCCCCAACTCTGATTCCCTGCCTCTAATTTCCCAGCCCTGATTCCCCGCCTCTGATTCCCCGTGTCTGATTTCCTGCCTCTGATTCCCCGCCTCTGACTACCCATGTCTGATTCACCGCCTCTGATTCCCCACCTCTGATTCCACATCTCTTATTCCGCACATCCGATTCCCTGCCTCTGATTCCCTGCCTCTGATTCACTGCCTCTGCTTCCCCAGCTCTGATTCCCCGCCTCTGATTCCCCGTGTCTTATCCCCTGCTTCTGATTCTGATTCCCTGCCTCTGATTCCCCATCTCTGATTCCCTATATCTGATTCCCCGCCTCTGTTTCCCCGCCTCTGATTCCCCGCCTCTGTTTCCCCATATCTAAGTCCCTGCCTCTGATTCCCTGCCTCTGATTCACTGCCTCTGCTTCCCCAGCTCTGATTCCCCGCCTCTGATTCCCCGCGTCTTATTCCCTGCTTCTGATTCTGATTCCCTGCCTCTGATTCCCCATCTCTGATTCTGCACATCTGATTCCCTGCCTCTGATTACCCACCTCTGATTCCCCATATCTGATTCCCCGCCTCTGAATCCCCATCTCTGATTCCCGGACTCTGATTCCCCACCTCTGATTCCCGGCCTCTTATTACCAGCATCTGATTCCAGGCCTCTGATACCCGGCCTCTGATTCCCCGCTTCTGATTCTGATTCCCTGCCTCTGATTCTCCATCTCTGATTCCGCACATCTGATTCCCTGCCTCTGATTCCCCACCTCTGATTCCCCATATCTGATTCCCCGCCTCTGTTTCCCCGCCTCTGATTCCCCGCCTCTGTTTCCCCATATCGAATTCCCCACCTCTGATGCACCAACTCTGATTCCCCGCCTCTGATTCCCCAGCTGTGATTCCCCGCCTCTGATTCCCCGCATCCGATTCCCCATATCTGATTCCCCGCCTCTGTTTCCCCGCCTCTGATTCCCCGCCTCTGTTTCCCCATATCTGATTCCCCGCCTCTGATTCCCAATTATGATTCCCCGCCTCTGATTCCCCAGCTCTGATTCCCTGCCTCTGATTCCCCGCGTTCTATTCCCTGCCTCTGATTCCCCAGCTCTGATTCCCTGCCTCTGATTCCCCAGCTCTGATTCCCCGCCTTTGATTCCCCCCGTCTGATTCCCAGCCTCTGAATCCCCGTGTCTGATATCCTGCCTCTGATTCCCCGCCTCTGATTCCCCATCTCAGATTCACCGCCTCTGATTCCCCACCTCTGATTCCCCATCTCTGATTCCGCACATCCGATTCCCTGCCTCTGATTCCCCGACTCTGATTCACCACCTCTGATTCCCCAGCTCTGATTCCCCGCCTCTGATTCCCCAACTCTGATTCCCCGCCTCTGATTCCCCGCCTCTGTTTCCCCATATCTAAGTCCCCGCCTCTGATTCCCCAACTCTGATTCCCCACCTCTGATTCCCCAGCTCTGATTACCCACCTCTGATTCCCCATCTCTGATTCCGCACATCTGATTCCCTGCCTCTGATTCCCCACCTCTGTTTCCCCATATCTAAGTCCCCGCTTCTGATTCCCCAACTTTGATTCCCCACCTCTGATTCCCCGCATCTGATTCCCTGCATCTGATTCCCAGCCTCTCATTCCCTGCCTCTGATTCCCAACCTCTGATTCCCCACCTCTATTTGCCCGCCTCTCATTCCCCGCCTCTGTTTCCCCATATCTGATTCCCCGCCTCTGATTCCCCAACTCTGATTCCCTGCCTCTAATTTCCCAGCTCTGATTCCCCGCCTCTGATTCCCCGTGTCTGATTTCCTGCCTCTGATTTCCCGCCTCTGATTACCCATGTCTGATTCACCGCCTCTGATTCCCCACCTCTGATTCCCCATCTCTGATTCCGCACATCCGATTCCCTGCCTCTGATTCCCTGCCTCTGATTCACTGCCTCTGCTTCCCCAGCTCTGATTCCCCGCCTCTGATTCCCCGCGTCTTATCCCCTGCTTCTGATTCTGATTCCCTGCCTCTGATTCCCCATATCTGATTCCCCGCCTCTGTTTCCCCGCCTCTGATTCCCCACCTCTGTTTCCCCATATCTAAGTCCCCGCCTCTGATTCCCCAACTCTGATTCCCTGCCTCTAATTTCCCAGCCCTGATTCCCCGCCTCTGATTCCCCGTGTCTGATTTCCTGCCTCTGATTCCCCGCCTCTGACTACCCATGTCTGATTCACCGCCTCTGATTCCCCACCTCTGATTCCACATCTCTTATTCCGCACATCCGATTCCCTGCCTCTGATTCCCTGCCTCTGATTCACTGCCTCTGCTTCCCCAGCTCTGATTCCCCGCCTCTGATTCCCCGTGTCTTATCCCCTGCTTCTGATTCTGATTCCCTGCCTCTGATTCCCCATCTCTGATTCCCTATATCTGATTCCCCGCCTCTGTTTCCCCGCCTCTGATTCCCCGCCTCTGTTTCCCCATATCTAAGTCCCTGCCTCTGATTCCCTGCCTCTGATTCACTGCCTCTGCTTCCCCAGCTCTGATTCCCCGCCTCTGATTCCCCGCGTCTTATTCCCTGCTTCTGATTCTGATTCCCTGCCTCTGATTCCCCATCTCTGATTCTGCACATCTGATTCCCTGCCTCTGATTACCCACCTCTGATTCCCCATATCTGATTCCCCGCCTCTGAATCCCCATCTCTGATTCCCGGACTCTGATTCCCCACCTCTGATTCCCGGCCTCTTATTACCAGCATCTGATTCCAGGCCTCTGATACCCGGCCTCTGATTCCCCGCTTCTGATTCTGATTCCCTGCCTCTGATTCTCCATCTCTGATTCCGCACATCTGATTCCCTGCCTCTGATTCCCCACCTCTGATTCCCCATATCTGATTCCCCGCCTCTGTTTCCCCGCCTCTGATTCCCCGCCTCTGTTTCCCCATATCGAATTCCCCACCTCTGATGCACCAACTCTGATTCCCCGCCTCTGATTCCCCAGCTGTGATTCCCCGCCTCTGATTCCCCGCATCCGATTCCCCATATCTGATTCCCCGCCTCTGTTTCCCCGCCTCTGATTCCCCGCCTCTGTTTCCCCATATCTGATTCCCCGCCTCTGATTCCCAATTATGATTCCCCGCCTCTGATTCCCCAGCTCTGATTCCCTGCCTCTGATTCCCCGCGTTCTATTCCCTGCCTCTGATTCCCCAGCTCTGATTCCCTGCCTCTGATTCCCCAGCTCTGATTCCCCGCCTTTGATTCCCCCCGTCTGATTCCCAGCCTCTGAATCCCCGTGTCTGATATCCTGCCTCTGATTCCCCGCCTCTGATTCCCCATCTCAGATTCACCGCCTCTGATTCCCCACCTCTGATTCCCCATCTCTGATTCCGCACATCCGATTCCCTGCCTCTGATTCCCCGACTCTGATTCACCACCTCTGATTCCCCAGCTCTGATTCCCCGCCTCTGATTCCCCAACTCTGATTCCCCGCCTCTGATTCCCCGCCTCTGTTTCCCCATATCTAAGTCCCCGCCTCTGATTACCCAACTCTGATTCCCCACCTCTGATTCCCCAGCTCTGATTACCCACCTCTGATTCCCCATCTCTGATTCCGCACATCTGATTCCCTGCCTCTGATTCCCCACCTCTGTTTCCCCATATCTAAGTCCCCGCTTCTGATTCCCCAACTTTGATTCCCCACCTCTGATTCCCCGCATCTGATTCCCTGCATCTGATTCCCAGCCTCTCATTCCCTGCCTCTGATTCCCAACCTCTGATTCCCCACCTCTATTTGCCCGCCTCTCATTCCCCGCCTCTGTTTCCCCATATCTGATTCCCCGCCTCTGATTCCCCAACTCTGATTCCCTGCCTCTAATTTCCCAGCTCTGATTCCCCGCCTCTGATTCCCCGTGTCTGATTTCCTGCCTCTGATTTCCCGCCTCTGATTACCCATGTCTGATTCACCGCCTCTGATTCCCCACCTCTGATTCCCCATCTCTGATTCCGCACATCCGATTCCCTGCCTCTGATTCCCTGCCTCTGATTCACTGCCTCTGCTTCCCCAGCTCTGATTCCCCGCCTCTGATTCCCCGCGTCTTATCCCCTGCTTCTGATTCTGATTCCCTGCCTCTGATTCCCCATATCTGATTCCCCGCCTCTGTTTCCCCGCCTCTGATTCCCCACCTCTGTTTCCCCATATCTAAGTCCCCGCCTCTGATTCCCCAACTCTGATTCCCCACCTCTGATTCCCCAGCTCTGATTCCCCGCCTCTGATCCCCGCATCTGATTCCCTGCATCTGATTCCCCGCCTCTGTTTCCCAGTCTCTGATTCCCCGCCTCTGTTTCCCCATATCTGATTCCCCGCCTCTATTTGCCCACCACTGATTCCCCACCTCTGTTTCCCCATATCTGATTCCCCGCCACTGAATCCCCAACTCTGATTCCCTGCATCTAATTCCCCAGCTCTGATTCCCCGCCTCTGATTCCCCGTGTCTGATTTCCTGCCTCTGATTCCCCGCCTCTGATTACCCATGTCTGATTCACCGCCTCTGATTCCCCACCTCTGATTCCCTATCTCTGATTCCGCACATCCGATTCCCTGCCTCTGAATCCCCGCCTCTGATTCCCCATATCTGAATCCGCTCCTCTGTTTCCCCGCCTCTGATTCCCCGCCTCTGTTTCCCCATATCTAAGTCCCCGCCTCTGATACCCCAACTTTGATTCCCCACCTCTGATTCCCTAGCTCTGATTCCCCGCCTCTGATTCCCCGCATCTGATTCCCTGCATCTGATTCCCAGCCTCTGATTCCCTGCCTCTGATTCCCAACCTCTGATTCCCCACCTCTGATTCCCCATATCTGATTCCCCGCCTCTGTTTCCCCGCCTCTGATTCCCCACCTCTGTTTCCCCATATCTGATTCCCCGCCTCTATTTGCCCGCCTCTGATTCCCCGCCTCTGTTTCCCCATAACTGATTCCCCGCCTCTGAATCCCCAACTCTGATTCCCTGCCTCTAATTTCCCAGTTCTGATTCCCCGCCTCTGATTCCCCGTGTCTGATTTCCTGCCTCTGATACACCGCCTCTGATTACCCATGTCTGATTCACCGCCTCTGATTCCCCACCTCTGATTCCCCATCTCTGATTCCGCACATCCGATTCCCTGCCTCTGATTCCCCGCCTCTGATTCACTGCCTCTGATTCCCCAGCTCTGATTCCCCGCCTCTGATTCCCCACCTCTGATTCCCCATATCTGATTCCCCGCCTCTGTTTCCCCGCCTCTGATTCCCCGCCTCTGTTTCCCATATCTAAGTCCCCGCCTCTGATTCCCCAACTTTGATTCCCTACCTCTGATTCCCCAGCTCTGATTACCCACCTCTGATTCCCCATATCTGATTCCCCGCCTCTGTTTCCCCGCCTCTGATTCCCCGCCACTGTTTCCCCATATCTGAATCCCCGCCTCAGAATCCCCAACTCTGATTCCCTGCATCTAATTCCCCAGCTCTGATTCCCCGCCTCTGATTCCCCATGTCTGATTTCCTGCCTCTGATTCCCCGCTTCTGATTACCCATGTCTGATTCACCGCCTCTGATTCCCCACCTCTGATTCCCCATCTCTGATTCCGCACATTCGATTCCCAGCCTCTGATTCCCCATCTCTGATTCCCCACCTCTGATTCCCCAACTTTGATTCCCCACCTCTGATTCCCCAGCTCTGATTCCCCGCCTCTGATTCCCCGCATCTGATTCCCTGCATCTGATTCCCAGCCTCTGATTCCCTGCCTCTGATTCCCAAACTCTGATTCCCCACCTCTGATTCCCCATATCTGATTCCCCGCCTCTGTTTCCCCGCCTCTGATTCTCCGCCTCTGTTTCCCCATATCTGATTCCCCGCCTCTATTTGCCCGCCTCTGATTCCCCGCCTCTGTTTCCCCATATCTGATTACCCGCCTCTGAATCCCCAACTCTGATTCCCTGCCTCTAATTTCCCAGCTCTGATTCCCCGCCTCTGATTCCCCGTGTCTAATTTCCTGCCTCTGATTCCCCGCCTCTGATTACCCATGTCTGATTCACCGCCTCTGATTCCCCACCTCTGATTCCCCATCTCTGATTCCGCACATCCGATTCACTGCCTTTGATTCCCCAGCTCTGATTCCCCGCCTCTGATTCCCCGCGTCTTATTCCCTGCTTCTGATTCTGATTCCCTGCCTCTGATTCCCCATCTCTGATTCCCCATCTCTGATTCACCGCCTTTGATTCGCCACCTCTGATTCCCCATATCTAATTCCCCGCCTCTGTTTGCCCGCCCCTGATTCCCCGCCTCCGTTTCCCCATATCTGATTCCCCGCCTCTGAATCCCCAACTCTGATTCCCTAACTCTTATTCCCCAGCTCTGATTCCCCGCCTTTGATTCCCCCCGTCTGATTCCCAGCCTCTGAATCCCCGTGTCTGATATCCTGCCTCTGATTCCCCGCCTCTGATTCCCCATCTCAGATTCACCGCCTCTGATTCCCCACCTCTGATTCCCCATCTCTGATTCCGCACATCCGATTCCCTGCCTCTGATTCCCCGACTCTGATTCCCCACCTCTGATTCCCCAGCTCTGATTCCCCGTGTTTGATCCCCTGCCTCTGATTCCCCGCCTCTGATTCCCCATCTCTGATTCACCGCCTTTGATTCGCCACCTCTGATTCCCCATATCTGATTCCTCGCCACTGTTTCCCCGCCTCTGATTCCCCGCCTCTGATTCCCCATATCTCATTCCCCGCCTCTGATTCCCCATCTCTGATTCCCGGACTCTGATTCCCCACCTCTGATTCCCGACCTTTTATTCCCGGCATCTGATTCCGGCCTCTGATTCCCGGCCTCTGATTCCCTGCTTCTGATTCTGATTCCCTGCCTTTGATTCCCCATCTCTGATTCCGCACATCTGATTCCCTGCCTCTGATTCCCCACCTCTGATTCCCCATATCTGATTCCCCGCCTCTGTTTCCCCGCCTCTGATTCCCCGCCTCTGTTTCCCCATATCTAAGTCCCCGCCTCTGATTCCCCAACTCTGATTCCCCACCTCTGATTCCCCAGCTCTGATTCCCCGCCTCTGATCCCCGCATCTGATTCCCTGCATCTGATTCCCAGCCTCTGATTCCCTGCCTCTGATTCCCAACCTCTGATTCCCCACCTCTGATTCCCCATATCTGATTCCCCGCCTCTGTTTCCCCGTCTCTGATTCCCCGCCTCTGTTTCCCCATATCTGATTCCCCGCCTCTATTTGCCCACCTCTGATTTCCCACCTCTGTTTCCCCATATCTGATTCCCCGCCACTGAATCCCCAACTCTGATTCCCTGCATCTAATTCCCCAGCTCTGATTCCCCGCCTCTGATTCCCCGTGTCTGATTTCCTGCCTCTGATTCCCCGCCTCTGATTACCCATG
Organism: Narcine bancroftii; assembly: GCF_036971445.1. Taxonomy (NCBI): domain Eukaryota; kingdom Metazoa; phylum Chordata; class Chondrichthyes; order Torpediniformes; family Narcinidae; genus Narcine; species Narcine bancroftii. Next base: position 120,196,700 of record NC_091470.1, on the reverse strand, counting down.
TCTGATTCACCGCCTCTGATTCCCCACCTCTGATTCCCTATCTCTGATTCCGCACATCCGATTCCCTGCCTCTGAATCCCCGCCTCTGATTCACCGCCTCTGATTCCCGGCCTCTGATTTCCCGCCTCTGATTCCCTGCCACTGATACCCCGCCCCTGATTCACAACCTCTGAATCCCCATATCTGATTCCCCGCCTCTGTTTCCCCACCTCTGATTCCCCGCCTCTGATTCCCCATATCTCATTCCCCGCCTCTGAATCCCCATCTCTGATTCCCGGACTCTGATTCCCCACCTCTGATTCCCGGCCTCTTATTCCCGGCATCTGATTCCGGCCTCTGATTCCCGGCCTCTGATTCCCTGCTTCTGATTCTGATTCCCTGCCTTTGATTCCCCATCTCTGATTCCGCACATCTGATTCCCTGCCTCTGATTCCCAACCTCTGAATCCCCATATCTGATTCCCCACCTCTGTTTCCCCGCCTCTGATTCCACACCTCTGTTTCCCAATATCTAAGTCCCCGCCTCTGATTCCCCAACTCTGATTCCCCACCTCTGATTCCCCAGCTCTGATTCCCCGCCTCTGATTCCCCGCATCTGATTCCCTGCATCTGATTCCAAGCCTCTGATTCCCTGCCTCTGATTCCCAAACTCTGATTCCCCACCTCTGATTCCCCATATCTGATTCCCCTCCTCTGTTTCCCCGCCTCTGATTCCCCGCCTCTGTTTCCCCATATCTAATTCCCCACCTCTGATGCACCAACTCTGATTCCCCGCCTCTGATTCCCCAGCTCTGATTCCCCGCCTCCGATTCCCCGCATCCGATTCCCCATATCTGATTCCCCGCCTCTGTTTCCCCGCCTCTGATTCCCCGCCTCTGTTTCCCCATATCTGATTCCCCGCCTCTGATTCCCAACTATGATTCCCCGCCTCTGATTCCCCAGCTCTGATTCCCTGCCTCTGATTCCCCGCGTTCTATTCCCTGCCTCTGATTCCCCGCCTGTGATTCCCCATTGTCTGATTCACCACCTATGATTCCCCACCTCTGATTCCCCATATCTAATTCCCCGCCTCTGTTTGCCCGCCTCTGATTCCCCGCCTCCGTTTCCCCATATCTGATTCCCCGCCTCTGAATCCCCAACTCTGATTCCCTACCTCTGATTCCCCAGCTCTGATTCCCCGCCTTTGATTCCCCCCGTCTGATTCCCAGCCTCTGAATCCCCGTGTCTGATATCCTGCCTCTGATTCCCGGCCTCTGATTCCCCATCTCAGATTCACCGCCTCTGATTCCCCACCTCTGATTCCCCATCTCTGATTCCGCACATCCGATTCCCTGCCTCTGATTCCCCAGCTCTGATTCCCCGCCTCTGATTCCCCAACTCTGATTCCCCGCCTCTGATAACCCAGCTCTGATTCCCCGCCTCTGATTCCCCAACTCTGATTCCCCGCCTCTGATAACCCAGCTCTGATTCCCCGCCTCTGATTCCCCGTGTTTGATTCCCTGCCTCTGATTCCCCGCCTCTGATTCCCCATCTCTGATTCACCGCCTTTGATTCGCCACCTCTGATTCCCCATATCTGATTCCTCGCCTCTGTTTCCCCGCCTCTGATTCCCCGCCTCTGATTCCCCTTATCTCATTCCCCGCCTCTGATTCCCCATCTCTGATTCCCGGACTCAGATTCCCCACCTCTGATTCCCGGCCTCTTATTCCCGGCATCTGATTCCGGCCTCTGATTCCCGGCCTCTGATTCCCCATTTCTGATTCCGCACATCTAATTCCCGGCCTCTGATTCCCCACCTCTGATTCCCCATATCTGATTCCGCTCCTCTGTTTCCCCGCCTCTGATTCCCCGCCTCTGTTTCCCCATATCTAAGTCCCCGCCTCTGATTCCCCAACTTTGATTCCCCACCTCTGATTCCCCAGCTCTGATTCCCCGCCTCTGATTCCCCGCATCTGATTCCCTGCATCTGATTCCCAGCCTCTGATTCCCTGCCTCTGATTCCCCACCTCTGATTCCCCACCTCTGATTCCCCATATCTGATTCCCCGCCTCTGTTTCCCCACCTCTGATTCCCCACCTCTGTTTCCCCATATCTGATTCCCCGCCTCTATTTGCCTGCCTCTGATTCCCCGCCTCTGTTTCCCCATAACTGATTCCCCGCCTCTGAATCCCCAACTCTGATTCCCTGCCTCTAATTTCCCAGTTCTGATTCCCCGCCTCTGATTCCCCGTGTCTGATTTACTGCCTCTGATACACCGCCTCTGATTACCCATGTCTGATTCACCGCCTCTGATTCCCCACCTCTGATTCCCCATCTCTGATTCCGCACATCCGATTCCCTGCCTCTGATTCCCCGCCTCTGATTCACTGCCTCTGATTCCCCAGCTCTGATTCCCCGCCTCTGATTCCCCACCTCTGATTCCCCATATCTGATTCCCCGCCTCTGTTTCCCCACCTCTGATTCCCCGCCTCTGTTTCCCATATCTAAGTCCCCGCCTCTGATTCCCCAACTTTGATTCCCCACCTCTGATTCCCCAGCTCTGATTACCCACCTCTGATTCCCCATATCTGATTCCCCGCCTCTGTTTCCCCGCCTCTGATTCCCCGCCACTGTTTCCCCATATCTGATTCCCCGCCTCTGAATCCCCAACTCTGATTCCCTGCATCTAATTCCCCAGCTCTGATTCCCCGCCTCTGATTCCCCATGTCTGATTTCCTGCCTCTGATTCCCCGCTTCTGATTACCCATGTCTGATTCACCGCCTCTGATTCCCCACCTCTGATTCCCCATCTCTGATTCCCCACCTCTGATTCCCCAACTTTGATTCCCCACCTCTGATTCCCCAGCTCTGATTCCCCGCCTCTGATTCCCCGCATCTGATTCCCTGCATCTGATTCCCAGCCTCTGATTCCCTGCCTCTGATTCCCAAACTCTGATTCCCCACCTCTGATTCCCCATATCTGATTCCCCGCCTCTGTTTCCCCGCCTCTGATTCCCCGCCTCTGTTTCCCCATATCTGATTCCCCGCCTCTATTTGCCCGCCTCTGATTCCCCGCCTCTGTTTCCCCATATCTGATTACCCGCCTCTGAATCCCCAACTCTGATTCCCTGCCTCTAATTTCCCAGCTCTGATTCCCCGCCTCTGATTCCCCGTGTCTGATTTCCTGCCTCTGATTCCCCGCCTCTGATTACCCATGTCTGATTCACCGCCTCTGATTCCCCACCTCTGATTCCCCATCTCTGATTCCGCACATCCGATTCACTGCCTTTTATTCCCCAGCTCTGATTCCCCGCCTCTGATTCCCCGCGTCTTATTCCCTGCTTCTGATTCTGATTCCCTGCCTCTGATTCCCCATCTCTGATTCTGCACATCTGATTCCCTGCCTCTGATTCCAAACCTCTGATTCCCCATATCTGATTCCCCGCCTCTGATTCGCCACCTCTGATTCCCCATATCTGATTCCTCGCCACTGTTTCCCCGTCTCTGATTCCCCGCCTCTGATTCCCCATATCTCATTCCCCGCCTCTGATTCCCCATCTCTGATTCCCGGACTCTGATTCCCCACCTCTGATTCCCGACCTTTTATTCCCGGCATCTGATTCCGGCCTCTGATTCCCGGCCTCTGATTCCCTGCTTCTGATTCTGATTCCTTGCCTTTGATTCCCCATCTCTGATTCCGCACATCTGATTCCCTGCCTCTGATTCCCCACCTCTGATTCCCCATATCTGATTCCCCGCCTCTGTTTCCCCGCCTCTGATTCCCCGCCTCTGTTTCCCCATATCTAAGTCCCCGCCTCTGATTCCCCAACTCTGATTCCCCACCTCTGATTCCCCAGCTCTGATTCCCCGCCTCTGATCCCCGCATCTGATTCCCTGCATCTGATTCCCAGCCTCTGATTCCCTGCCTCTGATTCCCAACCTCTGATTCCCCACCTCTGATTCCCCATATCTGATTCCCCGCCTCTGTTTCCCCGTCTCTGATTCCCCGCCTCTGTTTCCCCATATCTGATTCCCCGCCTCTATTTGCCCACCTCTGATTCCCCACCTCTGTTTCCCCATATCTGATTCCCCGCCACTGAATCCCCAACTCTGATTCCCTGCATCTAATTCCCCAGCTCTGATTCCCCGCCTCTGATTCCCCGTGTCTGATTTCCTGCCTCTGATTCCCCGCCTCTGATTACCCATGTCTGATTCACCGCCTCTGATTCCCCACCTCTGATTCCCTATCTCTGATTCCGCACATCCGATTCCCTGCCTCTGAATCCCCGCCTATGATTCACCGCCTCTGATTCCCGGCCTCTGATTTCCCGCCTCTGATTCCCTGCCACTGATACCCCGCCCCTGATTCACAACCTCTGAATCCCCATATCTGATTCCCCGCCTCTGTTTCCCCACCTCTGATTCCCCGCCTCTGATTCCCCATATCTCATTCCCCGCCTCTGAATCCCCATCTCTGATTCCCGGACTCTGATTCCCCACCTCTGATTCCCGGCCTCTTATTCCCGGCATCTGATTCCGGCCTCTGATTCCCGGCCTCTGATTCCCTGCTTCTGATTCTGATTCCCTGCCTTTGATTCCCCATCTCTGATTCCGCACATCTGATTCCCTGCCTCTGATTCCCAACCTCTGAATCCCCATATCTGATTCCCCACCTCTGTTTCCCCGCCTCTGATTCCACACCTCTGTTTCCCAATATCTAAGTCCCCGCCTCTGATTCCCCAACTCTGATTCCCCACCTCTGATTCCCCAGCTCTGATTCCCCGCCTCTGATTCCCCGCATCTGATTCCCTGCATCTGATTCCAAGCCTCTGATTCCCTGCCTCTGATTCCCAAACTCTGATTCCCCACCTCTGATTCCCCATATCTGATTCCCCTCCTCTGTTTCCCCGCCTCTGATTCCCCGCCTCTGTTTCCCCATATCTAATTCCCCACCTCTGATGCACCAACTCTGATTCCCCGCCTCTGATTCCCCAGCTCTGATTTCCCGCCTCCGATTCCCCGCATCCGATTCCCCATATCTGATTCCCCGCCTCTGTTTCCCCGCCTCTGATTCCCCGCCTCTGTTTCCCCATATCTGATTCCCCGCCTCTGATTCCCAACTATGATTCCCCGCCTCTGATTCCCCAGCTCTGATTCCCTGCCTCTGATTCCCCGCGTTCTATTCCCTGCCTCTGATTCCCCGCCTGTGATTCCCCATTGTCTGATTCACCACCTATGATTCCCCACCTCTGATTCCCCATATCTAATTCCCCGCCTCTGTTTGCCCGCCTCTGATTCCCCGCCTCCGTTTCCCCATATCTGATTCCCCGCCTCTGAATCCCCAACTCTGATTCCCTACCTCTGATTCCCCAGCTCTGATTCCCCGCCTTTGATTCCCCCCGTCTGATTCCCAGCCTCTGAATCCCCGTGTCTGATATCCTGCCTCTGATTCCCGGCCTCTGATTCCCCATCTCAGATTCACCGCCTCTGATTCCCCACCTCTGATTCCCCATCTCTGATTCCGCACATCCGATTCCCTGCCTCTGATTCCCCAGCTCTGATTCCCCGCCTCTGATTCCCCAACTCTGATTCCCCGCCTCTGATAACCCAGCTCTGATTCCCCGCCTCTGATTCCCCAACTCTGATTCCCCGCCTCTGATAACCCAGCTCTGATTCCCCGCCTCTGATTCCCCGTGTTTGATTCCCTGCCTCTGATTCCCCGCCTCTGATTCCCCATCTCTGATTCACCGCCTTTGATTCGCCACCTCTGATTCCCCATATCTGATTCCTCGCCTCTGTTTCCCCGCCTCTGATTCCCCGCCTCTGATTCCCCTTATCTCATTCCCCGCCTCTGATTCCCCATCTCTGATTCCCGGACTCAGATTCCCCACCTCTGATTCCCGGCCTCTTATTCCCGGCATCTGATTCCGGCCTCTGATTCCCGGCCTCTGATTCCCCATTTCTGATTCCGCACATCTAATTCCCGGCCTCTGATTCCCCACCTCTGATTCCCCATATCTGATTCCGCTCCTCTGTTTCCCCGCCTCTGATTCCCCGCCTCTGTTTCCCCATATCTAAGTCCCCGCCTCTGATTCCCCAACTTTGATTCCCCACCTCTGATTCCCCAGCTCTGATTCCCCGCCTCTGATTCCCCGCATCTGATTCCCTGCATCTGATTCCCAGCCTCTGATTCCCTGCCTCTGATTCCCCACCTCTGATTCCCCACCTCTGATTCCCCATATCTGATTCCCCGCCTCTGTTTCCCCACCTCTGATTCCCCACCTCTGTTTCCCCATATCTGATTCCCCGCCTCTATTTGCCTGCCTCTGATTCCCTGCCTCTGTTTCCCCATAACTGATTCCCCGCCTCTGAATCCCCAACTCTGATTCCCTGCCTCTAATTTCCCAGTTCTGATTCCCCGCCTCTGATTCCCCGTGTCTGATTTACTGCCTCTGATACACCGCCTCTGATTACCCATGTCTGATTCACCGCCTCTGATTCCCCACCTCTGATTCCCCATCTCTGATTCCGCACATCCGATTCCCTGCCTCTGATTCCCCGCCTCTGATTCACTGCCTCTGATTCCCCAGCTCTGATTCCCCGCCTCTGATTCCCCACCTCTGATTCCCCATATCTGATTCCCCGCCTCTGTTTCCCCACCTCTGATTCCCCGCCTTTGTTTCCCATATCTAAGTCCCCGCCTCTGATTCCCCAACTTTGATTCCCCACCTCTGATTCCCCAGCTCTGATTACCCACCTCTGATTCCCCATATCTGATTCCCCGCCTCTGTTTCCCCGCCTCTGATTCCCCGCCACTGTTTCCCCATATCTGATTCCCCGCCTCTGAATCCCCAACTCTGATTCCCTGCATCTAATTGCCCAGCTCTGATTCCCCGCCTCTGATTCCGCATGTCTGATTTCCTGCCTCTGATTCCCCGCTTCTGATTACCCATGTCTGATTCACCGCCTCTGATTCCCCACCTCTGATTCCCCATCTCTGATTCCCCACCTCTGATTCCCCAACTTTGATTCCCCACCTCTGAGTCCCCAGCTCTGATTCCCCGCCTCTGATTCCCCGCATCTGATTCCCTGCATCTGATTCCCAGCCTCTGATTCCCTGCCTCTGATTCCCAAACTCTGATTCCCCACCTCTGATTCCCCATATCTGATTCCCCGCCTCTGTTTCCCCGCCTCTGATTCCCCGCCTCTGTTTCCCCATATCTGATTCCCCGCCTCTATTTGCCCGCCTCTGATTCCCCGCCTCTGTTTCCCCATATCTGATTACCCGCCTCTGAATCCCCAACTCTGATTCCCTGCCTCTAATTTCCCAGCTCTGATTCCCCGCCTCTGATTCCCCGTGTCTGATTTCCTGCCTCTGATTCCCCGCCTCTGATTACCCATGTCTGATTCACCGCCTCTGATTCCCCACCTCTGATTCCCCATCTCTGATTCCGCACATCCGATTCACTGCCTTTTATTCCCCAGCTCTGATTCCCCGCCTCTGATTCCCCGCGTCTTATTCCCTGCTTCTGATTCTGATTCCCTGCCTCTGATTCCCCATCTCTGATTCTGCACATCTGATTCCCTGCCTCTGATTCCAAACCTCTGATTCCCCATATCTGATTCCCCGCCTCTGATTCGCCACCTCTGATTCCCCATATCTGATTCCTCGCCACTGTTTCCCCGTCTCTGATTCCCCGCCTCTGATTCCCCATATCTCATTCCCCGCCTCTGATTCCCCATCTCTGATTCCCGGACTCTGATTCCCCACCTCTGATTCCCGACCTTTTATTCCCGGCATCTGATTCCGGCCTCTGATTCCCGGCCTCTGATTCCCTGCTTCTGATTCTGATTCCCTGCCTTTGATTCCCCATCTCTGATTCCGCACATCTGATTCCCTGCCTCTGATTCCCCACCTCTGATTCCCCATATCTGATTCCCCGCCTCTGTTTCCCCGCCTCTGATTCCCCGCCTCTGTTTCCCCATATCTAAGTCCCCGCCTCTGATTCCCCAACTCTGATTCCCCACCTCTGATTCCCCAGCTCTGATTCCCCGCCTCTGATCCCCGCATCTGATTCCCTGCATCTGATTCCCAGCCTCTGATTCCCTGCCTCTGATTCCCAACCTCTGATTCCCCACCTCTGATTCCCCATATCTGATTCCCCGCCTCTGTTTCCCCGTCTCTGATTCCCCGCCTCTGTTTCCCCATATCTGATTCCCCGCCTCTATTTGCCCACCTCTGATTCCCCACCTCTGTTTCCCCATATCTGATTCCCCGCCACTGAATCCCCAACTCTGATTCCCTGCATCTAATTCCCCAGCTCTGATTCCCCGCCTCTGATTCCCCGTGTCTGATTTCCTGCCTCTGATTCCCCGCCTCTGATTACCCATGTCTGATTCACCGCCTCTGATTCCCCACCTCTGATTCCCTATCTCTGAATCCGCACATCCGATTCCCTGCCTCTGAATCCCCGCCTCTGATTCACCGCCTCTGATTCCCGGCCTCTGATTTCCCGCCTCTGATTCCCTGCCACTGATACCCCGCCCCTGATTCACAACCTCTGAATCCCCATATCTGATTCCCCGCCTCTGTTTCCCCACCTCTGATTCCCCGCCTCTGATTCCCCATATCTCATTCCCCGCCTCTGAATCCCCATCTCTGATTCCCGGACTCTGATTCCCCACCTCTGATTCCCGGCCTCTTATTCCCGGCATCTGATTCCGGCCTCTGATTCCCGGCCTCTGATTCCCTGCTTCTGATTCTGATTCCCTGCCTTTGATTCCCCATCTCTGATTCCGCACATCTGATTCCCTGCCTCTGATTCCCAACCTCTGAATCCCCATATCTGATTCCCCACCTCTGTTTCCCCGCCTCTGATTCCACACCTCTGTTTCCCAATATCTAAGTCCCCGCCTCTGATTCCCCAACTCTGATTCCCCACCTCTGATTCCCCAGCTCTGATTCCCCGCCTCTGATTCCCCGCATCTGATTCCCTGCATCTGATTCCAAGCCTCTGATTCCCTGCCTCTGATTCCCAAACTCTGATTCCCCACCTCTGATTCCCCATATCTGATTCCCCTCCTCTGTTTCCCCGCCTCTGATTCCCCGCCTCTGTTTCCCCATATCTAATTCCCCACCTCTGATGCACCAACTCTGATTCCCCGCCTCTGATTCCCCAGCTCTGATTCCCCGCCTCCGATTCCCCGCATCCGATTCCCCATATCTGATTCCCCGCCTCTGTTTCCCCGCCTCTGATTCCCCGCCTCTGTTTCCCCATATCTGATTCCCCGCCTCTGATTCCCAACTATGATTCCCCGCCTCTGATTCCCCAGCTCTGATTCCCTGCCTCTGATTCCCCGCGTTCTATTCCCTGCCTCTGATTCCCCGCCTGTGATTCCCCATTGTCTGATTCACCACCTATGATTCCCCACCTCTGATTCCCCATATCTAATTCCCCGCCTCTGTTTGCCCGCCTCTGATTCCCCGCCTCCGTTTCCCCATATCTGATTCCCCGCCTCTGAATCCCCAACTCTGATTCCCTACCTCTGATTCCCCAGCTCTGATTCCCCGCCTTTGATTCCCCCCGTCTGATTCCCAGCCTCTGAATCCCCGTGTCTGATATCCTGCCTCTGATTCCCGGCCTCTGATTCCCCATCTCAGATTCACCGCCTCTGATTCCCCACCTCTGATTCCCCATCTCTGATTCCGCACATCCGATTCCCTGCCTCTGATTCCCCAGCTCTGATTCCCCGCCTCTGATTCCCCAACTCTGATTCCCCGCCTCTGATAACCCAGCTCTGATTCCCCGCCTCTGATTCCCCAACTCTGATTCCCCGCCTCTGATAACCCAGCTCTGATTCCCCGCCTCTGATTCCCCGTGTTTGATTCCCTGCCTCTGATTCCCCGCCTCTGATTCCCCATCTCTGATTCACCGCCTTTGATTCGCCACCTCTGATTCCCCATATCTGATTCCTCGCCTCTGTTTCCCCGCCTCTGATTCCCCGCCTCTGATTCCCCTTATCTCATTCCCCGCCTCTGATTCCCCATCTCTGATTCCCGGACTCAGATTCCCCACCTCTGATTCCCGGCCTCTGATTCCCGGCCTCTGATTCCCCATTTCTGATTCCGCACATCTAATTCCCGGCCTCTGATTCCCCACCTCTGATTCCCCATATCTGATTCCGCTCCTCTGTTTCCCCGCCTCTGATTCCCCGCCTCTGTTTCCCCATATCTAAGTCCCCGCCTCTGATTCCCCAACTTTGATTCCCCACCTCTGATTCCCCAGCTCTGATTCCCCGCCTCTGATTCCCCGCATCTGATTCCCTGCATCTGATTCCCAGCCTCTGATTCCCTGCCTCTGATTCCCCACCTCTGATTCCCCACCTCTGATTCCCCATATCTGATTCCCCGCCTCTGTTTCCCCACCTCTGATTCCCCACCTCTGTTTCCCCATATCTGATTCCCCGCCTCTATTTGCCTGCCTCTGATTCCCCGCCTCTGTTTCCCCATAACTGATTCCCCACCTCTGAATCCCCAACTCTGATTCCCTGCCTCTAATTTCCCAGTTCTGATTCCCCGCCTCTGATTCTCCGTGTCTGATTTACTGCCTCTGATACACCGCCTCTGATTACCCATGTCTGATTCACCGCCTCTGATTCCCCACCTCTGTTTCCCCATCTCTGATTCCGCACATCCGATTCCCTGCCTCTGATTCCCCGCCTCTGATTCACTGCCTCTGATTCCCCAGCTCTGATTCCCCGCCTCTGATTCCCCACCTCTGATTCCCCATATCTGATTCCCCGCCTCTGTTTCCCCACCTCTGATTCCCCGCCTTTGTTTCCCATATCTAAGTCCCCGCCTCTGATTCCCCAACTTTGATTCCCCACCTCTGATTCCCCAGCTCTGATTACCCACCTCTGATTCCCCATATCTGATTCCCCGCCTCTGTTTCCCCGCCTCTGATTCCCCGCCACTGTTTCCCCATATCTGATTCCCCGCCTCTGAATCCCCAACTCTGATTCCCTGCATCTAATTCCCCAGCTCTGATTCCCCGCCTCTGATTCCCCATGTCTGATTTCCTGCCTCTGATTCCCCGCTTCTGATTACCCATGTCTGATTCACCGCCTCTGATTCCCCACCTCTGATTCCCCATCTCTGATTCCCCACCTCTGATTCCCCAACTTTGATTCCCCACCTCTGAGTCCCCAGCTCTGATTCCCCGCCTCTGATTCCCCGCATCTGATTCCCTGCATCTGATTCCCAGCCTCTGATTCCCTGCCTCTGATTCCCAAACTCTGATTCCCCACCTCTGATTCCCCATATCTGATTCCCCGCCTCTGTTTCCCCGCCTCTGATTCCCCGCCTCTGTTTCCCCATATCTGATTCCCCGCCTCTATTTGCCCGCCTCTGATTCCCCGCCTCTGTTTCCCCATATCTGATTACCCGCCTCTGAATCCCCAACTCTGATTCCCTGCCTCTAATTTCCCAGCTCTGATTCCCCGCCTCTGATTCCCCGTGTCTGATTTCCTGCCTCTGATTCCCCGCCTCTGATTACCCATGTCTGATTCACCGCCTCTGATTCCCCACCTCTGATTCCCCATCTCTGATTCCGCACATCCGATTCACTGCCTTTTATTCCCCAGCTCTGATTCCCCGCCTCTGATTCCCCGCGTCTTATTCCCTGCTTCTGATTCTGATTCCCTGCCTCTGATTCCCCATCTCTGATTCTGCACATCTGATTCCCTGCCTCTGATTCCAAACCTCTGATTCCCCATATCTGATTCCCCGCCTCTGTTTCCCCGCCTCTGAATCCCCGCCTCTGTTTCCCCATAGCTAAGTCCCCGCCTCTGATTCCCCAACTCTGATTCCCCACCTCTGATTCCCCAGCTCTGATTCCCCGCCTCTGATTCCCCGCATCTGATTCCCTGCATCTGATTCCCAGCCTCTGATTCCCTGCCTCTGATTCCCAACCTCTGATTCCCCACCTCTGATTCCCCATATCTGATTCCCCGCCTCTGTTTCCCCGCCTCTGATTCCCCGCCTCTGTTTCCCCATATCTGATTCCCCGCCTCTATTTCCCCGCCTCTGATTCCCCGCCTCTGATTCCCCATATCTGATTCCCCGCCTCTGATTCCCCGCGTCTGATTACCGGCCTCTGATTCCCCGCTCTGAATCCCCATCTCTGATTCACAACCTCTGATTCCCCACCTCTGATTCCCCATATCTGATTTGCTGCCTCTGTTTCCACGCCTCTGATTCCCCACCTCTGATTCCCCGCCTGTGATTCGCCAGCTATGATTCCCCGCCTCTGATTCCCCGCGTCTGATTCCCTGCCTCTGATTCCCCGCCTCTGATTCCACATCTCTGATTCACCACCTCTGATTCCCCGCGTCTGATTACCCGCCTCTGATTCCCCATCTCTGATTCCCCATCTCTGATTCCCCAATTCTGATTCCCCGCCTCTGATTCCCCAGCTCTGTTTCCTCGCCTCTGATTCCCTGCCTCTGATTCCCAACCTCTGATTCCCCATATTGATTCCCTGCCTCTGATTCCCTGCCTCTGATTCCCCAACTCTGATTCCCCGCCTCTGATTCACCAGCTCTGATTCCCCGCCTCTGATTCCCCGTGTTTGATTCCCTGCCTCTGATTCCCGGCCTCTGATTCCCCATCTCTGATTCACCGCCTTTGATTCGCCACCTCTGATTCCCCATATCTGATTCCCCGCCTCTGTTTCCCCGCCCCTGATTCCCCGCCTCTGTTTCCCCATATCTGATTCCCCGCCTCTGATTCCCAACTATGATTCCCCGCCTCTGATTCCCCTGCTCTGATTCCCTGCCTCTGATTCCCCGCGTTCTATTCCCTGCCTCTGATTCCCCGCCTGTGATTCCCCATCTCTGATTCACCAACTCTGATTCCCCACCACTGATTCCCCATATCTAATTCCCCGCCTCTGTTTGCCCGCCTCTGATTCCCCGCCTCTGTTTCCCCATATCTGATTCCCCGCCTCTGAATCCCCAACTCTGATTCCCTGCCTCTGATTCCCCAGCTTCATTCCCCGCCTTTGATTCCCCCCGTCTGATTCCCAGCCTCTGTATCCCCGTGTCTGATAACCTGCCTCTGATTCCCCGCCTCTGATTCCCCATCTCAGATTCACCACCTCTGATTCCCCACCTCTGATTCCCCATCTCTGATTCCGCACATCCGATTCCCTGCCTCTGATTCCCCGACTCTGATTCCCCACCTCTGATTCCCGAGCTCTGATTCCCCGCCTCCAATTCCCCAACTCTGATTCCCCGCCTCTGATTCCCCAGTTCTGATTCCCCACCTCTGATTCCCCGTGTTTGATCCCCTGCCTCTGATTCCCCGCCTCTGATTCCCCATCTCTGATTCACCGCCTTTGATTCGCCACCTCTGATTCCCCATATCTGATTCCTCGCCACTGTTTCCCCGCCTCTGATTCCCCGCCTCTGATTCCCCATATCTCATTCCCCGCCTCTGATTCCCCATCTCTGATTCCCGGACTCTGATTCCCCACCTCTGATTCCCGACCTTTTATTCCCGGCATCTGATTCCGGCCTCTGATTCCCGGCCTCTGATTCCCTGCTTCTGATTCTGATTCCCTGCCTCTGATTCCCCATTTCTGATTCCGCACATCTAATTCCCTGCCTCTGATTCCCCAACTCTGATTCCCCATATCTGAATCCCCGCCTCTGTTTCCCCGTCTCTGATTCCCCGCCTCTGTTTCCCCATATCTAAGTCCCCGCCTCTCATTCCCCAACTTTGATTCCCCACCTCTGATTCCCCAGCTCTGATTCTCCGCCTCAGATTCCCCGCATCTGATTCCCTGCATCTGATTCCCAGCCTCTGATTCCCTGCCTCTGATTCCCAACCTCTGATTCCCCACCTCTGATTCCCCATATCTGATTCCCCGCCTCTGTTTCCCCGCCTCTGATTCCCCGCCTCTGTTTCCCCATATCTGAATCCCCGCCTATATTTGCCCGCCTCTGATTCCCCGCCTCTGTTTCCCATATCTGATTCCCCGCCTCTGAATCCCCAACTCTGATTCCCTGCCTCTAATTTCCCAGCCCTGATTCCCCGCCTCTGAATCCCCATGTCTGATTTCCTGCCTCTGATTCCCCGCCTCTGATTACCCATGTCTGATTCACCGCCTCTGATTCCCCACCTCTGATTCCACATCTCTGATTCCGCACATCCGATTCCCTGCCTCTGATTCCCTGCCTCTGATTCACTGCCTCTGCTTCCCCAGCTCTGATTCCCCGCCTCTGATTCCCCGTGTCTTATCCCCTGCTTCTGATTCTGATTCCCTGCCTCTGATTCCCCATCTCTGATTCCGCACATCTGATTCCCCGCCTCTGTTTCCCCGCCTCTGATTCCCCGCCTCTGTTTCCCCATATCTAAGTCCCCGCCTCCTATTCCCCAACTCTGATTCCCCACCTCTGATTCCCCAGCTCTGATTCCCCGCCTCTGATCCCCGCATCTGATTCCCTGCATCTGATTCCCAGCCTCTGATTCCCTGCCTCTGATTCCCAACCTCTGATTCCCCACCTCTGATTCCCCATATCTGATTCCCCGCCTCTGTTTCTCCGTCTCTGATTCCCCGCCTCTGTTTCCCCATATCTGATTCCCCGCCTCTATTTGCCCACCTCTGATTCCCCACCTCTGTTTCCCCATATCTGATTCCCCGCCTCTGAATCCCCAAATCTGATTCCCTGCATCTAATTCCCCAGCTCTGATTCCCCGCCTCTGATTCCCCGTGTCTGATTTCCTGCCTCTTATTCCCCGCCTCTGATTCCCCATCTCTGATTCCCCGCCTCTGATTCACCGCCTCTGATTCCCGGCCTCTGATTTCCCGCATCTGATTCCCTGCCACTGATACCCCGCCCCTGATTCCCCACCTCTGATTCCCCATATCTGATTCCCCGCCTCTGTTTCCCCGCCTCTGATTCCCCGCCTCTGATTCCCCATATCTCATTCCCCGCCTCTGATTCCCCACCTCTGATTCCCCATCTCTGATTCCGCACATCCGATTCCCTGCCTCTGATTCCCCGCCTCTGATTCACTGCCTCTGATTCACCAGCTCTGATTCCCCGCCTCTGATTCCCCGCGTCTTATTCCCTGCTTCTGATTCTGATTCCCTGCCTCTGATTCCCCATCTCTGATTCCGCACATCTGATTCCCTGCCTCTGATTCCCCACCTCTGATTCCCCATATCTGATTCCCCGCCTCTGTTTCCCCGCCTCTGATTCCCCGCCTCTGTTTCCCATATCTAAGTCCCCGCCTCTGATTCCCCAACTTTGATTCCCCACCTCTGATTCCCCAGCTCTGATTACCCACCTCTGATTCCCCATATCTGATTCCCCGCCTCTGTTTCCCCGCCTCTGATTCCCCGCCACTGTTTCCCCATATCTGATTCCCCGCCTCTGAATCCCCAACTCTGATTCCCTGCATCTAATTCCCCAGCTCTGATTCCCCGCCTCTGATTCCCCGTGTCTGATTTCCTGCCTCTGATTCCCCGCTTCTGATTACCCATGTCTGATTCACCGCCTCTGATTCCCCACCTCTGATTCCCCATCTCTGATTCCGCACATCCGATTCACAGCCTCTGATTCCCCATCTCTGATTCCCCACCTCTGATTCCCCAACTTTGATTCCCCACCTCTGATTCCCCAGCTCTGATTCCCCGCCTCTGATTCCCCGCATCTGATTCCCTGCATCTGATTCCCAGCCTCTGATTCCCTGCCTCTGATTCCCAAACTCTGATTCCCCACCTCTGATTCCCCATATCTGATTCCCTGCCTCTGTTTCCCCGCCTCTGATTCCCCGCCTCTGTTTCCCCATATCTGATTCCCCGCCTCTATTTGCCCGCCTCTGATTCCCCGCCTCTGTTTCCCCATATCTGATTACCCGCCTCTGAATCCCCAACTCTGATTCTCTGCCTCTAATTTCCCAGCTCTGATTCCCCGCCTCTGATTCCCCGTGTCTGATTTCCTGCCTCTGATTCCCCGCCTCTGATTACCCATGCCTGATTCCCCGCCTCTGATTACCCATGTCTGATTCCCCGCCTCTGTTTCCCCGCCTCTGATTCCCCGCCTCTGTTTCCCCATAGCTAAGTCCCCGCCACTGATTGCCCAACTCTGATTCCCCACCTCTGATTCCCCAGCTCTGATTCCCCGCCTCTGATTCCCCGCATCTGATTCCCTGCATCTGATTCCCAGCCTCTGATTCCCTGCCTCTGATTCCCAACCTCTGATTCCCCACCTCTGATTCCCCATATCTGATTCCCCGCCTCTGTTTCCCCGCCTCTGATTCCCCGCCTCTGTTTCCCCATATCTGATTCCCCGCCTCTATTTCCCCGCCTCTGATTCCCCGCCTCTGATTCCCCATATCTGATTCCCCGCCTCTGATTCCCCGCGTCTGATTACCGGCCTCTGATTCCCCGCTCTGATTCCCCATCTCTGATTCACAACCTCTGATTCCCCACCTCTGATTCCCCATATCTGATTTGCTGCCTCTGTTTCCACGCCTCTGGTTCCCCACCTCTGATTCCCCGCCTGTGATTCGCCAGCTATGATTCCCCGCCTCTGATTCCCCGCGTCTGATTCCCTGCCTCTGATTCCCCGCCTCTGATTCCACATCTCTGATTCACCACCTCTGATTCCCCGCGTCTGATTCCCCGCCTCTGATTCCGCATCTCTGATTCCCTGTCTCTGATTCCCCAATTCTTATTCCCCGCCTCTGATTCCCTGCCTCTGATTCCCAACCTCTGATTCCCCACCTCTGATTTCCCATATTGATTCCCTGCCTCTGATTCCCTGCCTCTTATTCACCAGCTCTGATTCCCCGCCTCTGATTCCCCGTGTTTGATTCCCTGCCTCTGATTCCCGGCCTCTGATTCCCCATCTCTGATTCACCGTCTTTGATTCGCCACCTCTGATTCCCCATATCTGATTCCCCGCCTCTGTTACCCCGCCCCTGATTCCCCGCCTCTGTTTCCCCATATCTGATTCCCCGCCTCTGATTCCCAACTATGATTCCCCGCCTCTGATTCCCCTGCTCTGATTCCCTGCCTCTGATTCCCCGCGTTCTATTCCCTGCCACTGATTCCCCGCCTGTGATTCCCCATCTCTGATTCACCACCTCTGATTCCCCACCACTGATTCCCCATATCTAATTCCCCGCCTCTGTTTGCCCGCCTCTGATTCCCCGCCTCTGTTTCCCCATATCTGATTCCCGACCTCTGATTCACCGCCTCTGATTCCCGGCCTCTGATTTCCCGCATCTGATTCACTGCCTCTGCTTCCCCAGCTCTGATTCCCCGCCTCTGATTCCCCGCGTCTTATTCCCTGCTTCTGATTCTGATTCCCTGCCTCTGATTCCCCATCTCTGATTCCGCACATCTGATTCCCTGCCTCTGATTCCCCACCTCTGATTCACAATATCTGATTCCCCGCCTCTGTTTCCCGCCTCTGATTCCCCGCCTCTGTTTCCCCATATCTAATTCCCCGCCTCTGATTCCCCAACTCTGATTCCCCACCTCTGATTCCCCAGCTCTGATTCCCCGCCTCTGATCCCCGCATCTGATTCCCTGCATCTGATTCCCAGCCTCTGATTCCCTGCCTCTGATTCCCAACCTCTGATTCCCCACCTCTGATTCCCCATATCTGATTCCCCGCCTCTGTTTCCCCGCCTCTGATTCCCCGCCTCTGTTTCCCCATATCGGATTCCCCGCCTCTATTTGCCCACCTCTGGTTCCCCACCTCTATTTCCCCATATCTGATTCCCCGCCTCTGAATCCCCAACTCTGATTCCCTGCATCTAATTCCCCAGCTCTAATTCCCCACCTCTGATTCCCCGTGTCTGATTTCCTGCCTCTGATTCCCCGCCTCTGATTACCCATGTCTGATTCACCGCCTCTGATTCCCCACCTCTGATTCCCCATCTCTGATTCTGCACATCCGTTTCCCTGCCTCTGATTCCCCGCCTCTGATTCACCGCCTCTGATTCCCGGCCTCTGATTTCCCGCCTCTGATTCCCTGCCACTGATACCCCGCCCCTGATTCCCCACCTCTGATTCCCCATATCTGATTCCCCGCCTCTGTTTCCCCGCCTCTGATTCCCCGCCTCTGATTCCCCATATCTCATTCCCCGCCTCTGAATCCCCATCTCTGATTCCCGGACTCTGATTCCCCACCTATGATTCCCGGCCTCTTATTCCCGGCATCTGATTCCGGCCTCTGATTCCCGGCCTCTTATTCCCTGCTTCTGATTCTGATTCCCTGCCTTTGATTCCCCATCTCTGATTCCGCACATCTGATTCCCTGCCTCTGATTCCCCACCTCTGATTCCCCATATCTGATTCCCCGCCTCTGTTTCCCCGCCTCTGATTCCCCGCCTCTGTTTCCCAATATCTAAGTCCCCGCCTCTGATTCCCCAACTCTGATTCCCCACCTCTGATTCCCCAGCTCTGATTCCCCGCCTCTGATTCCCCGCATCTGATTCCCTGCATCTGATTCCAAGCGTCTGATTCCCTGCCTCTGATTCCCTGCCTCTGATTCCCCACCTCTGATTCCCCATATCTGATTCCCCGCCTCTGTTTCCCCACCTGTGATTCCCCGCCTCTGTTTCACCATATCTGATTGCCGGCCTCTGATTCCCCGCCTCTGATTCCCCGCCTCTGATTCCTTGCCTCAGATACCCCATCTCCGATTCCGCACATCTGATTCCCTGCCTCTGATTCCCCGCCTCTGATTCCCCGCCTCTGATTCCCTGCCTCTGATTCCCAACCTCTGATTCCCCACCTCTGATTCCCCATGTTTGATTCCCCGCCTCTGTTTCCCCGCCTCTGATTCCCCGCCTCTGATTCCCCAACTCTAATTCCCGGCCTCTGATTCCCCGCCCCTGTTTCCCCATATCTGATTCCCCGCCTCTGATTCGCAAACTCTGATTCCCCGCCTCTGATTCCCCAGCTCTGATTACCCGCCTCTGATTCCCCGTGTTTGATTCCCTGCCTCTGATTCCCCGCCTCTGATTCCCCATCTCTGATTCACCGCATTTGATTCGCCACCTCTGATTCCCCATATCTGATTCCTCGCCTCTGTTTCCCCGCCTCTGATTCTCCATATCTCATTCCGCGCCTCTGAATCCCCATCTCTGATTCCCGGACTCTGATTCCCCACCTCTGATTCCCGGCCTCTTATTCCCAGCATCTGATTCCAGGCCTCTGATTCCCGGCCTCTGATTCCCCGCTTCTGATTCTGATTCCCTGCCTCTGATTCCCCATCTCTGATTCCGCACATCTGATTCCCTGCCTCTAATTCCCCACCTCTGATTCCCCATATCTGATTCCCCACCTCTGTTTCCCCGCCTCTGATTCCCCGCCTCTGTTTCCCCATATCTAATTCCCCACCTCTGATGCACCAACTCTGATTCCCCGCCTCTGATTCCCCAGCTCTGATTCCCCGCCTCTGATTCCCCGCATCCGATTCCCCATATCTGATTCCCCGCCTCTGTTTCCCCATATCTGATTCCCCGCCTCTGATTCCCAACTATGATTCCCCGCCTCTGATACCCCAGCTCTGATTCCCTGCCTGATTCTCCGCGTTCTATTCCCTGCCTCTGATACCCCGCCTGTGGTTCCCCATCTCTGATTCACCACCTCTGATTCCCCACCTCTGATTCCCCATATCTAATTCCCCGCCTCTGTTTGCCCGCCTCTGATTCCCCGACTCTGTTTCCCCATATCTGATTCCCCGCCTCTGAATCCCCAACTCTGATTCCCTGCCTCTGATTCCCCAGCTCTGATTCCCCGCCTTTGATTCCCCCCGTCTGATTCCCAGCCTCTGAATCCCCGTGTCTGATATCCTGCCTCTGATTCCCCGCCTCTGATTCCTCATCTCAGATTCACCGCCTCTGATTCCCCACCTCTGATTCCCCATCTCTGATTCCGCACATCCGATTCCCTGCCTCTGATTCCCCGACTCTGATTCCCCACCTCTGATTCCCCAGCTCTGATTCCCCGCCTCTGATTCCCCAACTCTGATTCCCCGCCTCTTATAACCCAGCTCTGATTCCCCGCCTCTGATTCCCCGTGTTTGATTCCCTGCCTCTGATTCCCCGCCTCTGATTCCCCATCTCTGATTCACCGCCTTTGATTCGCCACCTC
Organism: Narcine bancroftii; assembly: GCF_036971445.1. Taxonomy (NCBI): domain Eukaryota; kingdom Metazoa; phylum Chordata; class Chondrichthyes; order Torpediniformes; family Narcinidae; genus Narcine; species Narcine bancroftii. The sequence goes on along the minus strand of NC_091470.1, from coordinate 120,176,539 downwards.
CGATTCCCCATATCTGATTCCTCGCCTCTGTTTCCCCGCCTCTGTTTCCCCGCCTCTCATTCCCCGCCTCTGATTCCCCATCTCTGATTCCCGGACTCTGATTCCCCACCTCTGATTCCCGGCCTCTTATTCCCGGCATCAGATTCCGGCCTCTGATTCCCGGCCTCTGATTCCCTGCTTCTGATTCTGATTCCCTGCCTCTGATTCCCCATTTCTGATTCCGCACATCTAATTCCCTGCCTCTGATTCCCCACCTCTGATTCCCCATATCTGATTCCCCGCCTCTGTTTCCCCGCCTCTGATTCCCCACCTCTGCTTCCCCATATCTAAGACCCCGCCTCTGATTCCCCAACTCTGATTCCCCACCTCTGATTCCCCAGCTCTGATTACCCACCTCTGATTCCCCATATCTGATTCCCCGCCTCTGTTTCCCCGCCTCTGATTCCCCGCCACTGTTTCCCCATATCTGATTCCCCGCCTCTGAATCCCCAACTCTGACTCCCTGCATCTAATTCCCCAGCTCTGATTCCCCGCCTCTGATTCCCCGTGTCTGATTTCCTGCCTCTGATACCCCGCCTCTGATTACCCATGTCTGATTCACCGCCTCTGATTCCCCACCTCTGATTTTCCATCTCTGATTCCGCACATCCGATTCCCAGCCTCTGATTCCCCATCTCTGATTCCCCACCTCTGATTCCCCAACTCTGATTCCCCACCTCCGATTCCCCAGCTCTGATTCCCCGCCTCTGATTCCCCGTGTTTGATTCCCTGCCTCTGATTCCCCGCCTCTGATTCCCCATCTCTGATTCACCGCCTTTGATTCGCCACCTCTGATTCCCCATATCTGATTCCTCGCCTCTGTTTACCCGCCTCTGATTCCCCGCCTCTGATTCCCCATATCTCATTCCCCGCCTCTGATCCCCCATCTCTGATTCCCGGACTCTGATTCCCCACCTCTGATTCCCGGCCTCTGATTCCCTGCTTCTGATTCTGATTCCCTGCCTCTGATTCCCCATCTCTGATTCCGCACATCTAATTCCCTGCCTCTGATTCCCCACCTCTGATTCCCCATATATGATTCCCCGCCTCTGTTTCCCCGCCTCTGATTCCCCGCCTCTGTTTCCCCATATCTAAGTCCCCGCCTCTGATTCCCCAACTTTGATTCCCCACCTCTGATTCCCCAGCTCTGATTCCCTGCATCTGATTCCCAGCCTCTGATTCCCTGCCTCTGATTCCCAACCTCTGATTCCCCACCTCTGATTCCCCGCCTCTGATTCCCCACCTCTGTTTCCCCATATCTGATTCCCCGCCTCTATTTGCCCGCCTCTGATTCCCCGCCTCTGTTTCCCCAGCTCTGATTCCCTGCATCTGATTCCCTGCCTCTAATTTCCCAGCTCTGATTCCCCGCCTCTGATTCCCCGTGTCTGATTTCCTGCCTCTGATTCCCCGCCTCTGATTACCCATGTCTGATTCACCGCCTCTGATTCCCCACCTCTGATTCCCCATCTCTGATTCCGCACATCCGATTCACTGCCTCTGATTCCCCAGCTCTGATTCTGCACATCTGATTCACTGCCTCTGATTCCCCACCTCTGATTCCCCATATCTGATTCCCCGCCTCTGTTTCCCGGCCTCTTATTACCAGCATCTGATTCCAGGCCTCTGATTCCCGGCCTCTGATTCCCCGCTTCTGATTCTGATTCCCTGCCTCTGATTCCCCATCTCTGATTCCGCACATCTGATTCCCTGCCTCTGATTCCCCACCTCTGATTCCCCATATCTGATTCCCCGCCTCTGTTTCCCCGCCTCTGATTCCCCGCCTCTGTTTCCCCATATCTAATTCCCCACCTCTGATGCACCAACTCTGATTCCCCGCCTCTGATTCCCCAGCTCTGATTCCCCGCCTCTGATTCCCCGCATCCGATTCCCCATATCTGATTCCCCGCCTCTGTTTCCCCGCCTCTGATTCCCCGCCTCTGTTTCCCAACTATGATTCCCCGCCTCTGATTCCCCAGCTCTGATTCCCTGCCTCTGATTCCCCGCGTTCTATTCCCTGCCTCTGATTCCCCGCCTGTGATTCCCCATCTCTGATTCACCACCTCTGATTCCCCACCTCTGATTCCCCATATCTAATTCCCCGCCTCTGTTTGCCCGCCTCTGATTCCCCGCCTCTGTTTCCCCATATCTGATTCCCCGCCTCTGATACCCCGCCTCTGTTTCCCCATATCTAAGTCCCCGCCTCTGATTCCCCAACTCTGATTCCCCATCTCTGATTCCCCGCCTCTGATTCCCCAACTCTGATTCCCCACCTCTGATTCCCCAGCTCTGATTCCCCACCTCTGCTTCCCCGTGTTTGATTCCCTGCCTCTGATTCCCCGCCTCTGATTCCCCATCTCTGATTCACCGCCTTTGATTCGCCACCTCTGATTCCCCATATCTGATTCCTCGCCTCTGTTTCCCCGCCTCTGATTTCCCGCCTCTGATTCCCCATATCTCATTCCCCAACTCTGATTCCCCATCTCTGATTCCCGGACTCTGATTCCCCACCTCTGATTCCCGGCCTCTGATTCGCTGCTTCTGATTCTGATTCCCTGCCTCTGATTCCCCATCTCTGATTCCACACATCTAATTCCCTGCCTCTGATTCCCCACCTCTGATTCCCCATATCTGATTCCCCGCCTCTGTTTCCCCGCCTCTGATTCCCCGCCTCTGTTTCCCCATATCTAAGTCCCCGCCTCTGATTCCCCAACTTTGGTTCCCCACCTCTGATTCCCCAGCTCTGATTCCCCACCTCTGATTCCCCGCATCTGATTCCCTGCATCTGATTCGCAGCCTTCTGATTCCCTGCCTCTGATTCCCAAACTCTGATTCCCCACCTCTGATTCCCCATATCTGATTCCCCGCCTCTGTTTCCCCGCCTCTGATTCCCCGCCTCTGTTTCCCCATATCTGATTCCCCACCTCTATTTGCCCGCCTCTGATTCCCCGCCTCTGTTTCCCCATATCTGATTACCCGCCTCTGAATCCCCAACTCTGATTCCCTGCCTCTAATTTCCCAGCTCTGATTCCCCGCCTCTGATTCCCCGTGTCTGATTTCCTGCCTCTGATTCCCCGCCTCTGATTACCCATGTCTGATTCACCTCCTCTGATTCCCCACCTCTGATTCCCCATCTCTGATTCCGCACATCCGATTCACTGCCTCTGATTCCCCGCCTCTGATTCCCCGCGTCTTATTCCCTGCTTCTGATTCTGATTCCCTGCCTCTGATTCCCCATCTCTGATTCTGCACATCTGATTCGCTGCCTCTGATTCCCCACCTCTGATTCGCCATATCTGATTCCCCGCCTCTGTTTCCCTACTTCTGATTCCCCGCCTCTGTTTCCCCATATCTAAGTCCCCGCCTCTGGTTCCCCGCCTCTGATTCGCTGCCTCTGATTCACCATCTCTGATTCCGCACATCTGATTCCCTGCCTTTGATTCCCCGCCTCTGACTCCCCGCCTCTGATTCCCTGCCTCTGTTTCCCAACCTCTGATTCCCCACCTCTGATTCCCCATATCTGATTCCCCACCTCTGTTTCCCCGCCTCTGTTTCGCCATATCTGATTCCCCACCTCTGTTTCCCCGCCTCTGATTCCCTGCCTCTGATTCCCCATCTCCGATCCCGCAAATCTGATTCCCCGCCTCTGTTTCCCCGCCTCTGATTCCCCGCCTCTGATTCCCCAACTCTGATTCCCCGCCTCTGATTCCCCAGCTCTGAATCCCCGCCTCTGATTCCCCGCGTCTGATTACCGGCCTCTGATTCCCCGCTCTGATTCCCCATCTCTGATTCACAACCTCTGATTCCCCACCTCTGATTCCCCATATCTGATTTGCCACCTCTGTTTCCCCGCCTCTGATTCCCCTCCTCTGATTCCCCGCCTCTGATTCGCCAGCTATGATTCCCCGCCTCTGATTCCCCGCGTCTGATTCCCTGCCTCTGATTCCCCGCCTCTGATTCCACATCTCTGATTCACCACCTCTGATTCCCCGCGTCTGATTCCCCGCCTCTGATTCCCCATCTCTGATTCCCCATCTCTGATTCCCCAATTCTGATTCACCGCATCTGATCCCCCAGCTCTGTTTCCTCGCCTCTGATTCCCTGCCTCTGATTCCCAACCTCTGATTCCCCACCTCTGATTTCCCATATTGATTCCCTGCCTCTGATTCCCCAACTCTGATTCCCCACCTCTGATTCCCCAGCTCTGATTCCCCGCCTCTGATCCCCGCATCTGATTCCCTGCATCTGATTCCCAGCCTCTGATTCCCTGCCTCTGATTCCCAACCTCTGATTCCCCACCTCTGATTCCCCATATCTGATTCCCCGCCTCTGTTTCCCCGCCTCTGATTCCCCGCCTCTGTTTCCCCATATCGGATTCCCCGCCTCTATTTGCCCACCTCTGGTTCCCCACCTCTATTTCCCCATATCTGATTCCCCGCCTCTGAATCCCCAACTCTGATTCCCTGCATCTAATTCCCCAGCTCTAATTCCCCACCTCTGATTCCCCGTGTCTGATTTCCTGCCTCTGATTCCCCGCCTCTGATTACCCATGTCTGATTCACCGCCTCTGATTCCCCACCTCTGATTCCCCATCTCTGATTCTGCACATCCGTTTCCCTGCCTCTGATTCCCCGCCTCTGATTCACCGCCTCTGATTCCCGGCCTCTGATTTCCCGCCTCTGATTCCCTGCCACTGATACCCCGCCCCTGATTCCCCACCTCTGATTCCCCATATCTGATTCCCCGCCTCTGTTTCCCCGCCTCTGATTCCCCGCCTCTGATTCCCCATATCTCATTCCCCGCCTCTGAATCCCCATCTCTGATTCCCGGACTCTGATTCCCCACCTATGATTCCCGGCCTCTTATTCCCGGCATCTGATTCCGGCCTCTGATTCCCGGCCTCTTATTCCCTGCTTCTGATTCTGATTCCCTGCCTTTGATTCCCCATCTCTGATTCCGCACATCTGATTCCCTGCCTCTGATTCCCCACCTCTGATTCCCCATATCTGATTCCCCGCCTCTGTTTCCCCGCCTCTGATTCCCCGCCTCTGTTTCCCAATATCTAAGTCCCCGCCTCTGATTCCCCAACTCTGATTCCCCACCTCTGATTCCCCAGCTCTGATTCCCCGCCTCTGATTCCCCGCATCTGATTCCCTGCATCTGATTCCAAGCGTCTGATTCCCTGCCTCTGATTCCCTGCCTCTGATTCCCCACCTCTGATTCCCCATATCTGATTCCCCGCCTCTGTTTCCCCACCTCTGATTCCCCGCCTCTGTTTCACCATATCTGATTGCCGGCCTCTGATTCCCCGCCTCTGATTCCCCGCCTCTGATTCCTTGCCTCAGATACCCCATCTCCGATTCCGCACATCTGATTCCCTGCCTCTGATTCCCCGCCTCTGATTCCCCGCCTCTGATTCCCTGCCTCTGATTCCCAACCTCTGATTCCCCACCTCTGATTCCCCATGTTTGATTCCCCGCCTCTGTTTCCCCGCCTCTGATTCCCCGCCTCTGATTCCCCAACTCTAATTCCCGGCCTCTGATTCCCCGCCCCTGTTTCCCCATATCTGATTCCCCGCCTCTGATTCGCAAACTCTGATTCCCCGCCTCTGATTCCCCAGCTCTGATTACCCGCCTCTGATTCCCCGTGTTTGATTCCCTGCCTCTGATTCCCCGCCTCTGATTCCCCATCTCTGATTCACCGCATTTGATTCGCCACCTCTGATTCCCCATATCTGATTCCTCGCCTCTGTTTCCCCGCCTCTGATTCTCCATATCTCATTCCGCGCCTCTGAATCCCCATCTCTGATTCCCGGACTCTGATTCCCCACCTCTGATTCCCGGCCTCTTATTCCCAGCATCTGATTCCAGGCCTCTGATTCCCGGCCTCTGATTCCCCGCTTCTGATTCTGATTCCCTGCCTCTGATTCCCCATCTCTGATTCCGCACATCTGATTCCCTGCCTCTAATTCCCCACCTCTGATTCCCCATATCTGATTCCCCACCTCTGTTTCCCCGCCTCTGATTCCCCGCCTCTGTTTCCCCATATCTAATTCCCCACCTCTGATGCACCAACTCTGATTCCCCGCCTCTGATTCCCCAGCTCTGATTCCCCGCCTCTGATTCCCCGCATCCGATTCCCCATATCTGATTCCCCGCCTCTGTTTCCCCATATCTGATTCCCCGCCTCTGATTCCCAACTATGATTCCCCGCCTCTGATACCCCAGCTCTGATTCCCTGCCTGATTCTCCGCGTTCTATTCCCTGCCTCTGATACCCCGCCTGTGGTTCCCCATCTCTGATTCACCACCTCTGATTCCCCACCTCTGATTCCCCATATCTAATTCCCCGCCTCTGTTTGCCCGCCTCTGATTCCCCGCCTCTGTTTCCCCATATCTGATTCCCCGCCTCTGAATCCCCAACTCTGATTCCCTGCCTCTGATTCCCCAGCTCTGATTCCCCGCCTTTGATTCCCCCCGTCTGATTCCCAGCCTCTGAATCCCCGTGTCTGATATCCTGCCTCTGATTCCCCGCCTCTGATTCCTCATCTCAGATTCACCGCCTCTGATTCCCCACCTCTGATTCCCCATCTCTGATTCCGCACATCCGATTCCCTGCCTCTGATTCCCCGACTCTGATTCCCCACCTCTGATTCCCAAGCTCTGATTCCCCGCCTCTGATTCCCCAACTCTGATTCCCCGCCTCTTATAACCCAGCTCTGATTCCCCGCCTCTGATTCCCCGTGTTTGATTCCCTGCCTCTGATTCCCCGCCTCTGATTCCCCATCTCTGATTCACCGCCTTTGATTCGCCACCTCCGATTCCCCATATCTGATTCCTCGCCTCTGTTTCCCCGCCTCTGTTTCCCCGCCTCTCATTCCCCGCCTCTGATTCCCCATCTCTGATTCCCGGACTCTGATTCCCCACCTCTGATTCCCGGCCTCTTATTCCCGGCATCAGATTCCGGCCTCTGATTCCCGGCCTCTGATTCCCTGCTTCTGATTCTGATTCCCTGCCTCTGATTCCCCATTTCTGATTCCGCACATCTAATTCCCTGCCTCTGATTCCCCACCTCTGATTCCCCATATCTGATTCCCCGCCTCTGTTTCCCCGCCTCTGATTCCCCACCTCTGCTTCCCCATATCTAAGACCCCGCCTCTGATTCCCCAACTCTGATTCCCCACCTCTGATTCCCCAGCTCTGATTACCCACCTCTGATTCCCCATATCTGATTCCCCGCCTCTGTTTCCCCGCCTCTGATTCCCCGCCACTGTTTCCCCATATCTGATTCCCCGCCTCTGAATCCCCAACTCTGACTCCCTGCATCTAATTCCCCAGCTCTGATTCCCCGCCTCTGATTCCCCGTGTCTGATTTCCTGCCTCTGATACCCCGCCTCTGATTACCCATGTCTGATTCACCGCCTCTGATTCCCCACCTCTGATTTTCCATCTCTGATTCCGCACATCCGATTCCCAGCCTCTGATTCCCCATCTCTGATTCCCCACCTCTGATTCCCCAACTCTGATTCCCCACCTCCGATTCCCCAGCTCTGATTCCCCGCCTCTGATTCCCCGTGTTTGATTCCCTGCCTCTGATTCCCCGCCTCTGATTCCCCATCTCTGATTCACCGCCTTTGATTCGCCACCTCTGATTCCCCATATCTGATTCCTCGCCTCTGTTTACCCGCCTCTGATTCCCCGCCTCTGATTCCCCATATCTCATTCCCCGCCTCTGATCCCCCATCTCTGATTCCCGGACTCTGATTCCCCACCTCTGATTCCCGGCCTCTGATTCCCTGCTTCTGATTCTGATTCCCTGCCTCTGATTCCCCATCTCTGATTCCGCACATCTAATTCCCTGCCTCTGATTCCCCACCTCTGATTCCCCATATATGATTCCCCGCCTCTGTTTCCCCGCCTCTGATTCCCCGCCTCTGTTTCCCCATATCTAAGTCCCCGCCTCTGATTCCCCAACTTTGATTCCCCACCTCTGATTCCCCAGCTCTGATTCCCTGCATCTGATTCCCAGCCTCTGATTCCCTGCCTCTGATTCCCAACCTCTGATTCCCCACCTCTGATTCCCCGCCTCTGATTCCCCACCTCTGTTTCCCCATATCTGATTCCCCGCCTCTATTTGCCCGCCTCTGATTCCCCGCCTCTGTTTCCCCAGCTCTGATTCCCTGCATCTGATTCCCTGCCTCTAATTTCCCAGCTCTGATTCCCCGCCTCTGATTCCCCGTGTCTGATTTCCTGCCTCTGATTCCCCGCCTCTGATTACCCATGTCTGATTCACCGCCTCTGATTCCCCACCTCTGATTCCCCATCTCTGATTCCGCACATCCGATTCACTGCCTCTGATTCCCCAGCTCTGATTCTGCACATCTGATTCACTGCCTCTGATTCCCCACCTCTGATTCCCCATATCTGATTCCCCGCCTCTGTTTCCCGGCCTCTTATTACCAGCATCTGATTCCAGGCCTCTGATTCCCGGCCTCTGATTCCCCGCTTCTGATTCTGATTCCCTGCCTCTGATTCCCCATCTCTGATTCCGCACATCTGATTCCCTGCCTCTGATTCCCCACCTCTGATTCCCCATATCTGATTCCCCGCCTCTGTTTCCCCGCCTCTGATTCCCCGCCTCTGTTTCCCCATATCTAATTCCCCACCTCTGATGCACCAACTCTGATTCCCCGCCTCTGATTCCCCAGCTCTGATTCCCCGCCTCTGATTCCCCGCATCCGATTCCACATATCTGATTCCCCGCCTCTGTTTCCCCGCCTCTGATTCCCCGCCTCTGTTTCCCAACTATGATTCCCCGCCTCTGATTCCCCAGCTCTGATTCCCTGCCTCTGATTCCCCGCGTTCTATTCCCTGCCTCTGATTCCCCGCCTGTGATTCCCCATCTCTGATTCACCACCTCTGATTCCCCACCTCTGATTCCCCATATCTAATTCCCCGCCTCTGTTTGCCCGCCTCTGATTCCCCGCCTCTGTTTCCCCATATCTGATTCCCCGCCTCTGATACCCCGCCTCTGTTTCCCCATATCTAAGTCCCCGCCTCTGATTCCCCAACTCTGATTCCCCATCTCTGATTCCCCGCCTCTGATTCCCCAACTCTGATTCCCCACCTCTGATTCCCCAGCTCTGATTCCCCACCTCTGCTTCCCCGTGTTTGATTCCCTGCCTCTGATTCCCCGCCTCTGATTCCCCATCTCTGATTCACCGCCTTTGATTCGCCACCTCTGATTCCCCATATCTGATTCCTCGCCTCTGTTTCCCCGCCTCTGATTTCCCGCCTCTGATTCCCCATATCTCATTCCCCAACTCTGATTCCCCATCTCTGATTCCCGGACTCTGATTCCCCACCTCTGATTCCCGGCCTCTGATTCGCTGCTTCTGATTCTGATTCCCTGCCTCTGATTCCCCATCTCTGATTCCACACATCTAATTCCCTGCCTCTGATTCCCCACCTCTGATTCCCCATATCTGATTCCCCGCCTCTGTTTCCCCGCCTCTGATTCCCCGCCTCTGTTTCCCCATATCTAAGTCCCCGCCTCTGATTCCCCAACTTTGGTTCCCCACCTCTGATTCCCCAGCTCTGATTCCCCGCCTCTGATTCCCCGCATCTGATTCCCTGCATCTGATTCGCAGCCTTCTGATTCCCTGCCTCTGATTCCCAAACTCTGATTCCCCACCTCTGATTCCCCATATCTGATTCCCCGCCTCTGTTTCCCCGCCTCTGATTCCCCGCCTCTGTTTCCCCATATCTGATTCCCCACCTCTATTTGCCCGCCTCTGATTCCCCGCCTCTGTTTCCCCATATCTGATTACCCGCCTCTGAATCCCCAACTCTGATTCCCTGCCTCTAATTTCCCAGCTCTGATTCCCCGCCTCTGATTCCCCGTGTCTGATTTCCTGCCTCTGATTCCCCGCCTCTGATTACCCATGTCTGATTCACCTCCTCTGATTCCCCACCTCTGATTCCCCATCTCTGATTCCGCACATCCGATTCACTGCCTCTGATTCCCCGCCTCTGATTCCCCGCGTCTTATTCCCTGCTTCTGATTCTGATTCCCTGCCTCTGATTCCCCATCTCTGATTCTGCACATCTGATTCGCTGCCTCTGATTCCCCACCTCTGATTCGCCATATCTGATTCCCCGCCTCTGTTTCCCTGCCTCTGATTCCCCGCCTCTGTTTCCCCATATCTAAGTCCCCGCCTCTGGTTCCCCGCCTCTGATTCGCTGCCTCTGATTCACCATCTCTGATTCCGCACATCTGATTCCCTGCCTTTGATTCCCCGCCTCTGACTCCCCGCCTCTGATTCCCTGCCTCTGTTTCCCAACCTCTGATTCCCCACCTCTGATTCCCCATATCTGATTCCCCACCTCTGTTTCCCCGCCTCTGTTTCGCCATATCTGATTCCCCACCTCTGTTTCCCCGCCTCTGATTCCCTGCCTCTGATTCCCCATCTCCGATCCCGCAAATCTGATTCCCCGCCTCTGTTTCCCCGCCTCTGATTCCCCGCCTCTGATTCCCCAACTCTGATTCCCCGCCTCTGATTCCCCAGCTCTGAATCCCCGCCTCTGATTCCCCGCGTCTGATTACCGGCCTCTGATTCCCCGCTCTGATTCCCCATCTCTGATTCACAACCTCTGATTCCCCACCTCTGATTCCCCATATCTGATTTGCCACCTCTGTTTCCCCGCCTCTGATTCCCCTCCTCTGATTCCCCGCCTCTGATTCGCCAGCTATGATTCCCCGCCTCTGATTCCCCGCGTCTGATTCCCTGCCTCTGATTCCCCGCCTCTGATTCCACATCTCTGATTCACCACCTCTGATTCCCCGCGTCTGATTCCCCGCCTCTGATTCCCCATCTCTGATTCCCCATCTCTGATTCCCCAATTCTGATTCACCGCATCTGATCCCCCAGCTCTGTTTCCTCGCCTCTGATTCCCTGCCTCTGATTCCCAACCTCTGATTCCCCACCTCTGATTTCCCATATTGATTCCCTGCCTCTGATTCCCCGCCTCTGATTCCCCAACTCTGATTCCCCGCCTCTGATTCCCCAGCTCTGATTCCCCGCCTCTGATTCCCCGTGTTTGATTCCCTGCCTCTGATTCCCGGCCTCTGATTCCCCATCTCTGATTCATCGCCTTTGATTCGCCACCTCTGATTCCCCATATCTGATTCCCCGCCTCTGTTTCCCCGCCTCTGATTCCCCGCCTCTGATTCCCCATATCTCATTCCCCGCCTCTGAATCCCCATCTCTGATTCCCGGACTCTGATTCCCCACCTCTGATTCCCGGCCTCTTATTCCCGGCAACTGATTCCGGCCTCTGATTCCCGGCCTCTGATTCCCTGCTTCTGATTCTGATTCCCTGCCTTTGATTCCCCATCTCTGATTCCGCACATCTGATTCACTGCCTCTGATTCGCCATCTCTGATTCCCCGCCTCTGATTCCCCCCCTCTGTTTCCCAATATCTAAGTCCCCTCCTCTGATTCCCCAACTCTGATTCCCCATCTCTGATTCTCCAGCTCTGATTCCCCGCCTCTCATTCCCCGCATCTGATTCCCTGCATCTGATTCCATGCCTCTGATTCCCTGCCTCTGATTCCCAACCTCTGATTCCCCACCACTGATTCCCCATATCTGATTCCCAGCCTCTGTTTCCCCGCCTCTGATTCCCCGCCTCTGTTTCCCCATATCTGATTCCCGGCCTCTGATTCCCGGCCTCTGATTCCCCGCCTCTGATTCGCTGCCTCTGTTTCCCCATATCTGATTCCCGGCCTCTGATTCCCCGCCTCTGATTCCCTGCCTCTGATTCCCCATATCTGATACCCCGCCTCTGTTTCTGCGCCTCTGATTCCCCGCCTCTGATTCCCTGCCTCTGATTCCCGGCCTCTGTTTCCCCATATCTGATTCCCCGCCTCTGATTCCCCAGCTCTGATTCCCGGCCTCTGATTCCCGGCCTCTGATTCCCGGCCTCTGATTCCCGGCCTCTGATTCCCCGCCTCTGGTTCCCCGCCTCCGATTCCCCGCCTCTGATTCCCCAACTCTGATTCCCCGCCTCTGATTCCCCAGCTCTGTTTACCCGCCTCTGATTCACCAGCTCTGATTCCCCGCCTCTGATACCCCACCTCTGATTCCCTGCCTCTGATTTCCCGCCTCTGATTCCCTGCCTCTGATTCCCAACCTCTGATTCCCCACCTCTGAATCCCCATATCTGATTGCCTGCCTCTGATTCCCTGCCTCTGATTCCCCGCCTCTGATTCCCCGCTTCTGATTCCCCAGCTCTGATTCCCCGCCTCTGAATGCCCAACTCTGACACCCTGCCTCTGATTCCCCAGCTCTGATTCCCCGCCTCTGATACCCCACCTCTGATTCCCTGCCTCTGATTTCCCGCCTTTGATTCCCCATCTCTGATTCACAACCTCTGATTCCCCACCTCTGATTCACCATATCTGATTCCCCGCCTCTGATTCCCCAACTCTGATTCCCCGCCTCTGATTCCCCAGCTCTGATTCCCCGCCTCTGATTCCCGGCATCCTATTCCCTGCCTCTGATTCACCGCCTCTGATTCCCCATCTCTGATTCCCCGCCTCTGATTCCCCGTGTCTGATTCCCTGCCTCTGATTCCCCGCCTCTGATTTCCCGCTTCTGATTCCCTGCCACTGATTCCCCGCCTCTGATTTCCCATCTCTGATTCCCCGCCTCTGATTCCCCGGCCTCTCATTCCCGGCCTCTCATTCCCGGCCTCTGATTCCCGGCCTCTGATTCCCCGCCTCTAGTTCCCCGCCTCTTTTTCGCTGCCTCTGATTTTCCATCTCTGATATCCTGCCTCTGATTCCCCGCCTCTGATTCCTCATCTCAGATTCACCGCCTCTGATTCCCCACCTCTGATTCCCCATCTCTGATTCCGCACATCCGATTCCCTGCCTCTGATTCCCCGACTCTGATTCCCCACCTCTGATTCCCCAGCTCTGATTCCCCGCCTCTGATTCCCCAACTCTGATTCCCCGCCTCTTATAACCCAGCTCTGATTCCCCGCCTCTGATTCCCCGTGTTTGATTCCCTGCCTCTGATTCCCCGCCTCTGATTCCCCATCTCTGATTCACCGCCTTTGATTCGCCACCTCTGATTCCCCATATCTGATTCCTCGCCTCTGTTTCCCCGCCTCTGTTTCCCCGCCTCTCATTCCCCGCCTCTGATTCCCCATCTCTGATTCCCGGACTCTGATTCCCCACCTCTGATTCCCGGCCTCTTATTCCCGGCATCAGATTCCGGCCTCTGATTCCCGGCCTCTGATTCCCTGCTTCTGATTCTGATTCCCTGCCTCTGATTCCCCATTTCTGATTCCGCACATCTAATTCCCTGCCTCTGATTCCCCACCTCTGATTCCCCATATCTGATTCCCCGCCTCTGTTTCCCCGCCTCTGATTCCCCACCTCTGCTTCCCCATATCTAAGACCCCGCCTCTGATTCCCCAACTCTGATTCCCCACCTCTGATTCCCCAGCTCTGATTACCCACCTCTGATTCCCCATATCTGATTCCCCGCCTCTGTTTCCCCGCCTCTGATTCCCCGCCACTGTTTCCCCATATCTGATTCCCCGCCTCTGAATCCCCAACTCTGACTCCCTGCATCTAATTCCCCAGCTCTGATTCCCCGCCTCTGATTCCCCGTGTCTGATTTCCTGCCTCTGATACCCCGCCTCTGATTACCCATGTCTGATTCACCGCCTCTGATTCCCCACCTCTGATTTTCCATCTCTGATTCCGCACATCCGATTCCCAGCCTCTGATTCCCCATCTCTGATTCCCCACCTCTGATTCCCCAACTCTGATTCCCCACCTCCGATTCCCCAGCTCTGATTCCCCGCCTCTGATTCCCCGTGTTTGATTCCCTGCCTCTGATTCCCCGCCTCTGATTCCCCATCTCTGATTCACCGCCTTTGATTCGCCACCTCTGATTCCCCATATCTGATTCCTCGCCTCTGTTTACCCGCCTCTGATTCCCCGCCTCTGATTCCCCATATCTCATTCCCCGCCTCTGATCCCCCATCTCTGATTCCCGGACTCTGATTCCCCACCTCTGATTCCCGGCCTCTGATTCCCTGCTTCTGATTCTGATTCCCTGCCTCTGATTCGCCATCTCTGATTCCGCACATCTAATTCCCTGCCTCTGATTCCCCACCTCTGATTCCCCATATATGATTCCCCGCCTCTGTTTCCCCGCCTCTGATTCCCCGCCTCTGTTTCCCCATATCTAAGTCCCCGCCTCTGATTCCCCAACTTTGATTCCCCACCTCTGATTCCCCAGCTCTGATTCCCTGCATCTGATTCCCAGCCTCTGATTCCCTGCCTCTGATTCCCAACCTCTGATTCCCCACCTCTGATTCCCCGCCTCTGATTCCCCACCTCTGTTTCCCCATATCTGATTCCCCGCCTCTATTTGCCCGCCTCTGATTCCCCGCCTCTGTTTCCCCATATCTGATTACCCGCCTCTGAATCCCCAACTCTGATTCCCTGCCTCTAATTTCCCAGCTCTGATTCCCCGCCTCTGATTCCCCGTGTCTGATTTCCTGCCTCTGATTCCCCGCCTCTGATTACCCATGTCTGATTCACCGCCTCTGATTCCCCACCTCTGATTCCCCATCTCTGATTCCGCACATCCGATTCACTGCCTCTGATTCCCCAGCTCTGATTCTGCACATCTGATTCACTGCCTCTGATTCCCCACCTCTGATTCCCCATATCTGATTCCCCGCCTCTGTTTCCCGGCCTCTTATTACCAGCATCTGATTCCAGGCCTCTGATTCCCGGCCTCTGATTCCCCGCTTCTGATTCTGATTCCCTGCCTCTGATTCCCCATCTCTGATTCCGCACATCTGATTCCCTGCCTCTGATTCCCCACCTCTGATTCCCCATATCTGATTCCCCGCCTCTGTTTCCCCGCCTCTGATTCCCCGCCTCTGTTTCCCCATATCTAATTCCCCACCTCTGATGCACCAACTCTGATTCCCCGCCTCTGATTCCCCAGCTCTGATTCCCCGCCTCTGATTCCCCGCATCCGATTCCCCATATCTGATTCCCCGCCTCTGTTTCCCCGCCTCTGATTCCCCGCCTCTGTTTCCCAACTATGATTCCCCGCCTCTGATTCCCCAGCTCTGATTCCCTGCCTCTGATTCCCCGCGTTCTATTCCCTGCCTCTGATTGCCCGCCTGTGATTCCCCATCTCTGATTCACCACCTCTGATTCCCCACCTCTGATTCCCCATATCTAATTCCCCGCCTCTGTTTGCCCGCCTCTGATTCCCCGCCTCTGTTTCCCCATATCTGATTCCCCGCCTCTGATACCCCGCCTCTGTTTCCCCATATCTAAGTCCCCGCCTCTGATTCCCCAACTCTGATTCCCCATCTCTGATTCCCCGCCTCTGATTCCCCAACTCTGATTCCCCACCTCTGATTCCCCAGCTCTGATTCCCCACCTCTGCTTCCCCGTGTTTGATTCCCTGCCTCTGATTCCCCGCCTCTGATTCCCCATCTCTGATTCACCGCCTTTGATTCGCCACCTCTGATTCCCCATATCTGATTCCTCGCCTCTGTTTCCCCGCCTCTGATTTCCCGCCTCTGATTCCCCATATCTCATTCCCCAACTCTGATTCCCCATCTCTGATTCCCGGACTCTGATTCCCCACCTCTGATTCCCGGCCTCTGATTCGCTGCTTCTGATTCTGATTCCCTGCCTCTGATTCCCCATCTCTGATTCCACACATCTAATTCCCTGCCTCTGATTCCCCACCTCTGATTCCCCATATCTTATTCCCCGCCTCTGTTTCCCCGCCTCTGATTCCCCGCCTCTGTTTCCCCATATCTAAGTCCCCGCCTCTGATTCCCCAACTTTGGTTCCCCACCTCTGATTCCCCAGCTCTGATTCCCCGCCTCTGATTCCCCGCATCTGATTCCCTGCATCTGATTCGCAGCCTTCAGATTCCCTGCCTCTGATTCCCAAACTCTGATTCCCCACCTCTGATTCCCCATATCTGATTCCCCGCCTCTGTTTCCCCGCCTCTGATTCCCCGCCTCTGTTTCCCCATATCTGATTCCCCACCTCTATTTGCCCGCCTCTGATTCCCCGCCTCTGTTTCCCCATATCTGATTACCCGCCTCTGAATCCCCAACTCTGATTCCCTGCCTCTAATTTCCCAGCTCTGATTCCCCGCCTCTGATTCCCCGTGTCTGATTTCCTGCCTCTGATTCCCCGCCTCTGATTACCCATGTCTGATTCACCGCCTCTGATTCCCCACCTCTGATTCCCCATCTCTGATTCCGCACATCCGATTCACTGCCTCTGATTCCCCGCCTCTGATTCCCCGCGTCTTATTCCCTGCTTCTGATTCTGATTCCCTGCCTCTGATTCCCCATCTCTGATTCTGCACATCTGATTCGCTGCCTCTGATTCCCCACCTCTGATTCGCCATATCTGATTCCCCGCCTCTGTTTCCCTGCCTCTGATTCCCCGCCTCTGTTTCCCCATATCTAAGTCCCCGCCTCTGGTTCCCCGCCTCTGATTCGCTGCCTCTGATTCACCATCTCTGATTCCGCACATCTGATTCCCTGCCTTTGATTCCCCGCCTCTGACTCCCCGCCTCTGATTCCCTGCCTCTGTTTCCCAACCTCTGATTCCCCACCTCTGATTCCCCATATCTGATTCCCCACCTCTGTTTCCCCGCCTCTGTTTCGCCATATCTGATTCCCCACCTCTGTTTCCCCGCCTCTGATTCCCTGCCTCTGATTCCCCATCTCCGATCCCGCAAATCTGATTCCCTGCCTCTGATTCCCAACCTCTGATTCCCCACCTCTGATTCCCCATATCTGATTCCCCGCCTCTGTTTCCCCGCCTCTGATTCCCCGCCTCTGATTCCCCAACTCTGATTCCCCGCCTCTGATTCCCCAGCTCTGAATCCCCGCCTCTGATTCCCCGCGTCTGATTACCGGCCTCTGATTCCCCGCTCTGATTCCCCATCTCTGATTCACAACCTCTGATTCCCCACCTCTGATTCCCCATATCTGATTTGCCACCTCTGTTTCCCCGCCTCTGATTCCCCACCTCTGATTCCCCGCCTCTGATTCGCCAGCTATGATTCCCCGCCTCTGATTCCCCGCGTCTGATTCCCTGCCTCTGATTCCCCGCCTCTGATTC
The DNA here is from genome assembly GCF_036971445.1 of Narcine bancroftii. NCBI lineage: Eukaryota > Metazoa > Chordata > Chondrichthyes > Torpediniformes > Narcinidae > Narcine > Narcine bancroftii. The sequence continues at coordinate 120,159,302 of NC_091470.1, read as the reverse complement.
CACATCTCTGATTCACCACCTCTGATTCCCCGCGTCTGATTCCCCGCCTCTGATTCCCCATCTCTGATTCCCCAATTCTGATTCACCGCATCTGATCCCCCAGCTCTGTTTCCTCGCCTCTGATTCCCTGCCTCTGATTCCCAACCTCTGATTCCCCACCTCTGATTTCCCATATTGATTCCCTGCCTCTGATTCCCCGCCTCTGATTCCCCAACTCTGATTCCCCGCCTCTGATTCCCCAGCTCTGATTCCCCGCCTCTGATTCCCCGTGTTTGATTCCCTGCCTCTGATTCCCGGCCTCTGATTCCCCATCTCTGATTCATCGCCTTTGATTCGCCACCTCTGATTCCCCATATCTGATTCCCCGCCTCTGTTTCCCCGCCTCTGATTCCCCGCCTCTGATTCCCCATATCTCATTCCCCGCCTCTGAATCCCCATCTCTGATTCCCGGACTCTGATTCCCCACCTCTGATTCCCGGCCTCTTATTCCCGGCAACTGATTCCGGCCTCTGATTCCCGGCCTCTGATTCCCTGCTTCTGATTCTGATTCCCTGCCTTTGATTCCCCATCTCTGATTCCGCACATCTGATTCACTGCCTCTGATTCGCCATCTCTGATTCCCCGCCTCTGATTCCCCCCCTCTGTTTCCCAATATCTAAGTCCCCTCCTCTGATTCCCCAACTCTGATTCCCCATCTCTGATTCTCCAGCTCTGATTCCCCGCCTCTCATTCCCCGCATCTGATTCCCTGCATCTGATTCCATGCCTCTGATTCCCTGCCTCTGATTCCCAACCTCTGATTCCCCACCACTGATTCCCCATATCTGATTCCCAGCCTCTGTTTCCCCGCCTCTGATTCCCCGCCTCTGTTTCCCCATATCTGATTCCCGGCCTCTGATTCCCGGCCTCTGATTCCCCGCCTCTGATTCGCTGCCTCTGTTTCCCCATATCTGATTCCCGGCCTCTGATTCCCCGCCTCTGATTCCCTGCCTCTGATTCCCCATATCTGATACCCCGCCTCTGTTTCTGCGCCTCTGATTCCCTGCCTCTGATTCCCTGCCTCTGATTCCCGGCCTCTGTTTCCCCATATCTGATTCCCCGCCTCTGATTCCCCAGCTCTGATTCCCGGCCTCTGATTCCCGGCCTCTGATTCCCGGCCTCTGATTCCCGGCCTCTGATTCCCCGCCTCTGGTTCCCCGCCTCCGATTCCCCGCCTCTGATTCCCCAACTCTGATTCCCCGCCTCTGATTCCCCAGCTCTGTTTACCCGCCTCTGATTCACCAGCTCTGATTCCCCGCCTCTGATACCCCACCTCTGATTCCCTGCCTCTGATTTCCCGCCTCTGATTCCCTGCCTCTGATTCCCAACCTCTGATTCCCCACCTCTGAATCCCCATATCTGATTGCCTGCCTCTGATTCCCTGCCTCTGATTCCCCGCCTCTGATTCCCCGCTTCTGATTCCCCAGCTCTGATTCCCCGCCTCTGAATGCCCAACTCTGACACCCTGCCTCTGATTCCCCAGCTCTGATTCCCCGCCTCTGATACCCCACCTCTGATTCCCTGCCTCTGATTTCCCGCCTTTGATTCCCCATCTCTGATTCACAACCTCTGATTCCCCACCTCTGATTCACCATATCTGATTCCCCGCCTCTGATTCCCCAACTCTGATTCCCCGCCTCTGATTCCCCAGCTCTGATTCCCCGCCTCTGATTCCCGGCATCCTATTCCCTGCCTCTGATTCACCGCCTCTGATTCCCCATCTCTGATTCCCCGCCTCTGATTCCCCGTGTCTGATTCCCTGCCTCTGATTCCCCGCCTCTGATTTCCCGCTTCTGATTCCCTGCCACTGATTCCCCGCCTCTGATTTCCCATCTCTGATTCCCCGCCTCTGATTCCCCGGCCTCTCATTCCCGGCCTCTCATTCCCGGCCTCTGATTCCCGGCCTCTGATTCCCCGCCTCTAGTTCCCCGCCTCTTTTTCGCTGCCTCTGATTTTCCATCTCTGATTCCGCACATCTGATTCCCTGCCTCTGATTCCCTGCCTCTGTTTCCCAACCTCTGATTCCCTACCTCGGATTCCCCATATCTGATTCCTCACCTCTGTTTCCCTGCATCTGATTCCCCGCCTCTGTTTCCCCATATCTGATTCCCCGCCTCTGATTCCCCAACTCTGATTCCCCGTCTCTGATTCACCAGCTCTGATTCCCCGCCTCTGATTCACCGTGTTTGATTCCCTGCCTCTGATTCCCCGCCTTTGATTCCCCATCTCTGATTCACTTCCTTTCATTCGCCACCTCTGATTCCCCATATCAGATTCCCCGCCTCTGTTTCCCCGCCTCTGATTCCCCTTCTCTGTTTCCCCATATCTGATTCCCCGCCTCTGATTCCCCAACTCTGATTTCCATATATCTGATACCCCGCCTCTGTTTCTGCGCCTCTGATTCCCCGCCTCTGTTTCCCCATATCTGATTCCCCGCCTCTGATTCCCCTACTCTGATTCCCCGCCTCTGATTCCCCAGCTCTGATTCCCCGTGTTTGATTCCCCGCCTCTGATTCCCCATCTCTGATTCCCGGCCTCTGATTCCCGGCCTCTGATTCCCGGCCTCTCGTTCCCGGCCTCTGATTCCCGGCCTCTGATTCCCCGCCTCTGGTTCCCCGCCTCTGATTCCCCGCCTCTGATTCCCCAACTCTGATTCGCCGCCTCTGATTCCCCAGCTCTGTTTCCCCGCCTCTGAATCCCCGCCTCTGTTTCCCCATATCTAATTCCCCGCCTCTGATTCACAAACTCTGATTCCCCGCCTCTGATTCACCAGCTTTGATTCCCCGCCTCTGATTACCCATGTCTGATTCACCGCCTCTGATTCCCCACCTCTGATTACCCATCTCTGATTCCGCACATCCGATTCCCAGCCTCTGATTCCCCATCTCTGATTCCCCGCCTCTGATTCCCCAACTCTGATTCCCCACCTCCGATTCCCCAGCTCTGATTCCCCGCCTCTGATTCCCCGTGTTTGATTCCCTGCCTCTGATTCCCCGCCTCTGATTCCCCATCTCTGATTCACTGCCTTTGATTCGCCACCTCTGATTCCCCATATCTGATTCCTCGCCTCTGTTTACCCGCCTCTGATTCCCCGCCTCTGATTCCCCATATCTCATTCCCCGCCTCTGATTCCCCATCTCTAATTCCCGGACTCTGATTCCCCACCTCTTATTCCCGGCCTCTGATTCCCTGCTTCTGATTCTGATTCCCCGCCTCTGATTCCCCATCTCTGATTCCGCACATCTAATTCCCTGCCTCTGATTCCCCACCTCTGATTCCCCATATATGATTCCCCGCCTCTGTTTCCCCGCCTCTGATTCCCCGCCTCTGTTTCCCCATATCTAAGTCCCCGCCTCTGATTCCCCAACTTTGATTCCCCACCTCTGATTCCCCAGCTCTGATTCCCCGCCTCTGATTCCCCGCATCTGATTCCCTGCATCTGATTCCCAGCCTCTGATTCCCTGCCTCTGATTCCCAACCTCTGATTCCCCACCTCTGATTCCCCGCCTCTGATTCCCCACCTCTGTTTCCCCATATCTGATTCCCCGCCTCTATTTGCCCGCCTCTGATTCCCCGCCTCTGTTTCCCCATATCTGATTACCCGCCTCTGAATCCCCAACTCTGATTCCCTGCCTCTAATTTCCCAGCTCTGATTCCCCACCTCTGATTCCCCGTGTCTGATTTCCTGCCTCTGATTCCCCGCCTCTGATTACCCATGTCTGATTCACCGCCTCTTATTCCCCACCTCTGATTCCCCATCTCTGATTCCGCACATCCGATTCACTGCCTCTGATTCCCCATCTCTGATTCCGCACATCTGATTCCCTGCCTCTGATTCCCCACCTCTGATTCCCCATATCTGATTGCCCGCCTCTGTTTCCCCGCCTCTGATTCCCCGCCTCTGTTTCCCCATATCTAATTCCCCACCTCTGATGCACCAACTCTGATTCCCCGCCTCTGATTCCCCAACTCTGATTCCCCGCCTCTGATTCCCCGCATCCGATTATCCATATCTGATTCCCCGCCTCTGTTTCCCCGCCTCTGATTCCCCGCCTCTGTTTCCCCATATCTGATTCCCCGCCTCTGATTCCCAACTATGATTCCCCGCGTTCTATTCCCTGCCTCTGATTCCCCGCCTGTGATTCCCCATCTCTGATTCACCACCTCTGATTCCCCACCTCTGATTCCCCATATCTAATTCCCCGCCTCTGTTTGCCCGCCTCTGATTCCCCGCCTCTGTTTCCCCATATCTGATTCCCCGCCACTGAATCCCCAACTCTGATTCCCTGCCTCTGATTCCCCAGCTCTGATTCCCCGCCTTTGATTCCCCCCATCTGATTCCCAGCCTCTGAATCCCCATGTCTGATATCCTGCCTCTGATTCCCCGCCTCTGATTCCCCATCTCAGATTCACCGCCTCTGATTCCCCACCTCTGATTCCCCATCTCTGATTCCGCACATCCGATTCCCTGCCTCTGATTCCCCGACTCTGATTCCCCACCTCTGATTCCCCAGCTCTGTTTCCCCGCCTTTGATTCCCCAACTCTGATTCCCCGCCTCTGATTCCCCGCCTCTGTTTCCCCATATCTAAGTCCCCGCCTCTGATTCCCCAACTCTGATTCCCCATCTCTGTTTCCCCGCCTCTGATTCCCCAACTCTGATTCCCCGCCTCTGATTCCCCGCCTCTGTTTCCCCATATCTAAGTCCCCGCCTCTGATTCCCCAACTCTGATTCCCCAGCTCTGATTCCCCACCTCTGATTCCCCGTGTTTGATTCCCTGCCTCTGATTCCCCGCCTCTGATTCCCCATCTCTGATTCACCGCCTTTGATTCGCCACCTCTGATTCCCCATATCTGATTCCTCGCCTCTGTTTCCCCGCCTCTGATTCCCCGCCTCTGTTTCCCCATATCTGATTACCCGCCTCTGAATCCCCAACTCTGATTCCCTGCCTCTAATTTCCCAGCTCTGATTCCCCGCCTCTGATTCCCCGTGTCTGATTTCCTGCCTCTGATTCCCCGCCTCTGATTACCCATGTCTGATTCACCGCCTCTGATTCCCCACCTCTGATTCCCCATCTCTGATTCCGCACATCCGATTCACTGCCTCTGATTCCCCATCTCTGATTCCGCACATCTGATTCCCTGCCTCTGATTCCCCACCTCTGATTCCCCATATCTGATTCCCCGCCTCTGTTTCCCCGCCTCTGATTCCCCGCCTCTGTTTCCCCATATCTAATTCCCCACCTCTGATGCACCAACTCTGATTCCCCGCCTCTGATTCCCCAACTCTGATTCCCCGCCTCTGATTCCCCGCATCCGATTCCCCATATCTGATTCCCCGCCTCTGTTTCCCCGCGTCTGATTCCCCGCCTCTGTTTCCCCATATCTGATTCCCCGCCTCTTATTCCCAACTATGATTCCCCACGTTCTATTCCCTGCCTCTGATTCCCCGCCTGTGATTCCCCATCTCTGATTCACCACCTCTGATTCCCCACCTCTGATTCCCCATATCTAATTCCCCGCCTCTGTTTGCCCGCCTCTGATTCCCCGCCTCTGTTTCCCCATATCTGATTCCCCGCCACTGAATCCCCAACTCTGATTCCCTGCCTCTGATTCCCCAGCTCTGATTCCCCGCCTTTGTTTCCCCCCATCTGATTCCCAGCCTCTGAATCCCGGTGTCTGATATCCTGCCTCTGATTCCCCGCCTCTGATTCCCCATCTCAGATTCACCGCCTCTGATTCCCCACCTCTGATTCCCCATCTCTGATTCCGCACATCCGATTCCCTGCCTCTGATTCCCCACCTCTGATTCCCCAGCTCTGTTTCCCCGCCTCTGATTCCCCAACTCTGATTCCCCGCCTCTGTTTCCCCATATCTAAGTCCCCGCCTCTGATTCCCCAACTCTGATTCCCCATCTCTGTTTCCCCGCCTCTGATTCCCCAACTCTGATTCCCCGCCTCTGATTCCCCGCCTCTGTTTCCCCATATCTAAGTCCCCGCCTCTGATTCCCCAACTCTGATTCCCCAGCTCTGATTCCCCACCTCTGATTCCCCGTGTTTGATTCCCTGCCTCTGATTCCCCGCCTCTGATTCCCCATCTCTGATTCACCGCCTTTGATTCGCCACCTCTGATTCCCCATATCTGATTCCTCGCCTCTGTTTCCCCGCCTCTGATTTCCCGCCTCTGATTCCCCATATCTCATTCCCCAACTCTGATTCCCCATCTCTGATTCCCGGACTCTGATTCCCCACCTCTGATTCCCGGCCTCTGATTCGCTGCTTCTGATTCTGATTCCCTGCCTCTGATTCCCCATCTCTGATTCCGCACATCTAATTCCCTGCCTCTGATTCCCCACCTCTGATTCCCCATATCTGATTCCCCGCCTCTGTTTCCCCGCCTCTGATTCCCCGCCTCTGTTTCCCCATATCTAAGTCCCCGCCTCTGATTCCCCAACTTTGGTTCCCCACCTCTGATTCCCCAGCTCTGATTCCCCGCCTCTGATTCCCCGCATCTGATTCCCTGCATCTGATTCCCACCCTCTGATTCCCTGCCTCTGATTCCCAAACTCTGATTCCCCACCTCTGATTCCCCATATCTGATTCCCCGCCTCTGTTTCCCCGCCTCTGATTCCCCGCCTCTGTTTCCCCATATCTGATTCCCCACCTCTATTTGCCCGCCTCTGATTCCCCGCCTCTGTTTCCCCATATCTGATTACCCGCCTCTGAATCCCCAACTCTGATTCCCTGCCTCTAATTTCCCAGCTCTGATTCCCCGCCTCTGATTCCCCGCGTCTTATTCCCTGCTTCTGATTCTGATTCCCTGCCTCTGATTCCCCGCCTCTGATTACCCATGTCTGATTCACCGCCTCTGATTCCCCACCTCTGATTCCCCATCTCTGATTCCGCACATCCGATTCACTGCCTCTGATTCCCCAGCTCTGATTCCCCGCCTCTGATTCCCCGCGTCTTATTCCCTGCTTCTGATTCTGATTCCCTGCCTCTGATTCCCCATCTCTGATTCTGCACATCTGATTCCCTGCCTCTGATTCCCCACCTCTGATTCGCCATATCTGATTCCCCGCCTCTGTTTCCCCGCCTCTGATTCCCCGCCTCTGTTTCCCCATATCGAAGTCCCCGCCTCTGATTCCCCAACTCTGATTCCCCACCTCTGATTCCCCAGCTCTGGTTCCCCGCCTCTGATTCGCTGCCTCTGATTCACCATCTCTGATTCCGCACATCTGATTCCCTGCCTCTGATTCCCCGCCTCTGACTCCCCGCCTCTGATTCCCTGCCTCTGTTCCCCAACCTCTGATTCCCCACCTCTGATTCCCCATATCTGATTCCCCACCTCTGTTTCCCTGCCTCTGATTCCCCGCCTCTGTTTCGCCATATCTGATTTCCCACCTCTGTTTCCCCGCCTCTGATTCCCCACCTCTGATTCCCCATATCTGATTCCCCGCCTCTGAATCCCCATCTCTGATTCCCGGCCTCTGACTCCCCACCTCTGATTCCCAATCTCTGATTCCGCACATCCGATTCCCTGCCTCTGATTCCCCGACTCTGATTCCCCACCTCTGATTCCCCAGCTCTGTTTCCCCGCCTCTGATTCCCCGACTCTGATTCCCCACCTCTGATTCCCCAGCTCTGATTTCCCACCCCTGATTCCCCAGCTCTGATTCCCCACCTCTGATTCCCCGTGTTTGATTCCCTGCCTCTTATTCCCCGCCTCTGATTCCCCATCTCTGATTCACCGCCTTTGATTCGCCACCTCTGATTCCCCATATCTGATTCCTCGCCTCTGTTTCCCCGCCACTGATTTCCCGCCTCTGATTCCCCATATCTCATTCCCCAACTCTGATTCCCCATCTCTGATTCCCGGACTCTGATTCCCCACCTCTGATTCCCGGCCTCTGATTCGCTGCTTCTGATTCTGATTCCCTGCCTCTGATTCCCCATCTCTGATTCCGCACATCTAATTCCCTGCCTCTGATTCCCCACCTCTGATTCCCCATATCTGATTCCCCGCCTCTGTTTCCCCGCCTCTGATTCCCCGCCTCTGTTTCCCCATATCTAAGTCCCCGCCTCTGATTCCCCAACTTTGGTTCCCCACCTCTGATTCCCCAGCTCTGATTCCCCGCCTCTGATTCCCCGCATCTGATTCCCTGCATCTGATTCCCAGCCTCTGATTCCCTGCCTCTGATTCCCAAACTCTGATTCCCCACCTCTGATTCCCCATATCTGATTCCCCGCCTCTGTTTCCCCGCCTCTGATTCCCCGCCTCTGTTTCCCCATATCTGATTCCCCACCTCTATTTGCCCGCCTCTGATTCCCCGCTTCTGTTTCCCCATATCTGATTACCCGCCTCTGAATCCCCAACTCTGATTCCCTGCCTCTAATTTCACAGCTCTGATTCCCCGCCTCTGATTCCCCGTGTCTGATTTCCTGCCTCTGATTCACCGCCTCTGATTCCCCACCTCTGATTCCCCATCTCTGATTCCGCACATCCGATTCACTGCCTCTGATTCCCCAGCTCTGATTCCCCGCCTCTGATTCCCCGCGTCTTATTCCCTGCTTCTGATTCTGATTCCCTGCCTCTGATTCCCCATCTCTGATTCTGCACATCTGATTCCCTGCCTCTGATTCCCCACCTCTGATTCGCCATATCTGATTCCCCGCCTCTGTTTCCCCGCCTCTGATTCCCCGCCTCTGTTTCCCCATATCGAAGTCCCCGCCTCTGATTCCCCAACTCTGATTCCCCACCTCTGATTCCCCAGCTCTGGTTCCCCGCCTCTGATTCGCTGCCTCTGATTCACCATCTCTGATTCCGCACATCTGATTCCCTGCCTCTGATTCCCCGCCTCTGACTCCCCGCCTCTGATTCCCTGCCTCTGTTCCCCAACCTCTGATTCCCCACCTCTGATTCCCCATATCTGATTCCCCACCTCTGTTTCCCTGCCTCTGATTCCCCGCCTCTGTTTCGCCATATCTGATTCCCCACCTCTGTTTCCCCGCCTCTGATTCCCTGCCTCTGATTCCCCATCTCCGATCCCGCAAATCTGATTCCCTGCCTCTGATTCCCCGCCTCTGATTCCCTGCCTCTGATTCCCAACCTCTGATTCCCCACCTCTGATTCCCCATATCTGATTCCCCGCCTCTGTTTCCCCGCCTCTGATTCCCCGCCTCTATTTCCCAGCCTCTGATTCCCCGCCTCTGATTCCCCAGCTCTGAATCCCCGCCTCTGATTCCCCGCGTCTGATTACCGGCCTCTGATTCCCCGCTCTGATTCCCCATCTCTGATTCACAACCTCTGATTCCCCACCTCTGATTCCCCATATCTGATTTGCCGCCTCTGTTTCCCCGCCTCTGATTCCCCACCTCTGATTCCCCGCCTCTGATTCGCCAGCTATGATTCCCCGCCTCTGATTCCCCGCGTCTGATTCCCTGCCTCTGATTCCCCGCCTCTGATTCCACATCTCTGATTCACCACCTCTGATTCCCGCGTCTTATTCCCCGCCTCTGATTCCCAACCTCTGATTCCCCACCTCTGATTTCCCATAATGATTCCCTGCCGCTGATTCCCCGCCTCTGATTCCCCAACTCTGATTCCCCGCCTCTGATTCCCCAGCTCTGATTCCCCGCCTCTGATTCCCCGTGTTTGATTCCCTGCCTCTGATTCCCGGCCTCTGATTCCCCGCCTCTGATTCCCCATCTCTGATTCATCGCCTTTGATTCGCCACATCTGATTCCCCATATCTGATTCCCCGCCTCTGTTTCCCCGCCTCTGATTCCCCGCCTCTGATTCCCCATATCTCATTCCCCGCCTCTGAATCCCCATCTCTGATTCACGGACTCTGATTCCCCACCTCTGATTCCCGGCCTCTTATTCCCGGCATCTGATTCCCGGCCTCTGATTCCCTGCTTCTGATTCTGATTCCCTGCCTTTGTTTCCCCATCTCTGATTCCGCACATCTGATTCACTGCCTCTGATTCCCCATCTCTGATTCCCCATATCTGATTCCCCGCCTCTGTTTCCCCGCCTCTGATTCCCCGCCTCTGTTTCCCAATATCTAAGTCCCCGCCTCTGATTCCCCAACTCTGATTCCCCATCTCTGATTCCCCAGCTCTGATTCCCCGCCTCTCATTCCCCGCATCTGATTCCCTGCATCTGATTCCATGCCTCTGATTCCCTGCCTCTGATTCCCAACCTCTGATTCCCCACCACTGATTCCCCATATCTGATTCCCAGCCTCTGTTTCCCCGCCTCTGATTCCCCGCCTCTGTTTCCCCATATCTGATTCCCGGCCTCTGATTCCCCGCCTCTGATTCCCCGCCTCTGATTCCCTGCCTCTGATTCCCCATCTCCGATCCCGCAAATCTGATTCCCTGCCTCTGATTCCCCGCCTCTGATTCGCTGCCTCTGATTCCCCATCTCTGATTCCGCACATCTGATTCCCTGCCTCTGATTCCCTGCCTCTGATTCCCCATATCTGATACCCCGCCTCTGTTTCTGCGCCTCTGATTCCCCGCCTCTGATTCCCTGCCTCTGATTCCCGGCCTCTGTTTCCCCATATCTGATTCCCCGCCTCTGATTCCCTGCCTCTGATTCCCCGCCTCTGATTCCCCAGCTCTGATTCCCGGCCTCTGATTCCCGGCCTCTGATTCCCGGCCTCTGATTCCCGGCCTCTGATTCCCCGCCTCTGGTTCCCCGCCTCCGATTCCCCGCCTCTGATTCCCCAACTCTGATTCCCCGCCTCTGATTCCCCAGCTCTGTTTACCCGCCTCTGATTTCCCGCCTCGGTTTCCCCATATCTAATTCCCCGCCTCTGATTCACAACTCTGATTCCCCGCCTCTGATTCACCAGCTCTGATTCCCCGCCTCTGATTCCCCACATCTGATTCCCTGCCTCTGATTTCCCGCCTCTGATTCCCTGCCTCTGATTCCCAACCTCTGATTCCCCACCTCTGAATCCCCATATCTGATTGCCTGCCTCTGATTCCCTGCCTCTGATTCCCCGCCTCTGATTCCCCGCTTCTGATTCCCCAGCTCTGATTCCCCGCCTCTGAATCCCCAACTCTGACACCCTGCCTCTGATTCCCCAGCTCTGATTCCCCGCCTCTGATACCCCACCTCTGATTCCCTGCCTCTGATTTCCCGCCTGTGATTCCCCATCTCTGATTCACAACCTCTGATTCCCCACCTCTGATTCACCATATCTGATTCCCCGCCTCTGATTCCCCAACTCTGATTCCCCACCTCTGATTCCCCAGCTCTGATTCCCCGCCTCTGATTCCCCGTGTCTGATTCCCTGCCTCTGATTCCCCGCCTCTGATTTCCCGCCTCTGATTCCCTGCCACTGATTCCCCGCACCTGATTCCCCACCTCTGATTCCCCATATCCGATTCCCCAACTCTGATTCCCCGCCTCTGATTCCCCAGCTCTGATTCCCCGTGTTTGATTCCCCGCCTCTGATTTCCCATCTCTGATTCCCCGCCTCTGATTCCCCGGCCTCTCATTCTCGGCCTCTCATTCCCGGCCTCTGATTCCCGGCCTCTGATTCCCCGCCTCTGGTTCCCCGCCTCTTTTTCGCTGCCTCTGATTTTCCATCTCTGATTCCGCACATCTGATTCCCTGCCTCTGATTCCCTGCCTCTGATTCCCCATATTTGATTCCCCGCCTCTGTTTCCCCACCTCTGATTCCCCGCCTCTGTTTCCCCATATCTAAGTCCCCGCCTCTGATTCCCCAACTCTGATTCCCCACCTCTGATTCCCCAGCTCTGATTACCCACCTCTGATTCCCCATATCTGATTCCCCGCCTCTGTTTCCCCGCCTCTGATTCCCCGCCACTGTTTCCCCATATCTCATTCCCCGCCTCTGATTCCCCATCTCTGATTCCCGGACTCTGATTCCCCACCTCTGATTCCCGGCCTCTGATTCGCTGCTTCTGATTCTGATTCCCTGCCTCTGATTCCCCATCTCTGATTCCGCACATCTAATTCCCCGCCTCTGTTTCCCCGCCTCTGATTCCCCGCCTCTGTTTCCCCATATCTAAGTCCCCACTCTGATTCCCCAACTTTGATTCCCCACCTCTGATTCCCCAGCTCTGATTCCCCGCCTCTGATTCCCCGCATCTGATTCCCTGCATCTGATTCCCAGCCTCTGATTCCCTGCCTCTGATTCCCAAACTCTGATTCCCCACCTCTGATTCCCCATCTCTGATTCCGAACATCTAATTCCCTGCCTCTGATTCCCCACCTCTGATTCCCCATATCTGATTCCCCGCCTCTGTTTCCCCGCCTCTGATTCCCCGCCTCTGTTTCCCCATATCTAAGTCCCCGCCTCTGATTCCCCAACTTTGATTCCCCACCTCTGATTCCCCAGCTCTTATTGCCCGCCTCTGATTCCCCGCATCTGATTCCCTCCATCTGATTCCCAGCCTCTGATTCCCTGCCTCTGATTCCCAAACTCTGATTCCCCACCTCTGATTCCCCATATCTGATTCCCCGCCTCTGTTTCCCCGCCTCTGATTCCCCGCCTCCGTTTCCCCATATCTGATTCCCCGCCTCTATTTGCCCGCCTCTGATTCCCCGCCTCTGTTTCCCCATATCTGATTACCCGCCTCTGAATCCCCAACTCTGATTCCCTGCCTCTAATTTCCCAGCTCTGATTCCCCGCCTCTGATTCCCCGTGTCTGATTTCCTGCCTCTGATTCCCCGCCTCTGATTACACATGTCTGATTCACCGCCTCTGATTCCCCACCTCTGATTCCCCATCTCTGATTCCGCACATCCGATTCACTGCCTCTGATTCCCCAGCTCTGATTCCCCGCCTCTGATTCCCCGCGTCTTATTCCCTGCTTCTGATTCTGATTCCCTGCCTCTGATTCCCCATCTCTGATTCTGCACATCTGATTCCCTGCCTCTGATTCCCCACCTCTGATTCCCCATATCTGATTCCCCGCCTCTGAATCCCCATCTCTGATTCCCGGACTCTGATTACCCACCTCTGATTCCCGGCCTCTTATTACCAGCATCTGATTCCAGGCCTCTGATTCCCGGCCTCTGATTCCCCACCTCTGATTCCCCAGCTCTGATTCCCCGCCTCTGATTCCCCGCATCTGATTCCCTGCATCTGATTCCATGCCTCTGATTCCCTGCCTCTGATTCCCAACCTCTGATTCCCCACCACTGATTCCCCATATCTGATTCCCAGCCTCTGTTTCCCCGCCTCTGATTCCCCGCCTCTGTTTCCCCATATCTGATTCCCGGCCTCTGATTCCCCGCCTCTGATTCCCCGCCTCTGATTCCCTGCCTCTGATTCCACATCTCCGATCCCGCAAATCTGATTCCCTGCCTCTGATTCCCCGCCTCCGATTCCCCGCCTCTGATTCCCTGCCTCTGATTCCCAACCTCTGATTCCACACCTCTGATTCCCCGCCTCTGATTCCCCGCCTCTGATTCCCCATCTCTGATTCACCGCCTTTGATTCGCCACCTCTGATTCCCCATATCTGATTCCTCGCCTCTGTTTACCCGCCTCTGATTCCCCGCCTCTGATTCCCCATATCTCATTCCCCGCCTCTGATTCCCCACCTCTGATTCCCGGCCTCTTATTCCCAGCATCTTATTCCAGTCCTCTGATTCCCGGCCTCTGATTCCCCACTTCTGATTCTGATTCCCTGCCTCTGATTCCCCATCTCTGATTCCACACATCTGATTCCCTGCCTCTGATTCCCCACCTCTGATTCCCCATATCTGATTCCCCACCTCTGTTTCCCCGCCTCTGATTCCCCGCCTCTGTTTCCCCATATCTAATTCCCCACCTCTGATGCACCAACTCTGATTCCCCGCCTCTGATTCCCCAGCTCTGATTCCCCGCCTCTGATTCCCCGCATCCGATTCCCCATATCTGATTCCCCGCCTCTGTTTCCCAACTATGATTCCCCGCCTCTGATTCCCCAGCTCTGATTCCCTGCCTCTGATTCCCCGCGTTCTATTCCCTGCCTCTGATTCCCCGCCTGTGATTCCCCATCTCTGATTCACCACCTCTGATTCCCCACCTCTGATTCCCCATATCTAATTCCCCGCCTCTGTTTGCCCGCCTCTGATTCCCCGCCTCTGTTTCCCCATATCTGATTCCCCGCCTCTGAAACCCCAACTCTGATTCCCTGCCTCTGATTCCCCAGCTCTGATTCCCCGCCTTTGATTCCCCCCGTCTGATTCCCAGCCTCTGAATCCCCGTGTCTGATATCCTGCCTCTGATTCCCCGCCTCTGATTCCTCATCTCAGATTCACCGCCTCTGATTCCCCACCTCTGATTCCCCATCTCTGATTCCGCACATCCGATTCCCTGCCTCTGATTCCCCGACTCTGATTCCCCACCTCTGATTCCCCAGCTCTGATTCCCCGCCTCTGATTCCCCAACTCTGATTCCCCGCCTCTGATAACGCACCTCTGATTCCCCGCCTCCGATTCCCCGTGTTTGATTCCCTGCCTCTGATTCCCCGCCTCTGATTCCCCATCTCTGATTCACCGCCTTTGATTCGCCACCTCTGATTCCCCATATCTGATTCCTCGCCTCTGTTTCCCCGCCTCTGATTCCCCGCCTCTGATTCCCCATATCTCATTCCCCGCCTCTGATTCCCCATCTCTGATTCCCGGACTCTGATTCCCCACCTCTGATTCCCGGCCTCTTATTCCCGGCATCAGATTCCGGCCTCTGATTCCCGGCCTCTGATTCCCTGCTTCTGATTCTGATTCCCTGCCTCTGATTCCCCATTTCTGATTCCGCACATCTAATTCCCTGCCTCTGATTCCCCACCTCTGATTCCCCATATCTGATTCCCCGCCTCTGTATCCCCACCTCTGATTCCCCGCCTCTGTTTCCCCATATCTAAGTCCCCGCCTCTGATTCCCCAACTCTGATTCCCCACCTCTGATTCCCCAGCTCTGATTACCCACCTCTGATTCCCCATATCTGATTCCCCGCCTCTGTTTCCCCGCCTCTGATTCCCCGCCACTGTTTCCCCATATCTGATTCCCCGCCTCTGAATCCCCAACTCTGATTCCCTGCATCTAATTCCCCAGCTCTGATTCCCCGCCTCTGATTCCCCGTGTCTGATTTCCTGCCTCTGATTCCCCGCCTCTGATTACCCATGTCTGATTCACCGCCTCTGATTCCCCACCTCTGATTCCCCATCTCTGATTCCGCACATCCGATTCCCAGCCTCTGATTCCCCATCTCTGATTCCCCGCCTCTGATTCCCCAACTCTGATTCCCCACCTCCGATTCCCCAGCTCTGATTCCCCGCATCTGATTCCCCGTGTTTGATTCCCTGCCTCTGATTCCCCGCCTCTGATTCCCCATCTCTGATTCACCGCCTTTGATTCGCCACCTCTGATTCCCCATATCTGATTCCTCGCCTCTGTTTACCCGCCTCAGATTCCCCGCCTCTGATTCCCCATGTCTCATTCCCCGCCTCTGATTCCCCATCTCTGATTCCCGGACTCTGATTCCCCACCTCTGATTCCCGGCCTCTGATTCCCTGCTTCTGATTCTGATTCCCTGCCTCTGATTCCCCATCTCTGATTCCGCACATTTAATTCCCTGCCTCTGATTCCCCACCTCTGATTCCCCATATCTGATTCCCCGCCTCTGTTTCCCCGCCTCTGATTCCCCGCCTCTGTTTCCCCATATCTAAGTCCCCGCCGCTGATTCCCCAACTTTGATTCCCCACCTCTGATTCCCCAGCTCTGATTCCCCGCCTCTGATTCCCCGCATCTGATTCCCTGCATCTGATTCCCAGCCTCTGATTCCCTGCCTCTGATTCCCAACCTCTGATTCCCCACCTCTGATTCCCCGCCTCTGATTCCCCGCCTCTGCTTCCCCATATCTGATTCCCCGCCTCTATTTGCCCGCCTCTGATTCCCCGCCTCTGTTTCCCCATATCTGATTACCCGCCTCTGAATCCCCAACTCTGATTCCCTGCCTCTAATTTCCCAGCTCTGATTCCCCGCCTCTGATTCCCCGTGTCTGATTTCCTGCCTCTGATTCCCCGCCTCTGATTACCCATGTCTGATTCACCGCCTCTGATTCCCCACCTATGATTCCCCATCTCTGATTCCGCACATCCGATTCACTGCCTCTGATTCCCCAGCTCTGATTCCCCGCCTCTGATTCCCCGCGTCTTATTCCCTGCTTCTGATTCTGATTCCCTGCCTCTGATTCCCCATCTCTGATTCTGCACATCTGATTCCTCGCCTCTGTTTACCCGCCTCTGATTCCCCGCCTCTGATTCCCCATATCTCATTCCCCACCTCTGATTCCCCATCTCTGATTCCCGGACTCTGATTCCCCACTTCTGATTGCCGGCCTCTGATTCCCTGCTTCTGATTCTGATTCCCTGCCACTGATTCCCCATCTCTGATTCCGCACATCTAATTCCCTGCCTCTGATTCCCCACCTCTGATTCCCCATATCTGATTCCCCGCCTCTGTTTCCCCGCCTCTGATTCCCCGCCTCTGTTTCCCCATATCTAAGTCCCCGCCTCTGATTCCCCAACTTTGATTCCCCACCTCTGATTCCCCAGCTCTGATTGCCCGCCTCTGATTCCCCGCATCTGATTCCCTGCATCTGATTCCCAGCCTCTGATTCCCTGCCTCTGATTCCCAAACTCTGATTCCCCACCTCTGATTCCCCATATCTGATTCCCCGCCTCTGTTTCCCCGCCTCTGATTCCCCGCCTCTGTTTCCCCATATCTGATTCCCCGCCTCTATTTGCCCGCCTCTGATTTCCCGCCTCTGTTTCCCCATATCTGATTACCCGCCTCTGAATCCCCAACTCTGATTCCCTGCCTCTAATTTCCCAGCTCTGATTCCCCGCCTCTGATTCCCCGTGTCTGATTTCCTGCCTCTGATTCCCCGCCTCTGATTACCCATGTCTGATTCACCGCCTCTGATTCCCCACATCTGATTCCCCACCTCTGATTCCGCACATCCGATTCACTGCCTCTGATTCCCCGCCTCTGATTCCCCGCCTCTGATTCCCCGCCTCTGATTCCCTGCCTCTGATTCCCCGCCTCTGATTCCCCAGCTCTGATTCCCGGCCTCTGATTCCCGGCCTCTGATTCCCGGCCTCTGATTCCCGGCCTCTGATTCCCCGCCTCTGGTTCCCCGCCTCCGATTCCCCGCCTCTGATTCCCCAACTCTGATTCCCCGCCTCTGATTCCCCAGCTCTGTTTACCCGCCTCTGATTTCCCGCCTCGGTTTCCCCATATCTAATTCCCCGCCTCTGATTCACAACTCTGATTCCCCGCCTCTGATTCACCAGCTCTGATTCCCCGCCTCTGATTCCCCACATCTGATTCCCTGCCTCTGATTTCCCGCCTCTGATTCCCTGCCTCTGATTCCCAACCTCTGATTCCCCACCTCTGAATCCCCATATCTGATTGCCTGCCTCTGATTCCCTGCCTCTGATTCCCCGCCTCTGATTCCCCGCTTCTGATTCCCCAGCTCTGATTCCCCGCCTCTGAATCCCCAACTCTGACACCCTGCCTCTGATTCCCCAGCTCTGATTCCCCGCCTCTGATACCCCACCTCTGATTCCCTGCCTCTGATTTCCCGCCTGTGATTCCCCATCTCTGATTCACAACCTCTGATTCCCCACCTATGATTCACCATATCTGATTCCCCGCCTCTGATTCCCCAACTCTGATTCCCCACCTCTGATTCCCCAGCTCTGATTCCCCGCCTCTGATTCCCCGTGTCTGATTCCCTGCCTCTGATTCCCCGCCTCTGATTTCCCGCCTCTGATTCCCTGCCACTGATTCCCCGCACCTGATTCCCCACCTCTGATTCCCCATATCCGATTCCCCAACTCTGATTCCCCGCCTCTGATTCCCCAGCTCTGATTCCCCGTGTTTGATTCCCCGCCTCTGATTTCCCATCTCTGATTCCCCGCCTCTGATTCCCCGGCCTCTCATTCTCGGCCTCTCATTCCCGGCCTCTGATTCCCGGCCTCTGATTCCCCGCCTCTGGTTCCCCGCCTCTTTTTCGCTGCCTCTGATTTTCCATCTCTGATTCCGCACATCTGATTCCCTGCCTCTGATTCCCTGCCTCTGATTCCCCATATCTGATTCCCCGCCTCTGTTTCCCCACCTCTGATTCCCCGCCTCTGTTTCCCCATATCTAAGTCCCCGCCTCTGATTCCCCAACTCTGATTCCCCACCTCTGATTCCCCAGCTCTGATTACCCACCTCTGATTCCCCATATCTGATTCCCCGCCTCTGTTTCCCCGCCTCTGATTCCCCGCCACTGTTTCCCCATATCTCATTCCCCGCCTCTGATTCCCCATCTCTGATTCCCGGACTCTGATTCCCCACCTCTGATTCCCGGCCTCTGATTCGCTGCTTCTGATTCTGATTCCCTGCCTCTGATTCCCCATCTCTGATTCCGCACATCTAATTCCCCGCCTCTGTTTCCCCGCCTCTGATTCCCCGCCTCTGTTTCCCCATATCTAAGTCCCCACTCTGATTCCCCAACTTTGATTCCCCACCTCTGATTCCCCAGCTCTGATTCCCCGCCTCTGATTCCCCGCATCTGATTCCCTGCATCTGATTCCCAGCCTCTGATTCCCTGCCTCTGATTCCCAAACTCTGATTCCCCACCTCTGATTCCCCATCTCTGATTCCGAACATCTAATTCCCTGCCTCTGATTCCCCACCTCTGATTCCCCATATCTGATTCCCCGCCTCTGTTTCCCCGCCTCTGATTCCCCGCCTCTGTTTCCCCATATCTAAGTCCCCGCCTCTGATTCCCCAACTTTGATTCCCCACCTCTGATTCCCCAGCTCTTATTGCCCGCCTCTGATTCCCCGCATCTGATTCCCTCCATCTGATTCCCAGCCTCTGATTCCCTGCCTCTGATTCCCAAACTCTGATTCCCCACCTCTGATTCCCCATATCTGATTCCCCGCCTCTGTTTCCCCGCCTCTGATTCCCCGCCTCCGTTTCCCCATATCTGATTCCCCGCCTCTATTTGCCCGCCTCTGATTCCCCGCCTCTGTTTCCCCATATCTGATTACCCGCCTCTGAATCCCCAACTCTGATTCCCTGCCTCTAATTTCCCAGCTCTGATTCCCCGCCTCTGATTCCCCGTGTCTGATTTCCTGCCTCTGATTCCCCGCCTCTGATTACACATGTCTGATTCACCGCCTCTGATTCCCCACCTCTGATTCCCCATCTCTGATTCCGCACATCCGATTCACTGCCTCTGATTCCCCAGCTCTGATTCCCCGCCTCTGATTCCCCGCGTCTTATTCCCTGCTTCTGATTCTGATTCCCTGCCTCTGATTCCCCATCTCTGATTCTGCACATCTGATTCCCTGCCTCTGATTCCCCACCTCTGATTCCCCATATCTGATTCCCCGCCTCTGAATCCCCATCTCTGATTCCCGGACTCTGATTACCCACCTCTGATTCCCGGCCTCTTAGTACCAGCATCTGATTCCAGGCCTCTGATTCCCGGCCTCTGATTCCCCACCTCTGATTCCCCAGCTCTGATTCCCCGCCTCTGATTCCCCGCATCTGATTCCCTGCATCTGATTCCATGCCTCTGATTCCCTGCCTCTGATTCCCTGCCTCTGATTCCCCATTTCTGATTCCGCACATCTAATTCCCTGCCTCTGATTCCCCGCCTCTGATTCCCCGTGTTTGATTCCCTGCCTCTGATTCCCGGCCTCTGATTCCCCGCCTCTGATTCCCCATCTCTGATTCATCGCCTTTGATTCGCCACATCTGATTCCCCATATCTGATTCCCCGCCTCTGTTTCCCCGCCTCTGATTCCCCGCCTCTGATTCCCCATATCTCATTCCCCGCCTCTGAATCCCCATCTCTGATTCACGGACTCTGATTCCCCACCTCTGATTCCCGGCCTCTTATTCCCGGCATCTGATTCCCGGCCTCTGATTCCCTGCTTCTGATTCTGATTCCCTGCCTTTGATTCCCCATCTCTGATTCCGCACATCTGATTCACTGCCTCTGATTCCCCATCTCTGATTCCCCATATCTGATTCCCCGCCTCTGTTTCCCCGCCTCTGATTCCCCGCCTCTGTTTCCCAATATCTAAGTCCCCGCCTCTGATTCCCCAACTCTGATTCCCCATCTCTGATTCCCCAGCTCTGATTCCCCGCCTCTCATTCCCCGCATCTGATTCCCTGCATCTGATTCCATGCCTCTGATTCCCTGCCTCTGATTCCCAACCTCTGATTCCCCACCACTGATTCCCCATATCTGATTCCCAGCCTCTGTTTCCCCGCCTCTGATTCCCCGCCTCTGTTTCCCCATATCTGATTCCCGGCCTCTGATTCCCCGCCTCTGATTCCCCGCCTCTGATTCCCTGCCTCTGATTCCCCATCTCCGATCCCGCAAATCTGATTCCCTGCCTCTGATTCCCCGCCTCTGATTCGCTGCCTCTGATTCCCCATCTCTGATTCCGCACATCTGATTCCCTGCCTCTGATTCCCTGCCTCTGATTCCCCATATCTGATACCCCGCCTCTGTTTCTGCGCCTCTGATTCCCCGCCTCTGATTCCCTGCCTCTGATTCCCGGCCTCTGTTTCCCCATATCTGATTCCCCGCCTCTGATTCCCTGCCTCTGATTCCCCGCCTCTGATTCCCCAGCTCTGATTCCCGGCCTCTGATTCCCGGCCTCTGATTCCCGGCCTCTGATTCCCGGCCTCTGATTCCCCGCCTCTGGTTCCCCGCCTCCGATTCCCCGCCTCTGATTCCCCAACTCTGATTCCCCGCCTCTGATTCCCCAGCTCTGTTTACCCGCCTCTGATTTCCCGCCTCGGTTTCCCCATATCTAATTCCCCGCCTCTGATTCACAACTCTGATTCCCCGCCTCTGATTCACCAGCTCTGATTCCCCGCCTCTGATTCCCCACATCTGATTCCCTGCCTCTGATTTCCCGCCTCTGATTCCCTGCCTCTGATTCCCAACCTCTGATTCCCCACCTCTGAATCCCCATATCTGATTGCCTGCCTCTGATTCCCTGCCTCTGATTCCCCGCCTCTGATTCCCCGCTTCTGATTCCCCAGCTCTGATTCCCCGCCTCTGAATCCCCAACTCTGACACCCTGCCTCTGATTCCCCAGCTCTGATTCCCCGCCTCTGATACCCCACCTCTGATTCCCTGCCTCTGATTTCCCGCCTGTGATTCCCCATCTCTGATTCACAACCTCTGATTCCCCACCTCTGATTCACCATATCTGATTCCCCGCCTCTGATTCCCCAACTCTGATTCCCCACCTCTGATTCCCCAGCTCTGATTCCCCGCCTCTGATTCCCCGTGTCTGATTCCCTGCCTCTGATTCCCCGCCTCTGATTTCCCGCCTCTGATTCCCTGCCACTGATTCCCCGCACCTGATTCCCCACCTCTGATTCCCCATATCCGATTCCCCAACTCTGATTCCCCGCCTCTGATTCCCCAGCTCTGATTCCCCGTGTTTGATTCCCCGCCTCTGATTTCCCATCTCTGATTCCCCGCCTCTGATTCCCCGGCCTCTCATTCTCGGCCTCTCATTCCCGGCCTCTGATTCCCGGCCTCTGATTCCCCGCCTCTGGTTCCCCGCCTCTTTTTCGCTGCCTCTGATTTTCCATCTCTGATTCCGCACATCTGATTCCCTGCCTCTGATTCCCTGCCTCTGATTCCCCATATTTGATTCCCCGCCTCTGTTTCCCCACCTCTGATTCCCCGCCTCTGTTTCCCCATATCTAAGTCCCCGCCTCTGATTCCCCAACTCTGATTCCCCACCTCTGATTCCCCAGCTCTGATTACCCACCTCTGATTCCCCATATCTGATTCCCCGCCTCTGTTTCCCCGCCTCTGATTCCCCGCCACTGTTTCCCCATATCTCATTCCCCGCCTCTGATTCCCCATCTCTGATTCCCGGACTCTGATTCCCCACCTCTGATTCCCGGCCTCTGATTCGCTGCTTCTGATTCTGATTCCCTGCCTCTGATTCCCCATCTCTGATTCCGCACATCTAATTCCCCGCCTCTGTTTCCCCGCCTCTGATTCCCCGCCTCTGTTTCCCCATATCTAAGTCCCCACTCTGATTCCCCAACTTTGATTCCCCACCTCTGATTCCCCAGCTCTGATTCCCCGCCTCTGATTCCCCGCATCTGATTCCCTGCATCTGATTCCCAGCCTCTGATTCCCTGCCTCTGATTCCCAAACTCTGATTCCCCACCTCTGATTCCCCATCTCTGATTCCGAACATCTAATTCCCTGCCTCTGATTCCCCACCTCTGATTCCCCATATCTGATTCCCCGCCTCTGTTTCCCCGCCTCTGATTCCCCGCCTCTGTTTCCCCATATCTAAGTCCCCGCCTCTGATTCCCCAACTTTGATTCCCCACCTCTGATTCCCCAGCTCTTATTGCCCGCCTCTGATTCCCCGCATCTGATTCCCTCCATCTGATTCCCAGCCTCTGATTCCCTGCCTCTGATTCCCAAACTCTGATTCCCCACCTCTGATTCCCCATATCTGATTCCCCGCCTCTGTTTCCCCGCCTCTGATTCCCCGCCTCCGTTTCCCCATATCTGATTCCCCGCCTCTATTTGCCCGCCTCTGATTCCCCGCCTCTGTTTCCCCATATCTGATTACCCGCCTCTGAATCCCCAACTCTGATTCCCTGCCTCTAATTTCCCAGCTCTGATTCCCCGCCTCTGATTCCCCGTGTCTGATTTCCTGCCTCTGATTCCCCGCCTCTGATTACACATGTCTGATTCACCGCCTCTGATTCCCCACCTCTGATTCCCCATCTCTGATTCCGCACATCCGATTCACTGCCTCTGATTCCCCAGCTCTGATTCCCCGCCTCTGATTCCCCGCGTCTTATTCCCTGCTTCTGATTCTGATTCCCTGCCTCTGATTCCCCATCTCTGATTCTGCACATCTGATTCCCTGCCTCTGATTCCCCACCTCTGATTCCCCATATCTGATTCCCCGCCTCTGAATCCCCATCTCTGATTCCCGGACTCTGATTACCCACCTCTGATTCCCGGCCTCTTATTACCAGCATCTGATTCCAGGCCTCTGATTCCCGGCCTCTGATTCCCCACCTCTGATTCCCCAGCTCTGATTCCCCGCCTCTGATTCCCCGCATCTGATTCCCTGCATCTGATTCCATGCCTCTGATTCCCTGCCTCTGATTCCCAACCTCTGATTCCCCACCACTGATTCCCCATATCTGATTCCCAGCCTCTGTTTCCCCGCCTCTGATTCCCCGCCTCTGTTTCCCCATATCTGATTCCCGGCCTCTGATTCCCCGCCTCTGATTCCCCGCCTCTGATTCCCTGCCTCTGATTCCACATCTCCGATCCCGCAAATCTGATTCCCTGCCTCTGATTCCCCGCCTCCGATTCCCCGCCTCTGATTCCCTGCCTCTGATTCCCAACCTCTGATTCCACACCTCTGATTCCCCGCCTCTGATTCCCCGCCTCTGATTCCCCATCTCTGATTCACCGCCTTTGATTCGCCACCTCTGATTCCCCATATCTGATTCCTCGCCTCTGTTTACCCGCCTCTGATTCCCCGCCTCTGATTCCCCATATCTCATTCCCCGCCTCTGATTCCCCACCTCTGATTCCCGGCCTCTTATTCCCAGCATCTGATTCCAGTCCTCTGATTCCCGGCCTCTGATTCCCCACTTCTGATTCTGATTCCCTGCCTCTGATTCCCCATCTCTGATTCCACACATCTGATTCCCTGCCTCTGATTCCCCACCTCTGATTCCCCATATCTGATTCCCCACCTCTGTTTCCCCGCCTCTGATTCCCCGCCTCTGTTTCCCCATATCTAATTCCCCACCTCTGATGCACCAACTCTGATTCCCCGCCTCTGATTCCCCAGCTCTGATTCCCCGCCTCTGATTCCCCGCATCCGATTCCCCATATCTGATTCCCCGCCTCTGTTTCCCAACTATGATTCCCCGCCTCTGATTCCCCAGCTCTGATTCCCTGCCTCTGATTCCCCGCGTTCTATTCCCTGCCTCTGATTCCCCGCCTGTGATTCCCCATCTCTGATTCACCACCTCTGATTCCCCACCTCTGATTCCCCATATCTAATTCCCCGCCTCTGTTTGCCCGCCTCTGATTCCCCGCCTCTGTTTCCCCATATCTGATTCCCCGCCTCTGAAACCCCAACTCTGATTCCCTGCCTCTGATTCCCCAGCTCTGATTCCCCGCCTTTGATTCCCCCCGTCTGATTCCCAGCCTCTGAATCCCCGTGTCTGATATCCTGCCTCTGATTCCCCGCCTCTGATTCCTCATCTCAGATTCACCGCCTCTGATTCCCCACCTCTGATTCCCCATCTCTGATTCCGCACATCCGATTCCCTGCCTCTGATTCCCCGACTCTGATTCCCCACCTCTGATTCCCCAGCTCTGATTCCCCGCCTCTGATTCCCCAACTCTGATTCCCCGCCTCTGATAACGCACCTCTGATTCCCCGCCTCCGATTCCCCGTGTTTGATTCCCTGCCTCTGATTCCCCGCCTCTGATTCCCCATCTCTGATTCACCGCCTTTGATTCGCCACCTCTGATTCCCCATATCTGATTCCTCGCCTCTGTTTCCCCGCCTCTGATTCCCCGCCTCTGATTCCCCATATCTCATTCCCCGCCTCTGATTCCCCATCTCTGATTCCCGGACTCTGATTCCCCACCTCTGATTCCCGGCCTCTTATTCCCGGCATCAGATTCCGGCCTCTGATTCCCGGCCTCTGATTCCCTGCTTCTGATTCTGATTCCCTGCCTCTGATTCCCCATTTCTGATTCCGCACATCTAATTCCCTGCCTCTGATTCCCCACCTCTGATTCCCCATATCTGATTCCCCGCCTCTGTATCCCCACCTCTGATTCCCCGCCTCTGTTTCCCCATATCTAAGTCCCCGCCTCTGATTCCCCAACTCTGATTCCCCACCTCTGATTCCCCAGCTCTGATTACCCACCTCTGATTCCCCATATCTGATTCCCCGCCTCTGTTTCCCCGCCTCTGATTCCCCGCCACTGTTTCCCCATATCTGATTCCCCGCCTCTGAATCCCCAACTCTGATTCCCTGCATCTAATTCCCCAGCTCTGATTCCCCGCCTCTGATTCCCCGTGTCTGATTTCCTGCCTCTGATTCCCCGCCTCTGATTACCCATGTCTGATTCACCGCCTCTGATTCCCCACCTCTGATTCCCCATCTCTGATTCCGCACATCCGATTCCCAGCCTCTGATTCCCCATCTCTGATTCCCCGCCTCTGATTCCCCAACTCTGATTCCCCACCTCCGATTCCCCAGCTCTGATTCCCCGCATCTGATTCCCCGTGTTTGATTCCCTGCCTCTGATTCCCCGCCTCTGATTCCCCATCTCTGATTCACCGCCTTTGATTCGCCACCTCTGATTCCCCATATCTGATTCCTCGCCTCTGTTTACCCGCCTCAGATTCCCCGCCTCTGATTCCCCATGTCTCATTCCCCGCCTCTGATTCCCCATCTCTGATTCCCGGACTCTGATTCCCCACCTCTGATTCCCGGCCTCTGATTCCCTGCTTCTGATTCTGATTCCCTGCCTCTGATTCCCCATCTCTGATTCCGCACATTTAATTCCCTGCCTCTGATTCCCCACCTCTGATTCCCCATATCTGATTCCCCGCCTCTGTTTCCCCGCCTCTGATTCCCCGCCTCTGTTTCCCCATATCTAAGTCCCCGCCGCTGATTCCCCAACTTTGATTCCCCACCTCTGATTCCCCAGCTCTGATTCCCCGCCTCTGATTCCCCGCATCTGATTCCCTGCATCTGATTCCCAGCCTCTGATTCCCTGCCTCTGATTCCCAACCTCTGATTCCCCACCTCTGATTCCCCGCCTCTGATTCCCCGCCTCTGCTTCCCCATATCTGATTCCCCGCCTCTATTTGCCCGCCTCTGATTCCCCGCCTCTGTTTCCCCATATCTGATTACCCGCCTCTGAATCCCCAACTCTGATTCCCTGCCTCTAATTTCCCAGCTCTGATTCCCCGCCTCTGATTCCCCGTGTCTGATTTCCTGCCTCTGATTCCCCGCCTCTGATTACCCATGTCTGATTCACCGCCTCTGATTCCCCACCTATGATTCCCCATCTCTGATTCCGCACATCCGATTCACTGCCTCTGATTCCCCAGCTCTGATTCCCCGCCTCTGATTCCCCGCGTCTTATTCCCTGCTTCTGATTCTGATTCCCTGCCTCTGATTCCCCATCTCTGATTCTGCACATCTGATTCCTCGCCTCTGTTTACCCGCCTCTGATTCCCCGCCTCTGATTCCCCATATCTCATTCCCCACCTCTGATTCCCCATCTCTGATTCCCGGACTCTGATTCCCCACTTCTGATTGCCGGCCTCTGATTCCCTGCTTCTGATTCTGATTCCCTGCCACTGATTCCCCATCTCTGATTCCGCACATCTAATTCCCTGCCTCTGATTCCCCACCTCTGATTCCCCATATCTGATTCCCCGCCTCTGTTTCCCCGCCTCTGATTCCCCGCCTCTGTTTCCCCATATCTAAGTCCCCGCCTCTGATTCCCCAACTTTGATTCCCCACCTCTGATTCCCCAGCTCTGATTGCCCGCCTCTGATTCCCCGCATCTGATTCCCTGCATCTGATTCCCAGCCTCTGATTCCCTGCCTCTGATTCCCAAACTCTGATTCCCCACCTCTGATTCCCCATATCTGATTCCCCGCCTCTGTTTCCCCGCCTCTGATTCCCCGCCTCTGTTTCCCCATATCTGATTCCCCGCCTCTATTTGCCCGCCTCTGATTTCCCGCCTCTGTTTCCCCATATCTGATTACCCGCCTCTGAATCCCCAACTCTGATTCCCTGCCTCTAATTTCCCAGCTCTGATTCCCCGCCTCTGATTCCCCGTGTCTGATTTCCTGCCTCTGATTCCCCGCCTCTGATTACCCATGTCTGATTCACCGCCTCTGATTCCCCACATCTGATTCCCCACCTCTGATTCCGCACATCCGATTCACTGCCTCTGATTCCCCGCCTCTGATTCCCCGCCTCTGATTCCCCGCCTCTGATTCCCTGCCTCTGATTCCCCGCCTCTGATTCCCCAGCTCTGATTCCCGGCCTCTGATTCCCGGCCTCTGATTCCCGGCCTCTGATTCCCGGCCTCTGATTCCCCGCCTCTGGTTCCCCGCCTCCGATTCCCCGCCTCTGATTCCCCAACTCTGATTCCCCGCCTCTGATTCCCCAGCTCTGTTTACCCGCCTCTGATTTCCCGCCTCGGTTTCCCCATATCTAATTCCCCGCCTCTGATTCACAACTCTGATTCCCCGCCTCTGATTCACCAGCTCTGATTCCCCGCCTCTGATTCCCCACATCTGATTCCCTGCCTCTGATTTCCCGCCTCTGATTCCCTGCCTCTGATTCCCAACCTCTGATTCCCCACCTCTGAATCCCCATATCTGATTGCCTGCCTCTGATTCCCTGCCTCTGATTCCCCGCCTCTGATTCCCCGCTTCTGATTCCCCAGCTCTGATTCCCCGCCTCTGAATCCCCAACTCTGACACCCTGCCTCTGATTCCCCAGCTCTGATTCCCCGCCTCTGATACCCCACCTCTGATTCCCTGCCTCTGATTTCCCGCCTGTGATTCCCCATCTCTGATTCACAACCTCTGATTCCCCACCTATGATTCACCATATCTGATTCCCCGCCTCTGATTCCCCAACTCTGATTCCCCACCTCTGATTCCCCAGCTCTGATTCCCCGCCTCTGATTCCCCGTGTCTGATTCCCTGCCTCTGATTCCCCGCCTCTGATTTCCCGCCTCTGATTCCCTGCCACTGATTCCCCGCACCTGATTCCCCACCTCTGATTCCCCATATCCGATTCCCCAACTCTGATTCCCCGCCTCTGATTCCCCAGCTCTGATTCCCCGTGTTTGATTCCCCGCCTCTGATTTCCCATCTCTGATTCCCCGCCTCTGATTCCCCGGCCTCTCATTCTCGGCCTCTCATTCCCGGCCTCTGATTCCCGGCCTCTGATTCCCCGCCTCTGGTTCCCCGCCTCTTTTTCGCTGCCTCTGATTTTCCATCTCTGATTCCGCACATCTGATTCCCTGCCTCTGATTCCCTGCCTCTGATTCCCCATATCTGATTCCCCGCCTCTGTTTCCCCACCTCTGATTCCCCGCCTCTGTTTCCCCATATCTAAGTCCCCGCCTCTGATTCCCCAACTCTGATTCCCCACCTCTGATTCCCCAGCTCTGATTACCCACCTCTGATTCCCCATATCTGATTCCCCGCCTCTGTTTCCCCGCCTCTGATTCCCCGCCACTGTTTCCCCATATCTCATTCCCCGCCTCTGATTCCCCATCTCTGATTCCCGGACTCTGATTCCCCACCTCTGATTCCCGGCCTCTGATTCGCTGCTTCTGATTCTGATTCCCTGCCTCTGATTCCCCATCTCTGATTCCGCACATCTAATTCCCCGCCTCTGTTTCCCCGCCTCTGATTCCCCGCCTCTGTTTCCCCATATCTAAGTCCCCACTCTGATTCCCCAACTTTGATTCCCCACCTCTGATTCCCCAGCTCTGATTCCCCGCCTCTGATTCCCCGCATCTGATTCCCTGCATCTGATTCCCAGCCTCTGATTCCCTGCCTCTGATTCCCAAACTCTGATTCCCCACCTCTGATTCCCCATCTCTGATTCCGAACATCTAATTCCCTGCCTCTGATTCCCCACCTCTGATTCCCCATATCTGATTCCCCGCCTCTGTTTCCCCGCCTCTGATTCCCCGCCTCTGTTTCCCCATATCTAAGTCCCCGCCTCTGATTCCCCAACTTTGATTCCCCACCTCTGATTCCCCAGCTCTTATTGCCCGCCTCTGATTCCCCGCATCTGATTCCCTCCATCTGATTCCCAGCCTCTGATTCCCTGCCTCTGATTCCCAAACTCTGATTCCCCACCTCTGATTCCCCATATCTGATTCCCCGCCTCTGTTTCCCCGCCTCTGATTCCCCGCCTCCGTTTCCCCATATCTGATTCCCCGCCTCTATTTGCCCGCCTCTGATTCCCCGCCTCTGTTTCCCCATATCTGATTACCCGCCTCTGAATCCCCAACTCTGATTCCCTGCCTCTAATTTCCCAGCTCTGATTCCCCGCCTCTGATTCCCCGTGTCTGATTTCCTGCCTCTGATTCCCCGCCTCTGATTACACATGTCTGATTCACCGCCTCTGATTCCCCACCTCTGATTCCCCATCTCTGATTCCGCACATCCGATTCACTGCCTCTGATTCCCCAGCTCTGATTCCCCGCCTCTGATTCCCCGCGTCTTATTCCCTGCTTCTGATTCTGATTCCCTGCCTCTGATTCCCCATCTCTGATTCTGCACATCTGATTCCCTGCCTCTGATTCCCCACCTCTGATTCCCCATATCTGATTCCCCGCCTCTGAATCCCCATCTCTGATTCCCGGACTCTGATTACCCACCTCTGATTCCCGGCCTCTTAGTACCAGCATCTGATTCCAGGCCTCTGATTCCCGGCCTCTGATTCCCCACCTCTGATTCCCCAGCTCTGATTCCCCGCCTCTGATTCCCCGCATCTGATTCCCTGCATCTGATTCCATGCCTCTGATTCCCTGCCTCTGATTCCCAACCTCTGATTCCCCACCACTGATTCCCCATATCTGATTCCCAGCCTCTGTTTCCCCGCCTCTGATTCCCCGCCTCTGTTTCCCCATATCTGATTCCCGGCCTCTGATTCCCCGCCTCTGATTCCCCGCCTCTGATTCCCTGCCTCTGATTCCACATCTCCGATCCCGCAAATCTGATTCCCTGCCTCTGATTCCCCGCCTCCGATTCCCCGCCTCTGATTCCCTGCCTCTGATTCCCAACCTCTGATTCCACACCTCTGATTCCCCGCCTCTGATTCCCCGCCTCTGATTCCCCATCTCTGATTCACCGCCTTTGATTCGCCACCTCTGATTCCCCATATCTGATTCCTCGCCTCTGTTTACCCGCCTCTGATTCCCCGCCTCTGATTCCCCATATCTCATTCCCCGCCTCTGATTCCCCACCTCTGATTCCCGGCCTCTTATTCCCAGCATCTGATTCCAGTCCTCTGATTCCCGGCCTCTGATTCCCCACTTCTGATTCTGATTCCCTGCCTCTGATTCCCCATCTCTGATTCCACACATCTGATTCCCTGCCTCTGATTCCCCACCTCTGATTCCCCATATCTGATTCCCCACCTCTGTTTCCCCGCCTCTGATTCCCCGCCTCTGTTTCCCCATATCTAATTCCCCACCTCTGATGCACCAACTCTGATTCCCCGCCTCTGATTCCCCAGCTCTGATTCCCCGCCTCTGATTCCCCGCATCCGATTCCCCATATCTGATTCCCCGCCTCTGTTTCCCAACTATGATTCCCCGCCTCTGATTCCCCAGCTCTGATTCCCTGCCTCTGATTCCCCGCGTTCTATTCCCTGCCTCTGATTCCCCGCCTGTGATTCCCCATCTCTGATTCACCACCTCTGATTCCCCACCTCTGATTCCCCATATCTAATTCCCCGCCTCTGTTTGCCCGCCTCTGATTCCCCGCCTCTGTTTCCCCATATCTGATTCCCCGCCTCTGAAACCCCAACTCTGATTCCCTGCCTCTGATTCCCCAGCTCTGATTCCCCGCCTTTGATTCCCCCCGTCTGATTCCCAGCCTCTGAATCCCCGTGTCTGATATCCTGCCTCTGATTCCCCGCCTCTGATTCCTCATCTCAGATTCACCGCCTCTGATTCCCCACCTCTGATTCCCCATCTCTGATTCCGCACATCCGATTCCCTGCCTCTGATTCCCCGACTCTGATTCCCCACCTCTGATTCCCCAGCTCTGATTCCCCGCCTCTGATTCCCCAACTCTGATTCCCCGCCTCTGATAACGCAGCTCTGATTCCCCGCCTCCGATTCCCCGTGTTTGATTCCCTGCCTCTGATTCCCCGCCTCTGATTCCCCATCTCTGATTCACCGCCTTTGATTCGCCACCTCTGATTCCCCATATCTGATTCCTCGCCTCTGTTTCCCCGCCTCTGATTCCCCGCCTCTGATTCCCCATATCTCATTCCCCGCCTCTGATTCCCCATCTCTGATTCCCGGACTCTGATTCCCCACCTCTGATTCCCGGCCTCTTATTCCCGGCATCAGATTCCGGCCTCTGATTCCCGGCCTCTGATTCCCTGCTTCTGATTCTGATTCCCTGCCTCTGATTCCCCATTTCTGATTCCGCACATCTAATTCCCTGCCTCTGATTCCCCACCTCTGATTCCCCATATCTGATTCCCCGCCTCTGTTTCCCCACCTCTGATTCCCCGCCTCTGTTTCCCCATATCTAAGTCCCCGCCTCTGATTCCCCAACTCTGATTCCCCACCTCTGATTCCCCAGCTCTGATTACCCACCTCTGATTCCCCATATCTGATTGCCCGCCTCTGTTTCCCCACCTCTGATTCCCCGCCACTGTTTCCCCATATCTGATTCCCCGCCTCTGAATCCCCAACTCTGATTCCCTGCATCTAATTCCCCAGCTCTGATTCCCCGCCTCTGATTCCCCGTGTCTGATTTCCTGCCTCTGATTCCCCGCCTCTGATTACCCATGTCTGATTCACCGCCTCTGATTCCCCACCTCTGATTCCCCATCTCTGATTCCGCACATCCGATTCCCAGCCTCTGATTCCCCATCTCTGATTCCCCGCCTCTGATTCCCCAACTCTGATTCCCCACCTCCGATTCCCCAGCTCTGATTCCCCGCCTCTGATTCCCCGTGTTTGATTCCCTGCCTCTGATTCCCCGCCTCTGATTCCCCATCTCTGATTCACCGCCTTTGATTCGCCACCTCTGATTCCCCATATCTGATTCCTCGCCTCTGTTTACCCGCCTCAGATTCCCCGCCTCTGATTCCCCATGTCTCATTCCCCGCCTCTGATTCCCCATCTCTGATTCCCGGACTCTGATTCCCCACCTCTGATTCCCGGCCTCTGATTCCCTGCTTCTGATTCTGATTCCCTGCCTCTGATTCCCCATCTCTGATTCCGCACATCTAATTCACTGCCTCTGATTCCCCACCTCTGATTCCCCATATCTGATTCCCCGCCTCTGTTTCCCCGCCTCTGATTCCCCGCCTCTGTTTCCCCATATCTAAGTCCCCGCCGCTGATTCCCCAACTTTGATTCCCCACCTCTGATTCCCCAGCTCTGATTCCCCGCCTCTGATTCCCCGCATCTGATTCCCTGCATCTGATTCCCAGCCTCTGATTCCCTGCCTCTGATTCCCAACCTCTGATTCCCCACCTCTGATTCCCCGCCTCTGATTCCCCGCCTCTGCTTCCCCATATCTGATTCCCCGCCTCTATTTGCCCGCCTCTGATTCCCCGCCTCTGTTTCCCCATATCTGATTACCCGCCTCTGAATCCCCAACTCTGATTCCCTGCCTCTAATTTCCCAGCTCTGATTCCCCGCCTCTGATTCCCTGTGTCTGATTTCCTGCCTCTGATTCCCCGCCTCTGATTACCCATGTCTGATTCACCGCCTCTGATTCCCCACCTATGATTCCCCATCTCTGATTCCGCACATCCGATTCACTGCCTCTGATTCCCCAGCTCTGATTCCCCGCCTCTGATTCCCCGCGTCTTATTCCCTGCTTCTGATTCTGATTCCCTGCCTCTGATTCCCCATCTCTGATTCTGCACATCTGATTCCTCGCCTCTGTTTACCCGCCTCTGATTCCCCGCCTCTGATTCCCCATATCTCATTCCCCACCTCTGATTCCCCATCTCTGATTCCCGGACTCTGATTCCCCACTTCTGATTCCCGGCCTCTGATTCCCTGCTTCTGATTCTGATTCCCTGCCACTGATTCCCCGTCTCTGATTCCGCACATCTAATTCCCTGCCTCTGATTCCCCACCTCTGATTCCCCATATCTGATTCCCCGCCTCTGTTTCCCCGCCTCTGATTCCCCGCCTCTGTTTCCCCATATCTAAGTCCCCGCCTCTGATTCCCCAACTTTGATTCCCCACCTCTGATTCCCCAGCTCTGATTGCCCGCCTCTGATTCCCCGCATCTGATTCCCTGCATCTGATTCCCAGCCTCTGATTCCCTGCCTCTGATTCCCAAGCTCTGATTCCCCACCTCTGATTCCCCATATCTGATTCCCCGCCTCTGTTTCCCCGCCTCTGATTCCCCGCCTCTGTTTCCCCATATCTGATTCCCCGCCTCTATTTGCCCGCCTCTGATTTCCCGCCTCTGTTTCCCCATATCTGATTACCCGCCTCTGAATCCCCAACTCTGATTCCCTGCCTCTAATTTCCCAGCTCTGATTCCCCGCCTCTGATTCCCCGTGTCTGATTTCCTGCCTCTGATTCCCCGCCTCTGATTACCCATGTCTGATTCACCGCCTCTGATTCCCCACATCTGATTCCCCATCTCTGATTCCGCACATCCGATTCACTGCCTCTGATTCCCCAGCTCTGATTCCCCGCCTCTGATTCCCCGCGTCTTATTCCCTGCTTCTGATTCTGATTCCCTGCCTCTGATTCCCCATCTCTGATTCTGCACATCTGATTCCCTGCCTCTGATTCCCCACCTCTGATTCCCCATATCTGATTCCCCGCCTCTGAATCCCCATCTCTGATTCCCGGACACTGATTCCCCACCTCTGATTCCCGGCCTCTTATTACCAGCATCTGATTCCAGGCCTCTGATTCCCGGCCTCTGATTCCCCGCTTCTGATTCTGATTCCCTGCCTCTGATTCCCCATCTCTGATTCCGCACATCTGATTCCCTGCCTCTGATTCCCCACCTCTGATTCCCCATATCTGATTCCCCGCCTCTGTTTCCCCGCCTCTGATTCCCCGCCTCTGTTTCCCCATATCTAATTACCCACCTCTGATGCACCAACTCTGATTCCCCGCCTCTGATTCCCCAGCTCTGATTCCCCGCCTCTGATTCCCCGCATCCGATTCCCCATATCTGATTCCCCGCCTCTGATAACGCAGCTCTGATTCCCCGCCTCCGATTCCCCGTGTTTGATTCCCTGCCTCTGATTCCCCGCCTCTGATTCCCCATCTCTGATTCACCGCCTTTGATTCGCCACCTCTGATTCCCCATATCTGATTCCTCGCCTCTGTTTCCCCGCCTCTGATTCCCCGCCTCTGATTCCCCATATCTCATTCCCCGCCTCTGATTCCCCATCTCTGATTCCCGGACTCTGATTCCCCACCTCTGATTCCCGGCCTCTTATTCCCGGCATCAGATTCCGGCCTCTGATTCCCGGCCTCTGATTCCCTGCTTCTGATTCTGATTCCCTGCCTCTGATTCCCCATTTCTGATTCCGCACATCTAATTCCCTGCCTCTGATTCCCCACCTCTGATTCCCCATATCTGATTCCCCGCCTCTGTTTCCCCACCTCTGATTCCCCGCCTCTGTTTCCCCATATCTAAGTCCCCGCCTCTGATTCCCCAACTCTGATTCCCCACCTCTGATTCCCCAGCTCTGATTACCCACCTCTGATTCCCCATATCTGATTGCCCGCCTCTGTTTCCCCGCCTCTGATTCCCCGCCACTGTTTCCCCATATCTGATTCCCCGCCTCCGAATCCCCAACTCTGATTCCCTGCATCTAATTCCCCAGCTCTGATTCCCCGCCTCTGATTCCCCGTGTCTGATTTCCTGCCTCTGATTCCCCGCCTCAGATTACCCATGTCTGATTCACCGCCTCTGATTCCCCACCTCTGATTCCCCATCTCTGATTCCGCACATCCGATTCCCAGCCTCTGATTCCCCATCTCTGATTCCCCGCCTCTGATTCCCCAACTCTGATTCCCCACCTCCGATTCCCCAGCTCTGATTCCCCGCCTCTGATTCCCCGTGTTTGATTCCCTGCCTCTGATTCCCCGCCTCTGATTCCCCATCTCTGATTCACCGCCTTTGATTCGCCACCTCTGATTCCCCATATCTGATTCCTCGCCTCTGTTTACCCGCCTCAGATTCCCCGCCTCTGATTCCCCATGTCTCATTCCCCGCCTCTGATTCCCCATCTCTGATTCCCGGACTCTGATTCCCCACCTCTGATTCCCGGCCTCTGATTCCCTGCTTCTGATTCTGATTCCCTGCCTCTGATTCCCCATCTCTGATTCCGCACATCTAATTCCCTGCCTCTGATTCCCCACCTCTGATTCCCCATATCTGATTCCCCGCCTCTGTTTCCCCGCCTCTGATTCCCCACCTCTGATTCCCCAGCTCTGATTCCCCGCCTCTGATTCCCCGCATATGATTCCCTGCATCTGATTCCCAGCCTCTGATTCCCTGCCTCTGATACCCAACCTCTGATTCCCCACCTCTGATTCCCCGCCTCTGATTCCCCGCCTCTGTTTCCCCATATCTGATTCCCCGCCTCTATTTGCCCGCCTCTGATTCCCCGCCTCTGTTTCCCCATATCTGATTACCCGCCTCTGAATCCCCAACTCTGATTCCCTGCCTCTAATTTCCCAGCTCTGATTCCCCGCCTCTGATTCCCCGTGTCTGATTTCCTGCCTCTGATTCCCCGCCTCTGATTACCCATGTCTGATTCACCGCCTCTGATTCCCCACCTATGATTCCCCATCTCTGATTCCGCACATCCGATTCACTGCCTCTGATTCCCCAGCTCTGATTCCCCGCCTCTGATTCCCCGCGTCTTATTCCCTGCTTCTGATTCTGATTCCCTGCCTCTGATTCCCCATCTCTGATTCTGCACATCTGATTCCTCGCCTCTGTTTACCCGCCTCTGATTCCCCGCCTCTGATTCCCCATATCTCATTCCCCACCTCTGATTCCCCATCTCTGATTCCCGGACTCTGATTCCCCACTTCTGATTCCCGGCCTCTGATTCCCTGCTTCTGATTCTGATTCCCTGCCTCTGATTCCCCATCTCTGATTCCGCACATCTAATTCCCTGCCTCTGATTCCCCACCTCTGATTCCCCATATCTGATTCCCCGCCTCTGTTTCCCCGCCTCTGATTCCCCGCCTCTGTTTCCCCATATCTAAGTCCCCGCCTCTGATTCCCCAACTTTGATTCCCCACCTCTGATTCCCCAGCTCTGATTGCCCGCCTCTGATTCCCCGCATCTGATTCCCTGCATCTGATTCCCAGCCTCTGATTCCCTGCCTCTGATTCCCAAACTCTGATTCCCCACCTCTGATTCCCCATATCTGATTCCCCGCCTCTGTTTCCCCGCCTCTGATTCCCCGCCTCTGTTTCCCCATATCTGATTCCCCGCCTCTATTTGCCCGCCTCTGATTCCCCGCCTCTGTTTCCCCATATCTGATTACCCGCCTCTGAATCCCCAACTCTGATTCCCTGCCTCTAATTTCCCAGCTCTGATTCCCCGCCTCTGATTCCCCGTGTCTGATTTCCTGCCTCTGATTCCCCGCCTCTGATTACCCATGTCTGATTCACCGCCTCTGATTCCCCGCATCTGATTCCCCATCTCTGATTCCGCACATCCGATTCACTGCCTCTGATTCCCCAGCTCTGATTCCCCGCCTCTGATTCCCCGCGTCTTATTCCCTGCTTCTGATTCTGATTCCCTGCCTCTGATTCCCCATCTCTGATTCTGCACATCTGATTCCCTGCCTCTGATTCCCCACCTCTGATTCCCCATATCTGATTCCCCGCCTCTGAATCCCCATCTCTGATTCCCGGACACTGATTCCCCACCTCTGATTCCCGGCCTCTTATTACCAGCATCTGATTCCAGGCCTCTGATTCCCGGCCTCTGATTCCCCGCTTCTGATTCTGATTCCCTGCCTCTGATTCCCCACCTCTGATTCCCGGCCTCTTATTCCCGGCATCAGATTCCGGCCTCTGATTCCCGGCCTCTGATTCCCTGCTTCTGATTCTGATTCCCTGCCTCTGATTCCCCATTTCTGATTCCGCACATCTAATTCCCTGCCTCTGATTCCCCACCTCTGATTCCCCATATCTGATTCCCCGCCTCTGTTTCCCCACCTCTGATTCCCCGCCTCTGTTTCCCCATATCTAAGTCCCCGCCTCTGATTCCCCAACTCTGATTCCCCACCTCTGATTCCCCAGCTCTGATTACCCACCTCTGATTCCCCATATCTGATTCCCCGCCTCTGTTTCCCCGCCTCTGATTCCCCGCCACTGTTTCCCCATATCTGATTCCCCGCCTCTGAATCCCCAACTCTGATTCCCTGCATCTAATTCCCCAGCTCTGATTCCCCGCCTCTGATTCCCCGTGTCTGATTTCCTGCCTCTGATTCCCCGCCTCTGATTACCCATGTCTGATTCACCGCCTCTGATTCCCCACCTCTGATTCCCCATCTCTGATTCCGCACATCCGATTCCCAGCCTCTGATTCCCCATCTCTGATTCCCCGCCTCTGATTCCCCAACTCTGATTCCCCACCTCCGATTCCCCAGCTCTGATTCCCCGCCTCTGATTCCCCGTGTTTGATTCCCTGCCTCTGATTCCCCGCCTCTGATTCCCCATCTCTGATTCACCTCCTT
Source organism: Narcine bancroftii (assembly GCF_036971445.1). Classification (NCBI taxonomy): domain Eukaryota; kingdom Metazoa; phylum Chordata; class Chondrichthyes; order Torpediniformes; family Narcinidae; genus Narcine; species Narcine bancroftii. Next base: position 120,121,685 of record NC_091470.1, on the reverse strand, counting down.
TGATTCGCCACCTCTGATTCCCCATATCTGATTCCTCGCCTCTGTTTACCCGCCTCAGATTCCCCGCCTCTGATTCCCCATGTCTCATTCCCCGCCTCTGATTCCCCATCTCTGATTCCCGGACTCTGATTCCCCACCTCTGATTCCCGGCCTCTGATTCCCTGCTTCTGATTCTGATTCCCTGCCTCTGATTCCCCATCTCTGATTCCGCACATCTAATTCCCTGCCTCTGATTCCCCACCTCTGATTCCCCATATCTGATTCCCCGCCTCTGTTTCCCCGCCTCTGATTCCCCGCCTCTGTTTCCCCATATCTAAGTCCCCGCCGCTGATTCCCCAACTTTGATTCCCCACCTCTGATTCCCCAGCTCTGATTCCCCGCCTCTGATTCCCCGCATCTGATTCCCTGCATCTGATTCCCAGCCTCTGATTCCCTGCCTCTGATTCCCAACCTCTGATTCCCCACCTCTGATTCCCCGCCTCTGATTCCCCGCCTCTGTTTCCCCATATCTGATTCCCCGCCTCTATTTGCCCGCCTCTGATTCCCCGCCTCTGTTTCCCCATATCTGATTACCCGCCTCTGAATCCCCAACTCTGATTCCCTGCCTCTAATTTCCCAGCTCTGATTCCCCGCCTCTGATTCCCCGTGTCTGATTTCCTGCCTCTGATTCCCCGCCTCTGATTACCCATGTCTGATTCACCGCCTCTGATTCCCCACCTATGATTCCCCATCTCTGATTCCGCACATCCGATTCACTGCCTCTGATTCCCCAGCTCTGATTCCCCGCCTCTGATTCCCCGCGTCTTATTCCCTGCTTCTGATTCTGATTCCCTGCCTCTGACTCCCCATCTCTGATTCTGCACATCTGATTCCTCGCCTCTGTTTACCCGCCTCTGATTCCCCGCCTCTGATTCCCCATATCTCATTCCCCACCTCTGATTCCCCATCTCTGATTCCCGGACTCTGATTCCCCACTTCTGATTCCCGGCCTCTGATTCCCTGCTTCTGATTCTGATTCCCTGCCTCTGATTCCCCATCTCTGATTCCGCACATCTAATTCCCTGCCTCTGATTCCCCACCTCTGATTCCCCATATCTGATTCCCCGCCTCTGTTTCCCCGCCTCTGATTCCCCGCCTCTGTTTCCCCATATCTAAGTCCCCGCCTCTGATTCCCCAACTTTGATTCCCCACCTCTGATTCCCCAGCTCTGATTGCCCGCCTCTGATTCCCCGCATCTGATTCCCTGCATCTGATTCCCAGCCTCTGATTCCCTGCCTCTGATTCCCAAACTCTGATTCCCCACCTCTGATTCCCCATATCTGATTCCCCGCCTCTGTTTCCCCGCCTCTGATTCCCCGCCTCTGTTTCCCCATATCTGATTCCCCGCCTCTATTTGCCCGCCTCTGATTCCCCGCCTCTGTTTCCCCATATCTGATTACCCGCCTCTGAATCACCAACTCTGATTCCCTGCCTCTAATTTCCCAGCTCTGATTCCCCGCCTCTGATTCCCCGTGTCTGATTTCCTGCCTCTGATTCCCCGCCTCTGATTACCAATGTCTGATTCACCGCCTCTGATTCCCCACATCTGATTCCCCATCTCTGATTCCGCACATCCGATTCACTGCCTCTGATTCCCCAGCTCTGATTCCCCGCCTCTGATTCCCCGCGTCTTATTCCCTGCTTCTGATTCTGATTCCCTGCCTCTGATTCCCCATCTCTGATTCTGCACATCTGATTCCCTGCCTCTGATTCCCCACCTCTGATTCCCCATATCTGATTCCCCGCCTCTGAATCCCCATCTCTGATTCCCGGACACTGATTCCCCACCTCTGATTCCCGGCCTCTTATTACCAGCATCTGATTCCAGGCCTCTGATTCCCGGCCTCTGATTCCCCGCTTCTGATTCTGATTCCCTGCCTCTGATTCCCCATCTCTGATTCCGCACATCTGATTCCCTGCCTCTGATTCCCCACCTCTGATTCCCCATATCCGATTCCCCGCCTCTGTTTCCCCGCCTCTGATTCCCCGCCTCTGTTTCCCCATATCTAATTCCCCACCTCTGATGCACCAACTCTGATTCCCCGCCTCTGATTCCCCAGCTCTGATTCCCCGCCTCTGATTCCCCGCATCCGATTCCCCATATCTGATTCCCCGCCTCTGTTTCCCCGCCTCTGATTCCCCGCCTCTGTTTTCCCATATCTGATTCCCCGCCTCTGATTCCCAACTATGATTCCCCGCCTCTGATTCCCCAGCTCTGATTCCCTGCCTCTGATTCCCCGCGTTCTATTCCCTGCCTCTGATTCCCCGCCTGTGATTCCCCATCTCTGATTCACCACCTCTGAGTCCCCACCTCTGATTCCCCATATCTAATTCCCCGCCTCTGTTTGCCCGCCTCTGATTCCCCGCCTCTGTTTCCCCATATCTGATTCCCCGCCACTGAATCCCCAACTCTGATTCCCTGCCTCTGATTCCCCAGCTCTGATTCCCCGCCTTTGATTCCCCCCGTCTGATTCCCAGCCTCTGAATCCCCGTGTCTGATATCCTGCCTCTGATTCCCCGCCTCTGATTCCCCATCTCAGATTCACCGCCTCTGATTCCCCACCTCTGATTCCCCATCTCTGATTCCGCACATCCGATTCCCTCCCTCTGATTCCCCGACTCTGATTCCCCACCTCTGATTCCCCAGCTCTGATTCCCCGCCTCCGATTCCCCAACTCTGATTCCCCGCCTCTGATTCCCCGCCTCTGTTTCCCCATATCTAAGTCCCCGCCTCTGATTCCCCAACTCTGATTCCCCACCTCTGATTCCCCAGCTCTGATTACCCAGCTCTGATTCCCCATATCTAATTCCCTGCCTCTGTTTCCCCGCCTCTGATTCCCCGCCACTGTTTCCCCGTGTCTGATTTCCTGCCTCTGATTCCCCACCTCTTATTACCCATGTCTAATTCACCGCCTCTGATTCCCCACCTCTGATTCCCCATCTCTGATTCCGCACATCCGATTCCCAGCCTCTGATTCCCCATCTCTGATTCCCCGCCTCTGATTCCCCAACTCTGATTCCCCACCTCCGATTCCCCAGCTCTGATTCCCCGCCTCTGATTCCCCGTGTTTGATTCCCTGCCTCTGATTCCCCGCCTCTGATTCCCCATCTCTGATTCACCTCCTTTGATTCGCCACCTCTGATTCCCCATATCTGATTCCTCGCCTCTGTTTACCCGCCTCAGATTCCCCGCCTCTGATTCCCCATGTCTCATTCCCCGCCTCTGATTCCCCATCTCTGATTCCCGGACTCTGATTCCCCACCTCTGATTCCCGGCCTCTGATTCCCTGCTTCTGATTCTGATTCCCTGCCTCTGATTCCCCATCTCTGATTCCGCACATCTAATTCCCTGCCTCTGATTCCCCACCTCTGATTCCCCATATCTGATTCCCCGCCTCTGTTTCCCCGCCTCTGATTCCCCGCCTCTGTTTCCCCATATCTAAGTCCCCGCCGCTGATTCCCCAACTTTGATTCCCCACCTCTGATTCCCCAGCTCTGATTCCCCGCCTCTGATTCCCCGCATCTGATTCCCTGCATCTGATTCCCAGCCTCTGATTCCCTGCCTCTGATTCCCAACCTCTGATTCCCCACCTCTGATTCCCCGCCTCTGATTCCCCGCCTCTGTTTCCCCATATCTGATTCCCCGCCTCTATTTGCCCGCCTCTGATTCCCCGCCTCTGTTTCCCCATATCTGATTACCCGCCTCTGAATCCCCAACTCTGATTCCCTGCCTCTAATTTCCCAGCTCTGATTCCCCGCCTCTGATTCCCCGTGTCTGATTTCCTGCCTCTGATTCCCCGCCTCTGATTACCCATGTCTGATTCACCGCCTCTGATTCCCCACCTATGATTCCCCATCTCTGATTCCGCACATCCGATTCACTGCCTCTGATTCCCCAGCTCTGATTCCCCGCCTCTGATTCCCCGCGTCTTATTCCCTGCTTCTGATTCTGATTCCCTGCCTCTGATTCCCCATCTCTGATTCTGCACATCTGATTCCTCGCCTCTGTTTACCCGCCTCTGATTCCCCGCCTCTGATTCCCCATATCTCATTCCCCACCTCTGATTCCCCATCTCTGATTCCCGGACTCTGATTCCCCACTTCTGATTCCCGGCCTCTGATTCCCTGCTTCTGATTCTGATTCCCTGCCTCTGATTCCCCATCTCTGATTCCGCACATCTAATTCCCTGCCTCTGATTCCCCACCTCTGATTCCCCATATCTGATTCCCCGCCTCTGTTTCCCCGCCTCTGATTCCCCGCCTCTGTTTCCCCATATCTAAGTCCCCGCCTCTGATTCCCCAACTTTGATTCCCCACCTCTGATTCCCCAGCTCTGATTGCCCGCCTCTGATTCCCCGCATCTGATTCCCTGCATCTGATTCCCAGCCTCTGATTCCCTGCCTCTGATTCCCAAACTCTGATTCCCCACCTCTGATTCCCCATATCTGATTCCCCGCCTCTGTTTCCCCGCCTCTGATTCCCCGCCTCTGTTTCCCCATATCTGATTCCCCGCCTCTATTTGCCCGCCTCTGATTCCCCGCCTCTGTTTCCCCATATCTGATTACCCGCCTCTGAATCACCAACTCTGATTCCCTGCCTCTAATTTCCCAGCTCTGATTCCCCGCCTCTGATTCCCCGTGTCTGATTTCCTGCCTCTGATTCCCCGCCTCTGATTACCAATGTCTGATTCACCGCCTCTGATTCCCCACATCTGATTCCCCATCTCTGATTCCGCACATCCGATTCACTGCCTCTGATTCCCCAGCTCTGATTCCCCGCCTCTGATTCCCCGCGTCTTATTCCCTGCTTCTGATTCTGATTCCCTGCCTCTGATTCCCCATCTCTGATTCTGCACATCTGATTCCCTGCCTCTGATTCCCCACCTCTGATTCCCCATATCTGATTCCCCGCCTCTGAATTCCCATCTCTGATTCCCGGACACTGATTCCCCACCTCTGATTCCCGGCCTCTTATTACCAGCATCTGATTCCAGGCCTCTGATTCCCGGCCTCTGATTCCCCGCTTCTGATTCTGATTCCCTGCCTCTGATTCCCCATCTCTGATTCCGCACATCTGATTCCCTGCCTCTGATTCCCCACCTCTGATTCCCCATATCTGATTCCCCGCCTCTGTTTCCCCGCCTCTGATTCCCCGCCTCTGTTTCCCCATATCTAATTCCCCACCTCTGATGCACCAACTCTGATTCCCCGCCTCTGATTCCCCAGCTCTGATTCCCCGCCTCTGATTCCCCGCATCCGATTCCCCATATCTGATTCCCCGCCTCTGTTTCCCCGCCTCTGATTCCCCGCCTCTGTTTTCCCATATCTGATTCCCCGCCTCTGATTCCCAACTATGATTCCCCGCCTCTGATTCCCCAGCTCTGATTCCCTGCCTCTGATTCCCCGCGTTCTATTCCCTGCCTCTGATTCCCCGCCTGTGATTCCCCATCTCTGATTCACCACCTCTGATTCCCCACCTCTGATTCCCCATATCTAATTCCCCGCCTCTGTTTGCCCGCCTCTGATTCCCCGCCTCTGTTTCCCCATATCTGATTCCCCGCCACTGAATCCCCAACTCTGATTCCCTGCCTCTGATTCCCCAGCTCTGATTCCCCGCCTTTGATTCCCCCCGTCTGATTCCCAGCCTCTGAATCCCCGTGTCTGATATCCTGCCTCTGATTCCCCGCCTCTGATTCCCCATCTCAGATTCACCGCCTCTGATTCCCCACCTCTGATTCCCCATCTCTGATTCCGCACATCCGATTCCCTCCCTCTGATTCCCCGACTCTGATTCCCCACCTCTGATTCCCCAGCTCTGATTCCCCGCCTCCGATTCCCCAACTCTGATTCCCCGCCTCTGATTCCCCGCCTCTGTTTCCCCATATCTAAGTCCCCGCCTCTGATTCCCCAACTCTGATTCCCCACCTCTGATTCCCCAGCTCTGATTACCCAGCTCTGATTCCCCATATCTAATTCCCTGCCTCTGTTTCCCCGCCTCTGATTCCCCGCCACTGTTTCCCCGTGTCTGATTTCCTGCCTCTGATTCCCCACCTCTTATTACCCATGTCTAATTCACCGCCTCTGATTCCCCACCTCTGATTCCCCATCTCTGATTCCGCACATCCGATTCCCAGCCTCTGATTCCCCATCTCTGATTCCCCGCCTCTGATTCCCCAACTCTGATTCCCCACCTCTGATTCCCGAGCTCTGATTTCCCGCCTCTGATTCCCCGTGTTTGATTCCCTGCCTCTGATTCCCCGCCTCTGATTCCCCATCTCTGATTCACTGCCTTTGATTCGCCACCTCTGATTCCCCATATCTGATTCCTCGCCTCTCTTTTCCCCGCATCTGATTTCCCGCCTCTGATTCCCCATATCTCATTCCCCGCCTCTGATTCCCCATCTCTGATTCCCGGACTCTGATTCCCCACCTCTGATTCCCCGCCTCTGATTCCCCGCATCCGATTCCCCATATCTGATTCCCCGCCTCTGATTCCCAACTATGATTCCCCGCCTCTGATTCCCCAGCTCTGATTCCCAGCCTCTGAATCCCCGTGTCTGATATCCTGCCTCTGATTCCCCGCCTCTGATTCCCCATCTCAGATTCACCGCCTCTGATTCCCCACCTCTGATTCCCCATCTCTGATTCCGCACATCCGATTCCCTGCCTCTGATTCCCCGCCTCTGATTCCCCAACTTTGATTCCCCACCTCTGATTCCCCAGCTCTGATTCCCCGCCTCTGATTCCCCGCATCTGATTCCCCACCTCTGATTCCCCAGCTCTGATTCCCCGCCTCTGATTCCCCAACTCTGATTCCCCACCTCTGATTCCCCAGCTCTGATTACCCACCTCTGATTCCCCATATCTAATTCCCAGCCTCTGTTTCCCCGCCTCTGATTCCCCGCCACTGTTTCCCCATATCTGATTCTCCGCCTCTGAATCCCCAACTCTGATTCCCTGCATCTAATTCCCCAGTTCTGATTCCCCGCCTCTGATTCCCCGTGTCTGATTTCCTGCCTCTGTTTCCCCGCCTCTGATTCCCCGCCTCTGTTTCCCCATATCTGATTCCCCGCCTCTGTTTCCCCACCTCTGATTCCCCGCCTCTGATTCCCCGTGTCTGATTTCCTGCCTCTGATTCCCCGCCTCTGATTACCCATGTCTGATTCACCGCCTCTGATTCCCCACCTCTGATTCCCCATCTCTGATTCCGCACATCCGATTCCCAGCCTCTGATTCCCCATCTCTGATTCCCCGCCTCTGATTCCCCAACTCTGATTCCCCACCTCTGATTCCCCAGCTCTGATTCCCCGCCTCTGATTCCCCGTGTTTGATTCCCTGCCTCTGATTCCCCGCCTCTGATTCCCCATCTCTGATTCCCGGACTCTGATTCCCCACCTCTGATTCCCGGCCTCTGATTCGCTGCTTCTGATTCTGATTCCCTGCCTCTGATTCCCCATCTCTGATTCCGCACATCTAATTCCCCGCCTCTGTTTCCCCGCCTCTGATTCCCCGCCTCTGTTTCCCCATATCTAAGTCCCCGCCTCTGATTCCCCAACTTTGTTTCCCCACCTCTGATTCCCCAGCTCTGATTCCCCGCCTCTGATTCCCCGCATATGATTCCCCACCTCTGATTCCCCAGCTCTGATTCCCCGCCTCTGATTCCCCAACTCTGATTCCCCGCCTCTGATTCCCCGCCTCTGTTTCCCCATATCTGATTCCCCATCTCTGATTCCGCACATCCGATTCCCTGCCTCTGATTCCCCGCCTCTGATTCCCCAACTTTGATTCCCCACCTCTGATTCCCCAGCTCTGATTCCCCGCCTCTGATACCCCGCATCTGATTCCCCACCTCTGATTCCCCAGCTCTGATTCCCCGCCTCTGATTCCCCAACTCTGATTCCCCACCTCTGATTCCCCAGCTCTGATTACCCACCTCTGATTCCCCATATCTAATTCCCAGCCTCTGTTTCCCCGCCTCTGATTCCCCGCCACTGTTTCCCCATATCAGATTCTCCGCCTCTGAATCCCCAACTCTGATTCCCTGCATCTAATTCCCCAGCTCTGATTCCCCGCCTCTGATTCCCCGTGTCTGATTTCCTGCCTCTGATTCCCCGCCTCTGATTACCCATGTCTGATTCACCGCCTCTGTTTCCCCGCCTCTGATTCCCCGCCTCTGTTTCCCCATATCTAATTCCCCACCTCTGATGCACCAACTCTGATTCCCCGCCTCTGATTCCCCAGCTCTGATTCCCCGCCTCTGATTCCCAACTATGATTCCCCGCCTCTGATTCCCCAGCTCTGATTCCCTGCCTCTGATTCCCCGCGTTCTATTCCCTGCCTCTGATTCCCCGCCTGTGATTCCCCACCTCTGATTCCCCATATCTAATTCCCCGCCTCTGTTTGCCCGCCTCTGATTCCCCGCCTCTGTTTCCCCATATCTGATTCCCCGCCACTGAATCCCCAACTCTGATTCCCTGCCTCTGATTCCCCAGCTCTGATTCCCCGCCTTTGATTCCCCCCGTCTGATTCCCAGCCTCTGAATCCCCGTGTCTGATATCCTGCCTCTGATTCCCCGCCTCTGATTCCCCATCTCAGATTCACCGCCTCTGATTCCCCACCTCTGATTCCCCATCTCTGATTCAGCACATCCGATTCCCTGCCTCTGATTCCCCGACTCTGATTCCCCACCTCTGATTCCCCAGCTCTGATTCCCCGCCTCTGATTCCCCAACTCTGATTCCCCGCCTCTGATTCCCCACCTCTGTTTCCCCATATCTAAGTCCCCGCCTCTGATTCCCCAACTCTGATTCCCCACCTCTGATTCCCCAGCTCTGATTACCCACCTCTGATTCCCCATATCTAATTCCCTGCCTCTGTTTCCCCGCCTCTGATTCCCCGCCACTGTTTCCCCATATCTGATTCTCCGCCTCTGAATCCCCAACTCTGATTCCCTGCATCTAATTCCCCAGCTCTGATTCCCCGCCTCTGATTCCCCGTGTCTGATTTCCTGCCTCTGATTCCCCGCCTCTGATTACCCATGTCTAATTCACCGCCTCTGATTCCCCACCTCTGATTCCCCATCTCTGATTCCGCACATCCGATTCCCAGCCTCTGATTCCCCATCTCTGATTCCCCGCCTCTGATTCCCCAACTCTGATTCCCCACCTCTGATTCCCCAGCTCTGATTCCCCGCCTCTGATTCCCCGTGTTTGATTCCCTGCCTCTGATTCCCCGCCTCTGATTCCCCAGCTCTGATTCCCCGCCTCTGATTCCCCGTGTTTGATTCCTCGCCTCTGTTTCCCCGCCTCTGATTTCCCGCCTCTGATTCGCCATATCTCATTCCCCGCCTCTGATTCCCCATCTCTGATTCCCGGACTCTGATTCCCCACCTCTGGTTCCCGGCCTCTGATTCGCTGCTTCTGATTCTGATTGCCTGCCTCTGATTCCCCATCTCTGATTCCGCACATCTAATTCCCCGCCTCTGTTTCCCCGCCTCTGATTCCCCGCCTCTGTTTCCCCATATCTAAGTCCCCGCCTCTGATTCCCCAACTTTGATTCCCCACCTCTGATTCCCCGGCTCTGATTCCCCGCCTCTGATTCCCCGCATCTGATTCCCTGCATCTGATTCCCAGCCTCTGATTCCCTTCCTCTGATTCCCAAACTCTGATTCCCCACCTCTGATTCCCCATATCTGATTCCCCGCCTCTGTTTCCCCGCCTCTGATTCCCCGCCTCTGTTTCCCCATATCTGATTCCCCGCCTCTGTTTCCCCACCTCTGATTCCCCGCCTCTGATTCCCCATATCTGATTCCCCGCCTCTGTTTCCACACCTCTGATTCCCCGCCTCTGATTACCCATGTCTGATTCACCGCCTCTGATTCCCCACCTCTGATTCCCCATCTCTGATTCCGCACATCCGATTCCCAGCCTCTGATTCCCCATCTCTGATTCCCCGCCTCTGATTCCCCAACTCTGATTCCCCACCTCTGATTCCCCAGCTCTGATTCCCCGCATCTGATTCCCCGTGTTTGATTCCCTGCCTCTGATTCCCCGCCTCTGATTCCCCATCTCTGATTCACCGCCTTTGATTCGCCACCTCTGATTCCCCATATCTGATTCCTCGCCTCTGTTTCCCCGCCTCTGATTTCCCGCCTCTGATTCCCCATATCTCATTCCCCGCCTCTGATTCCCCATCTCTGATTCCCGGACTCTGATTCCCCACCTCTGATTCCCGGCCTCTGATTCGCTGCTTCTGATTCTGATTCCCTGCCTCTGATTCCCCATCTCTGATTCCGCACATCTAATTCCCCGCCTCTGTTTCCCCGCCTCTGATTCCCCGCCTCTGTTTCCCCATATCTAAGTCCCCGCCTCTGATTCCCCAACTTTGATTCCCCACCTCTGATTCCCCAGCTCTGATTCCCCGCCTCTGATTCCCCGCATCTGATTCCCCACCTCTGATTCCCCAGCTCTGATTCCCCGCCTCTGATTCCCCAACTCTGATTCCCCGCCTCTGATTCCCCGCCTCTGTTTCCCCATATCTGATTCCCCATCTCTGATTCCGCACATCCGATTCCCTGCCTCTGATTCCCCGCCTCTGATTCCCCAACTTTGATTCCCCACCTCTGATTCCCCACCTCTGATTCCCCACCTCTGATTCCCCGCATCTGATTCCCCACCTCTGATTCACCAGCTCTGATTCCCCGCCTCTGATTCCCCAACTCTGATTCCCCACCTCTGATTCCCCAGCTCTGATTACCCACCTCTGATTCCCCATATCTAATTCCCAGCCTCTGTTTCACCGCCTCTGATTCCCCAACTTTGATTCCCCACCTCTGATTCCCCAACTCTGATTCCCTGCATCTAATTCCCCAGCTCTGATTCCCCGCCTCTGATTCTTCGTGTCTGATTTCCAGCCTCTGATTCCCCGCCTCTGATTACCCATGTCTGATTCACCGCCTCTGTTTCCCCGCCTCTGATTCCCCGCCTCTGTTTCCCCATATCTAATTCCCCACCTCTGATGCACCAACTCTGATTCCCCGCCTCTGATTCCCCAGCTCTGATTCCCCGCCTCTGATTCCCCGCATCCGATTCCGCATATCTGATTCCACGCCTCTGTTTCCCCGCCTCTGATTCCCCGCGTCTGTTTCCCCATATCTGATTCCCCGCCTCTGATTCCCAACTATGATTCCACGCCTCTGTTTCCCCGCCTCTGATTCCCCGCCTCTGTTTCCCCATATCTGATTCCCCGCCTCTGATTCCCAACTATGATTCCCCGCCTCTGATACCCCAACTCTGATTCCCCACCTCTGATTCCCCAGCTCTGATTCCCCGCCTCTGATTCCCCAACTCTGATTCCCCACCTCTGATTCCCCAGCTCTGATTACCCACCTCTGATTCCCCATATCTAATTCCCAGCCTCTGTTTCCCCGCCTCTGATTCCCCGCCACTGTTTCCCCATATCTGATTCTCCGCCTCTGAATCCCCAACTCTGATTCCCTGCATCTAATTCCCCAGCTCTGATTCCCCGCCTCTGTTTCCCCATATCTAATTCCCCACCTCTGATGCACCAACTCTGATTCCCCGCCTCTGATTCCCCAGCTCTGATTCCCCGCCTCTGATTCCCCGCATCCGATTCCCCATATCTGATTCCACGCCTCTGTTTCCCCGCCTCTGATTCCCCGCCTCTGTTTCCCCATATCTGATTCCCCGCCTCTGATTCCCAACTATGATTCCCCGCCTCTGATTCCCCAGCTCTGATTCCCAGCCTCTGAATCCCCGTGTCTGATATCCTGCCTCTGATTCCCCGCCTCTGATTCCCCATCTCAGATTCACCGCCTCTGATTCCCCACCTCTGATTCCCCATCTCTGATTCCGCACATCCGATTCCCTGCCTCTGATTCCCCGCCTCTGATTCCCCAACTTTGATTCCCCGCCTCTGATTCCCCGCATCTGATTCCCCACCTCTGATTCCCCAGCTCTGATTCCCCGCCTCTGATTCCCCAACTCTGATTCCCCACCTCTGATTCCCCAGCTCTGATTACCCACCTCTGATTCCCCATATCTAATTCCCAGCCTCTGTTTCCCCGCCTCTGATTCCCCGCCACTGTTTCCCCATATCTGATTCTCCGCCTCTGAATCCCCAACTCTGATTCCCTGCATCTAATTCCCCAGCTCTGATACCCCGCCTCTGATTCCCCGTGTCTGATTTCCTGCCTCTGATTCCCCGCCTCTGATTACCCATGTCTGATTCACCGCCTCTGTTTCCCCGCCTCTGATTCCCCGCCTCTGTTTCCCCATATCTAATTCCCCACCTCTGATGCACCAACTCTGATTCCCCGCCTCTGATTACCCGCATCCGATTCCCCATATCTGATTCCCCGCCTCTGTTTCCCCGCCTCTGATTCCCCGCCTCTGTTTCCCCATATCTGATTCCCCGCCTCTGATTCCCAACTATGATTCCCCGCCTCTGATTCCCCAGCTCTGATTCCCTGCCTCTGATTCCCCGCGTTCTATTCCCTGCCTCTGATTCCCCGCCTGTGATTCCCTATCTCTGATTCACCACCTCTGATTCCCCACCTCTGATTCCCCATATCTAATTCTCTGCCTCTGTTTGCCCGCCTCTGATTCCCCGCCTCTGTTTCCCCATATCTGATTCCCCGCCACTGAATCCCCAACTCTGATTCCCTGCCTCTGATTCCCCAGCTCTGATTCCCCGCCTTTGATTCCCCTCGTCTGATTCCCAGCCTCTGAATCCCCGTGTCTGATATCCTGCCTCTGATTCCCCGCCTCTGATTCCCCATCTCAGATTCACCGCCTCTGATTCCCCACCTCTGATTCCCCATCTCTGATTCCGCACATCCGATTCCCTGCCTCTGATTCCCCGACTCTGATTCCCCACCTCTGATTCCCCAGCTCTGATTCCCCGCCTCTGATTCCCCAACTCTGATTCCCCGCCTCTGATTCCCCACCTCTGTTTCCCCATATCTAAGTCCCCGCCTCTGATTCCCCAACTCTGATTCCCCACCTCTGATTCCCCAGCTCTGATTACCCACCTCTGATTCCCCATATCTAATTCCCTGCCTCTGTTTCCCCGCCTCTGATTCCCCGCCACTGTTTCCCCATATCTGATTCTCCGCCTCTGAATCCCCAACTCTGATTCCCTGCATCTAATTCCCCAGCTCTGATTCCCCGCCTCTGATTCCCCGTGTCTGATTTCCTGCCTCTGATTCCCCGCCTCTGATTACCCATGTCTAATTCACCGCCTCTGATTCCCCACCTCTGATTCCCCATCTCTGATTCCGCACATCCGATTCCCAGCCTCTGATTCCCCATCTCTGATTCCCCGCCTCTGATTCCCCAACTCTGATTCCCCACCTCTGATTCCCCAGCTCTGATTCCCCGCCTCTGATTCCCCGTGTTTGATTCCCTGCCTCTGATTCCCCGCCTCTGATTCCCCAGCTCTGATTCCCCGCCTCTGATTCCCCGTGTTTGATTCCTCGCCTCTGTTTCCCCGCCTCTGATTTCCCGCCTCTGATTCGCCATATCTCATTCCCCGCCTCTGATTCCCCATCTCTGATTCCCGGACTCTGATTCCCCACCTCTGGTTCCCGGCCTCTGATTCGCTGCTTCTGATTCTGATTGCCTGCCTCTGATTCCCCATCTCTGATTCCGCACATCTAATTCCCCGCCTCTGTTTCCCCGCCTCTGATTCCCCGCCTCTGTTTCCCCATATCTAAGTCCCCGCCTCTGATTCCCCAACTTTGATTCCCCACCTCTGATTCCCCAGCTCTGATTCCCCGCCTCTGATTCCCCGCATCTGATTCCCTGCATCTGATTCCCAGCCTCTGATTCCCTTCCTCTGATTCCCAAACTCTGATTCCCCACCTCTGATTCCCCATATCTGATTCCCCGCCTCTGTTTCCCCGCCTCTGATTCCCCGCCTCTGTTTCCCCATATCTGATTCCCCGCCTCTGTTTCCCCACCTCTGATTCCCCGCCTCTGATTCCCCATATCTGATTCCCCGCCTCTGTTTCCCCACCTCTGATTCCCCGCCTCTGATTACCCATGTCTGATTCACCGCCTCTGATTCCCCACCTCTGATTCCCCATCTCTGATTCCGCACATCCGATTCCCAGCCTCTGATTCCCCATCTCTGATTCCCCGCCTCTGATTCCCCAACTCTGATTCCCCACCTCTGATTCCCCAGCTCTGATTCCCCGCATCTGATTCCCCGTGTTTGAGTCCCTGCCTCTGATTCCCCGCCTCTGATTCCCCATCTCTGATTCACCGCCTTTGATTCGCCACCTCTGATTCCCCATATCTGATTCCTCGCCTCTGTTTCCCCGCCTCTGATTTCCCGCCACTGATTCCCCATATCTCATTCCCCGCCTCTGATTCCCCATCTCTGATTCCCGGACTCTGATTCCCCACCTCTGATTCCCGGCCTCTGATTCGCTGCTTCTGATTCTGATTCCCTGCCTCTGATTCCCCATCTCTGATTCCGCACATCTAATTCCCCGCCTCTGTTTCCCCGCCTCTGATTCCCCGCCTCTGTTTCCCCATATCTAAGTCCCCGCCTCTGATTCCCCAACTTTGATTCCCCACCTCTGATTCCCCAGCTCTGATTCCCCGCCTCTGATTCCCCGCATCTGATTCCCCACCTCTGATTCCCCAGCTCTGATTCCCCGCCTCTGATTCCCCAACTCTGATTCCCCGCCTCTGATTCCCCGCCTCTGTTTCCCCATATCTGATTCCCCATCTCTGATTCCGCACATCCGATTCCCTGCCTCTGATTCCCCGCCTCTGATTCCCCAACTTTGATTCCCCACCTCTGATTCCCCACCTCTGATTCCCCACCTCTGATTCCCCGCATCTGATTCCCCACCTCTGATTCCCCAGCTCTGATTCCCCGCCTCTGATTCCCCAACTCTGATTCCCCACCTCTGATTCCCCAGCTCTGATTACCCACCTCTGATTCCCCATATCTAATTCCCAGCCTCTGTTTCCCCGCCTCTGATTCCCCAACTTTGATTCCCCACCTCTGATTCCCCAACTCTGATTCCCTGCATCTAATTCCCCAGCTCTGATTCCCCGCCTCTGATTCTTCATGTCTGATTTCCTGCCTCTGATTCCCCGCCTCTGATTACCCATGTCTGATTCACCGCCTCTGTTTCCCCGCCTCTGATTCCCCGCCTCTGTTTCCCCATATCTAATTCCCCACCTCTGATGCACCAACTCTGATTCCCCGCCTCTGATTCCCCAGCTCTGATTCCCCGCCTCTGATTCCCCGCATCCGATTCCGCATATCTGATTCCACGCCTCTGTTTCCCCGCCTCTGATTCCCCGCCTCTGTTTCCCCATATCTGATTCCCCGCCTCTGATTCCCAACTATGATTCCACGCCTCTGTTTCCCCGCTTCTGATTCCCCGCCTCTGTTTCCCCATATCTGATTCCCCGCCTCTGATTCCCAACTATGATTCCCCGCCTCTGATACCCCAACTCTGATTCCCCACCTCTGATTCCCCAGCTCTGATTCCCCGCCTCTGATTCCCCAACTCTGATTCCCCACCTCTGATTCCCCAGCTCTGATTACCCACCTCTGATTCCCCATATCTAATTCCCAGCCTCTGTTTCCCCGCCTCTGATTCCCCGCCACTGTTTCCCCATATCTGATTCTCCGCCTCTGAATCCCCAACTCTGATTCCCTGCATCTAATTCCCCAGCTCTGATTCCCCGCCTCTGTTTCCCCATATCTAATTCCCCACCTCTGATGCACCAACTCTGATTCCCCGCCTCTGATTCCCCAGCTCTGATTCCCCGCCTCTGATTCCCCGCATCCGATTCCCCATATCTGATTCCACGCCTCTGTTTCCCCGCCTCTGATTCCCCGCCTCTGTTTCCCCATATCTGATTCCCCGCCTCTGATTTCCAACTATGATTCCCCGCCTCTGATTCCCCAGCTCTGATTCCCAGCCTCTGAATCCCCGTGTCTGATATCCTGCCTCTGATTCCCCGCCTCTGATTCCCCATCTCAGATTCACCGCCTCTGATTCCCCACCTCTGATTCCCCATCTCTGATTCCGCACATCCGATTCCCTGCCTCTGATTCCCCGCCTCTGATTCCCCAACTTTGATTCCCCGCCTCTGATTCCCCGCATCTGATTCCCCACCTCTGATTCCCCAGCTCTGATTCCCCGCCTCTGATTCCCCAACTCTGATTCCCCACCTCTGATTCCCCAGCTCTGATTACCCACCTCTGATTCCCCATATCTAATTCCCAGCCTCTGTTTCCCCGCCTCTGATTCCCCGCCACTGTTTCCCCATATCTGATTCTCCGCCTCTGAATCCCCAACTCCGATTCCCTGCATCTAATTCCCCAGCTCTGATACCCCGCCTCTGATTCCCCGTGTCTGATTTCCTGCCTCTGATTCCCCGCCTCTGATTACCCATGTCTGATTCACCGCCTCTGTTTCCCCGCCTCTGATTCCCCGCCTCTGTTTCCCCATATCTAATTCCCCACCTCTGATGCACCAACTCTGATTCCCCGCCTCTGATTACCCGCATCCGATTCCCCATATCTGATTCCCCGCCTCTGTTTCCCCGCCTCTGATTCCCCGCCTCTGTTTCCCCATATCTGATTCCCCGCCTCTGATTCCCAACTATGATTCCCCGCCTCTGATTCCCCAGCTCTGATTCCCTGCCTCTGATTCCCCGCGTTCTATTCCCTGCCTCTGATTCCCCGCCTGTGATTCCCTATCTCTGATTCACCACCTCTGATTCCCCACCTCTGATTCCCCATATCTAATTCTCTGCCTCTGTTTGCCCGCCTCTGATTCCCCGCCTCTGTTTCCCCATATCTGATTCCCCGCCACTGAATCCCCAACTCTGATTCCCTGCCTCTGATTCCCCAGCTCTGATTCCCCGCCTTTGATTCCCCTCGTCTGATTCCCAGCCTCTGAATCCCCGTGTCTGATATCCTGCCTCTGATTCCCCGCCTCTGATTCCCCATCTCAGATTCACCGCCTCTGATTCCCCACCTCTGATTCCCCATCTCTGATTCCGCACATCCGATTCCCTGCCTCTGATTCCCCGACTCTGATTCCCCACCTCTGATTCCCCAGCTCTGATTCCCCGCCTCTGATTCCCCAACTCTGATTCCCTGCCTCTGATTCCCCGCCTCTGTTACCCCATATCTAAGTCCCCGCCTCTGATTCCCCAACTCTGATTCCCCACCTCTGATTACCCACCTCTGATTCCCCTAATCTAATTCCCTGCCTCTTTTTCCCCGCCTCTGATTCCCCGCCACTGTTTCCCCATATCTGATTCTCCGCCTCTGAATCCCCAACTCTGATTCCCTGCATCTAATTCCCCAGCTCTGATTCCCCGCCTCTGATTCCCCGTGTCTGATTTCCTGCCTCCGATTCCCCGCATCTGATTAACCATGTCTAATTCACCGCCTCTGATTCCACACCTCTGATTCCCCATCTCTGATTCCGCACATCCGATTCCCAGCCTCTGATTCCCCATCTCTGATTCCCCGCCTCTGATTCCCCAACTCTGATTCCCCACCTCTGATTCCCCAGCTCTGATTCCCCTCCTCTGATTCCCCGTGTTTGATTCCCTGCCTCTGATTCCCCGCCTCTGATTCCCCATCTCTGATTCACCGCCTTTGATTCGCCACCTCTGATTCCCCATATCTGATTCCTCGCCTCTGTTTCCCCGCCTCTGATTTCCCGCCTCTGATACCCCATATCTCATTCCCCGCCTCTGATTCCCCATCTCTGATTCCCGGACTCTGATTCCCCACCTCTGATTCCCGGCCTCTGATTCGCTGCTTCTGATTCTGATCCCCTGCCTCTGATTCCCCATCTCTGATTCCGCACATCTAATTCCCCGCCTCTGTTTCCCCGCCTCTGATTCCCTGCCTCTGATTCCCCATCTCTGATTCCGCACATCTAATTCCCCGCCTCTGTTTCCCCACCTCTGATTCCCCGCCTCTGTTTCCCCATATCTAAGTCCCCGCCTCTGATTCCCCAACTTTGATTCCCCACCTCTGATTCCCCAGCTCTGATTCCCCGCCTCTGATTCCCCGCATCTGATTCCCTGCATCTGATTCCCAGCCTCTGATTCCCTGCCTCTGATTCCCAAACTCTGATTCCCCACCTCTGATTCCCCATATCTGATTCCCAGCCTCTGTTTCCCCGCCTCTGATTCCCCGCCTCTGTTTCCCCATATCTTATTCCCCACCTCTGTTTCCCCGCCTCTGATTCCCCGCCTCTGATTCCCCGTGTCTGATTTCCTGCCTCTGATTCCCCGCTTCTGATTACCCATGTCTGATTCACCGCCTCTGATTCCCCACCTCTGATTCCCCATCTCTGATTCCGCACATCCGATTCCCAGCCTCTGATTCCCCATCTCTGATTCCCCGCCTCTGATTCCCCAACTCTGATTCCCCACCTCTGATTCCCCAGCTCTGATTCCCCGCCTCTGAATCCCCGTGTTTGATTCCCTGCCTCTGATTCCCCGCCTCTGATTCCCCATCTCTGATTCACAGCCTTTGATTCGCCACCTCTGATTCCCCATATCTGATTCCTCGCCTCTGTTTCCCCGCCTCTGATTTCCCGCCTCTGATTCCCCATATCTCATTCCCCGCCTCTGATTCCCCATCTCTGATTCCCGGACTCTGATTCCCCACCTCTGATTCCCGGCCTCTGATTCGCTGCTTCTGATTCTGATTCCCTGCCTCTGATTCCCCATCTCTGATTCCGCACATCTAATTCCCCGCCTCTGTTTCCCCGCCTCTGATTCCCCGCCTCTGTTTCCCCATATCTAAGTCCCCACTCTGATTCCCCAACTTTGATTCCCCACCTCTGATTCCCCAGCTCTGATTCCCCGCCTCTGATTCCCCGCATCTGATTCCCTGCATCTGATTCCCAGCCTCTGATTCCCTGCCTCTGATTCCCAAACTCTGATTCCCCACCTCTGATTCCCGGCCTCTGATTCCGCACATCTAATTCCCTGCCTCTGATTCCCCACCTCTGATTCCCCATATCTGATTCCCCGCCTCTTTTTCCCCGCCTCTGATTCCCCGCCTCTGTTTCCCCATATCTAAGTCCCCGCCTCTGATTCCCCAACTTTGATTCCCCACCTCTGATTCCCCAGCTCTTATTGCCCGCCTCTGATTCCCCGCATCTGATTCCCTCCATCTGATTACCAGCCTCTGATTCCCTGCCTCTGATTCCCAAACTCTGATTCCCCACCTCTGATTCCCCATATCTGATTCCCCGCCTCTGTTTTCCCGCCTCTGATTCCCCGCCTCTGTTTCCCCATATCTGATTCCCCGCCTCTATTTGCCCGCCTCTGATTCCCCGCCTCTGTTTCCCCATATCTGATTACCCGCCTCTGAATCCCCAACTCTGATTCCCTGCCTCTAATTTCCCAGCTCTGATTCCCCGCCTCTGATTCCCCGTGTCTGATTTCCTGCCTCTGATTCCCCGCCTCTGATTACCCATGTCTGATTCACCGCCTCTGATTCCCCACCTCTGATTCCCCATCTCTGATTCCGCACATCCGATTCACTGCCTCTGATTCCCCAGCTCTGATTCCCCGCCTCTGATTCCCCGCGTCTTATTCCCTGCTTCTGATTCAGATTCCCTGCCTCTGATTCCCCATTTCTGATTCTGCACATCTGATTCCCTGCCTCTGATTCCCCACCTCTGATTCCCCATATCTGATTCCCCGCCTCTGAATCCCCATCTCTGATTCCCGGACTCTGATTACCCACCTCTGATTCCCGGCCTCTTATTACCAGCATCTGATTCCAGGCCTCTGATTCCCGGCCTCTGATTCCCCGCCTCTGTTTCCCCATATCTAATTCCCCACCTCTGATGCACCAACTCTGATTCCCCGCCTCTGATTCCCCGCCTCTGATTCCCCGCCTCTGTTTCCTCATATCAAATTCCCCACCTCTGATGCACCAACTCTGATTCCCCGCCTCTGATTCCCCAGCTCTGATTCCCCGCCTCTGATTCCCCGCATCCGATTCCCCATATCTGATTCCCCGCCTCTGTTTCCCCGCCTCTGATTCCCCGCCTCTGTTTCCCCATATCTGATTCCCCGCCTCTGATTCCCAACTATGATTCCCCGCCTCTGATTCCCCAGCTCTGATTCACTGCCTCTGATTCCCCGCGTTCTATTCCCTGCCTCTGATTCCCCGCCTGTGATTCCCCATCTCTGATTCACCACCTCTGATTCCCCACCTCTGATTCCCCATATCTAATTCCCCGCCTCTGTTTGCCCGCCTCTGATTCCCCGCCTCTGTTTCCCCATATCTGATTCCCCGCCACTGAATCCCAACTCTGATTCCCTGCCTCTGATTCCCCAGCTCTGATTCCCCGCCTTTGATTCCCCCCGTCTGATTCCCAGCCTCTGAATCCCCGTGTCTGATATCCTGCCTCTGATTCCCCGCCTCTGATTCCCCATCTCAGATTCACCGCCTCTGATTCCCCACCTCTGATTCCCCATCTCTGATTCCGCACATCCGATTCCCTGCCTCTGATTCCCCGACTCTGATTCCCCACCTCTGATTCCCCAGCTCTGATTCCCCGCCTCTGATTCCCCAACTCTGATTCCCCGCCTCTGATTCCCCGCCTCTGTTTCCCCATATCTAAGTCCCCGCCTCTGATTCCCCAACTCTGATTCCCCACCTCTGATTCCCCAGCTCTGATTACCCACCTCTGATTCCCCATATCTAATTCCCAGCCTCTGTTTCCCCGCCTCTGATTCCCCGCCACTGTTTCCCCATATCTGATTCTCCGCCTCTGAATCCCCAACTCTGATTCCCTGCATCTAATTCCCCAGCTCTGATTCCCCGCCTCTGATTCCCCGTGTCTGATTTCCTGCCTCTGATTCCCCGCCTCTGATTACCCATGTCTGATTCACCGCCTCTGATTCCCCAGCTCTGATTCCCCATATCTGATTCCTCGCCTCTGTTTCCCCGCCTCTGATTTCCCGCCTCTGATTCCCCATATCTCATTCCCCGCCTCTGATTCCCCATCTCTGATTCCCGGACTCTGATTCCCCACCTCTGATTCCCGGCCTCTGATTCGCTGCTTCTGATTCTGATTCCCTGCCTCTGATTCCCCATCTCTGATTCCGCACATCTAATTCCCCGCCTCTGTTTCCCCACCTCTGATTCCCCGCCTCTGTTTCCCCATATCTAAGTCCCCGCCTCTGATTCCCCAACTTTGATTCCCCACCTCTGATTCCCCAGCTCTGATTCCCCGCCTCTGATTCCCCGCATCTGATTCCCTGCATCTGATTCCCAGCCTCTGATTCCCTGCCTCTGATTCCCAAACTCTGATTCCCCACCTCTGATTCCCCATATCTGATTCCCCGCCTCTGTTTCCCCGCCTCTGATTCCCCGCCTCTGTTTCCCCATATCTGATTCCCCGCCTCTATTTGCCCGCCTCTGATTCCCCGCCTCTGTTTCCCCATATCTGATTACCCGCCTCTGAATCCCCAACTCTGATTCCCTGCCTCTAATTTCCAGCTCTGATTCCCCGCCTCTGATTCCCCATCTCTGATTCTGCACATCTGATTCCCTGCCTCTGATTCCCCACCTCTGATTCGCCATATCTGATTCCCCGCCTCTGTTTCCCTGCCTCTGATTCCCCGCCTCTGTTTCCCCATATCTAAGTCCCCGCCTCTGATTCCCCAACTCTGATTCCCCACCTCTGATTCCCCAGCTCTGATTCCCCGCCTCTGATTCCCCGCATCTGATTCCCTGCATCTGATTCCCAGCCTCTGATTCCCTGCCTCTGATTCCCTGCATCTGATTCCCAGCCTCTGATTCCCTGCCTCTGATTCCCAACCTCTGATTCCCCACCTCTGATTCCCCATATCTGATTCCCCAACTCTGATTCCCCACCTCTGATTCCCCAGCTCTGAATCCCCGCATCTGATTCCCTGCGTCTGATTACCGGCCTCTGATTCCCCGCTCTGATTCCCCATCTCTGATTCACAACCTCTGATTCCCCATCTCTGATTCCCGGACTCTGATTCCCCACCTCTGATTCCCGGCCTCTGATTCGCTGCTTCTGATTCTGATCCCCTGCCTCTGATTCCCCATCTCTGATTCCGCACATCTAATTCCCCGCCTCTGTTTCCCCGCCTCTGATTCCCCGCCTCTGTTTCCCCATATCTAAGTCCCCGCCTCTGATTCCCCAACTTTGATTCCCCACCTCTGATTCCCCAGCTCTGATTCCCCGCCTCTGATTCCCCGCATCTGATTCCCTGCATCTGATTCCCAGCCTCTGATTCCCTGCCTCTGATTCCCAAACTCTGATTCCCCACCTCTGATTCCCCATATCTGATTCCCCGCCTCTGTTTCCCCGCCTCTGATTCCCCGCCTCTGTTTCCCCATATCTTATTCCCCGCCTCTGTTTCCCCGCCTCTGATTCCCCGCCTCTGATTCCCCGTGTCTGATTTCCTGCCTCTGATTCCCCGCTTCTGATTACCCATGTCTGATTCACCGCCTCTGATTCCCCACCTCTGATTCCCCATCTCTGATTCCGCACATCCGATTCCCAGCCTCTGATTCCCCATCTCTGATTCCCCGCCTCTGATTCCCCAACTCTGATTCCCCACCTCTGATTCCCCAGCTCTGACTCCCCGCCTCTGAATCCCCGTGTTTGATTCCCAGCCTCTGATTCCCCGCCTCTGATTCCCCATATCTGATTCCTCGCCTCTGTTTCCCCGCCTCTGATTTCCCGCCTCTGATTCCCCATATCTCATTCCCCGCCTCTGATTCCCCATCTCTGATTCCCGGACTCTGATTCCCCACCTCTGATTCCCGGCCTCTGATTCGCTGCTTCTGATTCTGATTCCCTGCCTCTGATTCCCCATCTCTGATTCCGCACATCTAATTCCCCGCCTCTGTTTCCCCGCCTCTGATTCCCCGCCTCTGTTTCCCCATATCTAAGTCCCCACTCTGATTCCCCAACTTTGATTCCCCACCTCTGATTCCCCAGCTCTGATTCCCCGCCTCTGATTCCCCGCATCTGATTCCCTGCATCTGATTCCCAGCCTCTGATTCCCTGCCTCTGATTCCCAAACTCTGATTCCCCACCTCTGATTCCCGGCCTCTGATTCCGCACATCTAATTCCCTGCCTCTGATTCCCCACCTCTGATTCCCCATATCTGATTCCCCGCCTCTGTTTCCCCGCCTCTGATTCCCCGCCTCTGTTTCCCCATATCTAAGTCCCCGCCTCTGATTCCCCAACTTTGATTCCCCACCTCTGATTCCCCAGCTCTTATTGCCCGCCTCTGATTCCCCGCATCTGATTCCCTCCATCTGATTACCAGCCTCTGATTCCCTGCCTCTGATTCCCAAACTCTGATTCCCCACCTCTGATTCCCCATATCTGATTCCCCGCCTCTGTTTTCCCGCCTCTGATTCCCCGCCTCTGTTTCCCCATATCTGATTCCCCGCCTCTATTTGCCCGCCTCTGATTCCCCGCCTCTGTTTCCCCATATCTGATTACCCGCCTCTGAATCCCCAACTCTGATTCCCTGCCTCTAATTTCCCAGCTCTGATTCCCCGCCTCTGATTCCCCGTGTCTGATTTCCTGCCTCTGATTCCCCGCCTCTGATTACACATGTCTGATTCACCGCCTCTGATTCCCCACCTCTGATTCCCCATCTCTGATTCCGCACATCCGATTCACTGCCTCTGATTCCCCAGCTCTGATTCCCCGCCTCTGATTCCCCGCGTCTTATTCCCTGCTTCTGATTCTGATTCCCTCCCTCTGATTCCCCATTTCTGATTCTGCACATCTGATTCCCTGGCTCTGATTCCCCACCTCTGATTCCCCATATCTGATTCCCCGCCTCTGAATCCCCATCTCTGATTCCCGGACTCTGATTACCCACCTCTGATTCCCGGCCTCTTATTACCAGCATCTGATTCCAGGCCTCTGATTCCCGGCCTCTGATTCCCCGCCTCTGTTTCCCCATATCTAATTCCCCACCTCTGATGCACCAACTCTGATTCCCCGCCTCTGATTCCCCGCCTCTGATTCCCCGCCTCTGTTTCCCCATATCTAATTCCCCACCTCTGATGCACCAACTCTGATTCCCCGCCTCTGATTCCCCAGCTCTGATTCCCCGCCTCTGATTCCCCGCATCCGATTCCCCATATCTGATTCCCTGCCTCTGTTTCCCCGCCTCTGATTCCCCGCCTCTGTTTCCCCATATCTGATTCCCCGCCTCTGATTCCCCGCCTCTGATTCCCCAGCTCTGATTCACTGCCTCTGATTCCCCGCGTTCTATTCCCTGCCTCTGATTCCCCGCCTGTGATTCCCCATCTCTGATTCACCACCTCTGATTCCCCACCTCTGATTCCCCATATCTAATTCCCCGCCTCTGTTTGCCCGCCTCTGATTCCCCGCCTCTGTTTCCCCATATCTGATTCCCCGCCACTGAATCCCAACTCTGATTCCCTGCCTCTGATTCCCCAGCTCTGATTCCCCGCCTTTGATTCCCCCCGTCTGATTCCCAGCCTCTGAATCCCCGTGTCTGATATCCTGCCTCTGATTCCCCGCCTCTGATTCCCCATCTGAGATTCACCGCCTCTGATTCCCCACCTCTGATTCCCCATCTCTGATTCCGCACATCCGATTCCCTGCCTCTGATTCCCCGACTCTGATTCCCCACCTCTGATTCCCCAGCTCTGATTCCCCGCCTGTGATTCCCCAACTCTGATTCCCCGCCTCTGATTCCCCGCCTCTGTTTCCCCATATCTAAGTCCCCGCCTCTGATTCCCCAACTCTGATTCCCCACCTCTGATTCCCCAGCTCTGATTACCCACCTCTGATTCCCCATATCTAATTCCCAGCCTCTGTTTCCCCGCATCTGATTCCCTGCGTCTGATTACCGGCCTCTGATTCCCCGCTCTGATTCCCCATCTCTGATTCACAACCTCTGATTCCCCATCTCTGATTCCCGGACTCTGATTCCCCACCTCTGATTCCCGGCCTCTGATTCGCTGCTTCTGATTCTGATCCCCTGCCTCTGATTCCCCATCTCTGATTCCGCACATCTAATTCCCCGCCTCTGTTTCCCCGCCTCTGATTCCCCGCCTCTGTTTCCCCATATCTAAGTCCCCGCCTCTGATTCCCCAACTTTGATTCCCCACCTCTGATTCCCCAGCTCTGATTCCCCGCCTCTGATTCCCCGCATCTGATTCCCTGCATCTGATTCCCAGCCTCTGATTCCCTGCCTCTGATTCCCAAACTCTGATTCCCCACCTCTGATTCCCCATATCTGATTCCCCGCCTCTGTTTCCCCGCCTCTGATTCCCCGCCTCTGTTTCCCCATATCTTATTCCCCGCCTCTGTTTCCCCGCCTCTGATTCCCCGCCTCTGATTCCCCGTGTCTGATTTCCTGCCTCTGATTCCCCGCTTCTGATTACCCATGTCTGATTCACCGCCTCTGATTCCCCACCTCTGATTCCCCATCTCTGATTCCGCACATCCGATTCCCAGCCTCTGATTCCCCATCTCTGATTCCCCGCCTCTGATTCCCCAACTCTGATTCCCCACCTCTGATTCCCCAGCTCTGACTCCCCGCCTCTGAATCCCCGTGTTTGATTCCCAGCCTCTGATTCCCCGCCTCTGATTCCCCATATCTGATTCCTCGCCTCTGTTTCCCCGCCTCTGATTTCCCGCCTCTGATTCCCCATATCTCATTCCCCGCCTCTGATTCCCCATCTCTGATTCCCGGACTCTGATTCCCCACCTCTGATTCCCGGCCTCTGATTCGCTGCTTCTGATTCTGATTCCCTGCCTCTGATTCCCCATCTCTGATTCCGCACATCTAATTCCCCGCCTCTGTTTCCCCGCCTCTGATTCCCCGCCTCTGTTTCCCCATATCTAAGTCCCCACTCTGATTCCCCAACTTTGATTCCCCACCTCTGATTCCCCAGCTCTGATTCCCCGCCTCTGATTCCCCGCATCTGATTCCCTGCATCTGATTCCCAGCCTCTGATTCCCTGCCTCTGATTCCCAAACTCTGATTCCCCACCTCTGATTCCCGGCCTCTGATTCCGCACATCTAATTCCCTGCCTCTGATTCCCCACCTCTGATTCCCCATATCTGATTCCCCGCCTCTGTTTCCCCGCCTCTGATTCCCCGCCTCTGTTTCCCCATATCTAAGTCCCCGCCTCTGATTCCCCAACTTTGATTCCCCACCTCTGATTCCCCAGCTCTTATTGCCCGCCTCTGATTCCCCGCATCTGATTCCCTCCATCTGATTACCAGCCTCTGATTCCCTGCCTCTGATTCCCAAACTCTGATTCCCCACCTCTGATTCCCCATATCTGATTCCCCGCCTCTGTTTTCCCGCCTCTGATTCCCCGCCTCTGTTTCCCCATATCTGATTCCCCGCCTCTATTTGCCCGCCTCTGATTCCCCGCCTCTGTTTCCCCATATCTGATTACCCGCCTCTGAATCCCCAACTCTGATTCCCTGCCTCTAATTTCCCAGCTCTGATTCCCCGCCTCTGATTCCCCGTGTCTGATTTCCTGCCTCTGATTCCCCGCCTCTGATTACCCATGTCTGATTCACCGCCTCTGATTCCCCACCTCTGATTCCCCATCTCTGATTCCGCACATCCGATTCACTGCCTCTGATTCCCCAGCTCTGATTCCCCGCCTCTGATTCCCCGCGTCTTATTCCCTGCTTCTGATTCTGATTCCCTCCCTCTGATTCCCCATTTCTGATTCTGCACATCTGATTCCCTGGCTCTGATTCCCCACCTCTGATTCCCCATATCTGATTCCCCGCCTCTGAATCCCCATCTCTGATTCCCGGACTCTGATTACCCACCTCTGATTCCCGGCCTCTTATTACCAGCATCTGATTCCAGGCCTCTGATTCCCGGCCTCTGATTCCCCGCCTCTGTTTCCCCATATCTAATTCCCCACCTCTGATGCACCAACTCTGATTCCCCGCCTCTGATTCCCCGCCTCTGATTCCCCGCCTCTGTTTCCCCATATCTAATTCCCCACCTCTGATGCACCAACTCTGATTCCCCGCCTCTGATTCCCCAGCTCTGATTCCCCGCCTCTGATTCCCCGCATCCGATTCCCCATATCTGATTCCCTGCCTCTGTTTCCCCGCCTCTGATTCCCCGCCTCTGTTTCCCCATATCTGATTCCCCGCCTCTGATTCCCCGCCTCTGATTCCCCAGCTCTGATTCACTGCCTCTGATTCCCCGCGTTCTATTCCCTGCCTCTGATTCCCCGCCTGTGATTCCCCATCTCTGATTCACCACCTCTGATTCCCCACCTCTGATTCCCCATATCTAATTCCCCGCCTCTGTTTGCCCGCCTCTGATTCCCCGCCTCTGTTTCCCCATATCTGATTCCCCGCCACTGAATCCCAACTCTGATTCCCTGCCTCTGATTCCCCAGCTCTGATTCCCCGCCTTTGATTCCCCCCGTCTGATTCCCAGCCTCTGAATCCCCGTGTCTGATATCCTGCCTCTGATTCCCCGCCTCTGATTCCCCATCTGAGATTCACCGCCTCTGATTCCCCACCTCTGATTCCCCATCTCTGATTCCGCACATCCGATTCCCTGCCTCTGATTCCCCGACTCTGATTCCCCACCTCTGATTCCCCAGCTCTGATTCCCCGCCTCTGATTCCCCAACTCTGATTCCCCGCCTCTGATTCCCCGCCTCTGTTTCCCCATATCTAAGTCCCCGCCTCTGATTCCCCAACTCTGATTCCCCACCTCTGATTCCCCAGCTCTGATTACCCACCTCTGATTCCCCATATCTAATTCCCAGCCTCTGTTTCCCCGCCTCTGATTCCCCGCCACTGTTTCCCCATATCTGATTCTCCGCCTCTGAATCCCCAACTCTGATTCCCTGCATCTAATTCCCCAGCTCTGATTCCCCGCCTCTGATTCCCCGTGTCTGATTTCCTGCCTCTGATTCCCCGCCTCTGATTACCCATGTCTGATTCACCGCCTCTGATTCCCCACCTCTGATTCCCCATACCTGATTCCTCGCCTCTGTTTCCCCGCCTCTGATTTCCCGCCTCTGATTCCCCATATCTCATTCCCCGCCTCTGATTCCCCATCTCTGATTCCCGGACTCTGATTCCCCACCTCTGATTCCCGGCCTCTGATTCGCTGCTTCTGATTCTGATTCCCTGCCTCTGATTCCCCATCTCTGATTCCGCACATCTAATTCCCCGCCTCTGTTTCCCCACCTCTGATTCCCCGCCTCTGTTTCCCCATATCTAAGTCCCCGCCTCTGATTCCCCAACTTTGATTCCCCACCTCTGATTCCCCAGCTCTGATTCCCCGCCTCTGATTCCCCGCATCTGATTCCCTGCATCTGATTCCCAGCCTCTGATTCCCTGCCTCTGATTCCCAAACTCTGATTCCCCACCTCTAATTCCCCATATCTGATTCCCCGCCTCTGTTTCCCCGCCTCTGATTCCCCGCCTCTGTTTCCCCATATCTGATTCCCCGCGTCTATTTGCCCGCCTCTGATTCCCCGCCTCTGTTTCCCCATATCTGATTACCCGCCTCTGAATCCCCAACTCTGATTCCCTGCCTCTAATTTCCCAGCTCTGATTCCCCGCCTCTGATTCCCCGTTTCTGATTTCCTGCCTCTGATTCCCCACCTCTGATTACCCATGTCTGATTCACCGCCTCTGATTCCCCACCTCTGATTCCCCATCTCTGATTCCGCACATCCGATTCACTGCCTCTGATTCCCCAACTCTGATTCCCCGCCTCTGATTCCCAGCGTCTTATTCCCTGCTTCTGATTCTGATTCCCTGCCTCTGATTCCCCATCTCTGATTCTGCACATCTGATTCCCTGCCTCTGATTCCCCACCTCTGATTCGCCATATCTGATTCCCCGCCTCTGTTTCCCTGCCTCTGATTCCCCGCCTCTGTTTCCCCATATCTAAGTCCCCGCCTCTGATTCCCCAACTCTGATTCCCCACCTCTGATTCCCCAGCTCTGATTCCCCGCCTCTGATTCCCCGCATCTGATTCCCTGCATCTGATTCCCAGCCTCTGATTCCCTGCCTCTGATTCCCAACCTCTGATTCCCCACCTCTGATTCCCCATATCTGATTCCCCGCCTCTGTTTCCCCGCCTCTGATTCCCCGCCTCTGTTTCCCCATATCTGATTCCCCGCCTCTATTTCCCTTCCTCTGATTCCCAGCCTCTGATTCCCCATATCTGATTCCCCGCCTCTGATTCCCCAACTCTGATTCCCCGCCGCTGATTCCCCAGCTCTGAATCCCCGCATCTGATTCCCCGCGTCTGATTACCGGCCTCTGATTCCCCGCTCTGATTCCCCATCTCTGATTCACAACCTCTGATTCCCCACCTCTGATTCCCCATATCTGATTTGCCGCCTCTGTTTCCCCGCCTCTGATTCCCCACCTCTGATTCCCCGCCTCTGATTCACCAGCTATGATTCCCCGCCTCTGATTCCCCGCATCTGATTCCCTGCCTCTGATTCCCCGCCTCTGATTCCCCATCTCTGATTCACAACCTCTGATTCCCCACCTCTGATTCCCCATATCTGATTTGCCGCCTCTGTTTCCCCGCCTCTGAT
Source organism: Narcine bancroftii (assembly GCF_036971445.1). Taxonomy (NCBI): domain Eukaryota; kingdom Metazoa; phylum Chordata; class Chondrichthyes; order Torpediniformes; family Narcinidae; genus Narcine; species Narcine bancroftii. The sequence continues at coordinate 120,092,001 of NC_091470.1, read as the reverse complement.
TCCCCGCCTCTGATTTCCCGCCTCTGATTCCCCATATCTCATTCCCCGCCTCTGATTCCCCATCTCTGATTCCCGGACTCTGATTCCCCACCTCTGATTCCCGGCCTTTGATTCGCTGCTTCTGATTCTGATTCCCTGCCTCTGATTCCCCATCTCTGATTCCGCACATCTAATTCCCCGCCTCTGTTTCCCCGCCTCTGATTCCCCGCCTCTGTTTCCCCATATCTAAGTCCCCACTCTGATTCCCCAACTTTGATTCCCCACCTCTGATTCCCCAGCTCTGATTCCCCGCCTCTGATTCCCCGCATCTGATTCCCTGCATCTGATTCCCAGCCTCTGATTCCCTGCCTCTGATTCCCAAACTCTGATTCCCCACCTCTGATTCCCGGCCTCTGATTCCGCACATCTAATTCCCTGCCTCTGATTCCCCACCTCTGATTCCCCATATCTGATTCCCCGCCTCTGTTTCCCCGCCTCTGATTCCCCGCCTCTGTTTCCCCATATCTAAGTCCCCGCCTCTGATTCCCCAACTTTGATTCCCCACCTCTGATTCCCCAGCTCTTATTGCCCGCCTCTGATTCCCCGCATCTGATTCCCTCCATCTGATTACCAGCCTCTGATTCCCTGCCTCTGATTCCCAAACTCTGATTCCCCACCTCTGATTCCCCATATCTGATTCCCCGCCTCTGTTTTCCCGCCTCTGATTCCCCGCCTCTGTTTCCCCATATCTGATTACCCGCCTCTATTTGCCCGCCTCTGATTCCCCGCCTCTGTTCCCCCATATCTGATTATCCGCCTCTGAATCCCCAACTCTGATTCCCTGCCTCTAATTTCCCAGCTCTGATTCCCCGCCTCTGATTCCCCGTGTCTGATTTCCTGCCTCTGATTCCCCGCCTCTGATTACCCATGTCTGATTCACCGCCTCTGATTCCCCACCTCTGATTCCCCATCTCTGATTCCGCACATCCGATTCACTGCCTCTGATTCCCCAGCTCTGATTCCCCGCCTCTGATTCCCCGCGTCTTATTCCCTGCTTCTGATTCTGATTCCCTGCCTCTGATTCCCCATTTCTGATTCTGCACATCTGATTCCCCTCCTCTGATTCCCCACCTCTGATTCCCCATATCTGATTCCCCGCCTCTGAATCCCCATCTCTGATTCCCGGACTCTGATTACCCACCTCTGATTCCCGGCCTCTTATTACCAGCATCTGATTCCAGGCCTCTGATTCCCGGCCTCTGATTCCCCGCCTCCGTTTCCCCATATCTAATTCCCCACCTCTGATGCACCAACTCTGATTCCCCGCCTCTGATTCCCCGCCTCTGATTCCCCGCCTCTGTTTCCCCATATCTAATTCCCCACCTCTGATGCACCAACTCTGATTCCCCGCCTCTGATTCCCCAGCTCTGATTCCCCGCCTCTGATTCCCCGCATCCGATTCCCCATATCTGATTCCCCGCCTCTGTTTCCCCGCCTCTGATTCCCCGCCTCTGTTTCCCCATATCTGATTCCCCGCCTCTGATTCCCAACTATGATTCCCCGCCTCTGATTCCCCAGCTCTGATTCACTGCCTCTGATTCCCCGCGTTCTATTCCCTGCCTCTGATTCCCCGCCTGTGATTCCCCATCTCTGATTCACCACCTCTGATTCCCCACCTCTGATTCCCCATATCTAATTCCCCGCCTCTGTTTGCCCGCCTCTGATTCCCCGCCTCTGTTTCCCCATATCTGATTCCCCGCCACTGAATCCCTACTCTGATTCCCTGCCTCTGATTCCCCAGCTCTGATTCCCCGCCTTTGATTCCCCCCGTCTGATTCCCAGCCTCTGAATCCCCGTGTCTGATATCCTGCCTCTGATTCCCCGCCTCTGATTCCCCATCTCAGATTCACCGCCTCTGATTCCCCACCTCTGATTCCCCATCTCTGATTCCGCACATCCGATTCCCTGCCTCTGATTGCCCGACTCTGATTCCCCACCTCTGATTCCCCAGCTCTGATTCCCCGCCTCTGATTCCCCAACTCTGATTCCCCGCCTCTGATTCCCCGCCTCTGTTTCCCCATATATAAGTCCCCGCCTCTGATTCCCCAACTCTGATTCCCAACCTCTGATTCCCCAGCTCTGATTACCCACCTCTGATTCCCCATATCTAATTCCCAGCCTCTGTTTCCCCGCCTCTGATTCCCCGCCACTGTTTCCCCATATCTGATTCTCCGCCTCTGAATCCCCAACTCTGATTCCCTGCATCTAATTCCCCAGCTCTGATTCCCCGCCTCTGATTCCCCGTGTCTGATTTCCTGCCTCTGATTCCCCGCCTCTGATTACCCATGTCTGATTCACCGCCTCTGATTCCCCACCTCTGATTCCCCATATCTGATTCCTCGCCTCTCTTTCCCCGCCTCTGATTTCCCGCCTCTGATTCCCCATATCTCATTCCCCGCCTCTGATTCCCCATCTCTGATTCCCGGACTCTGATTCCCCACCTCTGATTCCCGGCCTCTGATTCGCTGCTTCTGATTCTGATTCCCTGCCTCTGATTCCCCATCTCTGATTCCGCACATCTAATTCCCCGCCTCTGTTTCCCCACCTCTGATTCCCCGCCTCTGTTTCCCCATATCTAAGTCCCCGCCTCTGATTCCCCAACTTTGATTCCCCACCTCTGATTCCCCAGCTCTGATTCCCCGCCTCTGATTCCCCGCATCTGATTCCCTGCATCTGATTCCCAGCCTCTGATTCCCTGCCTCTGATTCCCAAACTCTGATTCCCCACCTCTGATTCCCCATATCTGATTCCCCGCCTCTGTTTCCCCGCCTCTGATTCCCCGCCTCTGTTTCCCCATATCTGATTCCCCGCCTCTATTTGCCCGCCTCTGATTCCCCGCATCTGTTTCCCCATATCTGATTACCCGCCTCTGAATCCCCAACTCTGATTCCCTGCCTCTAATTTCCCAGCTCTGATTCCCCGCCTCTGATTCCCCGTTTCTGATTTCCTGCCTCTGATTCCCCACCTCTGATTACCCATGTCTGATTCACCGCATCTGATTCCCCACCTCTGATTCCCCATCTCTGATTCCGCACATCCGATTCACTGCCTCTGATTCCCCAACTCTGATTCCCAGCGTCTTATTCCCTGCTTCTGATTCTGATTCCCTGCCTCTGATTCCCCATCTCTGATTCTGCACATCTGATTCCCTGCCTCTGATTCCCCACCTCTGATTCGCCATATCTGATTCCCCGCCTATGTTTCCCTGCCTCTGATTCCCCGCCTCTGTTTCCCCATATCTAAGTCCCCGCCTCTGATTCCCCAACTCTCATTCCCCACCTCTGATTCCCCAGCTCTGATTCCCCGCCTCTGATTCCCCGCATCTGATTCCCTGCATCTGATTCCCAGCCTCTGATTCCCTGCCTCTGATTCCCAACCTCTGATTCCCCACCTCTGATTCCCCATATCTGATTCCCCGCCTCTGTTCCCCGCCTCTGATTCCCCGCCTCTGTTTCCCCATATCTGATTCCCCGCCTCTATTTCCCTTCCTCTGATTCCCAGCCTCTGATTCCCCATATCTGATTCCCCGCCTCTGATTCCCCAACTCTGATTCCCCGCCTCTGATTCCCCAGCTCTGAATCCCCGCATCTGATTCCCCGCGTCTGATTACCGGCCTCTGATTCCCCGCTCTGATTCCCCATCTCTGATTCACAACCTCTGATTCCCCACCTCTGATTCCCCATATCTGATTTGCCGCATCTGTTTCCCCGCCTCTGATTCCCCACCTCTGATTCCCCGCCTCTGATTCACCAGCTATGATTCCCCGCCTCTGATTCCCCGCATCTGATTCCCTGCCTCTGATTCCCCGCCTCTGATTCCACATCTCTGATTCACCACCTCTGATTCATTGCGTCTGATTCCCCGCCTCTGTTTCCCCGCCTCTGATTCCCCGCCTCTGTTTCCCCATATCTAAGTCCCCGCCTCTGATTCCCCAACTCTGATTCCCCACCTCTGATTCCCCATATCTGATTCCCCGCCTCTGTTTCCCCGCCTCTGATTCCCCGCCTCTGTTTCCCCATATCTGATTCCCCGCCTCTATTTCCCCGCCTCTGATTCCCAGCCTCTGATTCCCCATATCTGATTCCCCGCCTCTGATTCCCCAACTCTGATTCCCCGCCTCTGATTCCCCAGCTCTGAATCCCCGCATCTGATTCCCCAGCTCTGAATCCCCGCATCTGATTCCCCGCGTCTGATTACCGGCCTCTGATTCCCCGCTCTGATTCCCCATCTCTGATTCACAACCTCTGATTCCCCACCTCTGATTCCCCATATCTGATTTGACGCCTCTGTTTCCCCGCCTCTGATTCGCCAGCTATGATTCCCCGCCTCTGATTCCCCGCATCTGATTCCCTGCCTCTGATTCCCCGCCTCTGATTCCACATCTCTGATTCACCACCTCTGATTCATTGCGTCTGATTCCCCGCCTCTGATTCCCCATCTCTGATTCCCCATCTCTGATTCCCCAATTCTGATTCACCGCCTCTGATTCCCCAGCTATGTTTCCTCGCCTCTGATTCCCGGCCTCTGATTCCCTGCTTCTGATTCTGATTCCCTGACTCTGATTCCCCATCTCTGATTCCGCACATCTAATTCCCTGCCTCTGATTCCCCACCTCTGATTCCCCATATCTGATTCCCCGCCTCTGTTTCCCCGCCTCTGATTCCCCGCCTCTGTTTCCCCATATCTAAGTCCCCGCCTCTGATTCCCCAACTTTGATTCCCCGCATCTGATTCCCTGCATCTGATTCCCAGGCTCTGATTCCCTGCCTCTGATTCCCAAACTCTGATTCCCCACCTCTGATTCCCCATATCTGATTCCCCGCCTCTGTTTCCCCGCCTCTGATTCCCCGCCTCTGTTTCCCCATATCTGATTCCCCGCCTCTATTTGCCTGCCTCTGATTCCCCGCCTCTGTTTCCCCATATCTGATTACCCGCCTCTGAATCCCCAACTCTGATTCCCTGCCTCTAATTTCCCAGCTCTGATTCCCCGCCTCTGATTCCCCGTGTCTGATTTCCTGCCTCTGATTCCCCGCCTCTGATTACCCATGTCTGATTCACCGCCTCTGATTCCCCACCTCTGATTCCCCATCTCTGATTCCGCACATCCGAATCACTGCCTCTGATTCCCCAGCTCTGATTCCCCACCTCTGATTCCCCGCGTCTTATTCCCTGCTTCTGATTCTGATTCCCTGCCTCTGATTCCCCATCTCTGATTCTGCACATCTGATTCCCTGCCTCTGATTCCCCACCTCTGATTCCCCATATCTGATTCCCCGCCTCTGTTTCCCCATATCTAATTCCCCACCTCTGATGCACCAACTCTGATTCCCCGCCTCTGATTCCCCAGCTCTGATTCCCCGCCTCTGATTCCCCGCCTCTGTTTCCCCATATCTGATTCCCCGCCTCTATTTCCCTTCCTCTGATTCCCAGCCTCTGATTACCCATGTCTGATTCACCGCCTCTGATTCCCCACCTCTGATTCCCCATATCTGATTCCTCGCCTCTGTTTCCCCGCCTCTGATTTCCCGCCTCTGATTCCCCATATCTCATTCCCCGCCTCTGATTCCCCATCTCTGATTCCCGGACTCTGATTCCCCACCTCTGATTCCCGGCCTCTGATTCGCTGCTTCTGATTCTGATTCCCTGCCTCTGATTCCCCATCTCTGATTCCGCACATCTAATTCCCCGCCTCTGTTTCCCCACCTCTGATTCCCCGCCTCTGTTTCCACATATCTAAGTCCCCGCCTCTGATTCCCCAACTTTGATTCCCCACCTCTGATTCCCCAGCTCTGATTCCCCGCCTCTGATTCCCCGCATCTGATTCCCTGCATCTGATTCCCAGCCTCTGATTCCCTGCCTCTGATTCCCAAACTCTGATTCCCCACCTCTGATTCCCCATATCTGATTCCCCGCCTCTGTTTCCCCGCCTCTGATTCCCCGCCTCTGTTTCCCCATATCTGATTCCCCGCCTCTATTTGCCCGCCTCTGATTCCCCGCCACTGTTTCCCCATATCTGATTACCCGCCTCTGAATCCCCAACTCTGATTCCCTGCCTCTAATTTCCCAGCTCTGATTCCCCGCCTCTGATTCCCCGTTTCTGATTTCCTGCCTCTGATTCCCCGCCTCTGATTACCGATGTCTGATTCACCGCCTCTGATTCCCCACCTCTGATTCCCCATCTCTGATTCCGCACATCCGATTCACTGCCTCTGATTCCCCAACTCTGATTCCCCGCCTCTGATTCCCAGCGTCTTATTCCCTGCTTCTGATTCTGATTCCCTGCCTCTGATTCCCCATCTCTGATTCTGCACATCTGATTCCCTGCCTCTGATTCCCCACCTCTGATTCGCCATATCTGATTCCCCGCCTCTGTTTCCCTGCCTCTGATTCCCCGCCTCTGTTTCCCCATATCTAAGTCCCCGCCTCTGATTCCCCAACTCTGATTCCCCACCTCTGATTCCCCAGCTCTGATTCCCCGCCTCTGATTCCCCGCATCTGATTCCCTGCATCTGATTCCCAGCCTCTGATTCCCTGCCTCTGATTCCCAACCTCTTATTCCCCACCTCTGATTCCCAATATCTGATTCCCCGCCTCTGTTTCCCCGCCTCTGATTCCCCGCCTCTGTTTCCCCATATCTGATTCCCCGCCTCTATTTCCCTTCCTCTGATTCCCAGCCTCTGATTCCCCATATCTGATTCCCCGCCTCTGATTCCCCAACTCTGATTCCCCGCCTCTGATTCCCCAGCTCTGAATCCCCGCATCTGATTCCCCGCGTCTGATTACCGGCCTCTGATTCCCCGCTCTGATTCCCCATCTCTGATTCACAACCTCTGATTCCCCACCTCTGATTCCCCATATCTGATTTGCCGCCTCTGTTTCCCCGCCTCTGATTCCCCACCTCTGATTCCCCGCCTCTGATTCACCAGCTATGATTCCCCGCCTCTGATTCCCCGCATCTGATTCCCTGCCTCTGATTCCCCGCCTCTGATTCCACATCTCTGATTCACCACCTCTGATTCATTGCGTCTGATTCCCCGCCTCTGTTTCCCCGCCTCTGATTCCCCGCCTCTGTTTCTCCATATATAAGTCCCCGCCTCTGATTCCCCAACTCTGATTCCCCACCTCTGATTCCCCAGCTCTGATTCCCCGCCTCTGATTCCCCGCATCTGATTCCCTGCATCTGATTCCCAGCCTCTGATTCCCTGCCTCTGATTCCCAACCTCTGATTCCGCACCTCTGATTCCCCATATCTGATTCCCCGCCTCTGTTTCCCCGCCTCTGTTTCCCCGCCTCTGATTCCCCGCCTCTGTTTCCCCATATCTAAGTCCCCGCCTCTGATTCCCCAACTCTGATTCCCCACCTCTGATTCCCCAGCTCTGATTCCCAGCCTCTGATTCCCCGCATCTGATTCCCTGCATCTGATTCCCAGCCTCTGATTCCCTGCCTCTGATTCCCAACCTCTGATTCCCCACCTCTGATTCCCCATATCTGATTCCCCGCCTCTGTTTCCCCGCCTCTGATTCCCCGCCTCTGTTTCCCCATATCTGATTCCCCGCCTCTATTTCCCCGCCTCTGATTCCCAGCCTCTGATTCCCCATATCTGATTCCCCGCCTCTGATTCCCCAACTCTGATTCCCCGCCTCTGATTCCCCAGCTCTGAATCCCCGCATCTGATTCCCCAGCTCTGAATCCCCGCATCTGATTCCCCGCGTCTGATTACAGGCCTCTGATTCCCCGCTCTGATTCCCCATCTCTGATTCACAACCTCTGATTCCCCACCTCTGATTCCCCATATCTGATTTCCCGCCTCTGTTTCCCCGCCTCTGATTCGCCAGCTATGATTCCCCGCCTCTGATTCCCCGCATCTGATTCCCTGCCTCTGATTCCCCGCCTCTGATTCCACATCTCTGATTCACCACCTCTGATTCATTGCGTCTGATTCCCTTCCTCTGATTCCCCATCTCTGATTCCCCATCTCTGATTCCCCAATTCTGATTCACCGCCTCTGATTCCCCAGCTATGTTTCCTCACCTCTGATTCCCGGCCTCTGATTCCCTGCTTCTGATTCTGATTCCCTGACTCTGATTCCCCATCTCTGATTCCGCACATCTAATTCCCTGCCTCTGATTCCCCACCTCTGATTCCCCATATCTAAGTCCCCGCCTCTGATTCCCCAACTTTGATTCCCCACCTCTGATTCCCCAGCTCTGATTGCCCGCCTCTGATTCCCCGCATCTGATTCCCTGCATCTGATTCCCAGGCTCTGATTCCCTGCCTCTGATTCCCAAACTCTGATTCCCCACCTCTGATTCCCCATATCTGACTCCCCGCCTCTGTTTCCCCGCCTCTGATTCCCCGCCTCTGTTTCCCCATATCTGATTCCCCGCCTCTATTTGCCTGCTTCTGATTCCCCGCCTCTGTTTCCCCATATCTGATTACCCGCCTCTGAATCCCCAACTCTGATTCCCTGCCTCTAATTTCCCAGCTCTGATTCCCCGCCTCTGATTCCCCGTGTCTGATTTCCTGCCTCTGATTCCCCGCCTCTGATTACACATGTCTGATTCACCGGCTCTGATTCCCCACCTCTGATTCCCCATCTCTGATTCCGCACATCCGAATCACTGCCTCTGATTCCCCAGCTCTGATTCCCCGCCTCTGATTCCCCGCGTCTTATTCCCTGCTTCTGATTCTGATTCCCTGCCTCTGATTCCCCATCTCTGATTCTGCACATCTGATTCCCTGCCTCTGATTCCCCACCTCTGATTCCCCATATCTAATTCCCCACCTGTGATGCACCAACTCTGATTCCCCGCCTCTGATTCCCCGCCTCTGATTCCCCGCCTCTGTTTCCCCATCTCTAATTCCCCACCTCTGATGCACCAACTCTGATTCCCCGCCTCTGATTCCCCAGCTCTGATTCCCCGCCTCTGATTACCCGCATCCGATTCCCCATATCTGATTCCCAGCCTCTGTTTCCCCGCCTCTGATTCCCTGCCTCTGTTTCCTCATATCTGATTCCCCGCCTCTGATTCCCAACTATGATTCCCCGCCTCTGATTCCCCAGCTCTGATTCCCTGCCTCTGATTCCCCGCGTTCTATTCCCTGCCTCTGATTCCCCGCCTGTGATTCCCCATCTCTGATTCACCACCTCTGATTCCCCACCTCTGATTCCCCATATCTAATTCCCCGCCTCTGTTTGCCCGCCTCTGATTCCCCGCCTCTGTTTCCCCATATCTGATTCCCCGCCACTGAATCCCAACTCTGATTCCCTGCCTCTGATTCCCCAGCTCTGATTCCCCGCCTTTGATCCCCCCCGTCTGATTCCCAGCCTCTGAATCCCCGTCTCTGATATCCTGCCTCTGATTCCCCGCCTCTGATTCCCCATCTCAGATTCACCGCCTCTGATTCCCCACCTCTGATTCCCCATCTCTGATTCCGCACATCCGATTCCCTGCCTCTGATTCCCCGACTCTGATTCCCCACCTCTGATTCCCCAGCTCCGATTCCCCGCCTCTGATTCCCCAACTCTGATTCCCCGCCTCTGATTCCCCGCCTCTGTTTCCCCATATCTAAGTCCCCGCCTCTGATTCCCCAACTCTGATTCCCCACCTCTGATTCCCCAGCTCTGATTACCCACCTCTGATTCCCCATATCTAATTCCCAGCCTCTGTTTCCCCGCCTCTGATTCCCCGCCACTGTTTCCCCATATCTGATTCTCCGCCTCTGAATCCCCAACTCTGATTCCCTGCATCTAATTCCCCAGCTCTTATTCCCCGCCTCTGATTCCCCGTGTCTGATTTCCTGCCTCTGATTCCCAGCCTCTGATTACCCATGTCTGATTCACCGCCTCTGATTCCCCACCTCTGATTCCCCATATCTGATTCCTCGCCTCTGTTTCCCCGCCTCTGATTTCCCGCCTCTGATTCCCCATATCTCATTCCCCGCCTCTGATTCCCCATCTCTGATTCCCGGACTCTGATTCCCCACCTCTGATTCCCGGCCTCTGATTCGCTGCTTCTGATTCTGATTCCCTGCCTCTGATTCCCCATCTCTGATTCCGCACATCTAATTCCCCGCCTCTGTTTCCCCGCCTCTGATTCCCCGCCTCTGTTTCCCCATATCTAAGTCCCCGCCTCTGATTCCCCAACTTTGATTCCCCACCTCTGATTCCCCAGCTCTGATTCCCCGCCTCTGATTCCCCGCATCTGATTCCCTGCATCTGATTCCCAGCCTCTGATTCCCTGCCTCTGATTCCCAACTCTGATTCCCCACCTCTGATTCCCCATATCTGATTCCCCGCCTCTGTTTCCCCGCCTCTGATTCCCCGCCTCTGTTTCCCCATATCTGATACCCCGCCTCTATTTGCCCGCCTCTGATTCCCCGCCTCTGTTTCCCCATATACGATTACCCGCCTCTGAATCCCCAACTCTGATTCCCTGCCTCTAATTTCCCAGCTCTGATTCCCCGCCTCTGATTCCCCGTTTCTGATTTCCTGCCTCTGATTCCCCGCCTCTGATTACCCATGTCTGATTCACCACCTCTGATTCCCCACCTCTGATTCCCCATCTCTGATTCCGCACATCCGATTCACTGCCTCTGATTCCCCAACTCTGATTCCCCGCCTCTGATTCCCAGCGTCTTATTCCCTGCTTCTGATTCTGATTCCCTGCCTCTGATTCCCCATCTCTGATTCTGCACATCTGATTCCCTGCCTCTGATTCCCCACCTCTGATTCGCCATATCTGATTCCCCGCCTCTGTTTCCCTGCCTCTGATTCCCCGCCTCTGTTTCCCCATATCTAAGTCCCCGCCTCTGATTCCCCAACTCTGATTCCCCACCTCTGATTCCCCAGCTCTGATTCCCCGCCTCTGATACCCCGCATCTGATTCCCGGCATCTGATTCCCAGCCTCTGATTCCCTGCCTCTGATTCCCAACCTCTGATTCCCCACCTCTGATTCCCCATATCTGATTCCCCGCCTCTGTTTCCCCGCCTCTGATTCCCCGCCTCTGTTTCTCCATATCTGATTCCCTGCCTCTATTTCCCTTCCTCTGATTCCCAGCCTCTGATTCCCCATATCTGATTCCCCGCCTCTGATTCCCCAACTCTGATTCCCCGCCTCTGATTCCCCAGCTCTGAATCCCCGCATCTGATTCCCCGCATCTGATTACCGGCCTCTGATTCCCCGCTCTGATTCCCCATCTCTGATTCACAACCTCTGATTTCCCACCTCTGATTCCCCATATCTGATTTGCCGCCTCTGTTTCCCCGCCTCTGATTCCCCACCTCTGATTCCCCGCCTCTGATTCACCAGCTATGATTCCCCGCCTCTGATTCCCCGCATCTGATTCCATGCCTCTGATTCCCCATATCTAAGTCCCCGCCTCTGATTCCCCAACTCTGATTCCCCACCTCTGATTCCCCAGCTCTGATTCCCCGCCTCTGATTCCCCGCATCTGATTCCCCGCCTCTGTTTCCCCATATCTAAGTCCCCGCCTCTGATTCCCCAACTCTGATTCCCCACCTCTGATTCCCCAGCTCTGATTCCCCGCCTCTGATTCCCCGCATCTGATTCCCTGCATCTGATTCCCAGCCTCTGATTCCCTGCCTCTGATTCCCAACCTCTGATTCCGCACCTCTGATTCCCCATATCTGATTCCCCGCCTCTGTTTCCCCGTCTCTGTTTCCCCGCCTCTGATTCCCCGCCTCTGTTTCCCCATATCTAAGTCCCCGCCTCTGATTCCCCAACTCTGATTCCCCACCTCTGATTCCCCAGCTCTGATTCCCCGCCTCTGATTCCCCGCATCTGATTCCCTGCATCTGATTCCCAGCCTCTGATTCCCTGCCTCTGATTCCCAACCTCTGATTCCCCACCTCTGATTCCCCATATCTGATTCCCCGCCTCTGTTTCCCCGCCTCTGATTCCCCGCCTCTGTTTCCCCATATCTGATTCCCCGCCTCTATTTCCCCGCCTCTGATTCCCAGCCTCTGATTCCCCATATCTGATTCCCCGCCTCTGATTCCCCAACTCTGATTCCCCGCCTCTGATTCCCCAGCTCTGAATCCCCGCATCTGATTCCCCAGCTCTGAATCCCCGCATCTGATTCCCCGCGTCTGATTACCGGCCTCTGATTACCCGCTCTGATTCCCCATCTCTGATTCACAACCTCTGATTCCCCACCTCTGATTCCCCATATCTGATTTGCCGCCTCTGTTTCCCCGCCTCTGATTCGTCAGCTATGATTCCCCGCCTCTGATTCCCCGCATCTGATTCCCTGCCTCTGATTCCCCGCCTCTGATTCCACATCTCTGATTCACCACCTCTGATTCATTGCGTCTGATTCCCCGCCTCTGATTCCCCATCTCTGATTCCCCATCTCTGATTCCCCAATTCTGATTCACCGCCTCTGATTCCCCAGCTATGTTTCCTCGCCTCTGATTCCCGGCCTCTGATTCCCTGCTTCTGATTCTGATTCCCTGACTCTGATTCCCCATCTCTGATTCCGCACATCTAATTCCCTGCCTCTGATTCCCCACCTCTGATTCCCCATATCTGATTCCCCGCCTCTGTTTCCCCGCCTCTGATTCCCCGCCTCTGTTTCCCCATATCTAAGTCCCCGCCTCTGATTCCCCAACTTTGATTCCCCACCTCTGATTCCCCAGCTCTGATTGCCCGCCTCTGATTCCCCGCATCTGATTCCCTGCATCTGATTCCCAGGCTCTGATTCCCTGCCTCTGATTCCCAAACTCTGATTCCCCACCTCTGATTCCCCATATCTGATTCCCCGCCTCTGTTTCCCCGCCTCTGATTCCCCGCCTCTGTTCCCCATATCTGATTCCCCGCCTCTATTTGCCTGCCTCTGATTCCCCGCCTCTGTTTCCCCATATCTGATTACACGCCTCTGAATCCCCAACTCTGATTCCCTGCCTCTAATTTCCCAGCTCTGATTCCCCGCCTCTGATTCCCCGTGTCTGATTTCCTGCCTCTGATTCCCCGCCTCTGATTACCCATGTCTGATTCACCGCCTCTGATTCCCCACCTCTGATTCCCCATCTCTGATTCCGCACATCCGAATCACTGCCTCTGATTCCCCAGCTCTGATTCCCCGCCTCTGATTCCCCGCGTCTTATTCCCTGCTTCTGATTCTGATTCCCTGCCTCTGATTCCCCATCTCTGATTCTGCACATCTGATTCCCTGCCTCTGATTCCCCACCTCTGATTCCCCATATCTGATTCCCCGCCTCTGAATCCCCATCTCTGATTCCCGGACTCTGATTCCCCACCTCTGATTCCCGGCCTCTTATTACCAGCATCTGATTCCAGGCCTCTGATACCCGGCCTCTGATTCCCCGCTTCTGATTCTGATTCCCTGCCTCTGATTCTCCATCTCTGATTCCGCACATCTGATTCCCTGCCTCTGATTCCCCACCTCTGATTCCCCATATCTGATTTCCTGCCTCTGTTTCCCCGCCTCTGATTACCCATGTCTGATTCACCGCCTCTGATTCCCCACCTCTGATTCCCCATATCTGATTCCTCGCCTCTGTTTCCCCGCCTCTGATTTCCCGCCTCTGATTCCCCATATCTCATTCCCCGCCTCTGATTCCCCATCTCTGATTCCCGGACTCTGATTCCCCACCTCTGATTCCCGGCCTCTGATTCGCTGCTTCTGATTCTGATTCCCTGCCTCTGATTCCCCATCTCTGATTCCGCACATCTAATTCCCCGCCTCTGTTTCCCCACCTCTGATTCCCCGCCTCTGTTTCCCCATATCTAAGTCCCCGCCTCTGATTCCCCAACTTTGATTCCCCACCTCTGATTCCCCAGCTCTGATTCCCCGCCTCTGATTCCCCGCATCTGATTCCCTGCATCTGATTCCCAGCCTCTGATTCCCTGCCTCTGATTCCCAAACTCTGATTCCCCACCTCTGATTCCCCATATCTGATTCCCCGCCTCTGTTTCCCCGCCTCTGATTCCCCGCCTCTGTTTCCCCATATCTGATTCCCCGCCTCTATTTGCCCGCCTCTGATTCCCCACCTCTGTTTCCCCATATACGATTACCCGCCTCTGAATCCCCAACTCTGATTCCCTGCCTCTAATTTCCCAGCTCTGATTCCCCGCCTCTGATTCCCCGTTTCTGATTTCCTGCCTCTGATTCCCCGCCTCTGATTACCCATGTCTGATTCACCGCCTCTGATTCCCCACCTCTGATTCCCCATCTCTGATTCCGCACATCCGATTCACTGCCTCTGATTCCCCAACTCTGATTCCCCGCCTCTGATTCCCAGCGTCTTATTCCCTGCTTCTGATTCTGATTCCCTGCCTCTGATTCCCCATCTCTGATTCTGCACATCTGATTCCCTGCCTCTGATACCCCACCTCTGAATCGCCATATCTGATTCCCCGCCTCTGTTTCCCTGCCTCTGATTCCCCGCCTCTGTTTCCCCATATCTAAGTCCCCGCCTCTGATTCCCCAACTCTGATTCCCCACCTCTGATTCCCCAGCTCTGATTCCCCGCCTCTGATTCCCCGCATCTGATTCCCGGCATCTGATTCCCAGCCTCTGATTCCCTGCCTCTCATTCCCAACCTCTGATTCCCCACCTCTGATTCCCCATATCTGATTCCCCGCCTCTGTTTCCCCGCCTCTGATTCCCCGCCTCTGTTTCCCCATATCTGATTCCCCGCCTCTATTTCCCTTCCTCTGATTCCCAGCCTCTGATTCCCCATATCTGATTCCCCGCCTCTGATTCCCCAACTCTGATTCCCCGCCTCTGATTCCCCAGCTCTGAATCCCCGCATCTGATTCCCCGCGTCTGATTACCGGCCTCTGATTCCCCGCTCTGATTCCCCATCTCTGATTCACAGCCTCTGATTCCCCACCTCTGATTCCCCATATCTGATTTGCCGCCTCTGTTTCCCCGCCTCTGATTCCCCACCTCTGATTCCCCGCCTCTGATTCACCAGCTATGATTCCCCGCCTCTGATTCCCCGCATCTGATTCCATGCCTCTGATTCCCCGCCTCTGATTCCACATCTCTGATTCACCACCTCTGATTCATTGCGTCTGATTCCCCGCCTCTGTTTCCCCGCCTCTGATTCCCCGCCTCTGTTTCCCCATATCTAAGTACCCGCCTCTGATTCCCCAACTCTGATTCCCCACCTCTGATTCCCCAGCTCTGATTCCCCGCCTCTGATTCCCCGCATCTGATTCCCTGCATCTGATTCCCAGCCTCTGATTCCCTGCCTCTGATTCCCAACCTCTGATTCCGCACCTCTGATTCCCCATATCTGATTCCCCGCCTCTGTTTCCCCGCCTCTGTTTCCCCGCCTCTGATTCCCCGCCTCTGTTTCCCCATATCTAAGTCCCCGCCTCTGATTCCCCAACTCTGATTCCCCACCTCTGATTCCCCAGCTCTGATTCCCCGCCTCTGATTCCCCGCATCTGATTCCCTGCATCTGATTCCCAGCCTCTGATTCCCTGCCTCTGATTCCCAACCTCTGATTCCCCACCTCTGATTCCCCATATATGATTCCCCGCCTCTGTTTCCCCGCCTCTGATTCCCCGCCTCTGTTTCCCCATATCTGATTCCCCGCCTCTATTTCCCCGCCTCTGATTCCCAGCCTCTGATTCCCCATATCTGATTCCCCGCCTCTGATTCCCCAACTCTGATTCCCCGCCTCTGATTCCCCAGCTCTGAATCCCCGCATCTGATTCCCCGCGTCTGATTACCGGCCTCTGATTCCCCGCTCTGATTCCCCATCTCTGATTCACAGCCTCTGATTCCCCACCTCTGATTCCCCATATCTGATTTGCCGCCTCTGTTTCCCCGCCTCTGATTCCCCACCTCTGATTCCCCGCCTCTGATTCACCAGCTATGATTCCCCGCCTCTGATTCCCCGCATCTGATTCCATGCCTCTGATTCCCCGCCTCTGATTCCACATCTCTGATTCACCACCTCTGATTCATTGCGTCTGATTCCCCGCCTCTGTTTCCCCGCCTCTGATTCCCCGCCTCTGTTTCCCCATATCTAAGTACCCGCCTCTGATTCCCCAACTCTGATTCCCCACCTCTGATTCCCCAGCTCTGATTCCCCGCCTCTGATTCCCCGCATCTGATTCCCTGCATCTGATTCCCAGCCTCTGATTCCCTGCCTCTGATTCCCAACCTCTGATTCCGCACCTCTGATTCCCCATATCTGATTCCCCGCCTCTGTTTCCCCGCCTCTGTTTCCCCGCCTCTGATTCCCCGCCTCTGTTTCCCCATATCTAAGTCCCCGCCTCTGATTCCCCAACTCTGATTCCCCACCTCTGATTCCCCAGCTCTGATTCCCCGCCTCTGATTCCCCGCATCTGATTCCCTGCATCTGATTCCCAGCCTCTGATTCCCTGCCTCTGATTCCCAACCTCTGATTCCCCACCTCTGATTCCCCATATATGATTCCCCGCCTCTGTTTCCCCGCCTCTGATTCCCCGCCTCTGTTTCCCCATATCTGATTCCCCGCCTCTATTTCCCCGCCTCTGATTCCCAGCCTCTGATTCCCCATATCTGATTCCCCGCCTCTGATTCCCCAACTCTGATTCCCCGCCTCTGATTCCCCAGCTCTGAATCCCCGCATCTGATTCCCCAGCTCTGAATCCCCGCATCTGATTCCCCGCGTCTGATTACCGGCCTCTGATTACCCGCTCTGATTCCCCATCTCTGATTCACAACCTCTGATTCCCCACCTCTGATTCCCCATATCTGATTTGCCGCCTCTGTTTCCCCGCCTCTGATTCGCCAGCTATGATTCCCCGCCTCTGATTCCCCGCATCTGATTCCCTGCCTCTGATTCCCCGCCTCTGATTCCACATCTCTGATTCACCACCTCTGATTCATTGCGTCTGATTCCCCGCCTCTGATTCCCCATCTCTGATTCCCCTTCTCTGATTCCCCAATTCTGATTCACCGCCTCTGATTCCCCAGCTATGTTTCCTCGCCTCTGATTCCCGGCCTCTGATTCCCTGCTTCTGATTCTGATTCCCTGACTCTGATTCCCCATCTCTGATTCCGCACATCTAATTCCCTGCCTCTGATTCCCCACCTCTGATTCCCCATATCTGATTCCCCGCCTCTGTTTCCCCGCCTCTGATTCCCCGCCTCTGTTTCCCCATATCTAAGTCCCCGCCTCTGATTCCACAACTTTGATTCCCCACCTCTGATTCCCCAGCTCTGATTGCCCGCCTCTGATTCCCCGCATCTGATTCCCTGCATCTGATTCCCAGGCTCTGATTCCCAAACTCTGATTCCCAAACTCTGATTCCCCACCTCTGATTCCCCATATCTGATTCCCCGCCTCTGTTTCCCCGCCTCTGATTCCCCGCCTCTGTTTCCCCATATCTGATTCCCCGCCTCTATTTGCCTGCCTCTGATTCCCCGCCTCTGTTTCCCCATATCTGATTACACGCCTCTGAATCCCCAACTCTGATTCCCTGCCTCTAATTTCCCAGCTCTGATTCCCCGCCTCTGATTCCCCGTGTCTGATTTCCTGCCTCTGATTCCCCGCCTCTGATTACCCATGTCTGATTCACCGCCTCTGATTCCCCACCTCTGATTCCCCATCTCTGATTCCGCACATCCGAATCACTGCCTCTGATTCCCCAGCTCTGATTCCCCGCCTCTGATTCCCCGCGTCTTATTCCCTGCTTCTGATTCTGATTCCCTGCCTCTGATTCCCCATCTCTGATTCTGCACATCTGATTCCCTGCCTCTGATTCCCCACCTCTGATTCCCCATATCTGATTCCCCGCCTCTGAATCCCCATCTCTGATTCCCGGACTCTGATTCCCCACCTCTGATTCCCGGCCTCTTATTACCAGCATCTGATTCCAGGCCTCTGATACCCGGCCTCTGATTCCCCGCTTCTGATTCTGATTCCCTGCCTCTGATTCTCCATCTCTGATTCCGCACATCTGATTCCCTGCCTCTGATTCCCCACCTCTGATTCCCCATATCTGATTCCCTGCCTCTGTTTCCCCGCCTCTGATTCCCCGCCTCTGTTTCCCCATATAGAATTCCCCACCTCTGATGCACCAACTCTGATTCCCCGCCTCTGATTCCCCAGCTCTGATTCCCCGCCTCTGATTCCCCGCATCCGATTCCCCATATCTGATTCACCACTTCTGATTCCCCACCTCTGATTCCCCATATCTAATTCCCCGCCTCTGTTTGCCCGCCTCTGATTCCCCGCCTCTGTTTCCCCATATCTGATTCCCCGCCACTGAATCCCAACTCTGATTCCCTGCCTCTGATTCCCCAGCTCTGATTCCCCGCCTTTGATCCCCCCCGTCTGATTCCCAGCCTCTGAATCCCCGTGTCTGATATCCTGCCTCTGATTCCCCAGCTCTGATTCCCCGCCTCTGATTCCCCAACTCTGATTCCCCGCCTCTGATTCCCCGCCTCTGTTTCCCCATATCTAAGTCCCCGCCTCTGATTCCCCAACTCTGATTCCCCACCTCTGATTCCCCAGCTCTGATTACCCACCTCTGATTCCCCATATCTAATTCCCAGCCTCTGTATCTCCGCCTCTTATTCCCCGCCACTGTTTCCCCATATCTGATTCTCCGGCTCTGAATCCCCAACTCTGATTCCCTGCATCTAATTCCCCAGCTCTGATTCCCCGCCTCTGATTCCCCGTGTCTGATTTCCTGCCTCTGATTCCCCGCCTCTGATTACCCATGTCTGATTCACCGCCTCTGATTCCCCACCTCTGATTCCCCATATCTGATTCCTCGCCTCTGTTTCCCCGCCTCTGATTTCCCGCCTCTGATTCCCCATATCTCATTCCCCGCCTCTGATTCCCCATCTCTGATTCCCGGACTCTGATTCCCCACCTCTGATTCCCGGCCTCTGATTCGCTGCTTCTGATTCTGATTCCCTGCCTCTGATTCCCCATCTCTGATTCCGCACATCTAATTCCCCGCCTCTGTTTCCCCACCTCTGAATCCCCGCCTCTGTTTCCCCATATCTAAGTCCCCGCCTCTGATTCCCCAACTTTGATTCCCCACCTCTGATTCCCCAGCTCTGATTCCCCGCCTCTGATTCCCCGCATCTGATTCCCTGCATCTGATTCCCAGCCTCTGATTCCCTGCCTCTGATTCCCAAACTCTGATTCCCCACCTCTGATTCCCCATATCTGATTCCCCGCCTCTGTTTCCCTGCCTCTGATTCCCCGCCTCTGTTTCCCCATATCTGATTCCCCGCCTCTATTTGCCCGCCTCTGATTCCCCGCCTCTGTTTCCCCATATACGATTACCCGCCTCTGAATCCCCAACTCTGATTCCCTGCCTCTAATTTCCCAGCTCTGATTCCCCGCCTCTGATTCCCCGTTTCTGATTTCCTGCCTCTGATTCCCCGCCTCTGATTACCCATGTCTGATTCACCGCCTCTGATTCCCCACCTCTGATTCCCCATCTCTGATTCCGCACATCCGATTCACTGCCTCTGATTCCCCAACTCTGATTCCCCGCCTCTGATTCCCAGCGTCTTATTCCCTGCTTCTGATTCTGATTCCCTGCCTCTGATTCCCCATCTCTGATTCTGCACATCTGATTCCCTGCCTCTGATTCCCCACCTCTGATTCGCCATATCTGATTCCCCGCCTCTGTTTCCCTGCCTCTGATTCCCCGCCTCTGTTTCCCCATATCTAAGTCCCCGCCTCTGATTCCCCAACTCTGATTCCCCACCTCTGATTCCCCAGCTCTGATTCCCCGCCTCTGATTCCCCGCATCTGATTCCCGGCATCTGATTCCCAGCCTCTGATTCCCTGCCTCTGATTCCCAACCTCTGATTCCCCACCTCTGATTCCCCATATCTGATTCCCCGCCTCTGTTTCCCCGCCTCTGATTCCCCGCCTCTGTTTCTCCATATCTGATTCCCCGCCTCTATTTCCCTTCCTCTGATTCCCAGCCTCTGATTCCCCATATCTGATTCCCCGCCTCTGATTCCCCAACTCTGATTCCCCGCCTCTGATTCCCCAGCTCTGAATCCCCGCATCTGATTCCCCGCGTCTGATTACCGGCCTCTGATTCCCCGCTCTGATTCCCCATCTCTGATTCACAACCTCTGATTCCCCACCTCTGATTCCCCATCTCTGATTCCGCACATCCGATTCCCTGCCTCTGATTCCCCGACTCTGATTCCCCACCTCTGATTCCCCAGCTCTGATTCCCCGCCTCTGATTCCCCAACTCTGATTCCCCGCCTCTGATTCCCCGCCTCTGTTTCCCCATATCTAAGTCCCCGCCTCTGATTCCCCGCCTCTGATTCCCCGCATCTGATTCCATGCCTCTGATTCCCCGCCTCTGATTCCACATCTCTGATTCACCACCTCTGATTCATTGCGTCTGATTCCCCGCCTCTGTTTCCCCGCCTCTGATTCCCCGCCTCTGTTTCCCCATATCTAAGTACCCGCCTCTGATTCCCCAACTCTGATTCCCCACCTCTGATTCCCCAGCTCTGATTCCCCGCCTCTGATTCCCCGCATCTGATTCCCTGCATCTGATTCCCAGCCTCTGATTCCCTGCCTCTGATTCCCAACCTCTGATTCCGCACCTCTGATTCCCCATATCTGATTCCCCGCCTCTGTTTCCCCGCCTCTGTTTCCCCGCCTCTGATTCCCCGCCTCTGTTTCCCCATATCTAAGTCCCCGCCTCTGATTCCCCAACTCTGATTCCCCACCTCTGATTCCCCAGCTCTGATTCCCCGCCTCTGATTCCCCGCATCTGATTCCCTGCATCTGATTCCCAGCCTCTGATTCCCTGCCTCTGATTCCCAACCTCTGATTCCCCACCTCTGATTCCCCATATATGATTCCCCGCCTCTGTTTCCCCGCCTCTGATTCCCCGCCTCTGTTTCCCCATATCTGATTCCCCGCCTCTATTTCCCCGCCTCTGATTCCCAGCCTCTGATTCCCCATATCTGATTCCCCGCCTCTGATTCCCCAACTCTGATTCCCCGCCTCTGATTCCCCAGCTCTGAATCCCCGCATCTGATTCCCCAGCTCTGAATCCCCGCATCTGATTCCCCGCGTCTGATTACCGGCCTCTGATTACCCGCTCTGATTCCCCATCTCTGATTCACAACCTCTGATTCCCCACCTCTGATTCCCCATATCTGATTTGCCGCCTCTGTTTCCCCGCCTCTGATTCGCCAGCTATGATTCCCCGCCTCTGATTCCCCGCATCTGATTCCCTGCCTCTGATTCCCCGCCTCTGATTCCACATCTCTGATTCACCACCTCTGATTCATTGCGTCTGATTCCCCGCCTCTGATTCCCCATCTCTGATTCCCCTTCTCTGATTCCCCAATTCTGATTCACCGCCTCTGATTCCCCAGCTATGTTTCCTCGCCTCTGATTCCCGGCCTCTGATTCCCTGCTTCTGATTCTGATTCCCTGACTCTGATTCCCCATCTCTGATTCCGCACATCTAATTCCCTGCCTCTGATTCCCCACCTCTGATTCCCCATATCTGATTCCCCGCCTCTGTTTCCCCGCCTCTGATTCCCCGCCTCTGTTTCCCCATATCTAAGTCCCCGCCTCTGATTCCCCAACTTTGATTCCCCACCTCTGATTCCCCAGCTCTGATTGCCCGCCTCTGATTCCCCGCATCTGATTCCCTGCATCTGATTCCCAGGCTCTGATTCCCAAACTCTGATTCCCAAACTCTGATTCCCCACCTCTGATTCCCCATATCTGATTCCCCGCCTCTGTTTCCCCGCCTCTGATTCCCCGCCTCTGTTTCCCCATATCTGATTCCCCGCCTCTATTTGCCTGCCTCTGATTCCCCGCCTCTGTTTCCCCATATCTGATTACACGCCTCTGAATCCCCAACTCTGATTCCCTGCCTCTAATTTCCCAGCTCTGATTCCCCGCCTCTGATTCCCCGTGTCTGATTTCCTGCCTCTGATTCCCCGCCTCTGATTACCCATGTCTGATTCACCGCCTCTGATTCCCCACCTCTGATTCCCCATCTCTGATTCCGCACATCCGAATCACTGCCTCTGATTCCCCAGCTCTGATTCCCCGCCTCTGATTCCCCGCGTCTTATTCCCTGCTTCTGATTCTGATTCCCTGCCTCTGATTCCCCATCTCTGATTCTGCACATCTGATTCCCTGCCTCTGATTCCCCACCTCTGATTCCCCATATCTGATTCCCCGCCTCTGAATCCCCATCTCTGATTCCCGGACTCTGATTCCCCACCTCTGATTCCCGGCCTCTTATTACCAGCATCTGATTCCAGGCCTCTGATACCCGGCCTCTGATTCCCCGCTTCTGATTCTGATTCCCTGCCTCTGATTCTCCATCTCTGATTCCGCACATCTGATTCCCTGCCTCTGATTCCCCACCTCTGATTCCCCATATCTGATTCCCTGCCTCTGTTTCCCCGCCTCTGATTCCCCGCCTCTGTTTCCCCATATAGAATTCCCCACCTCTGATGCACCAACTCTGATTCCCCGCCTCTGATTCCCCAGCTCTGATTCCCCGCCTCTGATTCCCCGCATCCGATTCCCCATATCTGATTCACCACTTCTGATTCCCCACCTCTGATTCCCCATATCTAATTCCCCGCCTCTGTTTGCCCGCCTCTGAATCCCCGCCTCTGTTTCCCCATATCTGATTCCCCGCCACTGAATCCCAACTCTGATTCCCTGCCTCTGATTCCCCAGCTCTGATTCCCCGCCTTTGATCCCCCCCGTCTGATTCCCAGCCTCTGAATCCCCGTGTCTGATATCCTGCCTCTGATTCCCCAGCTCTGATTCCCCGCCTCTGATTCCCCAACTCTGATTCCCCGCCTCTGATTCCCCGCCTCTGTTTCCCCATATCTAAGTCCCCGCCTCTGATTCCCCAACTCTGATTCCCCACCTCTGATTCCCCAGCTCTGATTACCCACCTCTGATTCCCCATATCTAATTCCCAGCCTCTGTATCTCCGCCTCTTATTCCCCGCCACTGTTTCCCCATATCTGATTCTCCGCCTCTGAATCCCCAACTCTGATTCCCTGCATCTAATTCCCCAGCTCTGATTCCCCGCCTCTGATTCCCCGTGTCTGATTTCCTGCCTCTGATTCCCCGCCTCTGATTACCCATGTCTGATTCACCGCCTCTGATTCCCCACCTCTGATTCCCCATATCTGATTCCTCGCCTCTGTTTCCCCGCCTCTGATTTCCCGCCTCTGATTCCCCATATCTCATTCCCCGCCTCTGATTCCCCATCTCTGATTCCCGGACTCTGATTCCCCACCTCTGATTCCCGGCCTCTGATTCGCTGCTTCTGATTCTGATTCCCTGCCTCTGATTCCCCATCTCTGATTCCGCACATCTAATTCCCCGCCTCTGTTTCCCCACCTCTGATTCCCCGCCTCTGTTTCCCCATATCTAAGTCCCCGCCTCTGATTCCCCAACTTTGATTCCCCACCTCTGATTCCCCAGCTCTGATTCCCCGCCTCTGATTCCCCGCATCTGATTCCCTGCATCTGATTCCCAGCCTCTGATTCCCTGCCTCTGATTCCCAAACTCTGATTCCCCACCTCTGATTCCCCATATCTGATTCCCCGCCTCTGTTTCCCTGCCTCTGATTCCCCGCCTCTGTTTCCCCATATCTGATTCCCCGCCTCTATTTGCCCGCCTCTGATTCCCCGCCTCTGTTTCCCCATATACGATTACACGCCTCTGAATCCCCAACTCTGATTCCCTGCCTCTAATTTCCCAGCTCTGATTCCCCGCCTCTGATTCCCCGTTTCTGATTTCCTGCCTCTGATTCCCCGCCTCTGATTACCCATGTCTGATTCACCGCCTCTGATTCCCCACCTCTGATTCCCCATCTCTGATTCCGCACATCCGATTCACTGCCTCTGATTCCCCAACTCTGATTCCCCGCCTCTGATTCCCAGCGTCTTATTCCCTGCTTCTGATTCTGATTCCCTGCCTCTGATTCCCCATCTCTGATTCTGCACATCTGATTCCCTGCCTCTGATTCCCCACCTCTGATTCGCCATATCTGATTCCCCGCCTCTGTTTCCCTGCCTCTGATTCCCCGCCTCTGTTTCCCCATATCTAAGTCCCCGCCTCTGATTCCCCAACTCTGATTCCCCACCTCTGATTCCCCAGCTCTGATTCCCCGCCTCTGATTCCCCGCATCTGATTCCCGGCATCTGATTCCCAGCCTCTGATTCCCTGCCTCTGATTCCCAACCTCTGATTCCCCACCTCTGATTCCCCATATCTGATTCCCCGCCTCTGTTTCCCCGCCTCTGATTCCCCGCCTCTGTTTCTCCATATCTGATTCCCCGCCTCTATTTCCCTTCCTCTGATTCCCAGCCTCTGATTCCCCATATCTGATTCCCCGCCTCTGATTCCCCAACTCTGATTCCCCGCCTCTGATTCCCCAGCTCTGAATCCCCGCATCTGATTCCCCGCGTCTGATTACCGGCCTCTGATTCCCCGCTCTGATTCCCCATCTCTGATTCACAACCTCTGATTCCCCACCTCTGATTCCCCATCTCTGATTCCGCACATCCGATTCCCTGCCTCTGATTCCCCGACTCTGATTCCCCACCTCTGATTCCCCAGCTTTGATTCCCCGCCTCTGATTCCCCAACTCTGATTCCCCGCCTCTGATTCCCCGCCTCTGTTTCCCCATATCTAAGTCCCCGCCTCTGATTCCCCAACTCTGATTCCCCACCTCTGATTCCCCAGCTCTGATTACCCACCTCTGATTCCCCATATCTAATTCCCAGCCTCTGTTTCCCCGCCTCTGATTCCCCGCCACTGTTTCCCCATATCTGATTCTCCGCCTCTGAATCCCCAACTCTGATTCCCTGCATCTAATTCCCCAGCTCTGATTCCCCGCCTCTGATTCCCCGTGTCTGATTTCCTGCCTCTGATTCCCCGCCTCTGATTACCCATGTCTGATTCACCGCCTCTGATTCCCCACCTCTGATTCCCCATATCTGATTCCTCGCCTCTGTTTCCCCGCCTCTGATTTCCCGCCTCTGATTCCCCATATCTCATTCCCCGCCTCTGATTCCCCATCTCTGATTCCCGGACTCTGATTCCCCACCTCTGATTCCCGGCCTCTGATTCGCTGCTTCTGATTCTGATTCCCTGCCTCTGATTCCCCATCTCTGATTCCGCACATCTAATTCCCCGCCTCTGTTTCCCCACCTCTGATTCCCCGCCTCTGTTTCCCCATATCTAAGTCCCCGCCTCTGATTCCCCAACTTTGATTCCCCACCTCTGATTCCCCAGCTCTGATTCCCCGCCTCTGATTCCCCGCATCTGATTCCCTGCATCTGATTCCCAGCCTCTGATTCCCTGCCTCTGATTCCCAAACTCTGATTCCCCACCTCTGATTCCCCATATCTGATTCCCCGCCTCTGTTTCCCTGCCTCTGATTCCCCGCCTCTGTTTCCCCATATCTGATTCCCCGCCTCTATTTGCCCGCCTCTGATTCCCCGCCTCTGTTTCCCCATATACGATTACCCGCCTCTGAATCCCAAACTCTGATTCCCTGCCTCTAATTTCCCAGCTCTGATTCCCCGCCTCTGATTCCCCGTTTCTGATTCACCGCCTCTGATTCCCCACCTCTGATTCCCCATCTCTGATTCCGCACATCCGATTCACTGCCTCTGATTCCCCAACTCTGATTCCCCGCCTCTGATTCCCAGCGTCTTATTCCCTGCTTCTGATTCTGATTCCCTGCCTTGATTCCCCATCTCTGATTCTGCACATCTGATTCCCTGCCTCTGATTCCCCACCTCTGATTCGCCATATCTGATTCCCCGCCTCTGTTTCCCTGCCTCTGATTCCCCGCCTCTGTTTCCCCATATCTAAGTCCCCGCCTCTGATTCCCCAACTCTGATTCCCCACCTCTGATTCCCCAGCTCTGATTCCCCGCCTCTGATTCCCCGCATCTGATTCCCGGCATCTGATTCCCAGCCTCTGATTCCCTGCCTCTGATTCCCAACCTCTGATTCCCCACCTCTGATTCCCCATATCTGATTCCCCGCCTCTGTTTCCCCGCCTCTGATTCCCCGCCTCTGTTTCTCCATATCTGATTCCCCGCCTCTATTTCCCTTCCTCTGATTCCCAGCCTCTGATTCCCCATATCTGATTCCCCGCCTCTGATTCCCCAACTCTGATTCCCCGCCTCTGATTCCCCAGCTCTGATTCCCCGCCTCTGATTCCCCGCATCTGATTCCCCGCCTCTGTTTCCCCATATCTAAGTCCCCGCCTCTGATTCCCCAACTCTGATTCCCCACCTCTGATTCCCCAGCTCTGATTCCCCGCCTCTGATTCCCCGCATCTGATTCCCTGCATCTGATTCCCAGCCTCTGATTCCCTGCCTCTGATTCCCAACCTCTGATTCCGCACCTCTGATTCCCCATATCTGATTCCCCGCCTCTGTTTCCCCGCCTCTGTTTCCCCGCCTCTGATTCCCCGCCTCTGTTTCCCCATATCTAAGTCCCCGCCTCTGATTCCCCAACTCTGATTCCCCACCTCTGATTCCCCAGCTCTGATTCCCCGCCTCTGATTCCCCGCATCTGATTCCCTGCATCTGATTCCCAGCCTCTGATTCCCTGCCTCTGATTCCCAACCTCTGATTCCCCACCTCTGATTCCCCATATCTGATTCCCCGCCTCTGTTTCCCCGCCTCTGATTCCCCGCCTCTGTTTCCCCATATCTGATTCCCCGCCTCTATTTCCCCGCCTCTGATTCCCAGCCTCTGATTCCCCATATCTGATTCCCCGCCTCTGATTCCCCAACTCTGATTCCCCGCCTCTGATTCCCCAGCTCTGAATCCCCGCATCTGATTCCCCAGCTCTGAATCCCCGCATCTGATTCCCCGCGTCTGATTACCGGCCTCTGATTACCCGCTCTGATTCCCCATCTCTGATTCACAACCTCTGATTCCCCACCTCTGATTCCCCATATCTGATTTGCCGCCTCTGTTTCCCCGCCTCTGATTCGCCAGCTATGATTCCCCGCCTCTGATTCCCCGCATCTGATTCCCTGCCTCTGATTCCCCGCCTCTGATTCCACATCTCTGATTCACCACCTCTGATTCCTTGCGTCTGATTCCCCGCCTCTGATTCCCCATCTCTGATTCCCCATCTCTGATTCCCCAATTCTGATTCACCGCCTCTGATTCCCCAGCTATGTTTCCTCGCCTCTGATTCCCGGCCTCTGATTCCCTGCTTCTGATTCTGATTCCCTGACTCTGATTCCCCATCTCTGATTCCGCACATCTAATTCCCTGCCTCTGATTCCCCACCTCTGATTCCCCATATCTGATTCCCCGCCTCTGTTTCCCCGCCTCTGATTCCCCGCCTCTGTTTCCCCATATCTAAGTCCCCGCCTCTGATTCCCCAACTTTGATTCCCCACCTCTGATTCCCCAGCTCTGATTGCCCGCCTCTGATTCCCCGCATCTGATTCCCTGCATCTGATTCCCAGGCTCTGATTCCCTGCCTCTGATTCCCAAACTCTGATTCCCCACCTCTGATTCCCCATATCTGATTCCCCGCCTCTGTTTCCCCGCCTCTGATTCCCCGCCTCTGTTTCCCCATATCTGATTCCCCGCCTCTATTTGCCTGCCTCTGATTCCCCGCCTCTGTTTCCCCATATCTGATTACACGCCTCTGAATCCCCAACTCTGATTCCCTGCCTCTAATTTCCCAGCTCTGATTCCCCGCCTCTGATTCCCCGTGTCTGATTTCCTGCCTCTGATTCCCCGCCTCTGATTACCCATGTCTGATTCACCGCCTCAGATTCCCCACCTCTGATTCCCCATCTCTGATTCCGCACATCCGAATCACTGCCTCTGATTCCCCAGCTCTGATTCCCCGCCTCTGATTCCCCGCGTCATATTCCCTGCTTCTGATTCTGATTCCCTGCCTCTGATTCCCCATCTCTGATTCTGCACATCAGATTCCCTGCCTCTGATTCCCCACCTCTGATTCCCCATATCTGATTCCCCGCCTCTGAATCCCCATCTCTGATTCCCGGACTCTGATTCCCCACCTCTGATTCCCGGCCTCTTATTACCAGCATCTGATTCCAGGCCTCTGATACCCGGCCTCTGATTCCCCGCTTCTGATTCTGATTCCCTGCCTCTGATTCTCCATCTCTGATTCCGCACATCTGATTCCCTGCCTCTGATTCCCCACCTCTGATTCCCCATATCTGATTTCCTGCCTCTGTTTCCCCGCCTCTGATTTCCCATGTCTGATTCACCGCCTCTGATTCCCCACCTCTGATTCCCCATATCTGATTCCTCGCCTCTGTTTCCCCGCCTCTGATTTCCCGCCTCTGATTCCCCATATCTCATTCCCCGCCTCTGATTCCCCATCTCTGATTCCCGGACTCTGATTCCCCACCTCTGATTCCCGGCCTCTGATTCGCTGCTTCTGATTCTGATTCCCTGCCTCTGATTCCCCATCTCTGATTCCGCACATCTAATTCCCCGCCTCTGTTTCCCCACCTCTGATTCCCCGCCTCTGTTTCCCCATATCTAAGTCCCCGCCTCTGATTCCCCAACTTTGATTCCCCACCTCTGATTCCCCAGCTCTGATTCCCCGCCTCTGATTCCCCGCATCTGATTCCCTGCATCTGATTCCCAGCCTCTGATTCCCTGCCTCTGATTCCCAAACTCTGATTCCCCACCTCTGATTCCCCATATCTGATTCCCCGCCTCTGTTTCCCCGCCTCTGATTCCCCGCCTCTGTTTCCCCATATCTGATTCCCCGCCTCTATTTGCCCGCCTCTGATTCCCCGCCTCTGTTTCCCCATATACGATTACCCGCCTCTGAATCCCCAACTCTGATTCCCTGCCTCTAATTTCCCAGCTCTGATTCCCCGCCTCTGATTCCCCGTTTCTGATTTCCTGCCTCTGATTCCCCGCCTCTGATTACCCATGTCTGATTCACCGCCTCTGATTCCCCACCTCTGATTCCCCATCTCTGATTCCGCACATCCGATTCACTGCCTCTGATTCCCCAACTCTGATTCCCCGCCTCTGATTCCCAGCGTCTTATTCCCTGCTTCTGATTCTGATTCCCTGCCTCTGATTCCCCATCTCTGATTCTGCACATCTGATTCCCTGCCTCTGATTCCCCACATCTGATTCGCCATATCTGATTCCCCGCCTCTGTTTCCCTGCCTCTGATTCCCCGCCTCTGTTTCCCCATATCTAAGTCCCCGCCTCTGATTCCCCAACTCTGATTCCCCGCATCTGATTCCCCGCGTCTGATTACCGGCCTCTGATTCCCCGCTCTGATTCCCCATCTCTGATTCACAACCTCTGATTCCCCACCTCTGATTCCCCATATCTGATTTGCCGCCTCTGTTTCCCCGCCTCTGATTCCCCACCTCTGATTCCCCGCCTCTGATTCACCAGCTATGATTCCCCGCCTCTGATTCCCCGCATCTGATTCCATGCCTCTGATTCCCCGCCTCTGATTCCACATCTCTGATTCACCACCTCTGATTCATTGCGTCTGATTCCCCGCCTCTGTTTCCCCGCCTCTGATTCCCCGCCTCTGTTTCCCCATATCTAAGTCCCCGCCTCTGATTCCCCAACTCTGATTCCCCACCTCTGATTCCCCAGCTCTGATTCCCCGCCTCTGATTCCCCGCATCTGATTCCCTGCATCTGATTCCCAGCCTCTGATTCCCTGCCTCTGATTCCCAACCTCTGATTCCGCACCTCTGATTCCCCATATCTGATTCCCCGCCTCTGTTTCCCCGCCTCTGTTTCCCCGCCTCTGATTCCCCGCCTCTGTTTCCCCATATCTAAGTCCCCGCCTCTGATTCCCCAACTCTGATTCCCCACCTCTGATTCCCCAGCTCTGATTCCTCGCCTCTGATTCCCCGCATCTGATTCCCTGCATCTGATTCCCAGCCTCTGATTCCCTGCCTCTGATTCCCAACCTCTGATTCCCCACCTCTGATTCCCCATATCTGATTCCCCGCCTCTGTTTCCCCGCCTCTGATTCCCCGCCTCTGTTTCCCCATATCTGATTCCCCGCCTCTATTTCCCCGCCTCTGATTCCCAGCCTCTGATTCCCCATATCTGATTCCCCGCCTCTGATTCCCCAACTCTGATTCCCCGCCTCTGATTCCCCAGCTCTGAATCCCCGCATCTGATTCCCCAGCTCTGAATCCCCGCATCTGATTCCCCGCGTCTGATTACCGGCCTCTGATTACCCGCTCTGATTCCCCATCTCTGATTCACAACCTCAAATTCCCCACCTCTGATTCCCCATATCTGATTTGCCGCCTCTGTTTCCCCGCCTCTGATTCGCCAGCTATGATTCCCCGCCTCTGATTCCCCGCATCTGATTCCCTGCCTCTGATTCCCCGCCTCTGATTCCACATCTCTGATTCACCACCTCTGATTCATTGCGTCTGTTTCCCCGCCTCTGATTCCCCATCTCTGATTCCCCATCTCTGATTCCCCAATTCTGATTCACCGCCTCTGATTCCCCAGCTATGTTTCCTCGCCTCTGATTCCCGGCCTCTGATTCCCTGCTTCTGATTCTGATTCCCTGACTCTGATTCCCCATCTCTGATTCCGCACATCTAATTCCCTGCCTCTGATTCCCCACCTCTGATTCCCCATATCTGATTCCCCGCCTCTGTTTCCCCGCCTCTGATTCCCCGCCTCTGTTTCCCCATATCTAAGTCCCCGCCTCTGATTCCCCAACTTTGATTCCCCACCTCTGATTCCCCAGCTCTGATTGCCCGCCTCTGATTCCCCGCATCTGATTCCCTGCATCTGATTCCCAGGCTCTGATTCCCTGCCTCTGATTCCCAAACTCTGATTCCCCACCTCTGATTCCCCATATCTGATTCCCCGCCTCTGTTTCCCCGCCTCTGATTCCCCGCCTCTGTTTCCCCATATCTGATTCCCCGCCTCTATTTGCCTGCCTCTGATTCCCCGCCTCTGTTTCCCCATATCTGATTACACGCCTCTGAATCCCCAACTCTGATTCCCTGCCTCTAATTTCCCAGCTCTGATTCCCCGCCTCTGATTCCCCGTGTCTGATTTCCTGCCTCTGATTCCCGCCTCTGATTACCCATGTCTGATTCACCGCCTCTGATTCCCCACCTCTGATTCCCCATCTCTGATTCCGCACATCCGAATCACTGCCTCTGATTCCCCAGCTCTGATTCCCCGCCTCTGATTCCCCGCGTCTTATTCCCTGCTTCTGATTCTGATTCCCTGCCTCTGATTCCCCATCTCTGATTCTGCACATCTGATTCCCTGCCTCTGATTCCCCACCTCTGATTCCCCATATCTGATTCCCCGCCTCTGAATCCCCATCTCTGATTCCCGGACTCTGATTCCCCACCTCTGATTCCCGGCCTCTTATTACCAGCATCTGATTCCAGGTCTCTGATACCCGGCCTCTGATTCCCCGCTTCTGATTCTGATTCCCTGCCTCTGATTCTCCATCTCTGATTCCGCACATCTGATTCCCTGCCTCTGATTCCCCACCTCTGATTCCCCATATCTGATTCCCTGCCTCTGTTTCCCCGCCTCTGATTCCCCGCCTCTGTTTCCCCATATAGAATTCCCCACCTCTGATGCACCAACTCTGATTCCCCGCCTCTGATTCCCCAGCTCTGATTCCCCGCCTCTGATTCCCCGCATCCGATTCCCCATATCTGATTCCCCGCCTCTGTTTCCCCGCCTCTGATTCCCCGCCTCTGTTTCCCCATATCTGATTCCCCGCCTCTGATTCCCAACTATGATTCCCCGCCTCTGATTCCCCAGCTCTGATTCCCTGCCTCTGATTCCCCGCGTTCTATTCCCTGCCTCTGATTCCCCGCCTGTGATTCCCCATCTCTGATTCACCACCTCTGATTCCCCACCTCTGATTCCCCATATCTAATTCCCCGCCTCTGTTTGCCCGCCTCTGATTCCCCGCCTCTGTTTCCCCATATCTGATTCCCCGCCACTGAATCCCCAACTCTGATTCCCTGCCTCTGATTCCCCAGCTCTGATTCCCCGCCTTTGATTCCCCCCGTCTGATTCCCAGCCTCTGAATCCCCGTGTCTGATATCCTGCCTCTGATTCCCCGCCTCTGATTCCCCATCTCAGATTCACCGCCTCTGATTCCCCACCTCTGATTCCCCATCTCTGATTCCGCACATCCGATTCCCTGCCTCTGATTCCCCGACTCTGATTCACCACCTCTGATTCCCCAGCTCTGATTCCCCGCCTCTGATTCCCCAACTCTGATTCCCCGCCTCTGATTCCCCGCCTCTGTTTCCCCATATCTAAGTCCCCGCCTCTGATTCCCCAACTCTGATTCCCCACCTCTGATTCCCCAGGTCTGATTACCCACCTCTGATTCCCCATCTCTGATTCCGCACATCTGATTCCCTGCCTCTGATTCCCCACCTCTGTTTCCCCATATCTAAGTCCCCGCCTCTGATTCCCCAACTTTGATTCCCCACCTCTGATTCCCCAGCTCTGATTCCCCGCCTCTGATTCCCCGCATCTGATTCCCTGCATCTGATTCCCAGCCTCTGATTCCCTGCCTCTGATTCCCAACCTCTGATTCCCCACCTCTGATTCCCCATATCTGATTCCCCGCCTCTCTTTCCCCGCCTCTGATTCACTGCCTCTGTTTCCCCATATCTGATTCCCCGCCTCTATTTGCCCGCCTCTGATTCCCCGCCTCTGTTTCCCCATATCTGATTCCCCGCCTCTGAATCCCCAACTCTGATTCCCTGCCTCTAATTTCCCAGCTCTGATTCCCCGCCTCTGATTCCCCGCCTCTGATTCCACATCTCTGATTCACCACCTCTGATTCATTGCGTCTGATTCCCTGCCTCTGATTCCCCATCTCTGATTCCCCATCTCTGATTCCCCAATTCTGATTCACCGCATCTGATTCCCCAGCTATGTTTCCTCGCCTCTGATTCCCGGCCTCTGATTCCCTGCTTCTGATTCTGATTCCCTGACTCTGATTCCCCATCTCTGATTCCGCACATCTAATTCCCTGCCTCTGATTCCCCACCTCTGATTCCCCATATCTGATTCCCCACCTCTGTTTCCCCGCCTCTGATTCCCCGCCTCTGTTTCCCCATATCTAAGTCCCCGCCTCTGATTCCCCAACTTTGATTCCCCACCTCTGATTCCCCAGCTCTGATTGCCCGCCTCTGATTCCCCGCATCTGATTCCCTGCATCTGATTCCCAGGCTCTGATTCCCTGCCTCTGATTCCCAAACTCTGATTCCCCACCTCTGATTCCCCATATCTGATTCCCCGCCTCTGTTTCCCCGCCTCTGATTCCCCGCCTCTGTTTCCCCATATCTGATTCCCCGCCTCTATTTGCCTGCCTCTGATTCCCCGCCTCTGTTTCCCCATATCTGATTACACGCCTCTGAATCCCCAACTCTGATTCCCTGCCTCTAATTTCCCAGCTCTGATTCCCCGCCTCTGATTCCCCGTGTCTGATTTCCTGCCTCTGATTCCCCGCCTCTGATTACCCATGTCTGATTCACCGCCTCTGATTCCCCACCTCTGATTCCCCATCTCTGATTCCGCACATCCGAATCACTGCCTCTGATTCCCCAGCTCTGATTCCCCGCCTCTGATTCCCCGCGTCTTATTCCCTGCTTCTGATTCTGATTCCCTGCCTCTGATTCCCCATCTCTGATTCTGCACATCTGATTCCCTGCCTCTGATTCCCCACCTCTGATTCCCCATATCTGATTCCCCGCCTCTGAATCCCCATCTCTGATTCCCGGACTCTGATTCCCCACCTCTGATTCCCGGCCTCTTATTACCAGCATCTGATTCCAGGCCTCTGATACCCGGCCTCTGATTCCCCGCTTCTGATTCTGATTCTCTGCCTCTGATTCTCCATCTCTGATTCCGCACATCTGATTCCCTGCCTCTGATTCCCCACCTCTGATTCCCCATATCTGATTCCCTGCCTCTGTTTCCCCGCCTCTGATTCCCCGCCTCTGTTTCCCCATATAGAATTCCCCACCTCTGATGCACCAACTCTGATTCCCCGCCTCTGATTCCCCAGCTCTGATTCCCCGCCTCTGATTCCCCGCATCCGATTCCCCATATCTGATTCCCCGCCTCTGTTTCCCCGCCTCTGATTCCCCGCCTCTGTTTCCCCATATCTGATTCCCCGCCTCTGATTCCCAACTATGATTCCCCGCCTCTGATTCCCCAGCTCTGATTCCCTGCCTCTGATTCCCCGCGTTCTATTCCCTGCCTCTGATTCCCCGCCTGTGATTCCCCATCTCTGATTCACCACCTCTGATTCCCCACCTCTGATTCCCCATATCTAATTCCCCGCCTCTGTTTGCCCGCCTCTGATTTCCCGCCTCTGTTTCCCCATATCTGATTCCCCGCCACTGAATCCCCAACTCTGATTCCCTGCCTCTGATTCCCCAGCTCTGATTCCCCGCCTTTGATTCCCCCCGTCTGATTCCCAGCCTCTGAATCCCCGTGTCTGATATCCTGCCTCTGATTCCCCGCCTCTGATTCCCCATCTCAGATTCACCGCCTCTGATTCCCCACCTCTGATTCCCCATCTCTGATTCCGCACATCCGATTCCCTGCCTCTGATTCCCCGACTCTGATTCACCACCTCTGATTCCCCAGCTCTGATTCCCCGCCTCTGATTCCCCAACTCTGATTCCCCGCCTCTGATTCCCCGCCTCTGTTTCCCCATATCTAAGTCCCCGCCTCTGATTCCCCAACTCTGATTCCCCACCTCTGATTCCCCAGCTCTGATTACCCACCTCTGATTCCCCATCTCTGATTCCGCACATCTGATTCCCTGCCTCTGATTCCCCACCTCTGTTTCCCCATATCTAAGTCCCCGCCTCTGATTCCCCAACTTTGATTCCCCACCTCTGATTCCCCAGCTCTGATTCCCCGCCTCTGATTCCCAACCTCTGATTCCCCACCTCTGATTCCCCATATCTGATTCCCCGCCTCTCTTTCCCCGCCTCTGATTCACCGCCTCTGTTTCCCCATATCTGATTCCCCGCCTCTATTTGCCCGCCTCTGATTCCCCGCCTCTGTTTCCCCATATCTGATTCCCCGCCTCTGAATCCCCAACTCTGATTCACTGCCTCTAATTTCCCAGCTCTGATTCCCCGCCTCTGATTCCACATCTCTGATTCACCACCTCTGATTCATTGCGTCTGATTCCCTGCCTCTGATTCCCCATCTCTGATTCCCCATCTCTGATTCCCCAATTCTGATTCACCGCATCTGATTCCCCAGCTATGTTTCCTCGCCTCTGATTCCCGGCCTCTGATTCCCTGCTTCTGATTCTGATTCCCTGACTCTGATTCCCCATCTCTGATTCCGCACATCTAATTCCCTGCCTCTGATTCCCCACCTCTGATTCCCCATATCTGATTCCCCACCTCTGTTTCCCCGCCTCTGATTCCCCGCCTCTGTTTCCCCATATCTAAGTCCCCACCTCTGATTCCCCAACTTTGATTCCCCACCTCTGATTCCCCAGCTCTGATTGCCCGCCTCTGATTCCCCGCATCTGATTCCCTGCATCTGATTCCCAGGCTCTGATTCCCTGCCTCTGATTCCCAAACTCTGATTCCCCACCTCTGATTCCCCATATCTGATTCCCCGCCTCTGTTTCCCCGCCTCTGATTCCCCGCCTCTGTTTCCCCTTATCTGATTCCCCGCCTCTATTTGCCTGCCTCTGATTCCCCGCCTCTGTTTCCCCATATCTGATTACACGCCTCTGAATCCCCAACTCTGATTCCCTGCCTCTAATTTCCCAGCTCTGATTCCCCGCCTCTGATTCCCCGTGTCTGATTTCCTGCCTCTGATTCCCCGCCTCTGATTACCCATGTCTGATTCACCGCCTCTGATTCCCCACCTCTGATTCCCCATCTCTGATTCCGCACATCCGAATCACTGCCTCTGATTCCCCAGCTCTGATTCCCCGCCTCTGATTCCCCGCGTCTTATTCCCTGCTTCTGATTCTGATTCCCTGCCTCTGATTCCCCATCTCTGATTCTGCACATCTGATTCCCTGCCTCTGATTCCCCACCTCTGATTCCCCATATCTGATTCCCCGCCTCTGAATCCCCATCTCTGATTCCCGGACTCTGATTCCCCACCTCTGATTCCCGGCCTCTTATTACCAGCATCTGATTCCAGGCCTCTGATACCCGGCCTCTGATTCCCCGCTTCTGATTCTGATTCCCTGCCTCTGATTCTCCATCTCTGATTCCGCACATCTGATTCCCTGCCTCTGATTCCCCACCTCTGATTCCCCATATCTGATTCCCTGCCTCTGTTTCCCCGCCTCTGATTCCCCGCCTCTGTTTCCCCATATAGAATTCCCCACCTCTGATGCACCAACTCTGATTCCCCGCCTCTGATTCCCCAGCTCTGATTCCCCGCCTCTGATTCCCCGCATCCGATTCCCCATATCTGATTCCCCGCCTCTGTTTCCCCGCCTCTGATTCCCCGCCTCTGTTTCCCCATATCTGATTCCCCGCCTCTGATTCCCAACTATGATTCCCCGCCTCTGATTCCCCAGCTCTGATTCCCTGCCTCTGATTCCCCGCGTTCTATTCCCTGCCTCTGATTCCCCGCCTGTGATTCCCCATCTCTGATTCACCACCTCTGATTCCCCACCTCTGATTCCCCATATCTAATTCCCCGCCTCTGTTTGCCCGCCTCTGATTTCCCGCCTCTGTTTCCCCATATCTGATTCCCCGCCACTGAATCCCCAACTCTGATTCCCTGCCTCTGATTCCCCAGCTCTGATTCCCCGCCTTTGATTCCCCCCGTCTGATTCCCAGCCTCTGAATCCCCGTGTCTGATATCCTGCCTCTGATTCCCCGCCTCTGATTCCCCATCTCAGATTCACCGCCTCTGATTCCCCACCTCTGATTCCCCATCTCTGATTCCGCACATCCGATTCCCTGCCTCTGATTCCCCGACTCTGATTCACCACCTCTGATTCCCCAGCTCTGATTCCCCGCCTCTGATTCCCCAACTCTGATTCCCCGCCTCTGATTCCCCGCCTCTGTTTCCCCATATCTAAGTCCCCGCCTCTGATTCCCCAACTCTGATTCCCCACCTCTGATTCCCCAGCTCTGATTACCCACCTCTGATTCCCCATCTCTGATTCCGCACATCTGATTCCCTGCCTCTGATTCCCCACCTCTGTTTCCCCATATCTAAGTCCCCGCCTCTGATTCCCCAACTTTGATTCCCCACCTCTGATTCCCCAGCTCTGATTCCCCGCCTCTGATTCCCAACCTCTGATTCCCCACCTCTGATTCCCCATATCTGATTCCCCGCCTCTCTTTCCCCGCCTCTGATTCACCGCCTCTGTTTCCCCATATCTGATTCCCCGCCTCTATTTGCCCGCCTCTGATTCCCCGCCTCTGTTTCCCCATATCTGATTCCCCGCCTCTGAATCCCCAACTCTGATTCACTGCCTCTAATTTCCCAGCTCTGATTCCCCGCCTCTGATTCCCCGTGTCTGATTTCCTGCCTCTGATTCCCCGCCTCTGATTACCCATGTCTGATTCACCGCCTCTGATTCCCCACCTCTGATTCCCCATCTCTGATTCCGCACATCCGATTCCCTGCCTCTGATTCCCTGCCTCTGATTC
Source organism: Narcine bancroftii (assembly GCF_036971445.1). Lineage (NCBI taxonomy): Eukaryota > Metazoa > Chordata > Chondrichthyes > Torpediniformes > Narcinidae > Narcine > Narcine bancroftii. The sequence continues at coordinate 120,054,279 of NC_091470.1, read as the reverse complement.
ACTGCCTCTGCTTCCCCAGTTCTGATTTCCCGCCTCTGATTCCCCGCGTCTTATCCCCTGCTTCTGATTCTGATTCCCTGCCTCTGATTCCCCATCTCTGATTCCGCACATCTGATTCCCTGCCTCTGATTCCCCACCTCTGATTCCCCATATCTGATTCCCCGCCTCTGTTTCCCCGCCTCTGATTCCCCGCCTCTGATTCCCCAACTCTGATTCCCCACCTCTGATTCCCCAGCTCTGATTCCCCGCCTCTGATCCCCGCATCTGATTCCCTGCATCTGATTCCCAGCCTCTGATTCCCTGCCTCTGATTCCCAACCTCTGATTCCCCACCTCTGATTCCCCATATCTGATTCCCCGCCTCTGTTTCCCCGTCTCTGATTCCCCGCCTCTCTTTCCCCATATCTGATTCCCCGCCTCTATTTGCCCACCTCTGATTCCCCACCTCTGTTTCCCCATATCTGATTCCCCGCCACTGAATCCCCAACTCTGATTCCCTGCATCTAATTCCCCAGCTCTGATTCCCCGCCTCTGATTCCCCGTGTCTGATTTCCTGCCTCTGATTCCCCGCCTCTGATTACCCATGTCTGATTCACCGCCTCTGATTCCCCACCTCTGATTCCCCATCTCTGATTCCGCACATCCGATTCCCTGCCTCTGAATCCCCGCCTCTGATTCACCGCCTCTGATTCCCGGCCTCTGATTTACCGCCTCCTATTCCCTGCCACTGATACCCCGCCCCTGATTCCCCACCTCTGATTCCCCATATCTGATTCCCCGCCTCTGTTTCCCCACCTCTGATTCCCCGCCTCTGATTCCCCATATCTCATTCCCCGCCTCTGAATCCCCATCTCTGATTCCCGGACTCTGATTCCCCACCTCTGATTCCCGGCCTCTTATTCCCGGCATCTGATTCCGGCCTCTGATTCCCGGCCTCTGATTCCCTGCTTCTGATTCTGATTCCCTGCCTTTGATTCCCCATCTCTGATTCCGCACATCTGATTCCCTGCCTCTGATTCCCCACCTCTGAATCCCCATATCTGATTCCCCACTTCTGTTTCCCCGCCTCTGATTCCACACCTCTGTTTCCCAATATCTAAGTCCCCGCCTCTAATTCCCCAACTCTGATTCCCCACCTCTGATTCCCCAGCTCTGATTCCCCGCCTCTGATTCCCCGCATCTGATTCCCTGCATCTGATTCCAAGCCTCTGATTCCCTGCCTCTGATTCCCAAACTCTGATTCCCCACCTCTGATTCCCCATATCTGATTCCCCGCCTCTGTTTCCCCGCCTCTGATTCCCCGCCTCTGTTTCCCCATATCTAATTCCCCACCTCTGATGCACCAACTCTGATTCCCCGCCTCTGATTCCCCAGCTCTGATTCCCCGCCTCTGATTCCCCGCATCCGATTCCCCATATCTGATTCCCCGCCTCTGTTTCCCTGCCTCTGATTCCCCGCCTCTGTTTCCCCATATCTGATTCCCCGCCTCTGATTCCCAACTATGATTCCCCGCCTCTGATTCCCCAGCTCTGATTCCCTGCCTCTGATTCCCCGCGTTCTATTCCCTGCCTCTGATTCTCCGCCTGTGATTCCCCATCTCTGATTCACCACCTCTGATTCCCCACATCTGATTCCCCATATCTAATTCCCCGCCTCTGTTTGCCCGCCTCTGATTCCCCGCCTCTGTTTCCCCATATCTGATTCCCCGCCACTGAATCCCCAACTCTGATTCCCTGCCTCTGATTCCCCAGCTCTGATTCCCCGCCTTTGATTCCCCCCGTCTGATTCCCAGCCTCTGAATCCCCGTGTCTGATATCCTGCCTCTGATTCCCCGCCTCTGATTCCCCATCTCAGATTCACCGCCTCTGATTCCCCACCTCTGATTCCCCATCTCTGATTCCGCACATCCGATTCCCTGCCTCTGATTCCCCGACTCTGATTCCCCACCTCTGATTCCCCAGCTCTGATTCACCGCCTCTGATTCCCCAACTCTGATTCCCCGCCTCTGATTCCCCGTCTCTGTTTCCCCATATCTAATTCCCCGCCTCTGATTCCCCAACTCTGATTCCCCACCTCTGATTCCCCAGCTCTGATTACCCACCTCTGATTCCCCATATCTAATTCCCTGCCTATGTTTCCCCGCCTCTGATTCCCCGCCACTATTTCCCCATATCTGATTCTCCGCCTCTGAATCCCCAACTCTGATTCCATGCATCTAATTCCCCAGCTCTGATTCCCCGCCTCTGATTCCCCGTGTCTGATTTCCTGCCTCTGATTCCCCGCCTCTGATTACCCATGTCTGATTCACTGCCTCTGATTCCCCACCTCTGATTCCCCATCTCTGATTCCGCACATCCGACTCCCAGCCTCTGATTCCCCATCTCTGATTCCCCGCCTCTGATTCCCCAACTCTGATTCCCCACCTCTGATTCCCCAGCTCTGATTCCCCGCCTCTGATTCCCCGTGTTTGATTCCCTGCCTCTGATTCCCCGCCTCTGATTCCCCATCTCTGATTCACCTCCTTTGATTCGCCTCCTCTGCTTCCCCATATCTGATTCCTCGACTCTGTTTCCCCGCCTCTGATTCCCCGCCTCTGATTCCCCATCTCTGATTCCCGGACTCTGATTCCCCACCTCTGATTCCCGGCCTCTGATTCGCTGCTTCTGATTCTGATTCCCTGCCTCTGATTCCCCATCTCTGATTCCGCACATATAATTCCCTGCCTCTGATTCCCCACCTCTGATTCCCCATATCTGATTCCCCGCCTCTGTTTCCCCGCCTCTGATTCCCCGCCTCTGTTTCCCCATATCTAAGTCCCCGCCTCTGATTCCCAAACTTTGATTCCCCACCTCTGATTCCCCAGCTCTGATTCCCCGCCTCTGATTCCCCGCATCTGATTCCCTGCATCTGATTCCCAGCCTCTGATTCCCTGCCTCTGATTCCCAAACTCTGATTCCCTACCTCTGATTCCCCATATCTGATTCCCCGCCTCTGTTTCCCCGCCTCTGATTCCCCGCCTCTGTTTCCCCATATCTGATTCCCCGCCTCTATTTGCCCACCTCTGATTCCCCGCCTCTGTTTCCCCATATCTGATTACCCGCCTCTGAATCCCCAACTCTGATTCCCTGCCTCTAATTTCCCAGCTCTGATTCCGCGCCTCTGATTCCCCGTGTCTGATTTCCTGCCTCTGATTCCCCACCTCTGATTACCCATGTCTGATTCACCGCCTCTGATTCCCCACCTCTGATTCCCCATCTCTGATTCCGCACATCCGATTCACTGCCTCTGATTCCCCAGCTCTGATTCCCCGCCTCTGATTCCCCGCGTCTTATTCCCTGCTTCTGATTCTGATTCCATGCCTCTGATTCCCCATCTCTGATTCCCCAACTCTAATTCCCCGCCTCTGATTCCCCGCCCCTGTTTCCCCATATCTGATTCCCCGCCTCTGATTCCCCAACTCTGATTCCCCGCCACTGATTCCCCAGCTCTGATTCCCCGCCTCTGATTCCCCGTGTTTGATTCACTGCCTCTGATTCCCCACCTCTGATTCCGCATCTCTGATTCACCGCATTTGATTCGCCACCTCTGATTCCCCATATCTGATTCCTCGCCTCTGTTTCCCCGCCTCTGATTCCCCGCCTCTGATTCTCCATATCTCATTCCGCGCCTCTGAATCCCCATCTCTGATTCCCGGACTCTGATTCCCCACCTCTGATAACCGGCCTCTTATTCCCAGCATCTGATTCCAGGCCTCTGATTCCCGGCCTCTGATTCCCCGCTTCTGATTCTGATTCCCTGCCTCTGATTCCCCATCTCTGATTCCGCACATCTGATTCCCTGCCTCTGATTCCCCTCCTCTGATTCCCCATATCTGATTCCCCACCTCTGTTTCCCCGCCTCTGATTCCCCGCCTCTGTTTCCCCATATCTAATTCCCCACCTCTGATGCACCAACTCTGATTCCCCGCCTCTGATTCCCCAGCTCTGATTCCCCGACTCTGATTCCCCGCATCCGATTCCCCATATCTGATTCCCGCCTCTGTTTCCCCATATCTGATTCCCCGCCTCTGATTCCCAACTATGATTCCCCGCCTCTGATTCCCCAGCTCTGATTCCCTGCCTCTGATTCCCCTCGTTCTATTCCCTGCCTCTGATTCCCCGCCTGTGATTCCCCATCTCTGATTCACCACCTCTGATTATCCACCTCTGATTCCCCATATCTAATTCCCCGCCTCTGTTTGCCCGCCTTTGATTCCCTGCCTCTGTTTCCCCATATCTGATTCCCCGCCTCTGAATCCCCAATTCTGATTCCCTGCCTCTGATTCCCCAGCTCTGATTCCCCGCCTTTGATTCCCCCCGTCTGATTCCCAGCCTCTGAATCCCCGTGTCTGATATCCTGCCTCTGATTCCCCGCCTCTGATTCCTCATCTCAGATTCACCGCCTCTGATTCCCCACCTCTGATTCCCCATCTCTGATTCCGCACATCCGCTTCCCTGCCTCTGATTCCCCAACTCTGATTCCCCACCTCTGATTCCCCAGCTCTGATTCCCCGCCTCTGATTCCCCAACTCTGATTCCCCGCCTCTGATAACCCAGCTCTGATTCCCCGCCTCTGATTCCCCGTGTTTGATTCCCTGCCTCTGATTCCCCGCCTCTGATTCTCCATCTCTGATTCACCGCCTTTGATTCGCCACCTGTGATTCCCCATATCTGATTCCTCACCTCTGTTTCCCCATATCTGATTCCCCGCCTCTGAATCCCCAACTCTGATTCCCTGCCTCTGATTCCCCAGCTCTGATTCCCCGCCTTTGATTCCCCCCGTCTGATTCCCAGCCTCTGAATCCCCGTGTCTGATATCCTGCCTCTGATTCCACGCCTCTGATTCATCATCTCAGATTCACCGCCTCTGATTCCCCACCTCTGATTCCCCAACTCTGATTCCGCACATCCGCTTCCCTGCCTCTGATTCCCCGACTCTGATTCCCCACCTCTGATTCCCCAGCTCTGATTCCCCGCCTCTGATTCCCCAACTCTGATTCCCCGCCTCTGATAACCCAGCTCTGATTCCCCGCCTCTGATTCCCCGTGTTTGATTCCCTTCCTCTGATTCCCCGCCTCTGATTCCCCATCTCTGATTCACCGCCTTTGATTCGCCACCTCTGATTCCCCATATCTGATTCCTCACCTCTGTTTCCCCGCCTCTGATTGCCCGCCTCTGATTCCCCAACTCTGATTCCCCGCCACTGATTCCCCAGCTCTGATTCCCCGCCTCTGATTCCCCGTGTTTGATTCACTGCCTCTGATTCCCCGCCTCTGATTCTGCATCTCTGATTCACCGCATTTGATTCGCCACCTCTGATTCCCCATATCTGATTCCTCGCCTCTGTTTCCCCGCCTCTGATTCCCCGCCTCTGATTCTCCATATCTCATTCCGCGCCTCTGAATCCCCATCTCTGATTCCCGGACTCTGATTCCCCACCTCTGATTCCCGGCCTCTTATTCCCAGCATCTGATTCCAGACCTCTGATTCCCGGCCTCTGATTCCCCGCTTCTGATTCTGATTCCCTGCCTCTGATTCCCCTCCTCTGATTCCCCATATCTGATTCCCCACCTCTGTTTCCCCGCCTCTGATTCCCCGCCTCTGTTTCCCCATATCTAATTCCCCACCTCTGATGCACCAACTCTGATTCCCCGCCTCTGATTCCCCAGCTCTGATTCCCCGACTCTGATTCCCCGCATCCGATTTCCCATATCTGTTTCCCCGCCTCTGTTTCCCCATATCTGATTCCCCGCCTCTGATTCCCAACTATGATTCCCCGCCTCTGATTCCCCAGCTCTGATTCCCTGCCTCTGATTCCCCTCGTTCTATTCCCTGCCTCTGATTCCCCGCCTGTGATTCCCCATCTCTGATTCACCACCTCTGATTATCCACCGCTGATTCCCCATATCTCATTCCCCGCCTCTGTTTGCCCGCCTTTGATTCCCTGCCTCTGTTTCCCCATATCTGATTCCCCGCCTCTGAATCCCCAACTCTGATTCCCTGCCTCTGATTCCCCATCTCTGATTCCCCGCCTTTGATTCCCCCCGTCTGATTCCCAGCCTCTGAATCCCCGTGTCTGATATCCTGCCTCTGATTCCCCGCCTCTGATTCCTCATCTCAGATTCACCGCCTCTGATTCCCCACCTCTGATTCCCCATCTCTGATTCCGCACATCCGCTTCCCTGCCTCTGATTCCCCGACTCTGATTCCCCACCTCTGATTCCCCAGCTCTGATTCCCCGCCTCTGATTCCCCAACTATGATTCCCCGCCTCTGATAACCCAGCTCTGATTCCCCGCATCTGATTCCCCGTGTTTGATTCCCTGCCTCTGATTACCCGCCTCTGATTCCCCATCTCTGATTCACCGCCTTTGATTCGCCACCTCTGATTCCCCATATCTGATTCCTCACCTCTGTTTCCCCGCCTCTGATTCCCCGCCTCTGATTCCCCATATCTCATTCCCCGCCTCTGATTCCCCATCTCTGATTCCCGGACTCTGATTCCCCACCTCTGATTCCCGGCCTATTATTCCCGGCATCAGATTCCGGCCTCTGATTCCCGGCCTCTGATTCCCTGCTTCTGATTCTGATTCCCTGCCTCTGATTCCCCATTTCTGATTCCGCACATCTAATTCCCTGCCTCTGATTCCCCACCTCTGATTCCCCATATCTGATTCCCGGCCTCTGTTTCCCCGCCTCTGATTGCCTGCCTCTGTTTCCCCATATCTAAGTCCCCGCCTCTGATTCCCCAACTCTGATTCCCCACCTCTGACTCCCCAGCTCTGATTACCCACCTCTGATTCCCCATATCTGATTCCCCGCCTCTGTTTCCCCGCCTCTGATTCCCCGCCACTGTTTCCCCATATCTGATTCCCCGCCTCTGAATCCCCAACTCTGATTCCCTGCATCTAATTCCCCAGCTCTGATTCCCCGCCTCTGATTCCCCGTGTCTGATTTCCTGCCTCTGATTCCCTGCCTCTGATTACCCATGTCTGATTCACCGCCTCTGATTCCCCACCTCTGATTCCCCATCTCTGATTCCGCACATCCGATTCCCAGCCTCTGATTCCCCATCCCTGATTCCCCGCCTCTGATTCCCCAACTCTGATTCCCCACCTCCGATTCCCCAGCTCTGATTCCCCGCCTCTGATTCCCCGTGTTTGATTCCCTGCCTCTGATTCTCCGCCTCTGATTCCCCATCTCTGATTCACCGCCTTTGATTCGCCACCTCTGATTCCCCATATCTGATTCCTCGCCTCTGTTTACCCGTCTCTGATTCCCCGCCTCTGATTCCCCATATCTCATTCCCCGCCTCTGATTCCCCATCTCTGATTCCCGGACTCTGATTCCCCACCTCTAATTCCCGGCCTCTGATTCCCTGCTTCTGATTCTGATTCCCTGCCTCTGATTCCCCATCTCTGATTCCGCACATCTAATTCCCTGCCTCTGATTCCCCACCTCTGATTCCCCATATCTGATTCCCCGCCTCTGTTTCCCCGCCTCTGATTCCCCGCCTCTGTTTCCCCATATCTAAGTCCCCGCCTCTGATTCCCCAACTTTGATTCCCCACCTCTGATTCCCCAGCTCTGATTCCCCGCCTCTGATTCGCCGCATCTGATTCCCTGCATCTGATTCCCAGCCTCTGATTCCCTGCCTCTGATTCCCAACCTCTGATTCCCCACCTCTGATTCCCCGCCTCTGATTCCCCGCCTCTGTTTCCCCATATCTGATTCCCCGCCTCTATTTGCCCGCCTCTGATTCCCCGCCTCTGTTTCCCCATATCTGATTACCCGCCTCTGAATCCCCAACTCTGATTCCCTGCCTCTAATTTCCCAGCTCTGATTCCCCGCCTCTGATTCCCCGTGTCTGATTTCCTGCCTCTGATTCCCCGCCTCTGATTACCCATGTCTGATTCACCGCCTCTGATTCCCCACCTCTGATTCCCCATCTCTGATTCCGCACATCCGATTCACTGCCTCTGATTCCCCAGCTCTGATTCCCTGCCTCTGATTCCCTGCATCCGATTCCCCATATCTGATTCCCCGCCTCTGTTTCCCCGCCTCTGATTCCCCGCCTCTGTTTCCCCATATCTGATTCCTCGCCTCTGATTCCCAACTATGATTCCCCGCCTCTGATTCCCCAGCTCTGATTCCCTGCCTCTGATTCCCCGCGTTCTATTCCCTGCCTCTGATTCCCCGCCTGTGATTCCCCATCTCTGATTCACCACCTCTGATTCCCCACCTCTGATTCCCCATATCTAATTCCCCGCCTCTGTATGCCCGCCTCTGATTCCCCGCCTCTGTTTCCCCATATCTGATTCCCCGCCACTGAATCCCCAACTCTGATTCCCTGCCTCTGATTCCCCAGCTCTGATTCCCCGCCTTTGATTCCCCCCGTCTGATTCCCAGCCTCTGAATCCCCGTGTCTGATATCCTGCCTCTGATTCCCCGCCTCTGATTCCCCATCTCAGATTCACCGCCTCTGATTCCCCACCTCTGATTCCCCATCTCTGATTCCGCACATCCGATTCCCTGCCTCTGATTCCCCGACACTGATTCCCCACCTCTGATTCCCCAGCTCTGATTCCCCGCCTCTGATTCCACAACTCTGATTCCCCGCCTCTTATTCCCCGCCTCTGTTTCCCCATAACTAATTCCCCGCCTCTGATTCCCCAACTCTGATTCCCCACCTCTGATTCCCCAGCTCTGATTACCCACCTCTGATTCCCCATATCTAATTCCCTGCCTCTGTTTCCCCGCCTCTGATTCCCCGCCACTATTTCCCCATATCTGATTCTCCGCCACAGAATCCCCAACTCTGATTCCCTGCATCTAATTCCCCAGCTCTGATTCCCCGCCTCTGATTCCCCGTGTCTGATTTCCTGCCTCTGATTCCCCGCCTCTGATTACCCATGTCTGATTCACCGCCTCTGATTCCCCACCTCTGATTCCCCATCTCTGATTCCGCACATCCGACTCCCAGCCTCTGATTCCCCATCTCTGATTCCCCGCCTCTGATTCCCCAACTCTGATTCCCCATCTCTGATTCCCCAGCTCTGATTCCCCGCCTCTGATTCCCCGTGTTTGATTCCCTGCCTCTGATTCCCCGCCTCTGATTCCCCATCTCTGATTCACCGCCTTTGATTCGCCACCTCTGATTCCCCATATCTGATTCCTCGCCTCTGTTTCCCCGCCTCTGATTCCCCAACTCTGATTCCCCACCTCTGATTCCCCAGCTCTGATTTCCCGCCTCTGAATCCACGCATCTGATTCCCTGCATCTGATTCCATGCCTCTGATTCCCTGCCTCTGATTTGCAACCTCTGATTCCCCACCACTGAATCCCCATATCTGATTCCCAGCCTCTGTTTCCCCGCCTCTGATTCCCCGCATCTGATTCCCTGCATCTGATTCCCACCCTTGATTCCCTGCCTCTGATTCCCAACCTCTGATTCCCCACCTCTGATTCTCCGCCTCTGATTCCCCGCCTCTGTTTCCCCATATCTGATTCCCCGCCTCTATTTGCCCGCCTCTGATTCCCCGCCTCTGTTTCCCCATATCTGATTACCCGCCTCTGAATCCCCAACTCTGATTCCCTGCCTCTAATTTCCCAGCTCTGATTCCCCGCCTCTGATTCCCCGTGTCTGATTTCCTGCCTCTGATTCCCCGCCTCTGATTACCCATGTCTGATTCACCGCCTCTGATTCCCCACCTCTGATTCCCCATCTCTGATTCCGCACATCTGATTCACTGCCTCTGATTCCCCAGCTCTGATTCCCCGCCTCTGATTCCCCGCGTCTTATTCCCTGCTTCTGATTCTGATTCCCTGCCTCTGATTCCCCATCTCTGATTCTGCACATCTGATTCCCCGCCTCTGAATCCCCATCTCTGATTCCCGGACTCTGATTCCCCACCTCTGATACCCGGCCTCTTATTACCAGCATCTGATTCCAGGCCTCTGATTCCCGGCCTCTGATTCCCCGCTTCTGATTCTGATTCCCTGCCTCTGATTCCCCATCTCTGATTCCGCACATCTGATTCCCTGCCTCTGATTCCCCACCTCTGATTCCCCATATCTGATTCCCCGCCTCTGTTTCCCCGCCTCTGATTCCCCGCCTCTGTTTCCCCATATCTAATTCCCCACCTCTGATGCACCAACTCTGATTCCCCGCCTCTGATTCCCCAGCTCTGATTCCCCGCCTCTGATTCCCTGCATCCGATTCCCCATATCTGATTCCCCGCCTCTGTTTCCCCGCCTCTGATTCCCCGCCTCTGTTTCCCCATATCTGATTCCCCGCCTCTGATTCCCAACTATGATTCCCCGCCTCTGATTCCCCAGCTCTGATTCCCTGCCTCTGATTCCCCGCGTTCTATTCCCTGCCTCTGATTCCCCGCCTGTGATACCCCATCTCTGATTCACCACCTCTGATTCCCCACCTCTGATTCCCCATATCTAATTCCCCGCCTCTGTATGCCCGCCTCTTATTCCCCGCCTCTGTTTCCCCATATCTGATTCCCCGCCACTGAATCCCCAACTCTGATTCCCTGCCTCTGATTCCCCAGCTCTGATTCCCCGCCTTTGATTCCCCCCGTCTGATTCCCAGCCTCTGAATCCCCGTGTCTGATATCCTGCCTCTGATTCCCCGCCTCTGATTCCCCATCTCAGATTCACCGCCTCTGATTCCCCACCTCTGATTCCCCATCTCTGATTCCGCACATCCGATTCCCTGCCTCTGATTCCCCGACTCTGATTCCCCACCTCTGATTCCCCAGCTCTGATTCCCCGCCTCTGATTCCACAACTCTGATTCCCCGCCTCTGATTCCCCGCCTCTGTTTCCCCATAACTAATTCCCCGCCTCTGATTCCCCAACTCTGATTCCCCACCTCTGAATCCCCAGCTCTGATTACCCACCTCTGATTCCCCATATCTAATTCCCTGCCTCTGTTTCCCCGCCTCTGATTCCCCGCCACTATTTCCCCATATCTGATTCTCCGCCTCAGAATCCCCAACTCTGATTCCCTGCATCTAATTCCCCAGCTCTGATTCCCCGCCTCTGATTCCCTGCATCCGATTCCCCATATCTGATTCCCCGCATCTGTTTCCCCGCCTCTGATTCCCCGCCTCTGTTTCCCCATATCTGATTCCTCGCCTCTGATTCCCAACTATGATTCCCCGCCTCTGATTCCCCAGCTCTGATTCCCCGCCTCTGATTCCCCGCCTCTGTTTCCCCATATCTGATTCCCCGCCTCTATTTGCCCGCCTCTGATTCCCCGCCTCTGTTTCCCCATATCTGATTACCCGCCTCTGAATCCCCAACTCTGATTCCCTGCCTCTAATTTCCCAGCTCTGATTCCCCGCCTCTGATTCCCCGTGTCTGATTTCCTGCCTCTGATTCCCCGCCTCTGATTACCCATGTCTGATTCACCGCCTCTGATTCCCCACCTCTGATTCCCCATCTCTGATTCCGCACATCCGATTCACTGCCTCTGATTCCCCAGCTCTGATTCCCTGCCTCTGATTCCCTGCATCCGATTCCCCATATCTGATTCCCCGCCTCTGTTTCCCCGCCTCTGATTCCCCGCCTCTGTTTCCCCATATCTGATTCCTCGCCTCTGATTCCCAACTATGATTCCCCGCCTCTGATTCCCCAGCTCTGATTCCCTGCCTCTGATTCCCCGCGTTCTATTCCCTGCCTCTGATTCCCCGCCTGTGATTCCCCATCTCTGATTCACCACCTCTGATTCCCCACCTCTGATTCCCCATATCTAATTCCCCGCCTCTGTATGCCCGCCTCTGATTCCCCGCCTCTGTTTCCCCATATCTGATTCCCCGCCACTGAATCCCCAACTCTGATTCCCTGCCTCTGATTCCCCAGCTCTGATTCCCCGCCTTTGATTCCCCCCGTCTGATTTCCAGCCTCTGAATCCCCGTGTCTGATATCCTGCCTCTGATTCCCCGCCTCTGATTCCCCATCTCAGATTCACCGCCTCTGATTCCCCACCTCTGATTCCCCATCTCTGATTCCGCACATCCGATTCCCTGCCTCTGATTCCCCGACACTGATTCCCCACCTCTGATTCCCCAGCTCTGATTCCCCGCCTCTGATTCCACAACTCTGATTCCCCGCCTCTTATTCCCCGCCTCTGTTTCCCCATAACTAATTCCCCGCCTCTGATTCCCCAACTCTGATTCCCCACCTCTGATTCCCCAGCTCTGATTACCCACCTCTGATTCCCCATATCTAATTCCCTGCCTCTGTTTCCCGCCTCTGATTCCCCGCCACTATTTCCCCATATCTGATTCTCCGCCACAGAATCCCCAACTCTGATTCCCTGCATCTAATTCCCCAGCTCTGATTCCCCGCCTCTGATTCCCCGTGTCTGATTTCCTGCCTCTGATTCCCCGCCTCTGATTACCCATGTCTGATTCACCGCCTCTGATTCCCCACCTCTGATTCCCCATCTCTGATTCCGCACATCCGACTCCCAGCCTCTGATTCCCCATCTCTGATTCCCCGCCTCTGATTCCCCAACTCTGATTCCCCATCTCTGATTCCCCAGCTCTGATTCCCCGCCTCTGATTCCCCGTGTTTGATTCCCTGCCTCTGATTCCCCGCCTCTGATTCTCCATCTCTGATTCACCGCCTTTGATTCGCCACCTCTGATTCCCCATATCTGATTCCTCGCCTCTGTTTCCCCGCCTCTGATTCCCCAACTCTGATTCCCCACCTCTGATTCCCCAGCTCTGATTTCCCGCCTCTGAATCCCCGCATCTGATTCCCTGCATCTGATTCCATGCCTCTGATTCCCTGCCTCTGATTTGCAACCTCTGATTCCCCACCACTGAATCCCCATATCTGATTCCCAGCCTCTGTTTCCCCGCCTCTGATTCCCCGCATCTGATTCCCTGCATCTGATTCCCACCCTTGATTCCCTGCCTCTGATTCCCAACCTCTGATTCCCCACCTCTGATTCTCCGCCTCTGATTCCCCGCCTCTGTTTCCCCATATCTGATTCCCCGCCTCTATTTGCCCGCCTCTGATTCCCCGCCTCTGTTTCCCCATATCTGATTACCCGCCTCTGAATCCCCAACTCTGATTCCCTGCCTCTAATTTCCCAGCTCTGATTCCCCGCCTCTGATTCCCCGTGTCTGATTTCCTGCCTCTGATTCCCCGCCTCTGATTACCCATGTCTGATTCACCGCCTCTGATTCCCCACCTCTGATTCCCCATCTCTGATTCCGCACATCTGATTCACTGCCTCTGATTCCCCAGCTCTGATTCCCCGCCTCTGATTCCCCGCGTCTTATTCCCTGCTTCTGATTCTGATTCCCTGCCTCTGATTCCCCATCTCTGATTCTGCACATCTGATTCCCTGCCTCTGATTCCCCACCTCTGATTCCCCATATATGATTCCCCGCCTCTGAATCCCCATCTCTGATTCCCGGACTCTGATTCCCCACCTCTGATACCCGGCCTCTTATTACCAGCATCTGATTCCAGGCCTCTGATTCCCGGCCTCTGATTCCCCGCTTCTGATTCTGATTCCCTGCCTCTGATTCCCCATCTCTGATTCCGCACATCTGATTCCCTGCCTCTGATTCCCCACCTCTGATTCCCCATATCTGATTCCCCGCCTCTGTTTCCCCGCCTCTGATTCCCCGCCTCTGTTTCCCCATATCTAATTCCCCACCTCTGATGCACCAACTCTGATTCCCCGCCTCTGATTCCCCAGCTCTGATTCCCCGCCTCTGATTCCCTGCATCCGATTCCCCATATCTGATTCCCCGCCTCTGTTTCCCCGCCTCTGATTCCCCGCCTCTGTTTCCCCATATCTGATTCCCCGCCTCTGATTCCCAACTATGATTCCCCGCCTCTGATTCCCCAGCTCTGATTCCCTGCCTCTGATTCCCCGCGTTCTATTCCCTGCCTCTGATTCCCCGCCTGTGATACCCCATCTCTGATTCACCACCTCTGATTCCCCACCTCTGATTCCCCATATCTAATTCCCCGCCTCTGTATGCCCGCCTCTGATTCCCCGCCTCTGTTTCCCCATATCTGATTCCCCGCCACTGAATCCCCAACTCTGATTCCCTGCCTCTGATTCCCCAGCTCTGATTCCCCGCCTTTGATTCCCCCCGTCTGATTCCCAGCCTCTGAATCCCCGTGTCTGATATCCTGCCTCTGATTCCCCGCCTCTGATTCCCCATCTCAGATTCACCGCCTCTGATTCCCCACCTCTGATTCCCCATCTCTGATTCCGCACATCCGATTCCCTGCCTCTGATTCCCCGACTCTGATTCCCCACCTCTGATTCCCCAGCTCTGATTCCCCGCCTCTGATTCCACAACTCTGATTCCCCGCCTCTGATTCCCCGCCTCTGTTTCCCCATAACTAATTCCCCGCCTCTGATTCCCCAACTCTGATTCCCCACCTCTGAATCCCCAGCTCTAATTACACACCTCTGATTCCCCATATCTAATTCCCTGCCTCTGTTTCCCCGCCTCTGATTCCCCGCCACTATTTCCCCATATCTGATTCTCCGCCTCAGAATCCCCAACTCTGATTCCCTGCATCTAATTCCCCAGCTCTGATTCCCCGCCTCTGATTCCCTGCATCCGATTCCCCATATCTGATTCCCCGCCTCTGTTTCCCCGCCTCTGATTCCCCGCCTCTGTTTCCCCATATCTGATTCCTCGCCTCTGATTCCCAACTATGATTCCCCGCCTCTGATTCCCCAGCTCTGATTCCCTGCCTCTGATTCCCCGCGTTCTATTCCCTGCCTCTGATTCCCCGCCTGTGATTCCCCATCTCTGATTCACCACCTCTGATTCCCCACCTCTGATTCCCCATATCTAATTCCCCGCCTCTGTATGCCCGCCTCTGATTCCCCGCCTCTGTTTCCCCATATCTGATTCCCCGCCACTGAATCCCCAACTCTGATTCCCTGCCTCTGATTCCCCAGCTCTGATTCCCCGCCTTTGATTCCCCCCGTCTGATTCCCAGCCTCTGAATCCCCGTGTCTGATATCCTGCCTCTGATTCCCCGCCTCTGATTCCCCATCTCAGATTCACCGCCTCTGATTCCCCACCTCTGATTCCCCATCTCTGATTCCGCACATCCGATTCCCTGCCTCTGATTCCCCGACACTGATTCCCCACCTCTGATTCCCCAGCTCTGATTCCCCGCCTCTGATTCCACAACTCTGATTCCCCGCCTCTTATTCCCCGCCTCTGTTTCCCCATAACTAATTCCCCGCCTCTGATTCCCCAACTCTGATTCCCCACCTCTGATTCCCCAGCTCTGATTACCCACCTCTGATTCCCCATATCTAATTCCCTGCCTCTGTTTCCCCGCCTCTGATTCCCCGCCACTATTTCCCCATATCTGATTCTCCGCCTCAGAATCCCCAACTCTGATTCCCTGCATCTAATTCCCCAGCTCTGATTCCCCGCCTCTGATTCCCCGTGTCTGATTTCCTGCCTCTGATCCCCGCCTCTGATTACCCATGTCTGATTCACCGCCTCTGATTCCCCACCTCTGATTCCTCATCTCTGATTCCGCACATCCGACTCCCAGCCTCTGATTCCCCATCTCTGATTCCCCGCCTCTGATTCCCCAACTCTGATTCCCCATCTCTGATTCCCCAGCTCTGATTCCCCGCCTCTGATTCCCCGTGTTTGATTCCCTGCCTCTGATTCCCCGCCTCTGATTCCCCATCTCTGATTCACCGCCTTTGATTCGCCACCTCTGATTCCCCATATCTGATTCCTCGCCTCTGTTTCCCCGCCTCTGATTCCCCAACTCTGATTCCCCACCTCTGATTCCCCAGCTCTGATTTCCCGCCTCTGAATCCCCGCATCTGATTCCCTGCATCTGATTCCATGCCTCTGATTCCCTGCCTCTGATTTGCAACCTCTGATTCCCCACCACTGATTCCCCATATCTGATTCCCCATATCTGATTCCCCGCCTCTGTTTCCCCGCCTCTGATTCCCCGCCTCTGTTTCCCCATATCTAAGTCCCCGCCTCTGATTACCCAACTTTGATTCCCCACCTCTGATTCCCCAGCTCTGATTCCCCGCCTCTGATTCCCCGCATCTGATTCCCTGCATCTGATTCCCAGCCTCTGATTCCCTGCCTCTGATTCCCAAACTCTGATTCCCCACCTCTGATTCCCCATATCTGATTCCCCGCCTCTAATTTCCCAGCTCTGATTCCCCGCCTCTGATTCCCCGTGTCTGATTTCCTGCCTCTGATTCCCCGCCTCTGATTACCCATGTCTGATTCACCGCCTCTGATTCCCCACCTCTGATTCCCCATCTCTGATTCCGCACATCTGATTCACTGCCTCTGATTCCCCAGCTCTGATTCCCCGCCTCTGATTCCCCGCGTCTTATTCCCTGCTTCTGATTCTGATTCCCTGCCTCTGATTCCCCATCTCTGATTCTGCACATCTGATTCCCTGCCTCTGATTCCCCACCTCTGATTCCCCATATATGATTCCCCGCCTCTGAATCCCCATCTCTGATTCCCGGACTCTGATTCCCCACCTCTGATACCCGGCCTCTTATTACCAGCATCTGATTCCAGGCCTCTGATTCCCGGCCTCTGATTCCCCGCTTCTGATTCTGATTCCCTGCCTCTGATTCCCCATCTCTGATTCCGCACATCTGATTCCCTGCCTCTGATTCCCCACCTCTGATTCCCCATATCTGATTCCCCGCCTCTGTTTCCCCGCCTCTGATTCCCCGCCTCTGTTTCCCCATATCTAATTCCCCACCTCTGATGCACCAACTCTGATTCCCCGCCTCTGATTCCCCAGCTCTGATTCCCCGCCTCTGATTCCCTGCATCCGATTCCCCATATCTGATTCCCCGCCTCTGTTTCCCCGCCTCTGATTCCCCGCCTCTGTTTCCCCATATCTGATTCCCCGCCTCTGATTCCCAACTATGATTCCCCGCCTCTGATTCCCCAGCTCTGATTCCCTGCCTCTGATTCCCCGCGTTCTATTCCCTGCCTCTGATTCCCCGCCTGTGATACCCCATCTCTGATTCACCACCTCTGATTCCCCACCTCTGATTCCCCATATCTAATTCCCCGCCTCTGTATGCCCGCCTCTGATTCCCCGCCTCTGTTTCCCCATATCTGATTCCCCGCCACTGAATCCCCAACTCTGATTCCCTGCCTCTGATTCCCCAGCTCTGATTCCCCGCCTTTGATTCCCCCCGTCTGATTCCCAGCCTCTGAATCCCCGTGTCTGATATCCTGCCTCTGATTCCCCGCCTCTGATTCCCCATCTCAGATTCACCGCCTCTGATTCCCCACCTCTGATTCCCCATCTCTGATTCCGCACATCCGATTCCCTGCCTCTGATTCCCCGACTCTGATTCCCCACCTCTGATTCCCCAGCTCTGATTCCCCGCCTCTGATTCCACAACTCTGATTCCCCGCCTCTGATTCCCCGCCTCTGTTTCCCCATAACTAATTCCCCGCCTCTGATTCCCCAACTCTGATTCCCCACCTCTGATTCCCCAGCTCTGATTACCCACCTCTGATTCCCCATATCTAATTCCCTGCCTCTGTTTCCCCGCCTCTGATTCCCCGCCACTATTTCCCCATATCTGATTCTCCGCCTCAGAATCCCCAACTCTGATTCCCTGCATCTAATTCCCCAGCTCTGATTCCCCGCCTCTGATTCCCCGTGTCTGATTTCCTGCCTCTGATTCCCCGCCTCTGATTACCCATGTCTGATTCACCGCCTCTGATTCCCCACCTCTGATTCCCCATCTCTGATTCCGCACATCCGACTCCCAGCCTCTGATTCCCCATCTCTGATTCCCCGCCTCTGATTCCCCAACTCTGATTCCCCATCTCTGATTCCCCAGCTCTGATTCCCCGCCTCTGATTCCCCGTGTTTGATTCCCTGCCTCTGATTCCCCGCCTCTGATTCCCCATCTCTGATTCACCGCCTTTGATTCGCCACCTCTGATTCCCCATATCTGATTCCTCGCCTCTGTTTCCCCGCCTCTGATTTCCCGCCTCTGATTCCCCATATCCCATTCCCCGCCTCTGATTCCCCATCTCTGATTCCCGGACTCTGATTCCCCACCTCTGATTCCCGGCCTCTGATTCGCTGCTTCTGATTCTGATTCCCTGCCTCTGATTCCCCATCTCTGATTCCGCACATCTAATTCCCTGCCTCTGATTCCCCATCTCTGATTCCCCATATCTGATTCCCCGCCTCTGTTTCCCCGCCTCTGATTCCCCGCCTCTGTTTCCCCATATCTAAGTCCCCGCCTCTGATTACCCAACTTTGATTCCCCACCTCTGATTCCCCAGCTCTGATTCCCCGCCTCTGATTCCCCGCATCTGATTCCCTGCATCTGATTCCCAGCCTCTGATTCCCTGCCTCTGATTCCCAAACTCTGATTCCCCACCTCTGATTCCCCATATCTGATTCCCCGCCTCTGTTTCCCCGCCTCTGATTCCCCGCCTCTGTTTCCCCATATCTGATTCCCCGCCTCTATTTGCCCGCCTCTGATTCCCCGCCTCTGTTTCCCCATATCTGATTACCCGCCTCTGAATCCCCAACTCTGATTCCCTGCCTCTAATTTCCCAGCTCTGATTCCCCGCCTCTGATTCCCCGTGTCTGATTTCCTGCCTCTGATTCCCCGCCTCTGATTACCCATGTCTGATTCACCGCCTCTGATTCCCCACCTCTGATTCCCCATCTCTGATTCCGCACATCCGATTCACTGCCTCTGATTCCCCAGCTCTGATTCCCCGCCTCTGATTCCCCGCGTCTTATTCCCTGCTTCTGATTCTGATTCCCTGCCTCTGATTCCCCATCTCTGATTCTGCACATCTGATTCCCTGCCTCTGATTCCCCACCTCTGATTCGCCATATCTGATTCCCCGCCTCTGTTTCCCCGCCTCTGATTCCCCGACTCTGTTTCCCCATATCTAAGTCCCCGCCTCTGATTCCCCGCCTCTGATTCCCCACCTCTGATTCCCCAGCTCTGATTCCCCGCCTCTGATTCCCCGCATCTGATACCCTGCATATGATTCCCAGCCTCTGATTCCCTGCCTCTGATTCCCAACCTCTGATTCCCCACCTCTGATTCCCCATATCTGATTCCCCGCCTCTGTTTCCCCGCCTCTGATTCCCCGCCACTGTTTCCCCATATCTCTTTCCCCGCCTCTATTTCCCAGCCTCTGATTCCCAGCCTCTGATTCCCCATATCTGATTCCCCGCCTCTGATTCCCCAACTCTGATTCCCCGCCTCGGATTCCCCAGCTCTGAATCCCCGCCTCTGATTCCCCGCGTCTGATTACCGGCCTCTGATTCCCCGCTCTGATTCCCCATCTCTGATTCACAACCTCTGATTCCCCACCTCTGATTCCCCATATCTGATTTGCCACCTCTGTTTCCCCGCCTCTGATTCCCCACCTCTGATTCCCCGCCTCTGATTCGCCAGCTATGATTCCCCGCGTCTGATTCCCCGCGTCTGATTCCCTGCCTCTGATTCCCCGCCTCTGATACCACATCTCTGATTCACCACCTCTGATTCCCCGCGTCTGATTCCCCGCCTCTGATTCACCATCTCTGATTCCCCATCTCTGATTCCCCAATTCTGATTCACCGCCTCTGATTCCCCAGCTCTGTTTCCTCGCCTCTGATTCCCTGCCTCTGATTCCCAACCTCTGATTCCCCACCTCTGATTTCCCATATTGATTCCCTGCCTCTGATTCCCCGCCTCTGATTCCCCAACTCTGATTCCCCGCCTCTGATTCCCCAGCTCTGATTCCCCGCCTCTGTTTCCCCGTGTTTGATTCACTGCCTCTGATTCCCGGCCTCTGATTCCCCATCTCTGATTCATCGCCTTTGATTCGCCACCTCTGACTCCCCATATCTGATTCCCCGCCTCTGTTTCCCCGCCTCTGATTCCCCGCCTCTGATTCCCCATATCTCATTCCCCGCCTCTGAATCCCCATCTCTGATTCCCCACCTCTGATTCCCGGCCTCTTATTCCCGGCATATGATTCCGGCCTCTGATTCCCGGCCTCTGATTCCCTGCTTCTGATTCTGATTCCCTGCCTTTGATTCCCCATCTCTGATTCCGCACATCTGATTCCCTGCCTCTGATTCCCCATCTCTGATTCCCCATATCTGATTCCCCGCCTCTGTTTCCCCGCCTCTGATTCCCCGCCTCTGTTTCCCAATATCTAAGTCCCCGCCTCTGATTCCCCAACTCTGATTCCCCACCTCTGATTCCCCAGCTCTGATTTCCCGCCTCTGAATCCCCGCATCTGATTCCCTGCATCTGATTCCATGCCTCTGATTCCCTGCCTCTGATTTGCAACCTCTAATTCCCCACCACTGATTCCCCATATCTGATTCCCAGCCTCTGTTTCCCCGCCTCTGATTCCCCGCCTCTGTTTCCCCATATCTGATTCCCGGCCTCTGATTCCCCGCCTCAGATTCCCCGCCTCTGATTCCCTGCCTCTGATTCCACATCTCCGATCCCGCAAATCTGATTCCCTGCCTCTGATTCCCCGCCTCTGATTCCCCGCCTCTGTTTCCCTGCCTCTGATTCCCAACCTCTGATTCCCCACCTCTGATTCCCCGTGTTTGATTCCCCGCCTCTGATTCCCCATCTCTGATTCACCGCCTTTGATTCGCCACCTCTGATTCCCCATATCTGATTCCTCGCCTCTGTTTACCCGCCTCTGATTCCCCGCCTCTGATTCCCCATATCTCATTCCCCGCCTCTGATTCCCCACCTTTGATTCCCCGCCTCTTATTCCCAGCATCAGATTCCAGGCCTCTGATTCCCGGCATCTGATTCCCCGCTTCTGATTCTGATTCCCTGCCTCTGATTCCCCATCTCTGATTCCGCACATCTGATTCCCTGCCTCTGATTCCCCACCTCTGATTCCCCATATCTGATTCCCCACCTCTGTTTCCCCGCCTCTGATTCCCCGCCTCTGTTTCCCCATATCTAATTCCCCACCTCCGATGCACCAACTCTGATTCACCGCCTCTGATTCCCCAGCTCTGATTCCCCGCCTCTGATTCCCCGCATCCGATTCCCCATATCTGATTCCCCGCCTCTGTTTCCCCATATCTGATTCCCCGCCTCTGATTCCCAACTATGATTCCCCACCTCTGATTCCCCAGCTCTGATTCCCTGCCTCTGATTCCCCGCGTTCTATTCCCTGCCTCTGATTCCCCGCCTGTGATTCCCCATCTCTGATTCACCACCTCTGATTCCCCACCTCTGATTCCCCATATCTAATTCCCCGCCTCTGTTTGCCCGCTTCTGATTCCCCGCCTCTGTTTCCCCATATCTGATTCCCCGCCTCTGAATCCCCAACTCTGATTCCCTGCCTCTGATTCCCCAGCTCTGATTCCCTGCCTTTGATTCCCCCCGTCTGATTCCCAGTCTCTGAATCCCCGTGTCTGATATCCTGCCTCTGATTCCCCGCCTCTGATTCCTCATCTCAGATTCACCGCCTCTGATTCCCCACCTCTGATTCCCCATCTCTGATTCCGCACATCCGATTCCCTGCCTCTGATTCCCCGACTCTGATTCCCCACCTCTGATTCCCCAGCTCTGATTCCCCGCCTCTGATTCCCCAACTCTGATTCCCCGCCTCTGATAACGCAGCTCTGATTCCCCGCCTCCGATTCCCCGTGTTTGATTCCCTGCCTCTGATTCCCCGCCTCTGATTCCCCATCTCTGATTCACCACCTTTGATTCGCCACCTCTGATTCCCCATATCTGATTCCTCGCCTATGTTTCCCCGCCTCTGATTCCCCGCCTCTGATTCCCCATATCTCATTCCCCGCCTCTGATTCCCCATCTCTGATTCCCGGACTCTGATTCCCCACCTCTGATTCCCGGCCTCTTATTCCCGGCATCAGATTCCGGCCTCTGATTCCCGGCCTCTGATTCCCTGCTTCTGATTCTGATTCCCTGCCTCTGATTCCCCATTTCTGATTCCGCACATCTAATTCCCTGCCTCTGATTCCCCACCTCTGATTCCCCATATCTGATTCCCCGCCTCTGTTTCCCCGCCTCTGATTCCCCGCCTCTGTTTCCCCATATCTGATTCCCCGCCTCTGAATCCCCAACTCTGATTCCCTGCATCTAATTCCCCAGCTCTGATTCCCCGCCTCTGATTCCCCAACTCTGATTCCCCACCTCTGATTCCCCAGCTCTGATTACCCACCTCTGATTCCCCATATCTAATTCCCTGCCTCTGTTTCCCCGCCTCTGATTCCCCGCCACTATTTCCCCATATCTGATTCTCCGCCTCAGAATCCCCAACTCTGATTCCCTGCATCTAATTCCCCAGCTCTGATTCCCCGCCTCTGATTCCCCGTGTCTGATTTCCTGCCTCTGATTCCCCGCCTCTGATTACCCATGTCTGATTCACCGCCTCTGATTCCCCACCTCTGATTCCCCATCTCTGATTCCGCACATCCGACTCCCAGCCTCTGATTCCCCATCTCTGATTCCCCGCCTCTGATTCCCCAACTCTGATTCCCCACCTCTGATTCCGCACATCTAATTCCCTGCCTCTGATTCCCCACCTCTGATTCCCCATATCTGATTCCCCGCCTCTGTTTCCCCGCCTCTGATTCCCCGCCTCTGATGCCCCGTGTTTGATTCCCTGCCTCTGATTCCCCGCCTCTGATTCCCCATCTCTGATTCCGCACATCTAATTCCCTGCCTCTGATTCCCCACCTCTGATTCCCCATATCTGATTCCCCGCCTCTGTTTCCCCGCCTCTGATTCCCCGCCTCTGATGCCCCGTGTTTGATTCCCAGCCTCTGATTCCCCGCCTCTGATTCCCCATCTCTGATTCACCGCCTTTGATTCGCCACCTCTGATTCCCCATATCTGATTCCTCGCCTCTGTTTCCCCGCCTCTGATTTCCCGCCTCTGATTCCCCATATCTCATTCCCCGCCTCTGATTCCCCAACTCTGATTCCCGGACTCTGATTCCCCACCTCTGATTCCCGGCCTCTGATTCGCTGCTTCTGATTCTGATTCCCTGCCTCTGATTCCCCATCTCTGATTCCGCACATCTAATTCCCTGCCTCTGATTCCCCACCTCTGATTCCCCATATCTGATTCCCCGCCTCTGTTTCCCCGCCTCTGATTCCCCGCCTCTGTTTCCCCATATCTAAGTCCCCGCCTCTGATTCCCCAACTTTGATTCCCCACCTCTGATACCCCAGCTCTGATTCCCCGCCTCTGATTCCCCGCATCTGATTCCCTGCATCTGATTCCCAGCCTCTGATTCCCTGCCTCTGATTCCCAAACTCTGATTCCCCACTTCTGATTCCCCATATCTGATTCCCCGCCTCTGTTTCCCCGCCTCTGATTCCCCGCCTCTGTTTCCCCGCCACTGTTTCCCCATATCTGATTCTCCGCCTCTGAATCCCCAACTCTGATTCCCTGCATCTAATTCCCCAGCTCTGATTCCCCGCCTCTGAATCCCCGTGTCTGATATCCTGCCTCTGATTCCCCGCCTCTGATTCCCCATCTCAGATTCACCGCCTCTGATTCCCCACCTCTGATTCCCCATCTCTGATTCCGCACATCCGATTCCCTGCCTCTGATTCCCCGACTCTGATTCCCCACCTCTGATTCCCCAGCTCTGATTCCCCGCCTCTGATTCCCCAACTCTGATTCCCTGCCTCTGATTCCCCGCCTCTGTTTCCCCATATCTAAGTCCCCGCCTCTGATTCCCCAACTCTGATTCCCCACCTCTGATTCCCCAGCTCTGATTACCCACCTCTGATTCCCCTAATCTAATTCCCTGCCTCTGTTTCCCCGCCTCTGATTCCCCGCCACTGTTTCCCCATATCTGATTCTCCGCCTCTGAATCCCCAACTCTGATTCCCTGCATCTAATTCCCCAGCTCTGATTCCCCGCCTCTGATTCCCCGTGTCTGATTTCCTGCCTCCGATTCCCCGCCTCTGATTACCCATGTCTGATTCACCGCCTCTGATTCCCCACCTCTGATTCCCCATCTCTGATTCCGCACATCCGATTCCCAGCCTCTGATTCCCCATCTCTGATTCCCCGCCTTTGATTCCCCAACTCTGATTCCCCACCTCTGATTCCCCAGCTCTGATTCCCCGCCTCTGATTCCCCGTGTTTGATTCCCTGCCTCTGATTCCCCGCCTCTGATTCCCCATCTCTGATTCACCGCCTTTGATTCCCCAACTCTGATTCCCCACCTCTGATTCCCCATATCTGATTCCTCGCCTCTGTTTCCCCGCCTCTGATTTCCCGCCTCTGATTCCCCATATCTCATTCCCCGCCTCTGATTCCCCATCTCTGATTCCCGGACTCTGATTCCCCACCTCTGATTCCCGGCCTCTGATTCGCTGCTTCTGATTCTGATTCCCTGCCTCTGATTCCCCATCTCTGATTCCGCACATCTAATTCCCCGCCTCTGTTTCCCCGCCTCTGATTCCCCGCCTCTGTTTCCCCATATCTAAGTCCCCGCCTCTGATTCCCCAACTTTGATTCCCCACCTCTGATTCCCCAGCTCTGATTCCCCGCCTGTGATTCCCCGCATCTGATTCCCCACCTCTGATTCCCCACCTCTGATTCCCCATATCTAATTCCCCGCCTCTATATGCCCGCCTCTGATTCCCCGCCTCTGTTTCCCCATATCTGATTCCCCGCCACTGAATCCCCAACTCTGATTCCCTGCCTCTGATTCCCCAGCTCTGATTCCCCGCCTTTGATTCCCCCCGTCTGATTCCCAGCCTCTGAATCCCCGTGTCTGATATCCTGCCTCTGATTCCCCGCCTCTGATTCCCCATCTCAGATTCACCGCCTCTGATTCCCCACCTCTGATTCCCCATCTCTGATTCCGCACATCCGATTCCCTGCCTCTGATTCCCCGACTCTGATTCCCCACCTCTGATTCCCCAGCTCTGATTCCCCGCCTCTGATTCCACAACTCTGATTCCCCGCCTCTGATTCCCCGCCTCTGTTTCCCCATAACTAATTCCCCGCCTCTGATTCCCCAACTCTGATTCCCCACCTCTGATTCCCCAGCTCTGATTACCCACCTCTGATTCCCCATATCTAATTCCCTGCCTCTGTTTCCCCGCCTCTGATTCCCCGCCACTATTTCCCCATATCTGATTCTCCGCCTCAGAATCCCCAACTCTGATTCCCTGCATCTAATTCCCCAGCTCTGATTCCCCGCCTCTGATTCCCCGTGTCTGATTTCCTGCCTCTGATTCCCCGCCTCTGATTACCCATGTCTGATTCACCGCCTCTGATTCCCCACCTCTGATTCCCCATCTCTGATTCCGCACATCCGACTCCCAGCCTCTGATTCCCCATCTCTGATTCCCCGCCTCTGATTCCCCAACTCTGATTCCCCATCTCTGATTCCCCAGCTCTGATTCCCCGCCTCTGATTCGCCGTGTTTGATTCCCTGCCTCTGATTCCCCGCCTCTGATTCCCCATCTCTGATTCACCGCCTTTGATTCGCCACCTCTGATTCCCCATATCTGATTCCTCGCCTCTGTTTCCCCGCCTCTGATTTCCCGCCTCTGATTCCCCATATCTCATTCCCCGCCTCTGATTCCCCATCTCTGATTCCCGGACTCTGTTTCCCCGCCTCTGATTCCCCGCCACTGTTTCCCCATATCTGATTCTCCGCCTCTGAATCCCCAACTCTGATTCCCTGCATCTCATTCCCCAGCTCTGATTCCCCGCCTCTGATTCCCCGTGTCTGATTTCCTGCCTCCGATTCCCCGCCTCTGATTACCCATGTCTGATTCACCGCCTCTGATTCCCCACCTCTGATTCCCCATCTCTGATTCCGCACATCCGATTCCCAGCCTCTGATTCCCCATCTCTGATTCCCCGCCTTTGATTCCCCAACTCTGATTCCCCACCTCTGATTCCCCAGCTCTGATTCCCCGCCTCTGATTCCCCGTGTTTGATTCCCTGCCTCTGATTCCCCGCCTCTGATTCCCCATCTCTGATTCACCGCCTTTGATTCGCCACCTCTGATTCCCCATATCTGATTCCTCGCCTCTGTTTCCCCGCCTCTGATTTCCCGCCTCTGATTCCCCATATCCCATTCCCCGCCTCTGATTCCCCATCTCTGATTCCCGGACTCTGATTCCCCACCTCTGATTCCCGGCCTCTGATTCGCTGCTTCTGATTCTGATTCCCTGCCTCTGATTCCCCATCTCTGATTCCGCACATCTAATTCCCCGCCTCTGTTTCCCCGCCTCTGATTCCCCGCCTCTGTTTCCCCATATCTAAGTCCCCGCCTCTGATTCCCCAACTTTGATTCCCCACCTCTGATTCCCCAGCTCTGATTCCCCGCCTGTGATTCCCCGCATCTGATTCCCCACCTCTGATTCCCCACCTCTGATTCCCCATATCTAATTCCCCGCCTCTATATGCCCGCCTCTGATTCCCCGCCTCTGTTTCCCCATATCTGATTCCCCGCCACTGAATCCCCAACTCTGATTCCCTGCCTCTGATTCCCCAGCTCTGATTCCCCGCCTTTGATTCCCCCCGTCTGATTCCCAGCCTCTGAATCCCCGTGTCTGATATCCTGCCTCTGATTCCCCGCCTCTGATTCCCCATCTCAGATTCACCGCCTCTGATTCCCCACCTCTGATTCCCCATCTCTGATTCCGCACATCCGATTCCCTGCCTCTGATTCCCCGACTCTGATTCCCCACCTCTGATTCCCCAGCTCTGATTCCCCGCCTCTGATTCCACAACTCTGATTCCCCGCCTCTGATTCCCCGCCTCTGTTTCCCCATAACTAATTCCCCGCCTCTGATTCCCCAACTCTGATTCCCCACCTCTGATTCCCCAGCTCTGATTACCCACCTCTGATTCCCCATATCTAATTCCCTGCCTCTGTTTCCCCGCCTCTGATTCCCCGCCACTATTTCCCCATATCTGATTCTCCGCCTCAGAATCCCCAACTCTGATTCCCTGCATCTAATTCCCCAGCTCTGATTCCCCGCCTCTGATTCCCCGTGTCTGATTTCCTGCCTCTGATTCCCCGCCTCTGATTACCCATGTCTGATTCACCGCCTCTGATTCCCCACCTCTGATTCCCCATCTCTGATTCCGCACATCCGACTCCCAGCCTCTGATTCCCCATCTCTGATTCCCCGCCTCTGATTCCCCAACTCTGATTCCCCATCTCTGATTCCCCAGCTCTGATTCCCCGCCTCTGATTCGCCGTGTTTGATTCCCAGCCTCTGATTCCCCGCCTCTGATTCCCCATCTCTGATTCACCGCCTTTGATTCGCCACCTCTGATTCCCCATATCTGATTCCTCGCCTCTGTTTCCCCGCCTCTGATTTCCCGCCTCTGATTCCCCATATCTCATTCCCCGCCTCTGATTCCCCATCTCTGATTCCCGGACTCTGATTCCCCACCTCTGATTCCCGGCCTCTGATTCGCTGCTTCTGATTCTGATTCCCTGCCTCTGATTCCCCATCTCTGATTCCGCACATCTAATTCCCTGCCTCTGATTCCCCATCTCTGATTCCCCATATCTGATTCCCCGCCTCTGTTTCCCCGCCTCTGATTCCCCGCCTCTGTTTCCCCATATCTAAGTCCCCGCCTCTGATTACCCAACTTTGATTCCCCACCTCTGATTCCCCAGCTCTGATTCCCCGCCTCTGATTCCCCGCATCTGATTCCCTGCATCTGATTCCCAGCATCTGATTCCCTGCCTCTGATTCCCAAACTCTGATTCCCCACCTCTGATTCCCCATATCTGATTCCCCGCCTCTGTTTCCCCGCCTCTGATTCCCCGCCTCTGTTTCCCCATATCTGATTCCCCGCCTCTATTTGCCCGCCTCTGATTCCCCGCCTCTGTTTCCCCATATCTGATTACCCGCCTCTGAATCCCCAACTCTGATTCCCTGCCTCTAATTTCCCAGCTCTGATTCCCCGCCTCTGATTCCCCGTGTCTGATTTCCTGCCTCTGATTCCCCGCCTCTGATTACCCATGTCTGATTCACCGCCTCTGATTCCCCACCTCTGATTCCCCATCTCTGATTCCGCACATCCGATTCACTGCCTCTGATTCCCCAGCTCTGATTCCCCGCCTCTGATTCCCCGCGTCTTATTCCCTGCTTCTGATTCTGATTCCCTGCCTCTGATTCCCCATCTCTGGTTCTGCACATCTGATTCCCTGCCTCTGATTCCCCACCTCTGATTCGCCATATCTGATTCCCCGCCTCTGTTTCCCCGCCTCTGATTCCCCGACTCTCTTTCCCCATATCTAAGTCCCCGCCTCTGATTCCCCAACTCTGATTCCCCACCTCTGATTCCCCAGCTCTGATTCCCCGCCTCTGATTCCCCGCATCTGATTCCCTGCATATGATTCCCAGCCTCTGATTCCCTGCCTCTGATTCCCAACCTCTGATTCCCCACCTCTGATTCCCCATATCTGATTCCCCGCCTCTGTTTCCCCACCTCTGATTCCCCGCCTCTGTTTCCCCATATCTCTTTCCCCGCCTCTATTTCCCAGCCTCTGATTCCCAGCCTCTGATTCCCCATATAAGATTCCCCGCCTCTGATTCCCCAACTCTGATTCCCCGCCTCGGATTCCCCAGCTCTGAATCCCCGCCTCTGATTCCCCGCGTCTGATTACCGGCCTCTGATTCCCCGCTCTGATTCCCCATCTCTGATTCACAACCTCTGATTCCCCACCTCTGATTCCCCATATCTGATTTGCCGCCTCTGTTTCCCCGCCTCTGATTCCCCACCTCTGATTCCCCGCCTCTGATTCGCCAGCTATGATTCCCCGCGTCTGATTCCCCGCTTCTGATTCCCTGCCTCTGATTCCCCGCCTCTGATACCACATCTCTGATTCACCACCTCTGATTCCCCGCGTCTGATTCCCCGCCTCTGATTCACCATCTCTGATTCCCCATCTCTGATTCCCCAATTCTGATTCACCGCCTCTGATTCCCCAGCTCTGTTTCCCCGCCTCTGATTCCCCAACTCTGATTCCCCGCCTCTGATTCCCCATCTCTGATTCCGCACATCTAATTCCCTGCCTCTGATTCCCCACCTCTGATTCCCCATATCTGATTCCCCGCCTCTGTTTCCCCGCCTCTGATTCCCCGCCTCTGTTTCCCCATATCTAAGTCCCCGCCTCTGATTCCCCTACTTTGATTCCCCACCTCTGATTCCCCAGCTCTGATTCCCCGCCTCTGATTCCCCGCATCTGATTCCCTGCATCTGATTCCCAGCCTCTGATTCCCTGCCTCTGATTCCCAAACTCTGATTCCCCACCTCTGATTCCCCATATCTGATTCCCCGCCTCTGTTTCCCCGCCTCTGATTCCCCGCCTCTGTTTCCCCGCCACTGTTTCCCCATATCTGATTCTCCGCCTCTGAATCCCCAACTCTGATTCCCTGCATCTAATTCCCCAGCTCTGATTCCCCGCCTCTGAATCCCCGTGTCTGATATCCTGCCTCTGATTCCCCGCCTCTGATTCCCCATCTCAGATTCACCGCCTCTGATTCCCCACCTCTGATTCCCCATCTCTGATTCCGCACATCCGATTCCCTGCCTCTGATTCGCCGACTCTGATTCCCCACCTCTGATTCCCCAGCTCTGATTCCCCGCCTCTGATTCCCCAACTCTGATTCCCTGCCTCTGATTCCCCGCCTCTGTTTCCCCATATCTAAGTCCCCGCCTCTGATTCCCCAACTCTGATTCCCCACCTCTGATTCCCCAGCTCTGATTACCCACCTCTGATTCCCCTAATCTAATTCCCTGCCTCTGTTTCCCCGCCTCTGATTCCCCGCCACTATTTCCCCATATCTGATTCTCCGCCTCAGAATCCCCAACTCTGATTCCCTGCATCTAATTCCCCAGCTCTGATTCCCCGCCTCTGATTCCCCGTGTCTGATTTCCTGCCTCTGATTCCCCGCCTCTGATTACCCATGTCTGATTCACCGCCTCTGATTCCCCACCTCTGATTCCCCATCTCTGATTCCGCACATCCGACTCCCAGCCTCTGATTCCCCATCTCTGATTCCCCGCCTCTGATTCCCCAACTCTGATTCCCCACCTCTGATTCCGCACATCTAATTCCCTGCCTCTGATTCCCCACCTCTGATTCCCCATATCTGATTCCCCGCCTCTGTTTCCCCGCCTCTGATTCCCCGCCTCTGATGCCCCGTGTTTGATTCCCTGCCTCTGATTCCCCGCCTCTGATTCCCCATCTCTGATTCCGCACATCTAATTCCCTGCCTCTGATTCCCCACCTCTGATTCCCCATATCTGATTCCCCGCCTCTGTTTCCCCGCCTCTGATTCCCCGCCTCTGATGCCCCGTGTTTGATTCCCTGCCTCTGATTCCCCGCCTCTGATTCCCCATCTCTGATTCACCGCCTTTGATTCGCCACCTCTGATTCCCCATATCTGATTCCTCGCCTCTGTTTCCCCGCCTCTGATTTCCCGCCTCTGATTCCCCATATCTCATTCCCCGCCTCTGATTCCCCAACTCTGATTCCCGGACTCTGATTCCCCACCTCTGATTCCCGGCCTCTGATTCGCTGTTTCTGATTGTGATTCCCTGCCTCTGATTTCCCATCTCTGATTCCGCACATCTAATTCCCTGCCTCTGATTCCCCACCTCTGATTCCCCATATCTGATTCCCCGCCTCTGTTTCCCCGCCTCTGATTCCCCGCCTCTGTTTCCCCATATCTAAGTCCCCGCCTCTGATTCCCCAACTTTGATTCCCCACCTCTGATTCCCCAGCTCCGATTCCCCACCTCTGATTCCCCGCATCTGATTCCCTGCATCTGATTCCCAGCCTCTGATTCCCTGCCTCTGATTCCCAAACTCTGATTCCCCACCTCTGATTCCCCATATCTGATTCCCCGCCTCTGTTTCCCCGCCTCTGATTCCCCGCGTCTGTTTCCCCGCCACTGTTTCCCCATATCTGATTCTCCGCCTCTGAATCCCCAACTCTGATTCCCTGCATCTAATTCCCCAGCTCTGATTCCCCGCCTCTGAATCCCCGTGTCTGGTATCCTGCCTCTGATTCCCCGCCTCTGATTCCCCATCTCAGATTCACCGCCTCTGATTCCCCACCTCTGATTCCCCATCTCTGATTCCGCACATCCGATTCCCTGCATCTGATTCGCCGACTCTGATTCCCCACCTCTGATTCCCCAGCTCTGATTCCCCGCCTCTGATTCCCCAACTCTGATTCCCTGCCTCTGATTCCCCGCCTCTGTTTCCCCATATCTAAGTCCCCGCCTCTGATTCCCCAACTCTGATTCCCCACCTCTGATTCCCCAGCTCTGATTACCCACCTCTGATTCCCCTAATCTAATTCCCTGCCTCTGTTTCCCCGCCTCTGATTCCCCACCACTGTTTCCCCATATCTGATTCTCCGCCTCTGAATCCCCAACTCTGATTCCCTGCATCTAATTCCCCAGCTCTGATTCCCCGCCTCTGATTCCCCGTGTCTGATTTCCTGCCTCCGATTCCCCGCCTCTGATTACCCATGTCTGATTCACCGCCTCTGATTCCCCACCTCTGATTCCCCATCTCTGATTCCGCACATCCGATTCCCAGCCTCTGATTCCCCATCTCTGATTCCCCGCCTTTGATTCCCCAACTCTGATTCCCCACCTCTGATTCCCCAGCTCTGATTCCCCGCCTCTGATTCCCCGTGTTTGATTCCCTGCCTCTGATTCCCCGCCTCTGATTCCCCATCTCTGATTCACCGCCTTTGATTCGCCACCTCTGATTCCCCATATCTGATTCCTCGCCTCTGTTTCCCCGCCTCTGATTTCCCGCCTCTGATTCCCCATATCTCATTCCCCGCCTCTGATTCCCCATCTCTGATTCCCGGACTCTGATTCCCCACCTCTGATTCCCGGCCTCTGATTCGCTGCTTCTGATTCTGTTTCCCCGCCTCTGATTCCCCGCCTCTGTTTCCCCATATCTAAGTCCCCGCCTCTGATTCCCCAACTTTGATTCCCCACCTCTGATTCCCCAGCTCTGATTCCCCGCCTCTGATTCCCCGCATCTGATTCCCTGCATCTGATTCCCAGCCTCTGATTCCCTGCCTCTGATTCCCAAACTCTGATTCCCCACCTCTGATTCCCCATATCTGATTCCCCGCCTCTGTTTCCCCGCCTCTGATTCCCCGCCTCTGTTTCCCCACCACTGTTTCCCCATATCTTATTCTCCGCCTCTGAATCCCCAACTCTGATTCCCTGCATCTAATTCCCCAGCTCTGATTCCCCGCCTCTGAATCCCCGTGTCTGATATCCTGCCTCTGATTCCCCGCCTCTGATTCCCCATCTCAGATTCACCGCCTCTGATTCCCCACCTCTGATTCCCCATCTCTGATTCCGCACATCCGATTCCCTGCCTCTGATTCGCCGACTCTGATTCCCCACCTCTGTTTCCCCGCCTCTGATTCCCCGCCACTGTTTCCCCATATCTGATTCTCCGCCTCTGAATCCCCAACTCTGATTCCCTGCATCTAATTCCCCAGCTCTGATTCCCCGCCTCTGATTCCCCGTGTCTGATTTCCTGCCTCCGATTCCCCGCCTCTGATTACCCATGTCTGATTCACCGCCTCTGATTCCCCACCTCTGATTCCCCATCTCTGATTCCGCACATCCGATTCCCAGCCTCTGATTCCCCATCTCTGATTCCCCGCCTTTGATTCCCCAACTCTGATTCCCCACCTCTGATTCCCCAGCTCTGATTCCCCGCCTCTGATTCCCCGTGTTTGATTCCCTGCCTCTGATTCCCCGCCTCTGATTCCCCATCTCTGATTCACCGCCTTTGATTCCCCAACTCTGATTCCCCACCTCTGATTCCCCATATCTGATTCCTCGCCTCTGTTTCCCCGCCTCTGATTTCCCGCCTCTGATTCCCCATATCTCATTCCCCGCCTCTGATTCCCCATCTCTGATTCCCGGACTCTGATTCCCCACCTCTGATTCCCGGCCTCTGATTCGCTGCTTCTGATTCTGATTCCCTGCCTCTGATTCCCCATCTCTGATTCCGCACATCTAATTCCCCGCCTCTGTTTCCCCGCCTCTGATTCCCCGCCTCTGTTTCCCCATATCTAAGTCCCCGCCTCTGATTCCCCAACTTTGATTCCCCACCTCTGATTCCCCAGCTCTGATTCCCCGCCTGTGATTCCCCGCATCTGATTCCCCACCTCTGATTCCCCACCTCTGATTCCCCATATCTAATTCCCCGCCTCTATATGCCCGCCTCTGATTCCCCGCCTCTGTTTCCCCATATCTGATTCCCCGCCACTGAATCCCCAACTCTGATTCCCTGCCTCTGATTCCCCAGCTCTGATTCCCCGCCTTTGATTCCCCCCGTCTGATTCCCAGCCTCTGAATCCCCGTGTCTGATATCCTGCCTCTGATTCCCCGCCTCTGATTCCCCATCTCAGATTCACCGCCTCTGATTCCCCACCTCTGATTCCCCATCTCTGATTCCGCACATCCGATTCCCTGCCTCTGATTCCCCGACTCTGATTCCCCACCTCTGATTCCCCAGCTCTGATTCCCCGCCTCTGATTCCACAACTCTGATTCCCCGCCTCTGATTCCCCGCCTCTGTTTCCCCATAACTAATTCCCCGCCTCTGATTCCCCAACTCTGATTCCCCACCTCTGATTCCCCAGCTCTGATTACCCACCTCTGATTCCCCATATCTAATTCCCTGCCTCTGTTTCCCCGCCTCTGATTCCCCGCCACTATTTCCCCATATCTGATTCTCCGCCTCAGAATCCCCAACTCTGATTCCCTGCATCTAATTCCCCAGCTCTGATTCCCCGCCTCTGATTCCCCGTGTCTGATTTCCTGCCTCTGATTCCCCGCCTCTGATTACCCATGTCTGATTCACCGCCTCTGATTCCCCACCTCTGATTCCCCATCTCTGATTCCGCACATCCGACTCCCAGCCTCTGATTCCCCATCTCTGATTCCCCGCCTCTGATTCCCCAACTCTGATTCCCCATCTCTGATTCCCCAGCTCTGATTCCCCGCCTCTGATTCGCCGTGTTTGATTCCCTGCCTCTGATTCCCCGCCTCTGATTCCCCATCTCTGATTCACCGCCTTTGATTCGCCACCTCTGATTCCCCATATCTGATTCCTCGCCTCTGTTTCCCCGCCTCTGATTTCCCGCCTCTGATTCCGCATATCTCATTCCCCGCCTCTGATTCCCCATCTCTGATTCCCGGACTCTGTTTCCCCGCCTCTGATTCCCCGCCACTGATTCCCCATATCTGATTCCCAGCCTCTGTTTCCCCGCCTCTGATTCCCCGCCTCTGTTTCCCCATATCTGATTCCCGGCCTCTGATTCCCCGCCTCAGATTCCCCGCCTCTGATTCCCTGCCTCTGATTCCACATCTCCGATCCCGCAAATCTGATTCCCTGCCTCTGATTCCCCGCCTCTGATTCCCCGCCTCTGTTTCCCTGCCTCTGATTCCCAACCTCTGATTCCCCACCTCTGATTCCCCGTGTTTGATTCCCCGCCTCTGATTCCCCATCTCTGATTCACCGCCTTTGATTCGCCACCTCTGATTCCCCATATCTGATTCCTCGCCTCTGTTTACCCGCCTCTGATTCCCCGCCTCTGATTCCCCATATCTCATTCCCCGCCTCTGATTCCCCACCTTTGATTCCCCGCCTCTTATTCCCAGCATCAGATTCCAGGCCTCTGATTCCCGGCATCTGATTCCCCGCTTCTGATTCTGATTCCCTGCCTCTGATTCCCCATCTCTGATTCCGCACATCTGATTCCCTGCCTCTGATTCCCCACCTCTGATTCCCCATATCTGATTCCCCACCTCTGTTTCCCCGCCTCTGATTCCCCGCCTCTGTTTCCCCATATCTAATTCCCCACCTCCGATGCACCAACTCTGATTCACCGCCTCTGATTCCCCAGCTCTGATTCCCCGCCTCTGATTCCCCGCATCCGATTCCCCATATCTGATTCCCCGCCTCTGTTTCCCCATATCTGATTCCCCGCCTCTGATTCCCAACTATGATTCCCCACCTCTGATTCCCCAGCTCTGATTCCCTGCCTCTGATTCCCCGCGTTCTATTCCCTGCCTCTGATTCCCCGCCTGTGATTCCCCATCTCTGATTCACCACCTCTGATTCCCCACCTCTGATTCCCCATATCTAATTCCCCGCCTCTGTTTGCCCGCTTCTGATTCCCCGCCTCTGTTTCCCCATATCTGATTCCCCGCCTCTGAATCCCCAACTCTGATTCCCTGCCTCTGATTCCCCAGCTCTGATTCCCTGCCTTTGATTCCCCCCGTCTGATTCCCAGTCTCTGAATCCCCGTGTCTGATATCCTGCCTCTGATTCCCCGCCTCTGATTCCTCATCTCAGATTCACCGCCTCTGATTCCCCACCTCTGATTCCCCATCTCTGATTCCGCACATCCGATTCCCTGCCTCTGATTCCCCGACTCTGATTCCCCACCTCTGATTCCCCAGCTCTGATTCCCCGCCTCTGATTCCCCAACTCTGATTCCCCGCCTCTGATAACGCAGCTCTGATTCCCCGCCTCCGATTCCCCGTGTTTGATTCCCTGCCTCTGATTCCCCGCCTCTGATTCCCCATCTCTGATTCACCACCTTTGATTCGCCACCTCTGATTCCCCATATCTGATTCCTCGCCTATGTTTCCCCGCCTCTGATTCCCCGCCTCTGATTCCCCATATCTCATTCCCCGCCTCTGATTCCCCATCTCTGATTCCCGGACTCTGATTCCCCACCTCTGATTCCCGGCCTCTTATTCCCGGCATCAGATTCCGGCCTCTGATTCCCGGCCTCTGATTCCCTGCTTCTGATTCTGATTCCCTGCCTCTGATTCCCCATTTCTGATTCCGCACATCTAATTCCCTGCCTCTGATTCCCCACCTCTGATTCCCCATATCTGATTCCCCGCCTCTGTTTCCCCGCCTCTGATTCCCCGCCTCTGTTTCCCCATATCTGATTCCCCGCCTCTGAATCCCCAACTCTGATTCCCTGCATCTAATTCCCCAGCTCTGATTCCCCGCCTCTGATTCCCCAACTCTGATTCCCCACCTCTGATTCCCCAGCTCTGATTACCCACCTCTGATTCCCCATATCTAATTCCCTGCCTCTGTTTCCCCGCCTCTGATTCCCCGCCACTATTTCCCCATATCTGATTCTCCGCCTCAGAATCCCCAACTCTGATTCCCTGCATCTAATTCCCCAGCTCTGATTCCCCGCCTCTGATTCCCCGTGTCTGATTTCCTGCCTCTGATTCCCCGCCTCTGATTACCCATGTCTGATTCACCGCCTCTGATTCCCCACCTCTGATTCCCCATCTCTGATTCCGCACATCCGACTCCCAGCCTCTGATTCCCCATCTCTGATTCCCCGCCTCTGATTCCCCAACTCTGATTCCCCACCTCTGATTCCGCACATCTAATTCCCTGCCTCTGATTCCCCACCTCTGATTCCCCATATCTGATTCCCCGCCTCTGTTTCCCCGCCTCTGATTCCCCGCCTCTGATGCCCCGTGTTTGATTCCCTGCCTCTGATTCCCCGCCTCTGATTCCCCATCTCTGATTCCGCACATCTAATTCCCTGCCTCTGATTCCCCACCTCTGATTCCCCATATCTGATTCCCCGCCTCTGTTTCCCCGCCTCTGATTCCCCGCCTCTGATGCCCCGTGTTTGATTCCCAGCCTCTGATTCCCCGCCTCTGATTCCCCATCTCTGATTCACCGCCTTTGATTCGCCACCTCTGATTCCCCATATCTGATTCCTCGCCTCTGTTTCCCCGCCTCTGATTTCCCGCCTCTGATTCCCCATATCTCATTCCCCGCCTCTGATTCCCCAACTCTGATTCCCGGACTCTGATTCCCCACCTCTGATTCCCGGCCTCTGATTCGCTGCTTCTGATTCTGATTCCCTGCCTCTGATTCCCCATCTCTGATTCCGCACATCTAATTCCCTGCCTCTGATTCCCCACCTCTGATTCCCCATATCTGATTCCCCGCCTCTGTTTCCCCGCCTCTGATTCCCCGCCTCTGTTTCCCCATATCTAAGTCCCCGCCTCTGATTCCCCAACTTTGATTCCCCACCTCTGATACCCCAGCTCTGATTCCCCGCCTCTGATTCCCCGCATCTGATTCCCTGCATCTGATTCCCAGCCTCTGATTCCCTGCCTCTGATTCCCAAACTCTGATTCCCCACTTCTGATTCCCCATATCTGATTCCCCGCCTCTGTTTCCCCGCCTCTGATTCCCCGCCTCTGTTTCCCCGCCACTGTTTCCCCATATCTGATTCTCCGCCTCTGAATCCCCAACTCTGATTCCCTGCATCTAATTCCCCAGCTCTGATTCCCCGCCTCTGAATCCCCGTGTCTGATATCCTGCCTCTGATTCCCCGCCTCTGATTCCCCATCTCAGATTCACCGCCTCTGATTCCCCACCTCTGATTCCCCATCTCTGATTCCGCACATCCGATTCCCTGCCTCTGATTCCCCGACTCTGATTCCCCACCTCTGATTCCCCAGCTCTGATTCCCCGCCTCTGATTCCCCAACTCTGATTCCCTGCCTCTGATTCCCCGCCTCTGTTTCCCCATATCTAAGTCCCCGCCTCTGATTCCCCAACTCTGATTCCCCACCTCTGATTCCCCAGCTCTGATTACCCACCTCTGATTCCCCTAATCTAATTCCCTGCCTCTGTTTCCCCGCCTCTGATTCCCCGCCACTGTTTCCCCATATCTGATTCTCCGCCTCTGAATCCCCAACTCTGATTCCCTGCATCTAATTCCCCAGCTCTGATTCCCCGCCTCTGATTCCCCGTGTCTGATTTCCTGCCTCCG
This sequence comes from Narcine bancroftii, assembly GCF_036971445.1. Classification (NCBI taxonomy): domain Eukaryota; kingdom Metazoa; phylum Chordata; class Chondrichthyes; order Torpediniformes; family Narcinidae; genus Narcine; species Narcine bancroftii. The sequence continues at coordinate 120,016,329 of NC_091470.1, read as the reverse complement.
ATTCCCCGCCTCTGATTACCCATGTCTGATTCACCGCCTCTGATTCCCCACCTCTGATTCCCCATCTCTGATTCCGCACATCCGATTCCCAGCCTCTGATTCCCCATCTCTGATTCCCCGCCTTTGATTCCCCAACTCTGATTCCCCACCTCTGATTCCCCAGCTCTGATTCCCCGCCTCTGATTCCCCGTGTTTGATTCCCTGCCTCTGATTCCCCGCCTCTGATTCCCCATCTCTGATTCACCGCCTTTGATTCCCCAACTCTGATTCCCCACCTCTGATTCCCCATATCTGATTCCTCGCCTCTGTTTCCCCGCCTCTGATTTCCCGCCTCTGATTCCCCATATCTCATTCCCCGCCTCTGATTCCCCATCTCTGATTCCCGGACTCTGATTCCCCACCTCTGATTCCCGGCCTCTGATTCGCTGCTTCTGATTCTGATTCCCTGCCTCTGATTCCCCATCTCTGATTCCGCACATCTAATTCCCCGCCTCTGTTTCCCCGCCTCTGATTCCCCGCCTCTGTTTCCCCATATCTAAGTCCCCGCCTCTGATTCCCCAACTTTGATTCCCCACCTCTGATTCCCCAGCTCTGATTCCCCGCCTGTGATTCCCCGCATCTGATTCCCCACCTCTGATTCCCCACCTCTGATTCCCCATATCTAATTCCCCGCCTCTATATGCCCGCCTCTGATTCCCCGCCTCTGTTTCCCCATATCTGATTCCCCGCCACTGAATCCCCAACTCTGATTCCCTGCCTCTGATTCCCCAGCTCTGATTCCCCGCCTTTGATTCCCCCCGTCTGATTCCCAGCCTCTGAATCCCCGTGTCTGATATCCTGCCTCTGATTCCCCGCCTCTGATTCCCCATCTCAGATTCACCGCCTCTGATTCCCCACCTCTGATTCCCCATCTCTGATTCCGCACATCCGATTCCCTGCCTCTGATTCCCCGACTCTGATTCCCCACCTCTGATTCCCCAGCTCTGATTCCCCGCCTCTGATTCCACAACTCTGATTCCCCGCCTCTGATTCCCCGCCTCTGTTTCCCCATAACTAATTCCCCGCCTCTGATTCCCCAACTCTGATTCCCCACCTCTGATTCCCCAGCTCTGATTACCCACCTCTGATTCCCCATATCTAATTCCCTGCCTCTGTTTCCCCGCCTCTGATTCCCCGCCACTATTTCCCCATATCTGATTCTCCGCCTCAGAATCCCCAACTCTGATTCCCTGCATCTAATTCCCCAGCTCTGATTCCCCGCCTCTGATTCCCCGTGTCTGATTTCCTGCCTCTGATTCCCCGCCTCTGATTACCCATGTCTGATTCACCGCCTCTGATTCCCCACCTCTGATTCCCCATCTCTGATTCCGCACATCCGACTCCCAGCCTCTGATTCCCCATCTCTGATTCCCCGCCTCTGATTCCCCAACTCTGATTCCCCATCTCTGATTCCCCAGCTCTGATTCCCCGCCTCTGATTCGCCGTGTTTGATTCCCTGCCTCTGATTCCCCGCCTCTGATTCCCCATCTCTGATTCACCGCCTTTGATTCGCCACCTCTGATTCCCCATATCTGATTCCTCGCCTCTGTTTCCCCGCCTCTGATTTCCCGCCTCTGATTCCCCATATCTCATTCCCCGCCTCTGATTCCCCATCTCTGATTCCCGGACTCTGTTTCCCCGCCTCTGATTCCCCGCCACTGTTTCCCCATATCTGATTCTCCGCCTCTGAATCCCCAACTCTGATTCCCTGCATCTCATTCCCCAGCTCTGATTCCCCGCCTCTGATTCCCCGTGTCTGATTTCCTGCCTCCGATTCCCCGCCTCTGATTACCCATGTCTGATTCACCGCCTCTGATTCCCCACCTCTGATTCCCCATCTCTGATTCCGCACATCCGATTCCCAGCCTCTGATTCCCCATCTCTGATTCCCCGCCTTTGATTCCCCAACTCTGATTCCCCACCTCTGATTCCCCAGCTCTGATTCCCCGCCTCTGATTCCCCGTGTTTGATTCCCTGCCTCTGATTCCCCGCCTCTGATTCCCCATCTCTGATTCACCGCCTTTGATTCGCCACCTCTGATTCCCCATATCTGATTCCTCGCCTCTGTTTCCCCGCCTCTGATTTCCCGCCTCTGATTCCCCATATCCCATTCCCCGCCTCTGATTCCCCATCTCTGATTCCCGGACTCTGATTCCCCACCTCTGATTCCCGGCCTCTGATTCGCTGCTTCTGATTCTGATTCCCTGCCTCTGATTCCCCATCTCTGATTCCGCACATCTAATTCCCCGCCTCTGTTTCCCCGCCTCTGATTCCCCGCCTCTGTTTCCCCATATCTAAGTCCCCGCCTCTGATTCCCCAACTTTGATTCCCCACCTCTGATTCCCCAGCTCTGATTCCCCGCCTGTGATTCCCCGCATCTGATTCCCCACCTCTGATTCCCCACCTCTGATTCCCCATATCTAATTCCCCGCCTCTATATGCCCGCCTCTGATTCCCCGCCTCTGTTTCCCCATATCTGATTCCCCGCCACTGAATCCCCAACTCTGATTCCCTGCCTCTGATTCCCCAGCTCTGATTCCCCGCCTTTGATTCCCCCCGTCTGATTCCCAGCCTCTGAATCCCCGTGTCTGATATCCTGCCTCTGATTCCCCGCCTCTGATTCCCCATCTCAGATTCACCGCCTCTGATTCCCCACCTCTGATTCCCCATCTCTGATTCCGCACATCCGATTCCCTGCCTCTGATTCCCCGACTCTGATTCCCCACCTCTGATTCCCCAGCTCTGATTCCCCGCCTCTGATTCCACAACTCTGATTCCCCGCCTCTGATTCCCCGCCTCTGTTTCCCCATAACTAATTCCCCGCCTCTGATTCCCCAACTCTGATTCCCCACCTCTGATTCCCCAGCTCTGATTACCCACCTCTGATTCCCCATATCTAATTCCCTGCCTCTGTTTCCCCGCCTCTGATTCCCCGCCACTATTTCCCCATATCTGATTCTCCGCCTCAGAATCCCCAACTCTGATTCCCTGCATCTAATTCCCCAGCTCTGATTCCCCGCCTCTGATTCCCCGTGTCTGATTTCCTGCCTCTGATTCCCCGCCTCTGATTACCCATGTCTGATTCACCGCCTCTGATTCCCCACCTCTGATTCCCCATCTCTGATTCCGCACATCCGACTCCCAGCCTCTGATTCCCCATCTCTGATTCCCCGCCTCTGATTCCCCAACTCTGATTCCCCATCTCTGATTCCCCAGCTCTGATTCCCCGCCTCTGATTCGCCGTGTTTGATTCCCAGCCTCTGATTCCCCGCCTCTGATTCCCCATCTCTGATTCACCGCCTTTGATTCGCCACCTCTGATTCCCCATATCTGATTCCTCGCCTCTGTTTCCCCGCCTCTGATTTCCCGCCTCTGATTCCCCATATCTCATTCCCCGCCTCTGATTCCCCATCTCTGATTCCCGGACTCTGATTCCCCACCTCTGATTCCCGGCCTCTGATTCGCTGCTTCTGATTCTGATTCCCTGCCTCTGATTCCCCATCTCTGATTCCGCACATCTAATTCCCTGCCTCTGATTCCCCATCTCTGATTCCCCATATCTGATTCCCCGCCTCTGTTTCCCCGCCTCTGATTCCCCGCCTCTGTTTCCCCATATCTAAGTCCCCGCCTCTGATTACCCAACTTTGATTCCCCACCTCTGATTCCCCAGCTCTGATTCCCCGCCTCTGATTCCCCGCATCTGATTCCCTGCATCTGATTCCCAGCATCTGATTCCCTGCCTCTGATTCCCAAACTCTGATTCCCCACCTCTGATTCCCCATATCTGATTCCCCGCCTCTGTTTCCCCGCCTCTGATTCCCCGCCTCTGTTTCCCCATATCTGATTCCCCGCCTCTATTTGCCCGCCTCTGATTCCCCGCCTCTGTTTCCCCATATCTGATTACCCGCCTCTGAATCCCCAACTCTGATTCCCTGCCTCTAATTTCCCAGCTCTGATTCCCCGCCTCTGATTCCCCGTGTCTGATTTCCTGCCTCTGATTCCCCGCCTCTGATTACCCATGTCTGATTCACCGCCTCTGATTCCCCACCTCTGATTCCCCATCTCTGATTCCGCACATCCGATTCACTGCCTCTGATTCCCCAGCTCTGATTCCCCGCCTCTGATTCCCCGCGTCTTATTCCCTGCTTCTGATTCTGATTCCCTGCCTCTGATTCCCCATCTCTGGTTCTGCACATCTGATTCCCTGCCTCTGATTCCCCACCTCTGATTCGCCATATCTGATTCCCCGCCTCTGTTTCCCCGCCTCTGATTCCCCGACTCTCTTTCCCCATATCTAAGTCCCCGCCTCTGATTCCCCAACTCTGATTCCCCACCTCTGATTCCCCAGCTCTGATTCCCCGCCTCTGATTCCCCGCATCTGATTCCCTGCATATGATTCCCAGCCTCTGATTCCCTGCCTCTGATTCCCAACCTCTGATTCCCCACCTCTGATTCCCCATATCTGATTCCCCGCCTCTGTTTCCCCACCTCTGATTCCCCGCCTCTGTTTCCCCATATCTCTTTCCCCGCCTCTATTTCCCAGCCTCTGATTCCCAGCCTCTGATTCCCCATATAAGATTCCCCGCCTCTGATTCCCCAACTCTGATTCCCCGCCTCGGATTCCCCAGCTCTGAATCCCCGCCTCTGATTCCCCGCGTCTGATTACCGGCCTCTGATTCCCCGCTCTGATTCCCCATCTCTGATTCACAACCTCTGATTCCCCACCTCTGATTCCCCATATCTGATTTGCCGCCTCTGTTTCCCCGCCTCTGATTCCCCACCTCTGATTCCCCGCCTCTGATTCGCCAGCTATGATTCCCCGCGTCTGATTCCCCGCTTCTGATTCCCTGCCTCTGATTCCCCGCCTCTGATACCACATCTCTGATTCACCACCTCTGATTCCCCGCGTCTGATTCCCCGCCTCTGATTCACCATCTCTGATTCCCCATCTCTGATTCCCCAATTCTGATTCACCGCCTCTGATTCCCCAGCTCTGTTTCCCCGCCTCTGATTCCCCAACTCTGATTCCCCGCCTCTGATTCCCCATCTCTGATTCCGCACATCTAATTCCCTGCCTCTGATTCCCCACCTCTGATTCCCCATATCTGATTCCCCGCCTCTGTTTCCCCGCCTCTGATTCCCCGCCTCTGTTTCCCCATATCTAAGTCCCCGCCTCTGATTCCCCTACTTTGATTCCCCACCTCTGATTCCCCAGCTCTGATTCCCCGCCTCTGATTCCCCGCATCTGATTCCCTGCATCTGATTCCCAGCCTCTGATTCCCTGCCTCTGATTCCCAAACTCTGATTCCCCACCTCTGATTCCCCATATCTGATTCCCCGCCTCTGTTTCCCCGCCTCTGATTCCCCGCCTCTGTTTCCCCGCCACTGTTTCCCCATATCTGATTCTCCGCCTCTGAATCCCCAACTCTGATTCCCTGCATCTAATTCCCCAGCTCTGATTCCCCGCCTCTGAATCCCCGTGTCTGATATCCTGCCTCTGATTCCCCGCCTCTGATTCCCCATCTCAGATTCACCGCCTCTGATTCCCCACCTCTGATTCCCCATCTCTGATTCCGCACATCCGATTCCCTGCCTCTGATTCGCCGACTCTGATTCCCCACCTCTGATTCCCCAGCTCTGATTCCCCGCCTCTGATTCCCCAACTCTGATTCCCTGCCTCTGATTCCCCGCCTCTGTTTCCCCATATCTAAGTCCCCGCCTCTGATTCCCCAACTCTGATTCCCCACCTCTGATTCCCCAGCTCTGATTACCCACCTCTGATTCCCCTAATCTAATTCCCTGCCTCTGTTTCCCCGCCTCTGATTCCCCGCCACTATTTCCCCATATCTGATTCTCCGCCTCAGAATCCCCAACTCTGATTCCCTGCATCTAATTCCCCAGCTCTGATTCCCCGCCTCTGATTCCCCGTGTCTGATTTCCTGCCTCTGATTCCCCGCCTCTGATTACCCATGTCTGATTCACCGCCTCTGATTCCCCACCTCTGATTCCCCATCTCTGATTCCGCACATCCGACTCCCAGCCTCTGATTCCCCATCTCTGATTCCCCGCCTCTGATTCCCCAACTCTGATTCCCCACCTCTGATTCCGCACATCTAATTCCCTGCCTCTGATTCCCCACCTCTGATTCCCCATATCTGATTCCCCGCCTCTGTTTCCCCGCCTCTGATTCCCCGCCTCTGATGCCCCGTGTTTGATTCCCTGCCTCTGATTCCCCGCCTCTGATTCCCCATCTCTGATTCCGCACATCTAATTCCCTGCCTCTGATTCCCCACCTCTGATTCCCCATATCTGATTCCCCGCCTCTGTTTCCCCGCCTCTGATTCCCCGCCTCTGATGCCCCGTGTTTGATTCCCTGCCTCTGATTCCCCGCCTCTGATTCCCCATCTCTGATTCACCGCCTTTGATTCGCCACCTCTGATTCCCCATATCTGATTCCTCGCCTCTGTTTCCCCGCCTCTGATTTCCCGCCTCTGATTCCCCATATCTCATTCCCCGCCTCTGATTCCCCAACTCTGATTCCCGGACTCTGATTCCCCACCTCTGATTCCCGGCCTCTGATTCGCTGTTTCTGATTGTGATTCCCTGCCTCTGATTTCCCATCTCTGATTCCGCACATCTAATTCCCTGCCTCTGATTCCCCACCTCTGATTCCCCATATCTGATTCCCCGCCTCTGTTTCCCCGCCTCTGATTCCCCGCCTCTGTTTCCCCATATCTAAGTCCCCGCCTCTGATTCCCCAACTTTGATTCCCCACCTCTGATTCCCCAGCTCCGATTCCCCACCTCTGATTCCCCGCATCTGATTCCCTGCATCTGATTCCCAGCCTCTGATTCCCTGCCTCTGATTCCCAAACTCTGATTCCCCACCTCTGATTCCCCATATCTGATTCCCCGCCTCTGTTTCCCCGCCTCTGATTCCCCGCGTCTGTTTCCCCGCCACTGTTTCCCCATATCTGATTCTCCGCCTCTGAATCCCCAACTCTGATTCCCTGCATCTAATTCCCCAGCTCTGATTCCCCGCCTCTGAATCCCCGTGTCTGGTATCCTGCCTCTGATTCCCCGCCTCTGATTCCCCATCTCAGATTCACCGCCTCTGATTCCCCACCTCTGATTCCCCATCTCTGATTCCGCACATCCGATTCCCTGCATCTGATTCGCCGACTCTGATTCCCCACCTCTGATTCCCCAGCTCTGATTCCCCGCCTCTGATTCCCCAACTCTGATTCCCTGCCTCTGATTCCCCGCCTCTGTTTCCCCATATCTAAGTCCCCGCCTCTGATTCCCCAACTCTGATTCCCCACCTCTGATTCCCCAGCTCTGATTACCCACCTCTGATTCCCCTAATCTAATTCCCTGCCTCTGTTTCCCCGCCTCTGATTCCCCACCACTGTTTCCCCATATCTGATTCTCCGCCTCTGAATCCCCAACTCTGATTCCCTGCATCTAATTCCCCAGCTCTGATTCCCCGCCTCTGATTCCCCGTGTCTGATTTCCTGCCTCCGATTCCCCGCCTCTGATTACCCATGTCTGATTCACCGCCTCTGATTCCCCACCTCTGATTCCCCATCTCTGATTCCGCACATCCGATTCCCAGCCTCTGATTCCCCATCTCTGATTCCCCGCCTTTGATTCCCCAACTCTGATTCCCCACCTCTGATTCCCCAGCTCTGATTCCCCGCCTCTGATTCCCCGTGTTTGATTCCCTGCCTCTGATTCCCCGCCTCTGATTCCCCATCTCTGATTCACCGCCTTTGATTCGCCACCTCTGATTCCCCATATCTGATTCCTCGCCTCTGTTTCCCCGCCTCTGATTTCCCGCCTCTGATTCCCCATATCTCATTCCCCGCCTCTGATTCCCCATCTCTGATTCCCGGACTCTGATTCCCCACCTCTGATTCCCGGCCTCTGATTCGCTGCTTCTGATTCTGTTTCCCCGCCTCTGATTCCCCGCCTCTGTTTCCCCATATCTAAGTCCCCGCCTCTGATTCCCCAACTTTGATTCCCCACCTCTGATTCCCCAGCTCTGATTCCCCGCCTCTGATTCCCCGCATCTGATTCCCTGCATCTGATTCCCAGCCTCTGATTCCCTGCCTCTGATTCCCAAACTCTGATTCCCCACCTCTGATTCCCCATATCTGATTCCCCGCCTCTGTTTCCCCGCCTCTGATTCCCCGCCTCTGTTTCCCCACCACTGTTTCCCCATATCTTATTCTCCGCCTCTGAATCCCCAACTCTGATTCCCTGCATCTAATTCCCCAGCTCTGATTCCCCGCCTCTGAATCCCCGTGTCTGATATCCTGCCTCTGATTCCCCGCCTCTGATTCCCCATCTCAGATTCACCGCCTCTGATTCCCCACCTCTGATTCCCCATCTCTGATTCCGCACATCCGATTCCCTGCCTCTGATTCGCCGACTCTGATTCCCCACCTCTGTTTCCCCGCCTCTGATTCCCCGCCACTGTTTCCCCATATCTGATTCTCCGCCTCTGAATCCCCAACTCTGATTCCCTGCATCTAATTCCCCAGCTCTGATTCCCCGCCTCTGATTCCCCGTGTCTGATTTCCTGCCTCCGATTCCCCGCCTCTGATTACCCATGTCTGATTCACCGCCTCTGATTCCCCACCTCTGATTCCCCATCTCTGATTCCGCACATCCGATTCCCAGCCTCTGATTCCCCATCTCTGATTCCCCGCCTTTGATTCCCCAACTCTGATTCCCCACCTCTGATTCCCCAGCTCTGATTCCCCGCCTCTGATTCCCCGTGTTTGATTCCCTGCCTCTGATTCCCCGCCTCTGATTCCCCATCTCTGATTCACCGCCTTTGATTCCCCAACTCTGATTCCCCACCTCTGATTCCCCATATCTGATTCCTCGCCTCTGTTTCCCCGCCTCTGATTTCCCGCCTCTGATTCCCCATATCTCATTCCCCGCCTCTGATTCCCCATCTCTGATTCCCGGACTCTGATTCCCCACCTCTGATTCCCGGCCTCTGATTCGCTGCTTCTGATTCTGATTCCCTGCCTCTGATTCCCCATCTCTGATTCCGCACATCTAATTCCCCGCCTCTGTTTCCCCGCCTCTGATTCCCCGCCTCTGTTTCCCCATATCTAAGTCCCCGCCTCTGATTCCCCAACTTTGATTCCCCACCTCTGATTCCCCAGCTCTGATTCCCCGCCTGTGATTCCCCGCATCTGATTCCCCACCTCTGATTCCCCACCTCTGATTCCCCATATCTAATTCCCCGCCTCTATATGCCCGCCTCTGATTCCCCGCCTCTGTTTCCCCATATCTGATTCCCCGCCACTGAATCCCCAACTCTGATTCCCTGCCTCTGATTCCCCAGCTCTGATTCCCCGCCTTTGATTCCCCCCGTCTGATTCCCAGCCTCTGAATCCCCGTGTCTGATATCCTGCCTCTGATTCCCCGCCTCTGATTCCCCATCTCAGATTCACCGCCTCTGATTCCCCACCTCTGATTCCCCATCTCTGATTCCGCACATCCGATTCCCTGCCTCTGATTCCCCGACTCTGATTCCCCACCTCTGATTCCCCAGCTCTGATTCCCCGCCTCTGATTCCACAACTCTGATTCCCCGCCTCTGATTCCCCGCCTCTGTTTCCCCATAACTAATTCCCCGCCTCTGATTCCCCAACTCTGATTCCCCACCTCTGATTCCCCAGCTCTGATTACCCACCTCTGATTCCCCATATCTAATTCCCTGCCTCTGTTTCCCCGCCTCTGATTCCCCGCCACTATTTCCCCATATCTGATTCTCCGCCTCAGAATCCCCAACTCTGATTCCCTGCATCTAATTCCCCAGCTCTGATTCCCCGCCTCTGATTCCCCGTGTCTGATTTCCTGCCTCTGATTCCCCGCCTCTGATTACCCATGTCTGATTCACCGCCTCTGATTCCCCACCTCTGATTCCCCATCTCTGATTCCGCACATCCGACTCCCAGCCTCTGATTCCCCATCTCTGATTCCCCGCCTCTGATTCCCCAACTCTGATTCCCCATCTCTGATTCCCCAGCTCTGATTCCCCGCCTCTGATTCGCCGTGTTTGATTCCCTGCCTCTGATTCCCCGCCTCTGATTCCCCATCTCTGATTCACCGCCTTTGATTCGCCACCTCTGATTCCCCATATCTGATTCCTCGCCTCTGTTTCCCCGCCTCTGATTTCCCGCCTCTGATTCCGCATATCTCATTCCCCGCCTCTGATTCCCCATCTCTGATTCCCGGACTCTGTTTCCCCGCCTCTGATTCCCCGCCACTGTTTCCCCATATCTGATTCTCCGCCTCTGAATCCCCAACTCTGATTCCCTGCATCTCATTCCCCAGCTCTGATTCCCCGCCTCTGATTCCCCGTGTCTGATTTCCTGCCTCCGATTCCCCGCCTCTGATTACCCATGTCTGATTCACCGCCTCTGATTCCCCACCTCTGATTCCCCATCTCTGATTCCGCACATCCGATTCCCAGCCTCTGATTCCCCATCTCTGATTCCCCGCCTTTGATTCCCCAACTCTGATTCCCCACCTCTGATTCCCCAGCTCTGATTCCCCGCCTCTGATTCCCCGTGTTTGATTCCCTGCCTCTGATTCCCCGCCTCTGATTCCCCATCTCTGATTCACCGCCTTTGATTCGCCACCTCTGATTCCCCATATCTGATTCCTCGCCTCTGTTTCCCCGCCTCTGATTTCCCGCCTCTGATTCCCCATATCCCATTCCCCGCCTCTGATTCCCCATCTCTGATTCCCGGACTCTGATTCCCCACCTCTGATTCCCGGCCTCTGATTCGCTGCTTCTGATTCTGATTCCCTGCCTCTGATTCCCCATCTCTGATTCCGCACATCTAATTCCCCGCCTCTGTTTCCCCGCCTCTGATTCCCCGCCTCTGTTTCCCCATATCTAAGTCCCCGCCTCTGATTCCCCAACTTTGATTCCCCACCTCTGATTCCCCAGCTCTGATTCCCCGCCTGTGATTCCCCGCATCTGATTCCCCACCTCTGATTCCCCACCTCTGATTCCCCATATCTAATTCCCCGCCTCTATATGCCCGCCTCTGATTCCCCGCCTCTGTTTCCCCATATCTGATTCCCCGCCACTGAATCCCCAACTCTGATTCCCTGCCTCTGATTCCCCAGCTCTGATTCCCCGCCTTTGATTCCCCCCGTCTGATTCCCAGCCTCTGAATCCCCGTGTCTGATATCCTGCCTCTGATTCCCCGCCTCTGATTCCCCATCTCAGATTCACCGCCTCTGATTCCCCACCTCTGATTCCCCATCTCTGATTCCGCACATCCGATTCCCTGCCTCTGATTCCCCGACTCTGATTCCCCACCTCTGATTCCCCAGCTCTGATTCCCCGCCTCTGATTCCACAACTCTGATTCCCCGCCTCTGATTCCCCGCCTCTGTTTCCCCATAACTAATTCCCCGCCTCTGATTCCCCAACTCTGATTCCCCACCTCTGATTCCCCAGCTCTGATTACCCACCTCTGATTCCCCATATCTAATTCCCTGCCTCTGTTTCCCCGCCTCTGATTCCCCGCCACTATTTCCCCATATCTGATTCTCCGCCTCAGAATCCCCAACTCTGATTCCCTGCATCTAATTCCCCAGCTCTGATTCCCCGCCTCTGATTCCCCGTGTCTGATTTCCTGCCTCTGATTCCCCGCCTCTGATTACCCATGTCTGATTCACCGCCTCTGATTCCCCACCTCTGATTCCCCATCTCTGATTCCGCACATCCGACTCCCAGCCTCTGATTCCCCATCTCTGATTCCCCGCCTCTGATTCCCCAACTCTGATTCCCCATCTCTGATTCCCCAGCTCTGATTCCCCGCCTCTGATTCGCCGTGTTTGATTCCCAGCCTCTGATTCCCCGCCTCTGATTCCCCATCTCTGATTCACCGCCTTTGATTCGCCACCTCTGATTCCCCATATCTGATTCCTCGCCTCTGTTTCCCCGCCTCTGATTTCCCGCCTCTGATTCCCCATATCTCATTCCCCGCCTCTGATTCCCCATCTCTGATTCCCGGACTCTGATTCCCCACCTCTGATTCCCGGCCTCTGATTCGCTGCTTCTGATTCTGATTCCCTGCCTCTGATTCCCCATCTCTGATTCCGCACATCTAATTCCCTGCCTCTGATTCCCCATCTCTGATTCCCCATATCTGATTCCCCGCCTCTGTTTCCCCGCCTCTGATTCCCCGCCTCTGTTTCCCCATATCTAAGTCCCCGCCTCTGATTACCCAACTTTGATTCCCCACCTCTGATTCCCCAGCTCTGATTCCCCGCCTCTGATTCCCCGCATCTGATTCCCTGCATCTGATTCCCAGCCTCTGATTCCCTGCCTCTGATTCCCAAACTCTGATTCCCCACCTCTGATTCCCCATATCTGATTCCCCGCCTCTGTTTCCCCGCCTCTGATTCCCCGCCTCTGTTTCCCCATATCTGATTCCCCGCCTCTATTTGCCCGCCTCTGATTCCCCGCCTCTGTTTCCCCATATCTGATTACCCGCCTCTGAATCCCCAACTCTGATTCCCTGCCTCTAATTTCCCAGCTCTGATTCCCCGCCTCTGATTCCCCGTGTCTGATTTCCTGCCTCTGATTCCCCGCCTCTGATTACCCATGTCTGATTCACCGCCTCTGATTCCCCACCTCTGATTCCCCATCTCTGATTCCGCACATCCGATTCACTGCCTCTGATTCCCCAGCTCTGATTCCCCGCCTCTGATTCCCTGCGTCTTATTCCCTGCTTCTGATTCTGATTCCCTGCCTCTGATTCCCCATCTCTGGTTCTGCACATCTGATTCCCTGCCTCTGATTCCCCACCTCTGATTCGCCATATCTGATTCCCCGCCTCTGTTTCCCCGCCTCTGATTCCCCGACTCTCTTTCCCCATATCTAAGTCCCCGCCTCTGATTCCCCAACTCTGATTCCCCACCTCTGATTCCCCAGCTCTGATTCCCCGCCTCTGATTCCCCGCATCTGATTCCCTGCATATGATTCCCAGCCTCTGATTCCCTGCCTCTGATTCCCAACCTCTGATTCCCCACCTCTGATTCCCCATATCTGATTCCCCGCCTCTGTTTCCCCGCCTCTGATTCCCCGCCTCTGTTTCCCCATATCTCTTTCCCCGCCTCTATTTCCCAGCCTCTGATTCCCAGCCTCTGATTCCCCATATCTGATTCCCCGCCTCTGATTCCCCAACTCTGATTCCCCGCCTCGGATTCCCCAGCTCTGAATCCCCGCCTCTGATTCCCCGCGTCTGATTACCGGCCTCTGATTCCCCGCTCTGATTCCCCATCTCTGATTCACAACCTCTGATTCCCCACCTCTGATTCCCCATATCTGATTTGCCGCCTCTGTTTCCCCGCCTCTGATTCCCCACCTCTGATTCCCCGCCTCTGATTCGCCAGCTATGATTCCCCGCGTCTGATTCCCCGCTTCTGATTCCCTGCCTCTGATTCCCCGCCTCTGATACCACATCTCTGATTCACCACCTCTGATTCCCCGCGTCTGATTCCCCGCCTCTGATTCACCATCTCTGATTCCCCATCTCTGATTCCCCAATTCTGATTCACCGCCTCTGATTCCCCAGCTCTGTTTCCCCGCCTCTGATTCCCCAACTCTGATTCCCCGCCTCTGATTCCCCATCTCTGATTCCGCACATCTAATTCCCTGCCTCTGATTCCCCACCTCTGATTCCCCATATCTGATTCCCCGCCTCTGTTTCCCCGCCTCTGATTCCCCGCCTCTGTTTCCCCATATCTAAGTCCCCGCCTCTGATTCCCCTACTTTGATTCCCCACCTCTGATTCCCCAGCTCTGATTCCCCGCCTCTGATTCCCCGCATCTGATTCCCTGCATCTGATTCCCAGCCTCTGATTCCCTGCCTCTGATTCCCAAACTCTGATTCCCCACCTCTGATTCCCCATATCTGATTCCCCGCCTCTGTTTCCCCGCCTCTGATTCCCCGCCTCTGTTTCCCCGCCACTGTTTCCCCATATCTGATTCTCCGCCTCTGAATCCCCAACTCTGATTCCCTGCATCTAATTCCCCAGCTCTGATTCCCCGCCTCTGAATCCCCGTGTCTGATATCCTGCCTCTGATTCCCCGCCTCTGATTCCCCATCTCAGATTCACCGCCTCTGATTCCCCACCTCTGATTCCCCATCTCTGATTCCGCACATCCGATTCCCTGCCTCTGATTCGCCGACTCTGATTCCCCACCTCTGATTCCCCAGCTCTGATTCCCCGCCTCTGATTCCCCAACTCTGATTCCCTGCCTCTGATTCCCCGCCTCTGTTTCCCCATATCTAAGTCCCCGCCTCTGATTCCCCAACTCTGATTCCCCACCTCTGATTCCCCAGCTCTGATTACCCACCTCTGATTCCCCTAATCTAATTCCCTGCCTCTGTTTCCCCGCCTCTGATTCCCCGCCACTATTTCCCCATATCTGATTCTCCGCCTCAGAATCCCCAACTCTGATTCCCTGCATCTAATTCCCCAGCTCTGATTCCCCGCCTCTGATTCCCCGTGTCTGATTTCCTGCCTCTGATTCCCCGCCTCTGATTACCCATGTCTGATTCACCGCCTCTGATTCCCCACCTCTGATTCCCCATCTCTGATTCCGCACATCCGACTCCCAGCCTCTGATTCCCCATCTCTGATTCCCCGCCTCTGATTCCCCAACTCTGATTCCCCACCTCTGATTCCGCACATCTAATTCCCTGCTTCTGATTCCCCACCTCTGATTCCCCATATCTGATTCCCCGCCTCTGTTTCCCCGCCTCTGATTCCCCGCCTCTGATGCCCCGTGTTTGATTCCCTGCCTCTGATTCCCCGCCTCTGATTCCCCATCTCTGATTCCGCACATCTAATTCCCTGCCTCTGATTCCCCACCTCTGATTCCCCATATCTGATTCCCCGCCTCTGTTTCCCCGCCTCTGATTCCCCGCCTCTGATGCCCCGTGTTTGATTCCCTGCCTCTGATTCCCCGCCTCTGATTCCCCATCTCTGATTCACCGCCTTTGATTCGCCACCTCTGATTCCCCATATCTGATTCCTCGCCTCTGTTTCCCCGCCTCTGATTTCCCGCCTCTGATTCCCCATATCTCATTCCCCGCCTCTGATTCCCCAACTCTGATTCCCGGACTCTGATTCCCCACCTCTGATTCCCGGCCTCTGATTCGCTGTTTCTGATTGTGATTCCCTGCCTCTGATTTCCCATCTCTGATTCCGCACATCTAATTCCCTGCCTCTGATTCCCCACCTCTGATTCCCCATATCTGATTCCCCGCCTCTGTTTCCCCGCCTCTGATTCCCCGCCTCTGTTTCCCCATATCTAAGTCCCCGCCTCTGATTCCCCAACTTTGATTCCCCACCTCTGATTCCCCAGCTCTGATTCCCCACCTCTGATTCCCCGCATCTGATTCCCTGCATCTGATTCCCAGCCTCTGATTCCCTGCCTCTGATTCCCAAACTCTGATTCCCCACCTCTGATTCCCCATATCTGATTCCCCGCCTCTGTTTCCCCGCCTCTGATTCCCCGCGTCTGTTTCCCCGCCACTGTTTCCCCATATCTGATTCTCCGCCTCTGAATCCCCAACTCTGATTCCCTGCATCTAATTCCCCAGCTCTGATTCCCCGCCTCTGAATCCCCGTGTCTGGTATCCTGCCTCTGATTCCCCGCCTCTGATTCCCCATCTCAGATTCACCGCCTCTGATTCCCCACCTCTGATTCCCCATCTCTGATTCCGCACATCCGATTCCCTGCATCTGATTCGCCGACTCTGATTCCCCACCTCTGATTCCCCAGCTCTGATTCCCCGCCTCTGATTCCCCAACTCTGATTCCCTGCCTCTGATTCCCCGCCTCTGTTTCCCCATATCTAAGTCCCCGCCTCTGATTCCCCAACTCTGATTCCCCACCTCTGATTCCCCAGCTCTGATTACCCACCTCTGATTCCCCTAATCTAATTCCCTGCCTCTGTTTCCCCGCCTCTGATTCCCCACCACTGTTTCCCCATATCTGATTCTCCGCCTCTGAATCCCCAACTCTGATTCCCTGCATCTAATTCCCCAGCTCTGATTCCCCGCCTCTGATTCCCCGTGTCTGATTTCCTGCCTCCGATTCCCCGCCTCTGATTACCCATGTCTGATTCACCGCCTCTGATTCCCCACCTCTGATTCCCCATCTCTGATTCCGCACATCCGATTCCCAGCCTCTGATTCCCCATCTCTGATTCCCCGCCTTTGATTCCCCAACTCTGATTCCCCACCTCTGATTCCCCAGCTCTGATTCCCCGCCTCTGATTCCCCGTGTTTGATTCCCTGCCTCTGATTCCCCGCCTCTGATTCCCCATCTCTGATTCACCGCCTTTGATTCGCCACCTCTGATTCCCCATATCTGATTCCTCGCCTCTGTTTCCCCGCCTCTGATTTCCCGCCTCTGATTCCCCATATCTCATTCCCCGCCTCTGATTCCCCATCTCTGATTCCCGGACTCTGATTCCCCACCTCTGATTCCCGGCCTCTGATTCGCTGCTTCTGATTCTGTTTCCCCGCCTCTGATTCCCCGCCTCTGTTTCCCCATATCTAAGTCCCCGCCTCTGATTCCCCAACTTTGATTCCCCACCTCTGATTCCCCAGCTCTGATTCCCCGCCTCTGATTCCCCGCATCTGATTCCCTGCATCTGATTCCCAGCCTCTGATTCCCTGCCTCTGATTCCCAAACTCTGATTCCCCACCTCTGATTCCCCATATCTGATTCCCCGCCTCTGTTTCCCCGCCTCTGATTCCCCGCCTCTGTTTCCCCACCACTGTTTCCCCATATCTTATTCTCCGCCTCTGAATCCCCAACTCTGATTCCCTGCATCTAATTCCCCAGCTCTGATTCCCCGCCTCTGAATCCCCGTGTCTGATATCCTGCCTCTGATTCCCCGCCTCTGATTCCCCATCTCAGATTCACCGCCTCTGATTCCCCACCTCTGATTCCCCATCTCTGATTCCGCACATCCGATTCCCTGCCTCTGATTCGCCGACTCTGATTCCCCACCTCTGATTCCCCAGCTCTGATTCCCCGCCTCTGATTCCCCATATCTGATTCTCCGCCTCTGAATCCCCAACTCTGATTCCCTGCATCTAATTCCCCAGCTCTGATTCCCCGCCTCTGATTCCCCGTGTCTGATTTCCTGCCTCCGATTCCCCGACTCTGATTACCCATGTCTGATTCACCGCCTCTGATTCCCCACCTCTGATTCCCCATCTCTGATTCCGCACATCCGATTCCCAGCCTCTGATTCCCCATCTCTGATTCCCCGCCTTTGATTCCCCAACTCTGATTCCCCACCTCTGATTCCCCAGCTCTGATTCCCCGCCTCTGATTCCCCGTGTTTGATTCCCTGCCTCTGATTCCCCGCCTCTGATTCCCCATCTCTGATTCACCGCCTTTGATTCCCCAACTCTGATTCCCCACCTCTGATTCCCCATATCTGATTCCTCGCCTCTGTTTCCCCGCCTCTGATTTCCCGCCTCTGATTCCCCATATCTCATTCCCCGCCTCTGATTCCCCATCTCTGATTCCCGGACTCTGATTCCCCACCTCTGATTCCCGGCCTCTGATTCGCTGCTTCTGATTCTGATTCCCTGCCTCTGATTCCCCATCTCTGATTCCGCACATCTAATTCCCCGCCTCTGTTTCCCCGCCTCCGATTCCCCGCCTCTGTTTCCCCATATCTAAGTCCCCGCCTCTGATTCCCCAACTTTGATTCCCCACCTCTGATTCCCCAGCTCTGATTCCCCGCCTGTGATTCCCCGCATCTGATTCCCCACCTCTGATTCCCCACCTCTGATTCCCCATATCTAATTCCCCGCCTCTATATGCCCGCCTCTGATTCCCCGCCTCTGTTTCCCCATATCTGATTCCCCGCCACTGAATCCCCAACTCTGATTCCCTGCCTCTGATTCCCCAGCTCTGATTCCCCGCCTTTGATTCCCCCCGTCTGATTCCCAGCCTCTGAATCCCCGTGTCTGATATCCTGCCTCTGATTCCCCGCCTCTGATTCCCCATCTCAGATTCACCGCCTCTGATTCCCCACCTCTGATTCCCCATCTCTGATTCCGCACATCCGATTCCCTGCCTCTGATTCCCCGACTCTGATTCCCCACCTCTGATTCCCCAGCTCTGATTCCCCGCCTCTGATTCCACAACTCTGATTCCCCGCCTCTGATTCCCCGCCTCTGTTTCCCCATAACTAATTCCCCGCCTCTGATTCCCCAACTCTGATTCCCCACCTCTGATTCCCCAGCTCTGATTACCCACCTCTGATTCCCCATATCTAATTCCCTGCCTCTGTTTCCCCGCCTCTGATTCCCCGCCACTATTTCCCCATATCTGATTCTCCGCCTCAGAATCCCCAACTCTGATTCCCTGCATCTAATTCCCCAGCTCTGATTCCCCGCCTCTGATTCCCCGTGTCTGATTTCCTGCCTCTGATTCCCCGCCTCTGATTACCCATGTCTGATTCACCGCCTCTGATTCCCCACCTCTGATTCCCCATCTCTGATTCCGCACATCCGACTCCCAGCCTCTGATTCCCCATCTCTGATTCCCCGCCTCTGATTCCCCAACTCTGATTCCCCATCTCTGATTCCCCAGCTCTGATTCCCCGCCTCTGATTCGCCGTGTTTGATTCCCTGCCTCTGATTCCCCGCCTCTGATTCCCCATCTCTGATTCACCGCCTTTGATTCGCCACCTCTGATTCCCCATATCTGATTCCTCGCCTCTGTTTCCCCGCCTCTGATTTCCCGCCTCTGATTCCCCATATCTCATTCCCCGCCTCTGATTCCCCATCTCTGATTCCCGGACTCTGTTTCCCCGCCTCTGATTCCCCGCCACTGTTTCCCCATATCTGATTCTCCGCCTCTGAATCCCCAACTCTGATTCCCTGCATCTAATTCCCCAGCTCTGATTCCCCGCCTCTGATTCCCCGTGTCTGATTTCCTGCCTCCGATTCCCCGCCTCTGATTACCCATGTCTGATTCACCGCCTCTGATTCCC
Organism: Narcine bancroftii; assembly: GCF_036971445.1. Taxonomy (NCBI): domain Eukaryota; kingdom Metazoa; phylum Chordata; class Chondrichthyes; order Torpediniformes; family Narcinidae; genus Narcine; species Narcine bancroftii. The sequence goes on along the minus strand of NC_091470.1, from coordinate 119,997,207 downwards.
CACCTCTGATTCCCCATCTCTGATTCCGCACATCCGATTCCCAGCCTCTGATTCCCCATCTCTGATTCCCCGCCTTTGATTCCCCAACTCTGATTCCCCACCTCTGATTCCCCAGCTCTGATTCCCCGCCTCTGATTCCCCGTGTTTGATTCCCTGCCTCTGATTCCCCGCCTCTGATTCCCCATCTCTGATTCACCGCCTTTGATTCGCCACCTCTGATTCCCCATATCTGATTCCTCGCCTCTGTTTCCCCGCCTCTGATTTCCCGCCTCTGATTCCCCATATCTCATTCCCCGCCTCTGATTCCCCATCTCTGATTCCCGGACTCTGATTCCCCACCTCTGATTCCCGGCCTCTGATTCGCTGCTTCTGATTCTGATTCCCTGCCTCTGATTCCCCATCTCTGATTCCGCACATCTAATTCCCCGCCTCTGTTTCCCCGCCTCTGATTCCCCGCCTCTGTTTCCCCATATCTAAGTCCCCGCCTCTGATTCCCCAACTTTGATTCCCCACCTCTGATTCCCCAGCTCTGATTCCCCGCCTGTGATTCCCCGCATCTGATTCCCCACCTCTGATTCCCCACCTCTGATTCCCCATATCTAATTCCCCGCCTCTATATGCCCGCCTCTGATTCCCCGCCTCTGTTTCCCCATATCTGATTCCCCGCCACTGAATCCCCAACTCTGATTCCCTGCCTCTGATTCCCCAGCTCTGATTCCCCGCCTTTGATTCCCCCCGTCTGATTCCCAGCCTCTGAATCCCCGTGTCTGATATCCTGCCTCTGATTCCCCGCCTCTGATTCCCCATCTCAGATTCACCGCCTCTGATTCCCCACCTCTGATTCCCCATCTCTGATTCCGCACATCCGATTCCCTGCCTCTGATTCCCCGACTCTGATTCCCCACCTCTGATTCCCCAGCTCTGATTCCCCGCCTCTGATTCCACAACTCTGATTCCCCGCCTCTGATTCCCCGCCTCTGTTTCCCCATAACTAATTCCCCGCCTCTGATTCCCCAACTCTGATTCCCCACCTCTGATTCCCCAGCTCTGATTACCCACCTCTGATTCCCCATATCTAATTCCCTGCCTCTGTTTCCCCGCCTCTGATTCCCCGCCACTATTTCCCCATATCTGATTCTCCGCCTCAGAATCCCCAACTCTGATTCCCTGCATCTAATTCCCCAGCTCTGATTCCCCGCCTCTGATTCCCCGTGTCTGATTTCCTGCCTCTGATTCCCCGCCTCTGATTACCCATGTCTGATTCACCGCCTCTGATTCCCCACCTCTGATTCCCCATCTCTGATTCCGCACATCCGACTCCCAGCCTCTGATTCCCTATCTCTGATTCCCCGCCTCTGATTCCCCAACTCTGATTCCCCATCTCTGATTCCCCAGCTCTGATTCCCCGCCTCTGATTCGCCGTGTTTGATTCCCTGCCTCTGATTCCCCGCCTCTGATTCCCCATCTCTGATTCACCGCCTTTGATTCGCCACCTCTGATTCCCCATATCTGATTCCTCGCCTCTGTTTCCCCGCCTCTGATTTCCCGCCTCTGATTCCCCATATCTCATTCCCCGCCTCTGATTCCCCATCTCTGATTCCCGGACTCTGATTCCCCACCTCTGATTCCCGGCCTCTGATTCGCTGCTTCTGATTCTGATTCCCTGCCTCTGATTCCCCATCTCTGATTCCGCACATCTAATTCCCTGCCTCTGATTCCCCATCTCTGATTCCCCATATCTGATTCCCCGCCTCTGTTTCCCCGCCTCTGATTCCCCGCCTCTGTTTCCCCATATCTAAGTCCCCGCCTCTGATTACCCAACTTTGATTCCCCACCTCTGATTCCCCAGCTCTGATTCCCCGCCTCTGATTCCCCGCATCTGATTCCCTGCATCTGATTCCCAGCCTCTGATTCCCTGCCTCTGATTCCCAAACTCTGATTCCCCACCTCTGATTCCCCATATCTGATTCCCCGCCTCTGTTTCCCCGCCTCTGATTCCCCGCCTCTGTTTCCCCATATCTGATTCCCCGCCTCTATTTGCCCGCCTCTGATTCCCCGCCTCTGTTTCCCCATATCTGATTACCCGCCTCTGAATCCCCAACTCTGATTCCCTGCCTCTAATTTCCCAGCTCTGATTCCCCGCCTCTGATTCCCCGTGTCTGATTTCCTGCCTCTGATTCCCCGCCTCTGATTACCCATGTCTGATTCACCGCCTCTGATTCCCCACCTCTGATTCCCCATCTCTGATTCCGCACATCCGATTCACTGCCTCTGATTCCCCAGCTCTGATTCCCCGCCTCTGATTCCCCGCGTCTTATTCCCTGCTTCTGATTCTGATTCCCTGCCTCTGATTCCCCATCTCTGGTTCTGCACATCTGATTCCCTGCCTCTGATTCCCCACCTCTGATTCGCCATATCTGATTCCCCGCCTATGTTTCCCCGCCTCTGATTCCCCGACTCTCTTTCCCCATATCTAAGTCCCCGCCTCTGATTCCCCAACTCTGATTCCCCACCTCTGATTCCCCAGCTCTGATTCCCCGCCTCTGATTCCCCGCATCTGATTCCCTGCATATGATTCCCAGCCTCTGATTCCCTGCCTCTGATTCCCAACCTCTGATTCCCCACCTCTGATTCCCCATATCTGATTCCCCGCCTCTGTTTCCCCGCCTCTGATTCCCCGCCTCTGTTTCCCCATATCTCTTTCCCCGCCTCTATTTCCCAGCCTCTGATTCCCAGCCTCTGATTCCCCATATCTGATTCCCCACCTCTGATTCCCCAACTCTGATTCCCCGCCTCGGATTCCCCAGCTCTGAATCCCCGCCTCTGATTCCCCGCGTCTGATTACCGGCCTCTGATTCCCCGCTCTGATTCCCCATCTCTGATTCACAACCTCTGATTCCCCACCTCTGATTCCCCATATCTGATTTGCCGCCTCTGTTTCCCCGCCTCTGATTCCCCACCTCTGATTCCCTGCCTCTGATTCGCCAGCTATGATTCCCCGCGTCTGATTCCCCGCTTCTGATTCCCTGCCTCTGATTCCCCGCCTCTGATACCACATCTCTGATTCACCACCTCTGATTCCCCGCGTCTGATTCCCCGCCTCTGATTCACCATCTCTGATTCCCCATCTCTGATTCCCCAATTCTGATTCACCGCCTCTGATTCCCCAGCTCTGTTTCCCCGCCTCTGATTCCCCAACTCTGATTCCCCGCCTCTGATTCCCCATCTCTGATTCCGCACATCTAATTCCCTGCCTCTGATTCCCCACCTCTGATTCCCCATATCTGATTCCCCGCCTCTGTTTCCCCGCCTCTGATTCCCCGCCTCTGTTTCCCCATATCTAAGTCCCCGCCTCTGATTCCCCAACTTTGATTCCCCACCTCTGATTCCCCAGCTCTGATTCCCCGCCTCTGATTCCCCGCATCTGATTCCCTGCATCTGATTCCCAGCCTCTGATTCCCTGCCTCTGATTCCCAAACTCTGATTCCCCACCTCTGATTCCCCATATCTGATTCCCCGCCTCTGTTTCCCCGCCTCTGATTCCCCGCCTCTGTTTCCCCGCCACTGTTTCCCCATATCTGATTCTCCGCCTCTGAATCCCCAACTCTGATTCCCTGCATCTAATTCCCCAGCTCTGATTCCCCGCCTCTGAATCCCCGTGTCTGATATCCTGCCTCTGATTCCCCGCCTCTGATTCCCCATCTCAGATTCACCGCCTCTGATTCCCCACCTCTGATTCCCCATCTCTGATTCCGCACATCCGATTCCCTGCCTCTGATTCGCCGACTCTGATTCCCCACCTCTGATTCCCCAGCTCTGATTCCCCGCCTCTGATTCCCCAACTCTGATTCCCTGCCTCTGATTCCCCGCCTCTGTTTCCCCATATCTAAGTCCCCGCCTCTGATTCCCCAACTCTGATTCCCCACCTCTGATTCCCCAGCTCTGATTACCCACCTCTGATTCCCCTAATCTAATTCCCTGCCTCTGTTTCCCCGCCTCTGATTCCCCGCCACTATTTCCCCATATCTGATTCTCCGCCTCAGAATCCCCAACTCTGATTCCCTGCATCTAATTCCCCAGCTCTGATTCCCCGCCTCTGATTCCCCGTGTCTGATTTCCTGCCTCTGAATCCCCGCCTCTGATTACCCATGTCTGATTCACCGCCTCTGATTCCCCACCTCTGATTCCCCATCTCTGATTCCGCACATCCGACTCCCAGCCTCTGATTCCCCATCTCTGATTCCCCGCCTCTGATTCCCCAACTCTGATTCCCCACCTCTGATTCCGCACATCTAATTCCCTGCCTCTGATTCCCCACCTCTGATTCCCCATATCTGATTCCCCGCCTCTGTTTCCCCGCCTCTGATTCCCCGCCTCTGATGCCCTGTGTTTGATTCCCTGCCTCTGATTCCCCGCCTCTGATTCCCCATCTCTGATTCCGCACATCTAATTCCCTGCCTCTGATTCCCCACCTCTGATTCCCCATATCTGATTCCCCGCCTCTGTTTCCCCGCCTCTGATTCCCCGCCTCTGATGCCCCGTGTTTGATTCCCTGCCTCTGATTCCCCGCCTCTGATTCCCCATCTCTGATTCACCGCCTTTGATTCGCCACCTCTGATTCCCCATATCTGATTCCTCGCCTCTGTTTCCCCGCTTCTGATTTCCCGCCTCTGATTCCCCATATCTCATTCCCCGCCTCTGATTCCCCAACTCTGATTCCCGGACACTGATTCCCCACCTCTGATTCCCGGCCTCTGATTCGCTGCTTCTGATTCTGATTCCCTGCCTCTGATTTCCCATCTCTGATTCCGCACATCTAATTCCCTGCCTCTGATTCCACACCTCTGATTCCCCATATCTGATTCCCCGCCTCTGTTTCCCCGCCTCTGATTCCCCGCCTCTGTTTCCCCATATCTAAGTCCCCGCCTCTGATTCCCCAACTTTGATTCCCCACCTCTGATTCCCCAGCTCTGATTCCCCGCCTCTGATTCCCCGCATCTGATTCCCTGCATCTGATTCCCAGCCTCTGATTCCCTGCCTCTGATTCCCAAACTCTGATTCCCCACCTCTGATTCCCCATATCTGATTCCCCGCCTCTGTTTCCCCGCCACTGTTTCCCCATATCTGATTCTCCGCCTCTGAATCCCCAACTCTGATTCCCTGCATCTAATTCCCCAGCTCTGATTCCCCGCCTCTGAATCCCCGTGTCTGGTATCCTGCCTCTGATTCCCCGCCTCTGATTCCCCATCTCAGATTCACCGCCTCTGATTCCCCACCTCTGATTCCCCATCTCTGATTCCGCACATCCGATTCCCTGCATCTGATTCGCCGACTCTGATTCCCCACCTCTGATTCCCCAGCTCTGATTCCCCGCCTCTGATTCCCCAACTCTGATTCCCTGCCTCTGATTCCCCGCCTCTGTTTCCCCATATCTAAGTCCCCGCCTCTGATTCCCCAACTCTGATTCCCCACCTCTGATTCCCCAGCTCTGATTACCCACCTCTGATTCCCCTAATCTAATTCCCTGCCTCTGTTTCCCCGCCTCTGATTCCCCACCACTGTTTCCCCATATCTGATTCTCCGCCTCTGAATCCCCAACTCTGATTCCCTGCATCTAATTCCCCAGCTCTGATTCCCCGCCTCTGATTCCCCGTGTCTGATTTCCTGCCTCCGATTCCCCGCCTCTGATTACCCATGTCTGATTCACCGCCTCTGATTCCCCACCTCTGATTCCCCATCTCTGATTCCGCACATCCGATTCCCAGCCTCTGATTCCCCATCTCTGATTCCCCGCCTTTGATTCCCCAACTCTGATTCCCCACCTCTGATTCCCCAGCTCTGATTCCCCGCCTCTGATTCCCCGTGTTTGATTCCCTGCCTCTGATTCCCCGCCTCTGATTCCCCATCTCTGATTCACCGCCTTTGATTCGCCACCTCTGATTCCCCATATCTGATTCCTCGCCTCTGTTTCCCCGCCTCTGATTTCCCGCCTCTGATTCCCCATATCTCATTCCCCGCTTCTGATTCCCCATCTCTGATTCCCGGACTCTGATTCCCCACCTCTGATTCCCGGCCTCTGATTCGCTGCTTCTGATTCTGTTTCCCCGCCTCTGATTCCCCGCCTCTGTTTCCCCATATCTAAGTCCCCGCCTCTGATTCCCCAACTTTGATTCCCCACCTCTGATTCCCCAGCTCTGATTCCCCGCCTCTGATTCCCCGCATCTGATTCCCTGCATCTGATTCCCAGCCTCTGATTCCCTGCCTCTGATTCCCAAACTCTGATTCCCCACCTCTGATTCCCCATATCTGATTCCCCGCCTCTGTTTCCCCGCCTCTGATTCCCCGCCTCTGTTTCCCCGCCACTGTTTCCCCATATCTTATTCTCCGCCTCTGAATCCCCAACTCTGATTCCCTGCATCTAATTCCCCAGCTCTGATTCCCCGCCTCTGAATCCCCGTGTCTGATATCCTGCCTCTGATTCCCCGCCTCTGATTCCCCATCTCAGATTCACCGCCTCTGATTCCCCACCTCTGATTCCCCATCTCTGATTCCGCACATCCGATTCCCTGCCTCTGATTCGCCGACTCTGATTCCCCACCTCTGATTCCCCAGCTCTGATTCCCCGCCTCTGATTCCCCAACTCTGATTCCCTGCCTCTGATTCCCCGCCTCTGTTTCCCCATATCTAAGTCCCCGCCTCTGATTCCCCAACTCTGATTCCCCACCTCTGATTCCCCAGCTCTGATTACCCACCTCTGATTCCCCTAATCTAATTCCCTGCCTCTGTTTCCCCGCCTCTGATTCCCCGCCACTATTTCCCCATATCTGATTCTCCGCCTCAGAATCCCCAACTCTGATTCCCTGCATCTAATTCCCCAGCTCTGATTCCCCGCCTCTGATTCCCCGTGTCTGATTTCCTGCCTCTGATTCCCCGCCTCTGATTACCCATGTCTGATTCACCGCCTCTGATTCCCCACCTCTGATTCCCCATCTCTGATTCCGCACATCCGACTCCCAGCCTCTGATTCCCCATCTCTGATTCCCCGCCTCTGATTCCCCAACTCTGATTCCCCACCTCTGATTCCGCACATCTAATTCCCTGCCTCTGATTCCCCACCTCTGATTCCCCATATCTGATTCCCCGCCTCTGTTTCCCCGCCTCTGATTCCCCGCCTCTGATGCCCCGTGTTTGATTCCCTGCCTCTGATTCCCCGCCTCTGATTCCCCATCTCTGATTCCGCACATCTAATTCCCTGCCTCTGATTCCCCACCTCTGATTCCCCATATCTGATTCCCCGCCTCTGTTTCCCCGCCTCTGATTCCCCGCCTCTGATGCCCCGTGTTTGATTCCCTGCCTCTGATTCCCCGCCTCTGATTCCCCATCTCTGATTCACCGCCTTTGATTCGCCACCTCTGATTCCCCATATCTGATTCCTCGCCTCTGATTCCCCGCCTCTGATTTCCCGCCTCTGATTCCCCATATCTCATTCCCCGCCTCTGATTCCCCAACTCTGATTCCCGGACTCTGATTCCCCACCTCTGATTCCCGGCCTCTGATTCGCTGCTTCTGATTCTGATTCCCTGCCTCTGATTCCCCATCTCTGATTCCGCACATCTAATTCCCTGCCTCTGATTCCCCACCTCTGATTCCCCATATCTGATTCCCCGCCTCTGTTTCCCCGCCTCTGATTCCCCGCCTCTGTTTCCCCATATCTAAGTCCCCGCCTCTGATTCCCCAACTTTGATTCCCCACCTCTGATTCCCCAGCTCTGATTCCCCGCCTCTGATTCCCCGCATCTGATTCCCTGCATCTGATTCCCAGCCTCTGATTCCCTGCCTCTGATTCCCAAACTCTGATTCCCCACCTCTGATTCCCCATATCTGATTCCCCGCCTCTGTTTCCCCGCCTCTGATTCCCCGCCTCTGTTTCCCCGCCACTGTTTCCCCATATCTGATTCTCTGCCTCTGAATCCCCAACTCTGATTCCCTGCATCTAATTCCCCAGCTCTGATTCCCCGCCTCTGAATCCCCGTGTCTGATATCCTGCCTCTGATTCCCTGCCTCTGATTCCCCATCTCAGATTCACCGCCTCTGATTCCCCACCTCTGATTCCCCATCTCTGATTCCGCACATCCGATTCCCTGCCTCTGATTCGCCGACTCTGATTCCCCACCTCTGATTCCCCAGCTCTGATTCCCCGCCTCTGATTCCCCAACTCTGATTCCCTGCCTCTGATTCCCCGCCTCTGTTTCCCCATATCTAAGTCCCCGCCTCTGATTCCCCAACTCTGATTCCCCACCTCTGATTCCCCAGCTCTGATTACCCACCTCTGATTCCCCTAATCTAATTCCCTGCCTCTGTTTCCCCGCCTCTGATTCCCCGCCACTGTTTCCCCATATCTGATTCTCCGCCTCTGAATCCCCAACTCTGATTCCCTGCATCTAATTCCCCAGCTCTGATTCCCCGCCTCTGATTCCCCGTGTCTGATTTCCTGCCTCCGATTCCCCGCCTCTGATTACCCATGTCTGATTCACCGCCTCTGATTCCCCACCTCTGATTCCCCATCTCTGATTCCGCACATCCGATTCCCAGCCTCTGATTCCCCATCTCTGATTCCCCGCCTTTGATTCCCCAACTCTGATTCCCAACCTCTGATTCCCCAGCTCTGATTCCCCGCCTCTGATTCCCCGTGTTTGATTCCCTGCCTCTGATTCCCCGCCTCTGATTCCCCATCTCTGATTCACCGCCTTTGATTCGCCACCTCTGATTCCCCATATCTGATTCCTCGCCTCTGTTTCCCCGCCTCTGATTTCCCGCCTCTGATTCCCCATATCTCATTCCCCGCCTCTGATTCCCCATCTCTGATTCCCGGACTCTGATTCCCCACCTCTGATTCCCGGCCTCTGATTCGCTGCTTCTGATTCTGATTCCCTGCCTCTGATTCCCCATCTCTGATTCCGCACATCTAATTCCCCGCCTCTGTTTCCCCGCCTCTGATTCCCCGCCTCTGTTTCCCCATATCTAAGTCCCCGCCTCTGATTCCCCAACTTTGATTCCCCACCTCTGATTCCCCAGCTCTGATTCCCCGCCTCTGATTCCCCGCATCTGATTCCCCACCTCTGATTCCCCAGCTCTGATTCCCCGCCTCTGATTCCCCAACTCTGATTCCCCGCCTCTGATTCCCCGCCTCTGTTTCCCCATATCTGATTCCCCATCTCTGATTCCGCACATCCGATTCCCTGCCTCTGATTCCCCGCCTCTGATTCCCCAACTTTGATTCCCCACCTCTGATTCCCCAGCTCTGATTCCCCGCCTCTGATTCCCCGCATCTGATTCCCCACCTCTGATTCCCCAGCTCTGATTCCCCGCCTCTGATTCCCCAACTCTGATTCCCCACCTCTGATTCCCCAGCTCTGATTACCCACCTCAGATTCCCCATATCTAATTCCCAGCCTCTGTTTCCCCGCCTCTGATTCCCCGCCACTGTTTCCCCATATCTGATTCTCCGCCTCTGAATCCCCAACTCTGATTCCCTGCATCTAATTCCCCAGCTCTGATTCCCCGCCTCTGATTCCCCGTGTCTGATTTCCTGCCTCTGATTCCCCGCCTCTGATTACCCATGTCTGATTCACCGCCTCTGTTTCCCCGCCTCTGATTCCCCGCCTCTGTTTCCCCATATCTAATTCCCCACCTCTGATGCACCAACTCTGATTCCCCGCCTCTGATTCCCCAGCTCTGATTCCCCGCCTCTGATTCCCCGCATCCGATTCCCCATATCTGATTCCACGCCTCTGATTCCCCGCCTCTGATTCCCCGCATCCGATTCCCCATATCTGATTCCACGCCTCTGTTTCCCCGCCTCTGACTCCCCGCCTCTGTTTCCCCATATCTGATTCCCCGCCTCTGATTCCCAACTATGATTCCCCGCCTCTGATACCCCAACTCTGATTCCCCACCTCTGATTCCCCAGCTCTGATTCCCCGCCTCTGATTCCCCAACTCTGATTCCCCACCTCTGATTCCCCAGCTCTGATTACCCACCTCTGATTCCCCATATCTAATTCCCAGCCTCTGTTTCCCCGCCTCTGATTCCCCGCCACTGTTTCCCCATATCTGGTTCTCCGCCTCTGAATCCCCAACTCTGATTCCCTGCATCTAATTCCCCAGCTCTGATTCCCCGCCTCTGTTTCCCCATATCTAATTCCCCACCTCTGATGCACCAACTCTGATTCCCCGCCTCTGATTCCCCAGCTCTGATTCCCCGCCTCTGATTCCCCGCATCCGATTCCCCATATCTGATTCCACGCCTCTGTTTCCCCGCCTCTGATTCCCCGCCTCTGTTTCCCCATATCTGATTCCCCGCCTCTGATTCCCAACTATGATTCCCCGCCTCTGATTCCCCAGCTCTGATTCCCAGCCTCTGAATCCCCGTGTCTGATATCCTGCCTCTGATTCCCCGCCTCTGATTCCCCATCTAAGATTCACCGCGTCTGATTCCCCACCTCTGATTCCCCATCTCTGATTCCGCACATCCGATTCCCTGCCTCTGATTCCCCGCCTCTGATTCCCCAACTTTGATTCCCCGCCTCTGATTCACCGCATCTGATTCCCCACCTCTGATTCCCCAGCTCTGATTCCCCGCCTCTGATTCCCCAACTCTGATTCCCCACCTCTGATTCCCCAGCTCTGATTACCCACCTCTGATTCCCCATATCTAATTCGCAGCCTCTGTTTCCCCGCCTTTGATTCCCCGCCACTGTTTCCCCATATCTGATTCTCCGCCTCTGAATCCCCAACTCTGATTCCCTGCATCTAATTCCCCAGCTCTGATTCCCCGCCTCTGATTCCCCGTGTCTGATTTCCTGCCTCTGATTCCCCGCCTCTGATTACCCATGTCTGATTCACCGCCTCTGTTTCCCCGCCTCTGATTCCCCGCCTCTGTTTCCCCATATCTAATTCCCCACCTCTGATGCACCAACTCTGATTCCCCGCCTCTGATTCCCCAGCTCTGATTCCCCGACTCTGATTCCCCGCATCCGATTCCCCATATCTGATTCCCCGCCTCTGTTTCCCCGCCTCTGATTCCCCGCCTCTGTTTCCCCATATCTGATTCCCCGCCTCTGATTCCCAACTATGATTCCCCGCCTCTGATTCCCCAGCTCTGATTCCCTGCCTCTGATTCCCCGCGTTCTATTCCCCGCCTCTGATTCCCCGCCTGTGATTCCCTATCTCTGATTCACCACCTCTGATTCCCCACCTCTGATTCCCCATATCTAATTCCCCGCCTCTGTTTGCCCGCCTCTGATTCCCCGCCTCTGTTTCCCCATATCTGATTCCCCGCCACTGAATCCCCAACTCTGATTCCCTGCCTCTGATTCCCCAGCTCTGATTCCCCGCCTTTGATTCCCCCCGTCTGATTCCCAGCCTCTGAATCCCCGTGTCTGATATCCTGCCTCTGATTCCCCGCCTCTGATTCCCCATCTCAGATTCACCGCCTCTGATTCCCCACCTCTGATTCCTCATCTCTGATTCCGCACATCCGATTCCATGCCTCTGATTCCCGGACTCTGATTCCCCACCTCTGATTCCCCAGCTCTGATTCCCCGCCTCTGATTCCCCAACTCTGATTCCCTGCCTCTGATTCCCCGCCTCTGTTTCCCCATATCTAAGGCCCCGCCTCTGATTCCCCAACTCTGATTCCCCACCTCTGATTCCCCAGCTCTGATTACCCACCTCTGATTCCCCTAATCTAATTCCCTGCCTCTGTTTCCCCGCCTCTGATTCCCTGCCACTGTTTCCCCATATCTGATTCTCCGCCTCTGAATCCCCAACTCTGATTCCCTGCATCTAATTCCCCAGCTCTGATTCCCCGCCTCTGATTCCCCGTGTCTGATTTCCTGCCTCCGATTCCCCGCCTCTGATTAACCATGTCTAATTCACCGCCTCTGATTCCCCACCTCTGATTCCCCATCTCTGATTCCGCACATCCGATTCCCAGCCTCTGATTCCCCATCTCTGATTCCCCGCCTCTGATTCCCCAACTCTGATTCCCCACCTCTGATTCCCCAGCTCTGATTCCCCGCCTCTGATTCCCCGTGTTTGATTCCCTGCCTCTGATTCCCCGCCTCTGATTCCCCATCTCTGATTCACCGCCTTTGATTCGCCACCTCTGATTCCCCATATCTGATTCCTCGCCTCTGTTTCCCCGCCTCTGATTTCCCGCCTCTGATTCCCCATATCTCATTCCCCGCCTCTGATTCCCCATCTCTGATTCCCGGACTCTGATTCCCCACCTCTGATTCCCGGCCTCTGATTCGCTGCTTCTGATTCTGATTCCCTGCCTCTGATTCCCCATCTCTGATTCCGCACATCTAATTCCCCGCCTCTGTTTCCCCGCCTCTGATTCCCCGCCTCTGTTTCCCAATATCTAAGTCCCCGCCTCTGATTCCCCAACTTTGATTCCCCACCTCTGATTCCCCAGCTCTGATTCCCCGCCTCTGATTCCCCGCATCTGATTCCCTGCATCTGATTCCCAGCCTCTGATTCCCAGCCTCTGATTCCCAAACTCTGATTCCCCACCTCTGATTCCCCATATCTGATTCCCCGCCTCTGTTTCCCCGCCTCTGATTCCCCGCCTCTTTTTCCCCATATCTTATTCCCCGCCTCTGTTTCCCCGCCTCTGATTCCCCGTGTCTGATTTCCTGCCTCTGATTCCCCGCTTCTGATTACCCATGTCTGATTCACCGCCTCTGATTCCCCACCTCTGATTCCCCATCTCTGATTCCGCACATCCGATTCCCAGCCTCTGATTCCCCATCTCTGATTCCCCGCCTCTGATTCCCCAACACTGATTCCCCACCTCTGATTCCCCAGCTCTGATTCCCCGCCTCTGATTCCCCGTGTTTGATTCCCTGCCTCTGATTCCCCGCCTCTGATTCCCCATCTCTGATTCACAGCCTTTGATTCGCCACCTCTGATTCCCCATATCTGATTCCTCGCCTCTGTTTCCCCGCCTCTGATTTCCCGCCTCTGATTCCCCATATCTCATTCCCCGCCTCTGATTCCCCATCTCTGATTCCCGGACTCTGATTCCCCACCTCTGATTCCCGGCCTCTGATTCGCTGCTTCTGATTCTGATTCCCTGCCTCTGATTCCCCATCTCTGATTCCGCACATCTAATTCCCCGCCTCTGTTTCCCCGCCTCTGATTCCCCGCCTCTGTTTCCCCATATCTAAGTCCCCACTCTGATTCCCCAACTTTGATTCCCCACCTCTGATTCCCCAGCTCTGATTCCCCACCTCTGATTCCCCGCATCTGATTCCCTGCATCTGATTCCCAGCCTCTGATTCCCTGCCTCTGATTCCCAAACTCTGATTCCCCACCTCTGATTCCCCATCTCTGATTCCGAACATCTAATTCCCTGCCTCTGATTCCCCACCTCTGATTCCCCATATCTGATTCCCCGCCTCTGTTTCCCCGCCTCTGATTCCCCAACTTTGATTCCCCACCTCTGATTCCCCAGCTCTTATTGCCCGCCTCTGATTCCCCGCATCTGATTCCCTCCATCTGATTCCCAGCCTCTGATTCCCTGCCTCTGATTCCCAAACTCTGATTCCCCACCTCTGATTCCCCATATCTGATTCCCCGCCTCTGTTTCCCCGCCTCTGATTCCCCGCCTCCGTTTCCCCATATCTGATTCCCCGCCTCTATTTGCCCGCCTCTGATTCCCCGCCTCTGTTTCCCCATATCTGATTACCCGCCTCTGAATCCCCAACTCTGATTCCCTGCCTCTAATTTCCCAGCTCTGATTCCCCGCCTCTGATTCCCCGTGTCTGATTTCCTGCCTCTGATTCCCCGCCTCTGATTACCCATGTCTGATTCACCGCCTCTGATTCCCCACCTCTGATTCCCCATCTCTGATTCCGCACATCCGATTCACTGCCTCTGATTCCCCAGCTCTGATTCCCCGCCTCTGATTCCCCGCGTCTTATTCCCTGCTTCTGATTCTGATTCCCTGCCTCTGATTCCCCATCTCTGATTCTGCACATCTGATTCCCTGCCTCTGATTCCCCACCTCTGATTCCCCATATCTGATTCCCCGCCTCTGAATCCCCATCTCTGATTCCCGGACTCTGATTACCCACCTCTGATTCCCGGCCTCTTATTACCAGCATCTGATTCCAGGCCTCTGATTCCCGGCCTCTGATTCCCCACCTCTGATTCCCCAGCTCTGATTCCCCGCCTCTGATTCCCCGCATCTGATTCCCTGCATCTGATTCCATGCCTCTGATTCCCTGCCTCTGATTCCCAACCTCTGATTCCCCACCACTGATTCCCCATATCTGATTCCCAGCCTCTGTTTCCCCGCCTCTGATTCCCCGCCTCTGTTTCCCCATATCTGATTCCCGGCCTCTGATTCCCCGCCTCTGATTCCCCGCCTCTGATTCCCTGCCTCTGATTCCACATCTCCGATCCCGCAAATCTAATTCCCTGCCTCTGACTCCCCGCCTCCGATTCCCCGCCTCTGATTCCCTGCCTCTGATTCCCAACCTCTGATTCCCCACCTCTGATTCCCCGCCTCTGATTCCCCGCCTCTGATTCCCCATCTCTGATTCACCGCCTTTGATTCGCCACCTCTGATTCCCCATATCTGATTCCTCGCCTCTGTTTACCCGCCTCTGATTCCCCGCCTCTGATTCCCCATATCTCATTCCCCGCCTCTGATTCCCCACCTCTGATTCCCTGCATCTAATTCCCCAGCTCTGATTCCCCGCCTCTGATTCCCCGTGTCTGATTTCCTGCCTCCGATTCCCCGCCTCTGATTAACCATGTCTAATTCACCGCCTCTGATTCCCCACCTCTGATTCCCCATCTCTGATTCCGCACATCCGATTCCCAGCCTCTGATTCCCCATCTCTGATTCCCCGCCTCTGATTCCCCAACTCTGATTCCCCACCTCTGATTCCCCAGCTCTGATTCCCCGCCTCTGATTCCCAGTGTTTGATTCCCTGCCTCTGATTCCCCGCCTCTGATTCCCCATCTCTGATTCACCGCCTTTCATTCGCCACCTCTGATTCCCCATATCTGATTCCTCGCCTCTGTTTCCCCGCCTCTGATTTCCCGCCTCTGATACCCCATATCTCATTCCCCGCCTCTGATTCCCCATCTCTGATTCCCGGACTCTGATTCCCTACCTCTGATTCCCGGCCTCTGATTCGCTGCTTCTGATTCTGATTCCCTGCCTCTGATTCCCCATCTCTGATTCCGCACATCTAATTCCCCGCCTCTGTTTCCCCGCCTCTGATTCCCCGCCTCTGTTTCCCCATATCTAAGTCCCCGCCTCTGATTCCCCAACTTTGATTCCCCAGCTCTGATTCCCCAGCTCTGATTCCCCGCCTCTGATTCCCCGCATCTGATTCCCTGCATCTGATTCCCAGCCTCTGATTCCCTGCCTCTGATTCCCAAACTCTGATTCCCCACCTCTGATTCCCCATATCTGATTCCCCGCCTCTGTTTCCCCGCCTCTGATTCCCCGCCTCTGTTTCCCCATATCTTATTCCCTGCCTCTGTTTCCCCGCCTCTGATTCCCCGCCTCTGATTCCCCGTGTCTGATTTCCTGCCTCTGATTCCCCGCTTCTGATTACCCATGTCTGATTCACCGCCTCTGATTCCCCACGTCTGATTCCCCATCTCTGATTCCGCACATCCGATTCCCAGCCTCTGATTCCCCATCTCTGATTCCCCGCCTCTGATTCCCCAACTCTGATTCCCCACCTCTGATTCCCCAGCTCTGATTCCCCGCCTCTGATTCCCCGTGTTTGATACCCTGCCTCTGATTCCCCGCCTCTGATTCCCCATCTCTGATTCACAGCCTTTGATTCGCCACCTCTGATTCCCCATATCTGATTCCTCGCCTCTGTTTCCCCGCCTCTGATTTCCCGCCTCTGATTCCCCATATCTCATTCCCCGCCTCTGATTCCCCATCTCTGATTCCCGGACTCTGATTCCCCACCTCTGATTCCCGGCCTCTGATTCGCTGCTTCTGATTCTGATTCCCTGCCTCTGATTCCCCATCTCTGATACCGCACATCTAATTCCCCGCCTCTGTTTCCCCGCCTCTGATTCCCCGCCTCTGTTTCCCCATATCTGATTCCCCGCCTCTGTTTCCCCGCCTCTGATTCCCCGCCTCTGTTTCCCCATATCTAAGTCCCCGCCTCTGATTCCCCAACTCTGATTCCTCACCTCTGATTCCCCAGCTCTGATTCCCCGCCTCTGATTCCCCGCATCTGATTCCCTGCATCTGATTCCCAGCCTCTGATTCCCTGCCTCTGATTCCCAACCTCTGATTCCCCACCTCTGATTCCCCATATCTGATTCCCCGCCTCTGTTTCCCCGCCTCTGATTCCCCGCCTCTGTTTCCCCATATCTAAGTCCCCGCCTCTGATTCCCCAACTTTGATTCCCCACCTCTGATTCCCCAGCTCTTATTGCCCACCTCTGATTCCCCGCATCTGATTCCCTCCATCTGATTCCCAGCCTCTGATTCCCTGCCTCTGATTCCCAAACTCTGATTCCCCACCTCTGATTCCCCATATCTGATTCCCCGCCTCTGTTTCCCCGCCTCTGATTCCCCGCCTCTGTTTCCCCTTATCTGATTCCCCGCCTCTATTTGCCCACCTCTGATTCCCCGCCTCTGTTTCCCCATATCTGATTACCCGCCTCTGAATCCCCAACTCTGATTCCCTGCCTCTAATTTCCCAGCTCTGATTCCCCGCCTCTGATTCCCCGTGTCTGATTTCCTGCCTCTGATTCCCCGCCTCTGATTACCCATGTCTGATTCACCGCCTCTGATTCCCCACCTCTGATTCCCCATCTCTGATTCCGCACATCCGATTCACAGCCTCTGATTCCCCAGCTCTGATTCCCCGCCTCTGATTCCCCGCGTCTTATTCCCTGCTTCTGATTCTGATTCCCTGCCTCTGATTCCCCATCTCTGATTCTGCACATCTGATTCCCTGCCTCTGATTCCCCACCTCTGATTCCCCATATCTGATTCCCCGCCTCTGAATCCCCATCTCTGATTCCCGGACTCTGATTACCCACCTCTGATTCCCGGCCTCTTATTACCAGCATCTGATTCCAGGCCTCTGATTCCCGGCCTCTGATTCCCCGCCTCTGTTTCCCCATATCTAATTCCCCACCTCTGATGCACCAACTCTGATTCCCCGCCTCTGATTCCCCGCCTCTGATTCCCCGCCTCTGTTTCCCCATATCTAATTCCCCACCTCTGATGCACCAACTCTGATTCCCCGCCTCTGATTCCCCAGCTCTGATTCCCCGCCTCTGATTCCCCGCATCCGATTCCCCATATCTGATTCCCCGCCTCTGTTTCCCCGCCTCTGATTCCCCGCCTCTGATTCCCAACTATGATTCCCCGCCTCTGATTCCCCAGCTCTGATTCCCTGCCTCTGATTCCCCGCGTTCTATTCCCTGCCTCTGATTCCCCGCCTGTGATTCCCCATCTCTGATTCACCACCTCTGATTCCCCACCTCTGATTCCCCATATCTAATTCCCCGCCTCTGTTTGCCCGCCTCTGATTCCCCGCCTCTGTTTCCCCATATCTGATTCCCCGCCACTGAATCCCAACTCTGATTCCCTGCCTCTGATTCCCCAGCTCTGATTCCCCGCCTTTGATTCCCCCCGTCTGATTCCCAGCCTCTGAATCCCCGTGTCTGATATCCTGCCTCTGATTCCCCGCCTCTGATTCCCCATCTCAGATTCACCGCCTCTGATTCCCCACCTCTGATTCCCCATCTCTGATTCCGCACATCCGATTCCCTGCCTCTGATTCCCCGACTCTGATTCCCCACCTCTGATTCCCCAGCTCTGATTCCCCGCCTCTGATTCCCCAACTCTGATTCCCCGCCTCTGATTCCCCGCCTCTGTTTCCCCATATCTAAGTCCCCGCCTCTGATTCCCCAACTCTGATTCCCCACCTCTGATTCCCCAGCTCTGATTACCCACCTCTGATTCCCCATATCTTATTCCCAGCCTCTGTTTCCCCGCCTCTGATTCCCCGCCACTGTTTCCCCATATCTGATTCTCCGCCTCTGAATCCCCAACTCTGATTCCCTGCATCTAATTCCCCAGCTCTGATTCCCCGCCTCTGATTCCCCGTGTCTGATTTCCTGCCTCTGATTCCCCGCCTCTGATTACCCATGTCTGATTCACCGCCTCTGATTCCCCACCTCTGATTCCCCATATCTGATTCCTCGCCTCTGTTTCCCCGCCTCTGATTTCCCGCCTCTGATTCCCCATATCTCATTCCCCGCCTCTGATTCCCCATCTCTGATTCCCGGACTCTGATTCCCCACCTCTGATTCCCGGCCTCTGATTCGCTGCTTCTGATTCTGATTCCCTGCCTCTGGTTCCCCATCTCTGATTCCGCACATCTAATTCCCCGCCTCTGTTTCCCCACCTCTGATTCCCCGCCTCTGTTTCCCCATATCTAAGTCCCCGCCTCTGATTCCCCAACTTTGATTCCCCACCTCTGATTCCCCAGCTCTGATTCCCCGCCTCTGATTCCCCGCATCTGATTCCCTGCATCTGATTCCCAGCCTCTGATTCCCTGCCTCTGATTCCCAAACTCTGATTCCCCACCTCTGATTCCCCATATCTGATTCCCCGCCTCTGTTTCCCCGCCTCTGATTCCCCGCCTCTGTTTCCCCATATCTGATTCCCCGCCTCTATTTGCCCGCCTCTGATTCCCCGCCTCTGTTTCCCCATATATGATTACCCGCCTCTGAATCCCCAACTCTGATTCCCTGCCTCTAATTTCCCAGCTCTGATTCCCCGCCTCTGATTCCCCGTTTCTGATTTCCTGCCTCTGATTCCCCGCCACTGATTACCCATGTCTGATTCACCGCCTCTGATTCCCCACCTCTGATTCCCCATCTCTGATTCCGCATATCCGATTCACTGCCTCTGATTCCCCAACTCTGATTCCCCGCCTCTGATTCCCAGCGTCTTATTCCCTGCTTCTGATTCTGATTCCCTGCCTCTGATTCCCCATCTCTGATTCTGCACATCTGATTCCCTGCCTCTGATTCCCCACCTCTGATTCGCCATATCTGATTCCCCGCCTCTGTTTCCCTGCCTCTGATTCCCCGCCTCTGTTTCCCCATATCTAAGTCCCCGCCTCTGATTCCCCAACTCTGATTCCCCACCTCTGATTCCCCAGCTCTGATTCCCCGCCTCTGATTCCCCGCATCTGATTCCCTGCATCTGATTCCCAGCCTCTGATTCCCTGCCTCTGATTCCCAACCTCTGATTCCCCACCTCTGATTCCCCATATCTGATTCCCCGCCTCTGTTTCCCCGCCTCTGATTCCCCGCCTCTGTTTCCCCATATCTGATTCCCCTCCTCTATTTCCCTTCCTCTGATTCCCAGCCTCTGATTCCCCATATCTGATTCCCCGCCTCTGATTCCCCAACTCTGATTCCCCGCCTCTGATTCCCCAGCTCTGAATCCCCGCATCTGATTCCCCGCGTCTGATTACCGGCCTCTGATTCCCCGCTCTGATTCCCCATTTCTGATTCACAACCTCTGATTCCCCACCTCTGATTCCCCATATCTGATTTGCCGCCTCTGTTTCCCCGCCTCTGATTCCCCACCTCTGATTCCCCGCCTCTGATTCACCAGCTATGATTCCCCGCCTCTGATTCCCCGCATCTGATTCCCTGCCTCTGATTCCCCGCCTCCGATTCCACATCTCTGATTCACCACCTCTGATTCATTGCGTCTGATTCCCCGCCTCTGTTTCACCGCCTCTGATTCCCCGCCTCTGTTTCCCCATATCTAAGTCCCCGCCTCTGATTCCCCAACTCTGATTCCCCACCTCTGATTCCCCAGCTCTGATTCCCCGCCTCTGATTCCCCGCATCTGATTCCCTGCATCTGATTCCCAGCCTCTGATTCCCTGTCTCTGATTCCCAACCTCTGATTCCGCACCTCTGATTCCCCAACTTTGATTCCCCACCTCTGATTCCCCAGCTCTGATTCCCCGCCTCTGATTCCCCGCATCTGATTCCCTGCATCTGATTCCCAGCCTTTGATTCCCTGCCTCCGATTCCCAAACTCTGATTCCCCACCTCTGATTCCCGGCCTCTGATTCCACACATCTAATTCCCTGCCTCTGATTCCCCACCTCTGATTCCCCATATCTGATTCCCCACCTCTGATTCCCGGCCTCTGATTCCGCACATCTAATTCCCTGCCTCTGATTCCCCACCTCTGATTCCCCATATCTAATTCCCTGCCTCTGATTCCCCACCTCTGATTCCCCATATCTAAGTCCCCGCCTCTGATTCCCCAACTTTGATTCCCCACCTCTGATTCCCCAGCTCTTATTGCCCGCCTCTGATTCCCCGCATCTTATTCCCTCCATCTGATTCCCAGCCTCTGATTCCCTGCCTCTGATTCCCAAACTCTGATTCCCCACCTCTGATTCCCCATATCTGATTCCCCGCCTCTGTTTCCCCGCCTCTGATTCCCCGCCTCTGTTTCCCCTTATCTGATTCCACGCCTCTATTTGCCCGCCTCTGATTCCCCGCCTCTGTTTCCCCATATCTGATTACCCGCCTCTGAATCCCCAACTCTGATTCCCTGCCTCTAATTTCCCAGCTCTGATTCCCCGCCTCTGATTCCCCGTGTCTGATTTCCTGCCTCTGATTCCCCGCCTCTGATTACCCATGTCTGATTCACCGCCTCTGATTCCCCACCTCTGATTCCCCATCTCTGATTCCGCACATCCGATTCACTGCCTCTGATTCCCCAGCTCTGATTCCCCGCCTCTGATTCCCCGCGTCTTATTCCCTGCTTCTGATTCTGATTCCCTGCCTCTGATTCCCCATCTCTGATTCTGCACATCTGATTCCCTGCCTCTGATTCCCCACCTCTGATTCCCCATATCTGATTCCCCGCCTCTGAATCCCCATCTCTGATTCCCGGACTCTGATTACCCACCTCTGATTCCCGGCCTCTTATTACCAGCATCTGATTCCAGACCTCTGATTCCCGGCCTCTGATTCCCCGCCTCTGTTTCCCCATATCTAATTCCCCACCTCTGATGCACCAACTCTGATTCCCCGCCTCTGATTCCCCGCCTCTGATTCCCCGCCTCTGTTTCCCCATATCTAATTCCCCACCTCTGATGCACCAACTCTGATTCCCCGCCTCTGATTCCCCAGCTCTGATTCCCCGCCTCTGATTCCCCGCATCCGATTCCCCATATCTGATTCCCCGCCTCTGTTTCCCCGCCTCTGATTCCCCGCCTCTGATTCCCAACTATGATTCCCCGCCTCTGATTCCCCAGCTCTGATTCCCTGCCTCTGATTCCCCGCGTTCTATTCCCTGCCTCTGATTCCCCGCCTGTGATTCCCCATCTCTGATTCACCACCTCTGATTCCCCACCTCTGATTCCCCATATCTAATTCCCTGCCTCTGTTTGCCCGCCTCTGATTCCCCGCCTCTGTTTCCCCATATCTGATTCCCCGCCACTGAATCCCAACTCTGATTCCCTGCCTCTGATTCCCCAGCTCTGATTCCCCGCCTTTGATTCCCCCCGTCTGATTCCCAGCCTCTGAATCCCCGTGTCTGATATCCTGCCTCTGATTCCCCGCCTCTGATTCCCCATCTCAGATTCACCGCCTCTGATTCCCCACCTCTGATTCCCCATCTCTGATTCCGCACATCCGATTCCCTGCCTCTGATTCCCCGACTCTGATTCCCCACCTCTGATTCCCCAGCTCTGATTCCCCGCCTCTGATTCCCCAACTCTGATTCCCCGCCTCTGATTCCCCGCCTCTGTTTCCCCATATCTAAGTCCCCGCCTCTGATTCCCCAACTCTGATTCCCCACCTCTGATTCCCCAGCTCTGATTACCCACCTCTGATTCCCCATATCTAATTCCCAGCCTCTGTTTCCCCGCCTCTGATTCCCCGCCACTGTTTCCCCATATCTGATTCTCCGCCTCTGAATCCCCAACTCTGATTCCCTGCATCTAATTCCCCAGCTCTGATTCCCCGCCTCTGATTCCCCGTGTCTGATTTCCTGCCTCTGATTCCCCGCCTCTGATTACCCATGTCTGATTCACCGCCTCTGATTCCCCACCTCTGATTCCCCATATCTGATTCCTCGCCTCTGTTTCCCCGCCTCTGATTTCCCGCCTCTGATTCCCCATATCTCATTCCCCGCCTCTGAATCCCCATCTCTGATTCCCGGACTCTGATTCCCCACCTCTGATTCCCGGCCTCTGATTCGCTGCTTCTGATTCTGATTCCCTGCCTCTGGTTCCCCATCTCTGATTCCGCACATCTAATGCCCCGCCTCTGTTTCCCCACCTCTGATTCCCCGCCTCTGTTTCCCCATATCTAAGTCCCCGCCTCTGATTCCCCAACTTTGATTCCCCACCTCTGATTCCCCAGCTCTGATTCCCCATATCTGATTCCCCGCCTCTGTTTCCCCGCCTCTGATTCCCCGCCTCTGTTTCCCCATATCTGATTCCCCGCCTCTATTTGCCCGCCTCTGATTCCCCGCCTCTGTTTCCCCATATCTGATTACCCGCCTCTGAATCCCCAACTCTGATTCCCTGCCTCTAATTTCCCAGCTCTGATTCCCCGCCTCTGATTCCCCGTTTCTGATTTCCTGCCTCTGATTCCCCGCCTCTGATTACCCATGTCTGATTCACCGCCTCTGATTCCCCACCTCTGATTCCCCCTCTGATTCCGCACATCCGATTCACTGCCTCTGATTCCCCAACTCTGATTCCCCGCCTCTGATTCCCAGCGTCTTATTCCCTGCTTCTGATTCTGATTCCCTGCCTCTGATTCCCCATCTCTGATTCTGCACATCTGATTCCCTGCCTCTGATTCCCCACCTCTGATTCGCCATATCTGATTCCCCGCCACTGTTTCCCTGCCTCTGATTCCCCGCCTCTGTTTCCCCATATCTAAGTCCCCGCCTCTGATTCCCCAACTCTGATTCCCCACCTCTGATTCCCCAGCTCTGATTCCCCGCCTCTGATTCCCCGCATCTGATTCCCTGCATCTGATTCCCAGCCTCTGATTCCCTGCCTCTGATTCCCAACCTCTGATTCCCCACCTCTGATTCCCCATATCTGATTCCCCGCCTCTGTTTCCCCGCCTCTGATTCCCCGCCTCTGTTTCCCCATATCTGATTCCCCGCCTCTATTTCCCTTCCTCTGATTCCCAGCCTCTGATTCCCCATATCTGATTCCCCGCCTCTGATTCCCCAACTCTGATTCCCCGCCTCTGATTCCCCAGCTCTGAATCCCCGCATCTGATTCCCCGCGTCTGATTACCGGCCTCTGATTCCCCGCTCTGATTCCCCATTTCTGATTCACAACCTCTGATTCCCCACCTCTGATTCCCCATATCTGATTTGCCGCCTCTGTTTCCCCGCCTCTGATTACCCACCTCTGATTCCCCGCCTCTGATTCACCAGCTATGATTCCCCGCCTCTGATTCCCCGCATCTGATTCCCTGCCTCTGATTCCCCGCCTCTGATTCCACATCTCTGATTCACCACCTCTGATTCATTGCGTCTGATTCCCCGCCTCTGTTTCCCCGCCTCTGATTCCCCGCCTCTGTTTCCCCATATCTAAGTCCCCGCCTCTGATTCCCCAACTCTTTTTCCCCACCTCTGATTCCCCAGCTCTGATTCCCCGCCTCTGATTCCCCGCATCTGATTCCCTGCATCTGATTCCCAGCCTCTGATTCCCTGCCTCTGATTCCCAACCTCTGATTCCGCACCTCTGATTCCCCATATCTGATTCCCCGCCTCTGTTTCCCCGCCTCTGTTTCCCCGCCTCTGATTCCCCGCCTCTGTTTCCCCATATCTAAGTCCCCACCTCTGATTCCCCAACTCTGATTCCCCACCTCTGATTCCCCAGCTCTGATTCCCCGCCTTTGATTCCCCGCATCTGATTCCCTGCATCTGATTCCCAGCCTCTGATTCCCTGCCTCTGATTCCCAACCTCTGATTCCCCACCTCTGATTCCCCATATCTGATTCCCCGCCTCTGTTTCCCCGCCTCTGATTCCCCGCCTCTGTTTCCCCATATCTGATTCCCCGCCTCTATTTCCCCGCCTCTGATTCCCAGCCTCTGATTCCCCATATCTGATTCCCCGCCTCTGATTCCCCAACTCTGATTCCCCGCCTCTGATTCCCCAGCTCTGAATCCCCGCATCTGATTCCCCAGCTCTGAATCCCCGCATCTGATTCCCCGCGTCTGATTACCGGCCTCTGATTCCCCGCTCTGATTCCCCATCTCTGATTCACAACCTCTGATTCCCCACCTCTGATTCCCCATATCTGATTTGCCGCCTCTGTTTCCCCGCCTCTGATTCGCCAGCTATGATTCCCCGCCTCTGATTCCCCGCATCTGATTCCCTGCCTCTGATTCCCCGCCTCTGATTCCACATCTCTGATTCACCACCTCTGATTCATTGCGTCTGATTCCCCGCCTCTGATTCCCCATCTCTGATTCCCCATCTCTGATTCCCCAATTCTGATTCACCGCCTCTGATTCCCCAGCTATGTTTCCTCGCCTCTGATTCCAGGCCTCTGATTCCCTGCTTCTGATTCTGATTCCCTGACTCTGATTCCCCATCTCTGATTCCGCACATCTAATTCCCTGCCTCTGATTCCCCACCTCTGATTCCCCATATCTGATTCCCCGCCTCTGTTTCCCCGCCTCTGATTCCCCGCCTCTGTTTCCCCATATCTAAGTCCCCGCCTCTGATTCCCCAACTTTGATTCCCCACCTCTGATTCCCCAGCTCTGATTGCCCGCCTCTGATTCCCCGCATCTGATTCCCTGCATCTGATTCCAAGGCTCTGATTCCCTGCCTCTGATTCCCAAACTCTGATTCCCCACCTCTGATTCCCCATATCTGATTCCCCGCCTCTGTTTCCCCGCCTCTGATTCCCCGCATCTGATTCCCTGCATCTGATTCCCAGGCTCTGATTCCCTGCATCTAATTCCCCAGCACTGATTCCCCGCCTCTGATTCCCCGTGTCTGATTTCCTGCCTCTGATTCCCCGCCTCTGATTACCCATGTCTAATTCACCGCCTCTGATTCCCCACCTCTGATTCCCCATCTCTGATTCCGCACATCCGATTCCCAGCCTCTGATTCCCCATCTCTGATTCCCCGCCTCTGATTCCCCAACTCTGATTCCCCACCTCTGATTCCCCAGCTCTGATTCCCCGCCTCTGATTCCCCGTGTTTGATTCCCTGACTCTGATTCCCCGCCTCTGATTCCCCAGCTCTGATTCCCCGCCTCTGATTCCCCGTGTTTGATTCCTCGCCTCTGTTTCCCCGCCTCTGATTTCCCGCCTCTGATTCCCCATATCTCATTCCCCACCTCTGATTCCCCATCTCTGATTCCCGGACTCTGATTCCCCACCTCTGATTCCCGGCCTCTGATTCGCTGCTTCTGATTCTGATTGCCTGCCTCTGATTCCCCATCTCTGATTCCGCACATCTAATTCCCCGCCTCTGTTTCCCCGCCTCTGATTCCCCGCCTCTGTTTCCCCATATCTAAGTCCCCGCCTCTGATTCCCCAACTTTGATTCCCCACCTCTGATTCCCCAGCTCTGATTCCCCGCCTCTGATTCCCCGCATCTGATTCCCTGCATCTGATTCCCAGCCTCTGATTCCCTGCCTCTGATTCCCAAACTCTGATTCCCCACCTCTGATTCCCCATATCTGATTCCCCGCCTCTGTTTCCCCGCCTCTGATTCCCCGCCTCTGTTTCCCCATATCTGATTCCCCGCCTCTGTTTCCCCACCTCTGATTCCCCGCCTCTGATTCCCCGTGTCTGATTTCCTGCCTCTGATTCCCCGCCTCTGATTACCCATGTCTGATTCACCGCCTCTGATTCCCCACCTCTGATTTCCCATCTCTGATTCCGCACATCCGATTCCCAGCCTCTGATTCCCCATCTCTGATTCCCCGCCTCTGATTCCCCAACTCTGATTCCCCACCTCTGATTCCCCAGCTCTGATTCCCCGCATCTGATTCCCCGTGTTTGATTCCCTGCCTCTGATTCCCCGCCTCTGATTCGCCATCTCTGATTCACCGCCTTTGATTCCCCATCTCTGATTCCCGGACTCTGATTCCCCACCTCTGATTCCCGGCCTCTGATTCGCTGCTTCTGATTCTGATTCCCTGCCTCTGATTCCCCATCTCTGATTCCGCACATCTAATTCCCCGCCTCTGTTTCCCCGCCTCTGATTCCCCGCCTCTGTTTCCCCATATCTAAGTCCCCGCCTCTGATTCCCCAACTTTGATTCCCCACCTCTGATTCCCCAGCTCTGATTCCCCGCCTCTGATTCCCCGCATCTGATTCCCCACCTCTGATTCCCCAGCTCTGATTCCCCGCCTCTGATTCCCCAACTCTGATTCCCCGCCTCTGATTCCCCGCCTCTGTTTCCCCATATCTGATTCCCCATCTCTGATTCCGCACATCCGATTCCCTGCCTCTGATTCCCCGCCACTGATTCCCCAACTTTGATTCCCCACCTCTGATTCCCCAGCTCTGATTCCCCGCCTCTGATTCCCCGCATCTGATTCCCCACCTCTGATTCCCCAGCTCTGATTCCCCGCCTCTGATTCCCCAACTCTGATTCCCCACCTCTGATTCCCCAGCTCTGATTACCCACCTCTGATTCCCCATATCTAATTCCCAGCCTCTGTTTCCCCGCCTCTGATTCCCCAACTTTGATTCCCCACCTCTGATTCCCCAACTCTGATTCCCTGCATCTAATTCCCCAGCTCTGATTCCCCGCCTCTGATTCTTCGTGTCTGATTTCCTGCCTCTGATTCCCCGCCTCTGATTACCCATGTCTGATTCACCGCCTCTGTTTCCCCGCCTCTGATTCCCCGCCTCTGTTTCCCCATATCTAATTCCCCACCTCTGATGCACCAACTCTGATTCCCCGCCTCTGATTCCCCAGCTCTGATTCCCCGCCTCTGATTCCCCGCATCCGATTCCGCATATCTGATTCCACGCCTCTGTTTCCCCGCCTCTGATTCCCCGCCTCTGTTTCCCCATATCTGATTCCCCGCCTCTGATTCCCAACTATGATTCCACGCCTCTGTTTCCCCGCCTCTGATTCCCCGCCTCTGTTTCCCCATATCTGATTCCCCGCCTCTGATTCCCAACTATGATTCCCCCCCTCTGATACCCGAACTCTGATTCCCCACCTCTGATTCCCCAGCTCTGATTCCCCGCCTCTGATTCCCCAACTCTGATTCCCCACCTCTGATTCCCCAGCTCTGATTACCCACCTCTGATTCCCCATATCTAATTCCCAGCCTCTGTTTCCCCGCCTCTGATTCCCCGCCACTGTTTCCCCATATCTGATTCTCCGCCTCTGAATCCCCAACTCTGATTCCCTGCATCTAATTCCCCAGCTCTGATTCCCCGCCTCTGTTTACCCATATCTAATTCCCCACCTCTGATGCACCAACTCTGATTCCCCGCCTCTGACTCCCCAGCTCTGATTCCCCGCCTCTGATTCCCCGCATCCGATTCCCCATATCTGATTCCACGCCTCTGTTTCCCCGCCTCTGATTCCCCGCCTCTGTTTCCCCATATCTGATTCCCCGCCTCTGATTCCCAACTATGATTCCCCGCCTCTGATTCCCCAGCTCTGATTCCCAGCCTCTGAATCCCCGTGTCTGATATCCTGCCTCTGATTCCCCGCCTCTGATTCCCCATCTCAGATTCACCGCCTCTGATTCCCCACCTCTGATTCCCCATCTCTGATTCCGCACATCCGATTCCCTGCCTCTGATTCCCCGCCTCTGATTCCCCAACTTTGATTCCCCGCCTCTGATTCCCCGCATCTGATTCCCCACCTCTGATTCCCCAGCTCTGATTCCCCGCCTCTGATTCCCCAACTCTGATTCCCCACCTCTGATTCCCCAGCTCTGATTACCCACCTCTGATTCCCCATATCTAATTCCCAGCCTCTGTTTCCCCGCCTCTGATTCCCCGCCACTGTTTCCCCATATCTGATTCTCCGCCTCTGAATCCCCAACTCTGATTCCCTGCATCTAATTCCCCAGCTCTGATACCCCGCCTCTGATTCCCCGTGTCTGATTTCCTGCCTCTGATTCCCCGCCTCTGATTACCCATGTCTGATTCACCGCCTCTGTTTCCCCGCCTCTGATTCCCCGCCTCTGTTTCCCCATATCTAATTCCCCACCTCTGATGCACCAACTCTGATTCCCCGCCTCTGATTCCCCAGCTCTGATTCCCCGCCTCTGATTCCCCGCATCCGATTCCCCATATCTGATTCCCCGCCTCTGTTTCCCCGCCTCTGATTCCCCGCCTCTGATTCCCCGCCTCTGTTTCCCCATATCTGATTCCCCGCCTCTGATTCCCAACTATGATTCCCCGCCTCTGATTCCCCAGCTCTGATTCCCTGCCTCTGATTCCCCGCGTTCTATTCCCTGCCTCTGATTCCCCGCCTGTGATTCCCTATCTCTGATTCACCACCTCTGATTCCCCACCTCTGATTCCCCATATCTAATTCCCCGCCTCTGTTTGCCCGCCTCTGATTCCCCGCCTCTGTTTCCCCATATCTGATTCCCCGCCACTGAATCCCCAACTCTGATTCCCTGCCTCTGATTCCCCAGCTCTGATTCCCCGCCTTTGATTCCCCCCGTCTGATTCCCAGCCTCTGAATCCCCGTGTCTGATATCCTGCCTCTGATTCCCCGCCTCTGATTCCCCATCTCAGATTCACCGCCTCTGATTCCCCACCTCTGATTCCCCATCTCTGATTCCGCACATCCGATTCCCTGCCTCTGATTCCCCGACTCTGATTCCCCACCTCTGATTCCCCAGCTCTGATTCCCCGCCTCTGATTCCCCAACTCTGATTCCCTGCCTCTGAATCCCCGCCTCTGTTTCCCCATATCTAAGTCCCCGCCTCTGATTCCCCAACTCTGATTCCCCACCTCTGATTCCCCAGCTCTGATTACCCACCTCTGATTCCCCTAATCTAATTCCCTGCCTCTTTTTCCCCGCCTCTGATTCCCCGCCACTGTTTCCCCATATCTGATTCTCCGCCTCTGAATCCCCAACTCTGATTCCCTGCATCTAATTCCCCAGCTCTGATTCCCCGCCTCTGATTCCCCGTGTCTGATTTCCTGCCTCCGATTCCCCGCCTCTGATTAACCATGTCTAATTCACCGCCTCTGATTCCCCACCTCTGATTCCCCATCTCTGATTCCGCACATCCGATTCCCAGCCTCTGATTCCCCATCTCTGATTCCCCGCCTCTGATTCCCCAACTCTGATTCCCCACCTCTGATTCCCCAGCTCTGATTCCCCGCCTCTGATTCCCAGTGTTTTATTCCCTGCCTCTGATTCCCCGCCTCTGATTCCCCATCTCTGATTCACCGCCTTTGATTCGCCACCTCTGATTCCCCATATCTGATTCCTCGCCTCTGTTTCCCCGCCTCTGATTTCCCGCCTCTGATACCCCATATCTCATTCCCCGCCTCTGATTCCCCATCTCTGATTCCCGGACTCTGATTCCCCACCTCTGATTCCCGGCCTCTGATTCGCTGCTTCTGATTCTGATTCCCTGCCTCTGATTCCCCATCTCTGATTCCGCACATCTA
Source organism: Narcine bancroftii (assembly GCF_036971445.1). Classification (NCBI taxonomy): domain Eukaryota; kingdom Metazoa; phylum Chordata; class Chondrichthyes; order Torpediniformes; family Narcinidae; genus Narcine; species Narcine bancroftii. Next base: position 119,967,489 of record NC_091470.1, on the reverse strand, counting down.
ATTCCCCGCCTCTGTTTCCCCGCCTCTGATTCCCCGCCTCTGTTTCCCCATATCTAAGTCCCCGCCTCTGATTTCCCAACTTTGATTCCCCACCTCTGATTCCCCAGCTCTGATTCCCCGCCTCTGATTCCCCGCATCTGATTCCCTGCATCTGATTCCCAGCCTCTGATTCCCTGCCTCTGATTCCCAAACTCTGATTCCCCACCTCTGATTCCCCATATCTGATTCCCCGCCTCTGTTTCCCCGCCTCTGATTCCCCGCCTCTGTTTCCCCATATCTTATTCCCCGCCTCTGTTTCCCCGCCTCTGATTCCCCGCCTCTGATTCCCCGTGTCTGATTTCCTGCCTCTGATTCCCCGCTTCTGATTACCCATGTCTGATTCACCGCCTCTGATTCCCCACCTCTGATTCCCCATCTCTGATTCCGCACATCCGATTCCCAGCCTCTGATTCCCCATCTCTGATTCCCCGCCTCTGATTCCCCAACTCTGATTCCCCACCTCTGATTCCCCAGCTCTGATTCCCCGCCTCTGATTCCCCGTGTTTGATTCCCTGCCTCTGATTCCCCGCCTCTGATTCCCCATCTCTGATTCACAGCCTTTGATTCGCCACCTCTGATTCCCCATATCTGATTCCTCGCCTCTGTTTCCCCGCCTCTGATTTCCCGCCTCTGATTCCCCATATCTCATTCCCCGCCTCTGATTCCCCATCTCTGATTCCCGGACTCTGATTCCCCACCTCTGATTCCCGGCCTCTGATTCGCTGCTTCTGATTCTGATTCCCTGCCTCTGATTCCCCATCTCTGATTCCGCACATCTAATTCCCCGCCTCTGTTTCCCCGCCTCTGATTCCCCGCCTCTGTTTCCCCATATCTGATTCCCCGCCTCTGTTTCCCCGCCTCTGATTCCCCGCCTCTGTTTCCCCATATCTAAGTCCCCGCCTCTGATTCCCCAACTCTGATTCCTCACCTCTGATTCCCCAGCTCTGATTCCCCGCCTCTGATTCCCCGCATCTGATTCCCTGCATCTGATTCCCAGCCACTGATTCCCTGCCTCTGATTCCCAACCTCTGATTCCCCACCTCTGATTCCCCATATCTGATTCCCCGCCTCTGTTTCCCCGCCTCTGATTCCCCGCCTCTGTTTCCCCATATCTAAGTCCCCGCCTCTGATTCCCCAACTTTGATTCCCCACCTCTGATTCCCCAGCTCTTATTGCCCGCCTCTGATTCCCCGCATCTGATTCCCTCCATCTGATTCCCAGCCTCTGATTCCCTGCCTCTGATTCCCAAACTCTGATTCCCCACCTCTTATTCCCCATATCTGATTCCCCGCCTCTGTTTCCCCGCCTCTGATTCCCCGCCTCTGTTTCCCCTTATCTGATTCCCCGCCTCTATTTGCCCGCCTCTGATTCCCCGCCTCTGTTTCCCCATATCTGATTACCCGCCTCTGAATCCCCAACTCTGATTCCCTGCCTCTAATTTCCCAGCTCTGATTCCCCGCCTCTGATTCCCCGTGTCTGATTTCCTGCCTCTGATTCCCCGCCTCTGATTACCCATGTCTGATTCACCGCCTCTGATTCCCCACCTCTGATTCCCCATCTCTGATTCCGCACATCCGATTCACTGCCTCTGATTCCCCAGCTCTGATTCCCCGCCTCTGATTCCCAGCGTCTTATTCCCTGCTTCTGATTCTGATACCATGCCTCTGATTCCCCATCTCTGATTCTGCACATCTGATTCCCTGCCTCTGATTCCCCACCTCTGATTCCCCATATCTGATTCCCCGCCTCTGAATCCCCATCTCTGATTCCCGGACTCTGATTACCCACCTCTGATTCCCGGCCTCTTATTACCAGCATCTGATTCCAGGCCTCTGATTCCCGGCCTCTGATTCCCCGCCTCTGTTTCCCCATATCTAATTCCCCACCTCTGATGCACCAACTCTGATTCCCCGCCTCTGATTCCCCGCCTCTGATTCCCCGCCTCTGTTTCCCCATATCTAATTCCCCACCTCTGATGCACCAACTCTGATTCCCCGCCTCTGATTCCCCAGCTCTGATTCCCCGCCTCTGATTCCCAGCATCCGATTCCCCATATCTGATTCCCCGCCTCTGTTTCCCCGCCTCTGATTCCCCGCCTCTGATTCCCAACTATGATTCCCCGCCTCTGATTCCCCAGCTCTGATTCCCTGCCTCTGATTCCCCGCGTTCTATTCCCTGCCTCTGATTCCCCGCCTGTGATTCCCCATCTCTGATTCACCACCTCTGATTCCCCACCTCTGATTCCCCATATCTAATTCCCCGCCTCTGTTTGCCCGCCTCTGATTCCCCGCCTCTGTTTCCCCATATCTGATTCCCCGCCACTGAATCCCAACTCTGATTCCCTGCCTCTGATTCCCCAGCTCTGATTCCCCGCCTTTGATTCTCCCCGTCTGATTCCCAGCCTCTGAATCCCCGTGTCTGATATCCTGCCTCTGATTCCCCGCCTCTGATTCCCCATCTCAGATTCACCGCCTCTGATTCCCCACCTCTGATTCCCCATCTCTGATTCCGCACATCCGATTCCCTGCCTCTGATTCCCCGACTCTGATTCCCCACCTCTGATTCCCCAGCTCTGATTCCCCGCCTCTGATTCCCCAACTCTGATTCCCCGCCTCTGATTCCCCGCCTCTGTTTCCCCATATCTAAGTCCCCGCCTCTGATTCCCCAACTCTGATTCCCCACCTCTGATTCCCCAGCTCTGATTACCCACCTCTGATTCCCCATATCTAATTCCCAGCCTCTGTTTCCCCGCCTCTGATTCCCCGCCACTGTTTCCCCATATCTGATTCTCCGCCTCTGAATCCCCAACTCTGATTCCCTGCATCTAATTCCCCAGCTCTGATTCCCCGCCTCTGATTCCCCGTGTCTGATTTCCTGCCTCTGATTCCCCGCCTCTGATTACCCATGTCTGATTCACCGCCTCTGATTCCCCACCTCTGATTCCCCATATCTGATTCCTCGCCTCTGTTTCCCCGCCTCTGATTTCCCGCCTCTGATTCCCCATATCTCATTCCCCGCCTCTGATTCCCCATCTCTGATTCCCGGACTCTGATTCCCCACCTCTGATTCCCGGCCTCTGATTCGCTGCTTCTGATTCTGATTCCCTGCCTCTGGTTCCCCATCTCTGATTCCGCACATCTAATTCCCCGCCTCTGTTTCCCCACCTCTGATTCCCCGCCTCTGTTTCCCCATATCTAAGTCCCCGCCTCTGATTCCCCAACTTTGATTCCCCACATCTGATTCCCCAGCTCTGATTCCCCGCCTCTGATTCCCCGCATCTGATTCCCTGCATCTGATTCCCAGCCTCTGATTCCCTGCCTCTGATTCCCAAACTCTGATTCCCCACCTCTGATTCCCCATATCTGATTCCCCGCCTCTGTTTCCCCACCTCTGATTCCCCGCCTCTGTTTCCCCATATCTGATTCCCCGCCTCTATTTGCCCGCCTCTGATTCCCCGCCTCTGTTTCCCCATATCTGATTACCCGCCTCTGAATCCCCAACTCTGATTCCCTGCCTCTAATTTCCCAGCTCTGATTCCCCGCCTCTGATTCCCCGTTTCTGATTTCCTGCCTCTGATTCCCCGCCTTTGATTCCCCCCGTCTGATTCCCAGCCTCTGAATCCCCGTGTCTGATATCCTGCCTCTGATTCCCCGCCTCTGATTCCCCATCTCAGATTCACCGCCTCTGATTCCCCACCTCTGATTCCCCGCCTCTGTTTCCCCATATCTGATTCCCCGCCTCTATTTGCCCGCCTCTGATTCCCCGCCTCTGTTTCCCCATATCTGATTACCCGCCTCTGAATCCCCAACTCTGATTCCCTGCCTCTAATTTCCCAGCTCTGATTCCCCGCCTCTGATTCCCCGATTCTGATTTCCTGCCTCTGATTCCCCGCCTTTGATTCCCCCCGTCTGATTCCCAGCCTCTGAATCCCCGTGTCTGATATCCTGCCTCTGATTCCCCGCCTCTGATTCCCCATCTCAGATTCACCGCCTCTGATTCCCCACCTCTGATTCCCCATCTCTGATTCCGCACATCCGATTCCCTGCCTCTGATTCCCCGACTCTGATTCCCCACCTCTGATTCCCCAGCTCTGATTCCCCGCCTCTGATTCCCCAACTCTGATTCCCCGCCTCTGATTCCCCGCCTCTGTTTCCCCATATCTAAGTCCCCGCCTCTGATTCCCCAACTCTGATTCCCCACCTCTGATTCCCCAGCTCTGATTACCCACCTCTGATTCCCCATATCTAATTCCCAGCCTCTGTTTCCCCGCCTCTGATTCCCCGCCACTGTTTCCCCATATCTGATTCTCCGCCTCTGAATCCCCAACTCTGATTCCCTGCATCTAATTCCCCAGCTCTGATTCCCCGCCTCTGATTCCCCGTGTCTGATTTCCTGCCTCTGATTCCCCGCCTCTGATTACCCATGTCTGATTCACCGCCTCTGATTCCCCACCTCTGATTCCCCATATCTGATTCCTCGCCTCTGTTTCCCCGCCTCTGATTTCCCGCCTCTGATTCCCCATATCTCATTCCCCGCCTCTGATTCCCCATCTCTGATTCCCGGACTCTGATTCCCCACCTCTGATTCCCGGCCTCTGATTCGCTGCTTCTGATTCTGATTCCCTGCCTCTGGTTCCCCATCTCTGATTCCGCACATCTAATTCCCCGCCTCTGTTTCCCCACCTCTGATTCCCCGCCTCTGTTTCCCCATATCTAAGTCCCCGCCTCTGATTCCCCAACTTTGATTCCCCACATCTGATTCCCCAGCTCTGATTCCCCGCCTCTGATTCCCCGCATCTGATTCCCTGCATCTGATTCCCAGCCTCTGATTCCCTGCCTCTGATTCCCAAACTCTGATTCCCCACCTCTGATTCCCCATATCTGATTCCCCGCCTCTGTTTCCCCACCTCTGATTCCCCGCCTCTGTTTCCCCATATCTGATTCCCCGCCTCTATTTGCCCGCCTCTGATTCCCCGCCTCTGTTTCCCCATATCTGATTACCCGCCTCTGAATCCCCAACTCTGATTCCCTGCCTCTAATTTCCCAGCTCTGATTCCCCGCCTCTGATTCCCCGTTTCTGATTTCCTGCCTCTGATTCCCCGCCTCTGATTACCCATGTCTGATTCACCGCCTGTGATTCCCCACCTCTGATTCCCCATCTCTGATTCCGCACATCCGATTCACTGCCTCTGATTCCCCAACTCTGATTCCCCGCCTCTGATTCCCAGCGTCTTATTCCCTGCTTCTGATTCTGATTCCCTGCCTCTGATTCCCCATCTCTGATTCTGCACATCTGATTCCCTGCCTCTGATTCCCCACCTCTGATTCGCCATATCTGATTCCCCGCCTCTGTTTCCCTGCCTCTGATTCCCCGCCTCTGTTTCCCCATATCTAAGTCCCCGCCTCTGATTCCCCAACTCTGATTCCCCACCTCTGATTCCCCAGCTCTGATTCCCCGCTTCTGATTCCCCGCATCTGATTCCCTGCATCTGATTCCCAGCCTCTGATTCCCTGCCTCTGATTCCCAACCTCTGATTCCCCACCTCTGATTCCCCATATCTGATTCCCCGCCTCTGTTTCCCCGCCTCTGATTCCCCGCCTCTGTTTCCCCATATCTGATTCCCCGCCTCTATTTCCCTTCCTCTGATTCCCAGCCTCTGATTCCCCATATCTGATTCCCCGCCTCTGATTCCCCAACTCTGATTCCCCGCCTCTGATTCCCCAGCTCTGAATCCCCGCATCTGATTCCCCGCGTCTGATTACCGGCCTCTGATTCCCCGCTCTGATTCCCCATTTCTGATTCACAACCTCTGATTCCCCACCTCTGATTCCCAATATCTGATTTGCCGCCTCTGTTTCCCCGCCTCTGATTCCCCACCTCTGATTCCCCGCCTCTGATTCACCAGCTATGATTCCCCGCCTCTGATTCCCCGCATCTGATTCCCTGCCTCTGATTCCCCGCCTCTGATTCCACATCTCTGATTCACCACCTCTGATTCATTGCGTCTGATTCCCCGCCTCTGTTTCCCCGCCTCTGATTCCCCGCCTCTGTTTCCCCATATCTAAGTCCCCGCCTCTGATTCCCCAACTCTGATTCCCCACCTCTGATTCCCCAGCTCTGATTCCCCGCCTCTGATTCCCCGCATCTGATTCCCTGCATCTGATTCCCAGCCTCTGATTCCCTGCCTCTGATTCCCAACCTCTGATTCCGCACCTCTGATTCCCCATATCTGATTCCCCGCCTCTGTTTCCCCGCCTCTGTTTCCCCGCCTCTGATTCCCCGCCTCTGTTTCCCCATATCTAAGTCCCCACCTCTGATTCCCCAACTCTGATTCCCCACCTCTGATTCCCCAGCTCTGATTCCCCGCCTCTGATTCCCCGCATCTGATTCCCTGCATCTGATTCCCAGCCTCTGATTCCCTGCCTCTGATTCCCAACCTCTGATTCCCCACCTCTGATTCCCCATATCTGATTCCCCGCCTCTGTTTCCCCGCCTCTGATTCCCCGCCTCTGTTTCCCCATATCTGATTCCCCGCCTCTATTTCCCCGCCTCTGATTCCCAGCCTCTGATTCCCCATATCTGATTCCCCGCCTCTGATTCCCCAACTCTGATTCCCCGCCTCTGATTCCCCAGCTCTGAATCCCCGCATCTGATTCCCCAGCTCTGAATCCCCGCATCTGATTCCCCGCGTCTGATTACCGGCCTCTGATTCCCCGCTCTGATTCCCCATATCTGATTCCCCGCATCTGATTCCCTGCCTCTGATTCCCCGCCTCTGATTCCACATCTCTGATTCACCACCTCTGATTCATTGCGTCTGATTCCCCGCCTCTGATTCCCCATCTCTGATTCCCCATCTCTGATTCCCCAATTCTTATTCACCGCCTCTGATTCCCCAGCTATTTTTCCTCGCCTCTGATTCCCGGCCTCTGCTTCCCTGCTTCAGATTCTGATTCCCTGACTCTGATTCCCCATCTCTGATTCCGCACATCTAATTCCCTGCCTCTGATTCCCCACCTCTGATTCCCCATATCTGATTCCCTGCCTCTGTTTCCCCGCCTCTGATTCCCCGCCTCTGTTTCCCCATATCTAAGTCCCCGCCTCTGATTCCCCAACTTTGATTCCCCACCTCTGATTCCCCAGCTCTGATTGCCCGCCTCTGATTCCCAAACTCTGATTCCCCACCTCTGATTCCCCATATCTGATTCCCCGCCTCTGTTTCCCCGCCTCTGATTCCCCGCCTCTGTTTCCCCATATCTGATTCCCCGCCTCTATTTGCCTGCCTCTGATTCCCCGCCTCTGTTTCCCCATATCTGATTACCCGCCTCTGAATCCCCAACTCTGATTCCCTGCCTCTAATTTCCCAGCTCTGATTCCCCGCCTCTGATTCCCCGTGTCTGATTTCCTGCCTCTGATTCCCCGCCTCTGATTACCCATGTCTGATTCACCGCCTCTGATTCCCCACCTCTGATTCCCCATCTCTGATTCCGCACATCCGAATCACTGCCTCTGATTCCCCAGCTCTGATTCCCCGCCTCTGATTCCCCGCGTCTTATTCCCTGCTTCTGATTCTGATTCCCTGCCTCTGATTCCCCATCTCTGATTCTGCACATCTGATTCCCTGCCTCTGATTCCCCACCTCTGATTCCCCATATCTAATTCCCCACCTCTGATGCACCAACTCTGATTCCCCGCCTCTGATTCCCCGCCTCTGATTCCCCGCCTCTGTTTCCCCATATCTAATTCCCCACCTCTGATGCACCAACTCTGATTCCCCGCCTCTGATTCCCCAGCTCTGATTCCCCGCCTCTGATTCCCCGCATCCGATTCCCCATATCTGATTCCCCGCCTCCGTTTCCCCGCCTCTGATTCCCCGCCTCTGTTTCCCCATATCTGATTCCCCGCCTCTGATTCCCAACTATGATTCCCCGCCTCTGATTCCCCAGCTCTGATTCCCTGCCTCTGATTCCCCGCGTTCTATTCCCTGCCTCTGATTCCCCGCCTGTGATTCCCCATCTCTGATTCACCACCTCTGATTCCCCACCTCTGATTCCCCATATCTAATTCCCCGCCTCTGTTTGCCCGCCTCTGATTCCCCGCCTCTGTTTCCCCATATCTGATTCCCCGCAACTGAATCCCAACTCTGATTCCCTGCCTCTGATTCCCCAGCTCTGATTCCCCGCCTTTGATTCCACCCGTCTGATTCCCAGCCTCTGAATCCCCGTGTCTGATATCCTGCCACTGATTCCCCGCCTCTGATTCCCCATCTCAGATTCACCGCCTCTGATTCCCCACCTCTGATTCCCCATCTCTGATTCCGCACATCCGATTTCCTGCCTCTGATTCCCCGACTCTGATTCCCCACCTCTGATTCCCCAGCTCTGATTCCCCGCCTCTGATTCCCCAACTCTGATTCCCCGCCTCTGATTCCCCGCCTCTGTTTCCCCATATCTAAGTCCCCGCCTCTGATTCCCCAACTCTGATTCCCCACCTGATTCCCCAGCTCTGATTACCCACCTCTGATTCCCCATATCTAATTCCCAGCCTCTGTTTCCCCGCCTCTGATTCCCCGCCACTGTTTCCCCATATCTGATTCTCCGCCTCTAAATCCCCAACTCTGATTCCCTGCATCTAATTCCCCAGCTCTGATTCCCCGCCTCTGATTCCCCGTGTCTGATTTCCTGCCTCTGATTCCCCGCCTCTGATTACCCATGTCTGATTCACCGCCTCTGATTCCCCACCTCTGATTCCCCATATCTGATTCCTCGCCTCTGTTTCCCCGCCTCTGATTTCCCGCCTCTGATTCCCCATATCTCATTCCCCGCCTCTGATTCCCCATCTCTGATTCCCGGACTCTGATTCCCCACCTCTGATTCCCGGCCTCTGATTCGCTGCTTCTGATTCTGATTCCCTGCCTCTGATTCCCCATCTCTGATTCCGCACATCTAATTCCCCGCCTCTGTTTCCCCACCTCTGATTCCCCGCCTCTGTTTCCCCATATCTAAGTCCCCGCCTCTGATTCCCCAACTTTGATTCCCCACCTCTGATTCCCCAGCTCTGATTCCCCGCCTCTGATTCCCCGCATCTGATTCCCTGCATCTGATTCCCAGCCTCTGATTCCCTGCCTCTGATTCCCAAACTCTGATTCCCCACCTCTGATTCCCCATATCTGATTCCCCGCCTCTGTTTCCCCGCCTCTGATTCCCCGCCTCTGTTTCCCCATATCTGATTCCCCGCCTCTATTTGCCCGCCTCTGATTCCCCGCCTCTGTTTCCCCATATCTGATTACCCGCCTCTGAATCCCCAACTCTGATTCCCTGCCTCTAATTTCCCAGCTCTGATTCCCCGCCTCTGATTCCCCGTTTCTGATTTCCTGCCTCTGATTCCCCGCCTCTGATTACCCATGTCTGATTCACCGCCTCTGATTCCCCACCTCTGATTCCCCATCTCTGATTCCGCACATCCGATTCACTGCCTCTGATTCCCCAACTCTGATTCCCCGCCTCTGATTCCCAGCGTCTTATTCCCTGCTTCTGATTCTGATTCCCTGCCTCTGATTCCCCATCTCTGATTCTGCACATCTGATTCCCTGCCTCTGATTCCCCACCTCTGATTCGCCATATCTGATTCCCCGCCTCTGTTTCCCTGCCTCTGATTCCCCGCCTCTGTTTCCCCATATCTAAGTCCCCGCCTCTGATTCCCCAACTCTGATTCCCCACCTCTGATTCCCCAGCTCTGATTCCCCGCCTCTGATTCCCCGCATCTGATTCCCTGCATCTGATTCCCAGCCTCTGATTCCCTGCCTCTGATTCCCAACCTCTGATTCCCCACCTCTGATTCCCCATATCTGATTCCCCGCCTCTGTTTCCCCGCCTCTGATTCCCCGCCTCTGTTTCCCCATATCTGATTCCCCGCCTCTATTTCCCTTCCTCTGATTCCCAGCCTCTGATTCCCCATATCTGATTCCCCGCCTCTGATTCCCCAACTCTGATTCCCCGCCTCTGATTCCCCAGCTCTGAATCCCCGCATCTGATTCCCCGCGTCTGATTACCGGCCTCTGATTCCCCGCTCTGATTCCCCATCTCTGATTCACAACCTCTGATTCCCCACCTCTGATTCCCCATATCTGATTTGCCGCCTCTGTTTCCCCGCCTCTGATTTCCCACCTCTGATTCCCCGCCTCTGATTCACCAGCTATGATTCCCCGCCTCTGATTCCCCGCATCTGATTCCCTGCCTCTGATTCCCCGCCTCTGATTCCACATCTCTGATTCACCACCTCTGATTCATTGCGTTTGATTCCCCGCCTCTGTTTCCCCGCCTCTGATTCCCCGCCTCTGTTTCCCCATATCTAAGTCCCCGCCTCTGATTCCCCAACTCTGATTCCCCACCTCTGATTCCCCAGCTCTGATTCCCCGCCTCTGATTCCCCGCATCTGATTCCCTGCATCTGATTCCCAGCCTCTGATTCCCTGCCTCTGATTCCCAACCTCTGATTCCGCACCTCTGATTCCCCATATCTGATTCCCCGCCTCTGTTTCCCCGCCTCTGTTTCCCCGCCTCTGATTCCCCGCCTCTGTTTCCCCATATCTAAGTCCCCGCCTCTGATTCCCCAACTCTGATTCCCCACCTCTGATTCCCCAGCTCTGATTCCCCGCTTCTGATTCCCCGCATCTGATTCCCTGCATCTGATTCCCAGCCTCTGATTCCCTGCCTCTGATTCCCAACCTCTGATTCCCCACCTCTGATTCCCCATATCTGATTCCCCGCCTCTGTTTCCCCGACTCTGATTCCCCGCCTCTGTTTCCCCATATCTGATTCCCCGCCTCTATTTCCCCGCCTCTGATTCCCAGCCTCTGATTCCCCATATCTGATTCCCCGCCTCTGATTCCCCAACTCTGATTCCCCGCCTCTGATTCCCCAGCTCTGAATCCCCGCATCTGATTCCCCAGCTCTGAATCCCCGCATCTGATTCCCCGCGTCTGATTACCGGCCTCTGATTCCCCGCTCTGATTCCCCATCTCTGATTCACAACCTCTGATTCCCCACCTCTGATTCCCCATATCTGATTTGCCGCCTCTGTTTCCCCGCCTCTGATTCGCCAGCTATGATTCCCCGCCTCTGATTCCCCGCATCTGATTCCCTGCCTCTGATTCCCCGCCTCTGATTCCACATCTCTGATTCACCACCTCTGATTCATTGCGTCTGATTCCCCGCCTCTGATTCCCCATCTCTGATTCCCCATCTCTGATTCCCCAATTCTGATTCACCGCCTCTGATTCCCCAGCTATGTTTCCTCGCCTCTGATTCCCGGCCTCTGATTCCCTGCTTCTGATTCTGATTCCCTGACTCTGATTCCCCATCTCTGATTCCGCACATCTAATTCCCTGCCTCTGATTCCCCACCTCTGATTCCCCATATCTGATTCCCCGCCTCTGTTTCCCCGCCTCTGATTCCCCGCCTCTGTTTCCCCATATCTAAGTCCCCGCCTCTGATTCCCCAACTTTGATTCCCCACCTCTGATTCCCCAGCTCTGATTGCCCGCCTCTGATTCCCCGCATCTGATTCCCTGCATCTGATTCCCAGGCTCTGATTCCCTGCCTCTGATTCCCAAACTCTGATTCCCCACCTCTGATTCCCCATATCTGATTCCCCGCCTCTGTTTCCCCGCCTCTGATTCCCCGCCTCTGTTTCCCCATATCTGATTCCCCGCCTCTATTTGCCTGCCTCTGATTCCCCGCCTCTGTTTCCCCATATCTGATTACCCGCCTCTGAATCCCCAACTCTGATTCCCTGCCTCTAATTTCCCAGCTCTGATTCCCCGCCTCTGATTCCCCGTGTCTGATTTCCTGCCTCTGATTCCCCGCCTCTGATTACCCATGTCTGATTCACCGCCTCTGATTCCCCACCTCTGATTCCCCATCTCTGATTCCGCACATCCGAATCACTGCCTCTGATTCCCCAGCTCTGATTCCCCGCCTCTGATTCCCCGCGTCTTATTCCCTGCTTCTGATTCTGATTCCCTGCCTCTGATTCCCCATCTCTGATTCTGCACATCTGATTCCCTGCCTCTGATTCCCCACCTCTGATTCCCCATATCTAATTCCCCACTTCTGATGCACCAACTCTGATTCCCCGCCTCTGATTCCCCGCCACTGATTCCCCGCCTCTGTTTCCCCATATCTAATTCCCCACCTCTGATGCACCAACTCTGATTCCCCGCCTCTGATTCCCCAGCTCTGATTCCCCGCCTCTGATTCCCCGCATCCGATTCCCCATATCTGATTCCCCGCCTCTGTTTCCCCGCCTCTGATTCCCCGCCTCTGTTTCCCCATATCTGATTCCCCGCCTCTGATTCCCAACTATGATTCCCCGCCTCTGATTCCCCAGCTCTGATTCCCTGCCTCTGATTCCCCGCGTTCTATTCCCTGCCTCTGATTCCGCGCCTGTGATTCCCCATCTCTGATTCACCACCTCTGATTCCCCACCTCTGATTCCCCATATCTAATTCCCCGCCTCTGTTTGCCCGCCTCTGATTCCACGCCTCTGTTTCCCCATATCTGATTCCCCGCCACTGAATCCCAACTCTGATTCCCTGCCTCTGATTCCCCAGCTCTGATTCCCCGCCTTTGATTCCCCCCGTCTGATTCCCAGCCTCTGAATCCCCATCTCAGATTCACCGCCTCTGATTCCCCACCTCTGATTCCCCATCTCTGATTCCGCACATCCGATTCCCTGCCTCTGATTCCCCGACTCTGATTCCCCACCTCTGATTCCCCAGCTCTGATTCCCCGCCTCTGATTCCCCAACTCTGATTCCCCGCCTCTGATTCCCCGCCTCTGTTTCCCCATATCTAAGTCCCCGCCTCTGATTCCCCAACTCTGATTCCCCACCTCTGATTCCCCAGCTCTGATTACCCACCTCTGATTCCCCATATCTAATTCCCAGCCTCTGTTTCCCCGCCTCTGATTCCCCGCCACTGTTTCCCCATATCTGATTCTCCGCCTCTGAATCCCCAACTCTGATTCACTGCATCTAATTCCCCAGCTCTGATTCCCCGCCTCTGATTCCCCGTGTCTGATTTCCTGCCTCTGATTCCCCGCCTCTGATTACCCATGTCTGATTCACCGCCTCTGAATCCCCACCTCTGATTCCCCATATCTGATTCCTCGCCTCTGTTTCCCCGCCTCTGATTTCCCGCCTCTGATTCCCCATATCTCATTCCCCGCCTCTGATTCCCCATCTCTGATTCCCGGACTCTGATTCCCCACCTCTGATTCCCGGCCTCTGATTCGCTGCTTCTGATTCTGATTCCCTGCCTCTGATTCCCCATCTCTGATTCCGCACATCTAATTCCCCGCCTCTGTTTCCCCACCTCTGATTCCCCGCCTCTGTTTCCCCATATCTAAGTCCCCGCCTCTGATTCCCCAACTTTGATTCCCCACCTCTGATTCCCCAGCTCTGATTCCCCGCCTCTGATTCCCCGCATCTGATTCCCTGCATCTGATTCCCAGCCTCTGATTCCCTGCCTCTGATTCCCAAACTCTGATTCCCCACCTCTGATTCCCCATATCTGATTCCCCGCCTCTGTTTCCCCGCCTCTGATTCCCCGCCTCTGTTTCCCCATATCTGATTCCCCGCCTCTATTTGCCCGCCTCTGATTCCCCGCCTCTGTTTCCCCATATCTGATTACCCGCCTCTGAATCCCCAACTCTGATTCCCTGCCTCTAATTTCCCAGCTCTGATTCCCCGCCTCTGATTCCCCGCCTCTGATTACCCATGTCTGATTCACCGCCTCTGATTCCCCACCTCTGATTCCCCATCTCTGATTCCGCACATCCGATTCACTGCCTCTGATTCCCCAACTCTGATTCCCCGCCTCTGATTCCCAGCGTCTTATTCCCTGCTTCTGATTCTGATTCCCTGCCTCTGATTCCCCATCTCTGATTCTGCACATCTGATTCCCTGCCTCTGATTCCCCACCTCTGATTCGCCATATCTGATTCCCCGCCTCTGTTTCCCTGCCTCTGATTCCCCGCCTCTGTTTCCCCATATCTAAGTCCCCGCCTCTGATTCCCCAACTCTGATTCCCCACCTCTGATTCCACAGCTCTGATTCCCCGCCTCTGATTCCCCGCATCTGATTCCCTGCATCTGATTCCCAGCCTCTGATTCCCTGCCTCTGATTCCCAACCTCTGATTCCCCACCTCTGATTCCCCATATCTGATTCCCCGCCTCTGTTTCCCCGCCTCTGATTCCCCGCCTCTGTTTCCCCATATCTGATTCCCCGCCTCTATTTCCCTTCCTCTGATTCCCAGCCTCTGATTCCCCATATCTGACTCCCCGCCTCTGATTCCCCAACTCTGATTCCCCGCCTCTGATTCCCCAGCTCTGAATCCCCGCATCTGATTCCCCGCGTCTGATTACCGGCCTCTGATTCCCCGCTCTGATTCCCCATCTCTGATTCTCAACCTCTGATTCCCCACCTCTGATTCCCCATATCTGATTTGCCGCCTCTGTTTCCCCGCCTCTGATTCCCCACCTCTGATTCCCCGCTTCTGATTCACCAGCTATGATTCCCCGCCTCTGATTCCCCGCATCTGATTCCCTGCCTCTGATTCCCCGCCTCTGATTCCACATCTCTGATTCACCACCTCTGATTCATTGTGTCTGATTCCCCGCCTCTGTTTCCCCGCCTCTGATTCCCCGCCTCTGTTTCCCCATATCTAAGTCCACGCCTCTGATTCCCCAACTCTGATTCCCCACCTCTGATTCCCCAGCTCTGATTCCCCGCCTCTGATTCCCCGCATCTGATTCCCTGCATCTGATTCCCAGCCTCTGATTCCCTGCCTCTGATTCCCAACCTCTGATTCCGCACCTCTGATTCCCCATATCTGATTCCCCGCCTCTGTTTCCCCGCCTCTGTTTCCCCGCCTCTGATTCCCCGCCTCTGTTTCCCCATATCTGTCCCCGCCTCTGATTCCCCAACTCTGATTCCCCACCTCTGATTCCCCAGCTCTGATTCCCCGCCTCTGATTCCCTGCATCTGATTCCCTGCATCTGATTCCCAGCCTCTGATTCCCTGCCTCTGATTCCCAACCTCTGATTCCCCACCTCTGATTCCCCATATCTGATTCCCCGCCTCTGTTTCCCCGCCTCTGATTCCCCGCCTCTGTTTCCCCATATCTGATTCCCCGCCTCTATTTCCCCGCCTCTGATTCCCAGCCTCTGATTCCCCATATCTGATTCCCCGCCTCTGATTCCCCAACTCTGATTCCCCGCCTCTGATTCCCCAGCTCTGAATCCCCGCATCTGATTCCCCAGCTCTGAATCCCCGCATCTGATTCCCCGCGTCTGATTACCGGCCTCTGATTCCCCGCTCTGATTCCCCATCTCTGATTCACAACCTCTGATTCCCCACCTCTGATTCCCCATATCTGATTTGCCGCCTCTGTTTCCCCGCATCTGATTCGCCAGCTATGATTCCCCGCCTCTGATTCCCCGCATCTGATTCCCTGCCTCTGATTCCCCGCCTCTGATTCCACATCTCTGATTCACCACCTCTGATTCATTGCGTCTGATTCCCCGCCTCTGATTCCCCATCTCTGATTCCCCATCTCTGATTCCCCAATTCTGATTCACCGCCTCTTATTCCCCAGCTATGTTTCCTCGCCTCTGATTCCCGGCCTCTGATTCCCTGCTTCTGATTCTGATTCCCTGACTCTGATTCCCCATCTCTGATTCCGCACATCTAATTCCCTGCCTCTGATTCCCCACCTCTGATTCCCCATATCTGATTCCCCGCCTCTGTTTCCCCGCCTCTGATTCCCCGCCTCTGTTTCCCCATATCTAAGTCCCCGCCTCTGATTCCCCAACTTTGATTCCCCACCTCTGATTCCCCAGCTCTGATTGCCCGCCTCTGATTCCCCGCATCTGATTCCCTGCATCTGATTCCCAGGCTCTGATTCCCTGCCTCTGATTCCCAAACTCTGATTCCCCACCTCTGATTCCCCATATCTGATTCCCCGCCTCTGTTTCCCCGCCTCTGATTCCCCGCCTCTGTTTCCCCATATCTGATTCCCCGCCTCTATTTGCCTGCCTCTGATTCCCCGCCTCTGTTTCCCCATATCTGATTACACGCCTCTGAATCCCCAACTCTGATTCCCTGCCTCTAATTTCCCAGCTCTGATTCCCCGCCTCTGATTCCCCGTGTCTGATTTCCTGCCTCTGATTCCCCGCCTCTGATTACCCATGTCTGATTCACCGCCTCTGATTCCCCACCTCTGATTCCCCATCTCTGATTCCGCACATCCGAATCACTGCCTCTGATTCCCCAGCTCTGATTCCCCGCCTCTGATTCCCCGCGTCTTATTCCCTGCTTCTGATTCTGATTCCCTGCCTCTGATTCCCCATCTCTGATTCTGCACATCTGATTCCCTGCCTCTGATTCCCCACCTCTGATTCCCCATATCTGATTCCCCGCCTCTGATTCCCCACCTCTGATTCCCGGCCTCTTATTACCAGCATCTGATTCCAGGACTCTGATACCCGGCCTCTGATTCCCCGCTTCTGATTCTGATTCCCTGCCTCTGATTCTCCATCTCTGATTCCGCACATCTGATTCCCTGCCTCTGATTCCCCACCTCTGATTCCCCATATCTGATTCCCTGCCTCTGTTTCCCCGCCTCTGATTCCCCGCCTCTGTTTCCCCATATCGAATTCCCCACCTCTGATGCACCAACTCTGATTCCCCGCCTCTGATTCCCCAGCTCTGATTCCCCGCCTCTGATTCCCCGCATCCGATTCCCCATATCTGATTCCCCGCCTCTGTTTCCCCGCCTCTGTTTCCCCGCCTCTGATTCCCCGCCTCTGTTTCCCCATATCTGATTCCCCGCCTCTGATTCGCAACTATGATTCCCCGCCTCTGATTCCCCAGCTCTGATTCCCTGCCTCTGATTCCCCGCGTTCTATTCCCTGCCTCTGATTCCCCGCCTGTGATTCCCCATCTCTGATTCACCACCTCTGATTCCCCACCTCTGATTCCCCATATCTAATTCCCCGCCTCTGTTTGCCCGCCTCTGATTCCCCGCCTCTGTTTCCCCATATCTGATTCCCCGCCACTGAATCCCCAACTCTGATTCCCTGCCTCTGATTCCCCAGCTCTGATTCCCCGCCTTTGATTCCCCCCGTCTGATTCCCAGCCTCTGAATCCCCGTGTCTGATATCCTGCCTCTGATTCCCCGCCTCTGATTCCCCATCTCAGATTCACCGCCTCTGATTCCCCACCTCTGATTCCCCATCTCTGATTCCGCACATCCGATTCCCTGCCTCTGATTCCCCGACTCTGATTCACCACCTCTGATTCCCCAGTTCTGATTCCCCGCCTCTGATTCCCCAACTCTGATTCCCCGCCTCTGATTCCCCGCCTCTGTTTCCCCATATCTAAGTCCCCGCCTCTGATTCCCCAACTCTGATTCCCCACCTCTGATTCCCCAGCTCTGATTACCCACCTCTGATTCCCCATCTCTGATTCCGCACATCTGATTCCCTGCCTCTGATTCCCCACCTCTGTTTCCCCATATCTAAGTCCCCGCCTCTGATTCCCCAACTTTGATTCCCCACCTCTGATTCCCCAGCTCTGATTCCCCGCCTCTGATTCCCCGCATCTGATTCCCTGCATCTGATTCCCAGCCTCTGATTCCCTGCCTCTGATTCCCAACCTCTGATTCCCCACCTCTGATTCCCCATATCTGATTCCCCGCCTCTCTTTCCCCGCCTCTGATTCACCGCCTCTGTTTCCCCATATCTGATTCCCCGCCTCTATTTGCCCGCCTCTGATTCCCCGCCTCTGTTTCCCCATATCTGATTCCCCGCCTCTGAATCCCCAACTCTGATTCCCTGCCTCTAATTTCCCAGCTCTGATTCCCCGCCTCTGATTCCCCGTGTCTGATTTCCTGCCTCTGATTCCCCGCCTCTGATTACCCATGTCTGATTCACCGCCTCTGATTCCCCACCTCTGATTCCCCATCTCTGATTCCGCACATCCGATTCCCTGCCTCTGATTCCCTGCCTCTGATTCACTGCCTCTGCTTCCCCAGCTCTGATTTCCCGCCTCTGATTCCCCGCGTCTTATCCCCTGCTTCTGATTCTGATTCCCTGCCTCTGATTCCCCATCTCTGATTCCGCACATCTGATTCCCTGCCTCTGATTCCCCACCTCTGATTCCCCATATCTGATTCCCCGCCTCTGTTTCCCCGCCTCTGATTCCCCGCCTCTGATTCCCCAACTCTGATTCCGCACCTCTGATTCCCCAGCTCTGATTCCCCGCCTCTGATCCCCGCATCTGATTCCCTGCATCTGATTCCCAGCCTCTGATTCCCTGCCTCTGATTCCCAACCTCTGATTCCCCACCTCTGATTCCCCATATCTGATTCCCCGCCTCTGTTTCCCCGTCTCTGATTCCCCGCCTCTGTTTCCCCATATCTGATTCCCCGCCTCTATTTGCCCACCTCTGATTCCCCACCTCTGTTTCCCCATCTCTGATTCCCCGCCACTGAATCCCCAACTCTGATTCCCTGCATCTAATTCCCCAGCTCTGATTCCCCGCCTCTGATTCCCCGTGTCTGATTTCCTGCCTCTGATTCCCCGCCTCTGATTACCCATGTCTGATTCACCGCCTCTGATTCCCCACCTCTGATTCCCCATCTCTGATTCCGCACATCCGATTCCCTGCCTCTGAATCCCCGCCTCTGATTCACCGCCTCTGATTCCCGGCCTCTGATTTCCCGCCTCTAATTCCCTGCCACTGATACCCCGCCCCTGATTCCCCACCTCTGATTCCCCATATCTGATTCCCCGCCTCTGTTTCCCCACCTCTGATTCCCCGCCTCTGATTCCCCATATCTCATTCCCCGCCTCTGAATCCCCATCTCTGATTCCCGGACTCTGATTCCCCACCTCTGATTCCCGGCCTCTTATTCCCGGCATCTGATTCCGGCCTCTGATTCCCGGCCTCTGATTCCATGCTTCTGATTCTGATTCCCTGCCTTTGATTCCCCATCTCTGATTCCGCACATCTGATTCCCTGCCTCTGATTCCCCACCTCTGAATCCCCATATCTCATTCCCCACCTCTGTTTCCCCGCCTCTGATTCCACACCTCTGTTTCCCAATATCTAAGTCCCCGCCTCTGATTCCCCAACTCTGATTCCCCACCTCTGATTCCCCAGCTCTGATTCCCCGCCTCTGATTCCCCGCATCTGATTCCCTGCATCTGATTCCAAGCCTCTGATTCCCTGCCTCTGATTCCCAAACTCTGATTCCCCACCTCTGATTCCCCATATCTGATTCCCCGCCTCTGTTTCCCCGCCTCTGATTCCCCGCCTCTGTTTCCCCATATCTAATTCCCCACCTCTGATGCACCAACTCTGATTCCCTGCCTCTGATTCCCCAGCTCTGATTCCCCGCCTCTGATTCCCCGCATCCGATTCCCCATATCTGATTCCCCGCCTCTGTTTCCCCACCTCTGATTCCCCGCCTCTGTTTCCCCATATCTGATTCCCCGCCTCTGATTCCCAACTATGATTCCCCGCCTCTGATTCCCCAGCTCTGATTCCCTGCCTCTGATTCCCCGCGTTCTATTCCCTGCCTCTGATTCCCCGCCTGTGATTCCCCATCTCTGATTCACCACCTCTGATTCCCCACCTCTGATTCCCCATATCTAATTCCCCGCCTCTGTTTGCCCGCCTCTGATTCCCCGCCTCTGTTTCCCCATATCTGATTCCCCGCCACTGAATCCCCAACTCTGATTCCCTGCCTCTGATTCCCCAGCTCTGATTCCCCGCCTTTGATTCCCCCCGTCTGATTCCCAGCCTCTGAATCCCCGTGTCTGATATCCTGCCTCTGATTCCCCGCCTCTGATTCCCCATCTCAGATTCACCGCCTCTGATTCCCCACCTCTGATTCCCCATCTCTGATTCCGCACATCCGATTCCCTGCCTCTGATTCCCCGACTCTGATTCCCCGCCTCTGATTCCCCAACTCTGATTCCCCGCCTCTGATTCCCCGCCTCTGTTTCCCCATATCTAATTCCCCGCCTCTGATTCCCCAACTCTGATTCCCCACCTCTGATTCCCCACCTCTGATTCCCCATATCTGATTCCCCGCCTCTGTTTCCCCGCCTCTGATTCCCCGCCTCTGTTTCCCCATATCTAAGTCCCCGCCTCTGATTCCCCAACTTTGATTCCCCACCTCTGATTCCCCAGCTCTGATTGCCCGCCTCTGATTCCCCGCATCTGATTCCCTGCATCTGATTCCCAGGCTCTGATTCCCTGCCTCTGATTCCCAAACTCTGATTCCCCACCTCTGATTCCCCATATCTGATTCCCCGCCTCTGTTTCCCCGCCTCTGATTCCCCGCCTCTGTTTCCCCATATCTGATTCCCCGCCTCTATTTGCCTGCCTCTGATTCCCCGCCTCTGTTTCCCCATATCTGATTACACGCCTCTGAATCCCCAACTCTGATTCCCTGCCTCTAATTTCCCAGCTCTGATTCCCCGCCTCTGATTCCCCGTGTCTGATTTCCTGCCTCTGATTCCCCGCCTCTGATTACCCATGTCTGATTCACCGCCTCTGATTCCCCACCTCTGATTCCCCATCTCTGATTCCGCACATCCGAATCACTGCCTCTGATTCCCCAGCTCTGATTCCCCGCCTCTGATTCCCCGCGTCTTATTCCCTGCTTCTGATTCTGATTCCCTGCCTCTGATTCCCCATCTCTGATTCTGCACATCTGATTCCCTGCCTCTGATTCCCCACCTCTGATTCCCCATATCTGATTCCCCGCCTCTGTTTCCCCGTCTCTGATTCCCCGCCTCTGTTTCCCCATATCTGATTCCCCGCCTCTATTTGCCCACCTCTGATTCCCCACCTCTGTTTCCCCATCTCTGATTCCCCGCCACTGAATCCCCAACTCTGATTCCCTGCATCTAATTCCCCAGCTCTGATTCCCCGCCTCTGATTCCCCGTGTCTGATTTCCTGCCTCTGATTCCCCGCCTCTGATTACCCATGTCTGATTCACCGCCTCTGATTCCCCACCTCTGATTCCCCATCTCTGATTCCGCACATCCGATTCCCTGCCTCTGAATCCCCGCCTCTGATTCACCGCCTCTGATTCCCGGCCTCTGATTTCCCGCCTCTAATTCCCTGCCACTGATACCCCGCCCCTGATTCCCCACCTCTGATTCCCCATATCTGATTCCCCGCCTCTGTTTCCCCACCTCTGATTCCCCGCCTCTGATTCCCCATATCTCATTCCCCGCCTCTGAATCCCCATCTCTGATTCCCGGACTCTGATTCCCCACCTCTGATTCCCGGCCTCTTATTCCCGGCATCTGATTCCGGCCTCTGATTCCCGGCCTCTGATTCCATGCTTCTGATTCTGATTCCCTGCCTTTGATTCCCCATCTCTGATTCCGCACATCTGATTCCCTGCCTCTGATTCCCCACCTCTGAATCCCCATATCTCATTCCCCACCTCTGTTTCCCCGCCTCTGATTCCACACCTCTGTTTCCCAATATCTAAGTCCCCGCCTCTGATTCCCCAACTCTGATTCCCCACCTCTGATTCCCCAGCTCTGATTCCCCGCCTCTGATTCCCCGCATCTGATTCCCTGCATCTGATTCCAAGCCTCTGATTCCCTGCCTCTGATTCCCAAACTCTGATTCCCCACCTCTGATTCCCCATATCTGATTCCCCGCCTCTGTTTCCCCGCCTCTGATTCCCCGCCTCTGTTTCCCCATATCTAATTCCCCACCTCTGATGCACCAACTCTGATTCCCTGCCTCTGATTCCCCAGCTCTGATTCCCCGCCTCTGATTCCCCGCATCCGATTCCCCATATCTGATTCCCCGCCTCTGTTTCCCCACCTCTGATTCCCCGCCTCTGTTTCCCCATATCTGATTCCCCGCCTCTGATTCCCAACTATGATTCCCCGCCTCTGATTCCCCAGCTCTGATTCCCTGCCTCTGATTCCCCGCGTTCTATTCCCTGCCTCTGATTCCCCGCCTGTGATTCCCCATCTCTGATTCACCACCTCTGATTCCCCACCTCTGATTCCCCATATCTAATTCCCCGCCTCTGTTTGCCCGCCTCTGATTCCCCGCCTCTGTTTCCCCATATCTGATTCCCCGCCACTGAATCCCCAACTCTGATTCCCTGCCTCTGATTCCCCAGCTCTGATTCCCCGCCTTTGATTCCCCCCGTCTGATTCCCAGCCTCTGAATCCCCGTGTCTGATATCCTGCCTCTGATTCCCCGCCTCTGATTCCCCATCTCAGATTCACCGCCTCTGATTCCCCACCTCTGATTCCCCATCTCTGATTCCGCACATCCGATTCCCTGCCTCTGATTCCCCGACTCTGATTCCCCGCCTCTGATTCCCCAACTCTGATTCCCCGCCTCTGATTCCCCGCCTCTGTTTCCCCATATCTAATTCCCCGCCTCTGATTCCCCAACTCTGATTCCCCACCTCTGATTCCCCACCTCTGATTCCCCATATCTGATTCCCCGCCTCTGTTTCCCCGCCTCTGATTCCCCGCCTCTGTTTCCCCATATCTAAGTCCCCGCCTCTGATTCCCCAACTTTGATTCCCCACCTCTGATTCCCCAGCTCTGATTGCCCGCCTCTGATTCCCCGCATCTGATTCCCTGCATCTGATTCCCAGGCTCTGATTCCCTGCCTCTGATTCCCAAACTCTGATTCCCCACCTCTGATTCCCCATATCTGATTCCCCGCCTCTGTTTCCCCGCCTCTGATTCCCCGCCTCTGTTTCCCCATATCTGATTCCCCGCCTCTATTTGCCTGCCTCTGATTCCCCGCCTCTGTTTCCCCATATCTGATTACACGCCTCTGAATCCCCAACTCTGATTCCCTGCCTCTAATTTCCCAGCTCTGATTCCCCGCCTCTGATTCCCCGTGTCTGATTTCCTGCCTCTGATTCCCCGCCTCTGATTACCCATGTCTGATTCACCGCCTCTGATTCCCCACCTCTGATTCCCCATCTCTGATTCCGCACATCCGAATCACTGCCTCTGATTCCCCAGCTCTGATTCCCCGCCTCTGATTCCCCGCGTCTTATTCCCTGCTTCTGATTCTGATTCCCTGCCTCTGATTCCCCATCTCTGATTCTGCACATCTGATTCCCTGCCTCTGATTCCCCACCTCTGAATCCCCATATCTGATTCCCCGCCTCTGATTCCCCACCTCTGATTCCCGGCCTCTTATTACCAGCATCTGATTCCAGGCCTCTGATACCCGGCCTCTGATTCCCCGCTTCTGATTCTGATTCCCTGCCTCTGATTCTCCATCTCTGATTCCGCA
This sequence comes from Narcine bancroftii, assembly GCF_036971445.1. NCBI lineage: Eukaryota > Metazoa > Chordata > Chondrichthyes > Torpediniformes > Narcinidae > Narcine > Narcine bancroftii. The sequence continues at coordinate 119,944,075 of NC_091470.1, read as the reverse complement.
CATCTGATTCCCTGCCTCTGATTCCCCACCTCTGATTCCCCATATCTGATTCCCTGCCTCTGTTTCCCCGCCTCTGATTCCCCGCCTCAGTTTCCCCATATCGAATTCCCCACCTCTGATGCACCAACTCTGATTCCCCGCCTCTGATTCCCCAGCTCTGATTCCCCGCCTCTGATTCCCCGCATCCGATTCCCCATATCTGATTCCCCGCCTCTGTTTCCCCGCCTCTGTTTCCCCGCCTCTGATTCCCCGCCTCTGTTTCCCCATATCTGATTCCCCGCCTCTGATTCGCAACTATGATTCCCCGCCTCTGATTCCCCAGCTCTGATTCCCTGCCTCTGATTCCCCGCGTTCTATTCCCTGCCTCTGATTCCCCGCCTGTGATTCCCCATCTCTGATTCACCACCTCTGATTCCCCACCTCTGATTCCCCATATCTAATTCCCCGCCTCTGTTTGCCCGCCTCTGATTCCCCGCCTCTGTTTCCCCATATCTGATTCCCCGCCACTGAATCCCCAACTCTGATTCCCTGCCTCTGATTCCCCAGCTCTGATTCCCCGCCTTTGATTCCCCCCGACTGATTCCCAGCCTCTGAATCCCCGTGTCTGATATCCTGCCTCTGATTCCCCGCCTCTGATTCCCCATCTCAGATTCACCGCCTCTGATTCCCCACCTCTGATTCCCCATCTCTGATTCCGCACATCCGATTCCCTGCCTCTGATTCCCCGACTCTGATTCACCACCTCTGATTCCCCAGTTCTGATTCCCCGCCTCTGATTCCCCAACTCTGATTCCCCGCCTCTGATTCCCCGCCTCTGTTTCCCCATATCTAAGTCCCCGCCTCTGATTCCCCAACTCTGATTCCCCACCTCTGATTCCCCAGCTCTGATTACCCACCTCTGATTCCCCATCTCTGATTCCGCACATCTGATTCCCTGCCTCTGATTCCCCACCTCTGTTTCCCCATATCTAAGTCCCCGCCTCTGATTCCCCAACTTTGATTCCCCACCTCTGATTCCCCAGCTCTGATTCCCCGCCTCTGATTCCCCGCATCTGATTCCCTGCATCTGATTCCCAGCCTCTGATTCCCTGCCTCTGATTCCCAACCTCTGATTCCCCATATCTGATTCCCCGCCTCTATTTGCCCGCCTCTGATTCCCCGCCTCTGTTTCCCCATATCTGATTCCCCGCCTCTGAATCCCCAACTCTGATTCCCTGCCTCTAATTTCCCAGCTCTGATTCCCCGCCTCTGATTCCCCGTGTCTGATTTCCTGCCTCTGATTCCCCGCCTCTGATTACCCATGTCTGATTCACCGCCTCTGATTCCCCACCTCTGATTCCCCATCTCTGATTCCGCACATCCGATTCCCTGCCTCTGATTCCCTGCCTCTGATTCACTGCCTCTGCTTCCCCAGCTCTGATTTCCCGCCTCTGATTCCCCGCGTCTTATCCCCTGCTTCTGATTCTGATTCCCTGCCTCTGATTCCCCATCTCTGATTCCGCACATCTGATTCCCTGCCTCTGATTCCCCACCTCTGATTCCCCATATCTGATTCCCCGCCTCTGTTTCCCCGCCTCTGATTCCCCGCCTCTGATTCCCCAACTCTGATTCCGCACCTCTGATTCCCCAGCTCTGATTCCCCGCCTCTGATCCCCGCATCTGATTCCCTGCATCTGATTCCCAGCCTCTGATTCCCTGCCTCTGATTCCCAACCTCTGATTCCCCACCTCTGATTCCCCATATCTGATTCCCCGCCTCTGTTTCCCCGTCTCAGATTCCCCGCCTCTGTTTCCCCATATCTGATTCCCCGCCTCTATTTGCCCACCTCTGATTCCCCACCTCTGTTTCCCCATCTCTGATTCCCCGCCACTGAATCCCCAACTCTGATTCCCTGCATCTAATTCCCCAGCTCTGATTCCCCGCCTCTGATTCCCCGTGTCTGATTTCCTGCCTCTGATTCCCCGCCTCTGATTACCCATGTCTGATTCACCGCCTCTGATTCCCCACCTCTGATTCCCCATCTCTGATTCCGCACATCCGATTCCCTGCCTCTGAATCCCCGCCTCTGATTCACCGCCTCTGATTCCCGGCCTCTGATTTCCCGCCTCTAATTCCCTGCCACTGATACCCCGCCCCTGATTCCCCACCTCTGATTCCCCATATCTGATTCCCCGCCTCTGTTTCCCCACCTCTGATTCCCCGCCTCTGATTCCCCATATCTCATTCCCCGCCTCTGAATCCCCATCTCTGATTCCCGGACTCTGATTCCCCACCTCTGATTCCCGGCCTCTTATTCCCGGCATCTGATTCCGGCCTCTGATTCCCGGCCTCTGATTCCCTGCTTCTGATTCTGATTCCCTGCCTTTGATTCCCCATCTCTGATTCCGCACATCTGATTCCCTGCCTCTGATTCCCCACCTCTGAATCCCCATATCTGATTCCCCACCTCTGTTTCCCCGCCTCTGATTCCACACCTCTGTTTCCCAATATCTAAGTCCCCGCCTCTGATTCCCCAACTCTGATTCCCCACCTCTGATTCCCCAGCTCTGATTCCCCGCCTCTGATTCCCCGCATCTGATTCCCTGCATCTGATTCCAAGCCTCTGATTCCCTGCCTCTGATTCCCAAACTCTGATTCCCCACCTCTGATTCCCCATATCTGATTCCCCGCCTCTGTTTCCCCGCCTCTGATTCCCCGCCTCTGTTTCCCCATATCTAATTCCCCACCTCTGATGCACCAACTCTGATTCCCCGCCTCTGATTCCCCAGCTCTGATTCCCCGCCTCTGATTCCCCGCATCCGATTCCCCATATCTGATTCCCCGCCTCTGTTTCCCCGCCTCTGATTCCCCGCCTCTGTTTCCCCATATCTGATTCCCCGCCTCTGATTCCCAACTATGATTCCCCGCCTCTGATTCCCCAGCTCTGATTCCCTGCCTCTGATTCCCCGCGTTCTATTCCCTGCCTCTGATTCCCCGCCTGTGATTCCCCATCTCTGATTCACCACCTCTGATTCCCCACCTCTGATTCCCCATATCTAATTCCCCGCCTCTGTTTGCCCGCCTCTGATTCCCCGCCTCTGTTTCCCCATATCTGATTCCCCGCCACTGAATCCCCAACTCTGATTCCCTGCCTCTGATTCCCCAGCTCTGATTCCCCGCCTTTGATTCCCCCCGTCTGATTCCCAGCCTCTGAATCCCCGTGTCTGATATCCTGCCTCTGATTCCCCGCCTCTGATTCCCCATCTCAGATTCACCGCCTCTGATTCCCCACCTCTGATTCCCCATCTCTGATTCCGCACATCCGATTCCCTGCCTCTGATTCCCCGACTCTGATTCCCCGCCTCTGATTCCCCAACTCTGATTCCCCGCCTCTGATTCCCCGCCTCTGTTTCCCCATATCTAATTCCCCGCCTCTGATTCCCCAACTCTGATTCCCCACCTCTGATTCCCCAGCTCTGATTACCCACCTCTGATTCCCCATATCTAATTCCCTGCCTATGTTTCCCCGCCTCTGATTCCCCGCCACTATTTCCCCATATCTGATTCTCCGCCTCTGAATCCCCAACTCTGATTCCATGCATCTAATTCCCCAGCTCTGATTCCCCGCCTCTGATTCCCCGTGTCTGATTTCCTGCCTCTGATTCCCCGCCTCTGATTACCCATGTCTGATTCACTGCCTCTGATTCCCCACCTCTGATTCCCCATCTCTGATTCCGCACATCCGACTCCCAGCCTCTGATTCCCCATCTCTGATTCCCCGCCTCTGATTCCCCAACTCTGATTCCCCACCTCTGATTCCCCAGCTCTGATTCCCCACCTCTGATTCCCCGTGTTTGATCCCCTGCCTCTGATTCCCCGCCTCTGATTCCCCATCTCTGATTCACCGCCTTTGATTCGCCTCCTCTGCTTCCCCATATCTGATTCCTCGCCTCTGTTTCCCCGCCTCTGATTCCCCGCCTCTGATTCCCCATCTCTGATTCCCGGACTCTGATTCCCCACCTCTGATTCCCGGCCTCTGATTCGCTGCTTCTGATTCTGATTCCCTGCCTCTGATTCCCCATCTCTGATTCCGCACATCTAATTCCCTGCCTCTGATTCCCCACCTCTGATTCCCCATATCTGATTCCCCGCCTCTGTTTCCCCGCCTCTGATTCCCCGCATCTGTTTCCCCATATCTAAGTCCCCGCCTCTGATTCCCAAACTTTGATTCCCCACCTCTGATTCCCCATATCTGATTCCCCGCCTCTATTTGCCCACCTCTGATTCCCCGCCTCTGTTTCCCCATATCTGATTACCCGCATCTGAATCCCCAACTCTGATTCCCTGCCTCTAATTTCCCAGCTCTGATTCCCCGCCTCTGATTCCCCGTGTCTGATTTCCTGCCTCTGATTCACCGCCTCTGATTCCCCACCTCTGATTCCCCATCTCTGATTCCGCACATCCGATTCACTGCCTCTGATTCCCCAGCTCTGATTCCCCGCCTCTGATTCCCCGCGTCTTATTCCCTGCTTCTGATTCTGATTCCCTGCCTCTGATTCCCCATCTCTGATTCCCCAACTCTAATTCCCCGCCTCTGATTCCCCGCCCCTGTTTCCCCATATCTCATTCCCCGCCTCTGATTCCCCAACTCTGATTCCCCGCCACTGATTCCCCAGCTCTGATTCCCGGCCTATTATTCCCGGCATCAGATTCCGGCCTCTGATTCCCGGCCTCTGATTCCCTGCTTCTGATTCTGATTCCCTGCCTCTGATTCCCCATTTCTGATTCCGCACATCTAATTCCCTGCCTCTGATTCCCCACCTCTGATTCCCCATATCTGATTCCCCAACTCTAATTCCCCGCCTCTGATTCCCCGCCCCTGTTTCCCCATATCTGATTCCCCGCCTCTGATTCCCCAACTCTGATGCCCCGCCACTGATTCCCCAGCTCTGATTCCCCGCCTCTGATTCCCCGTGTTTGATTCACTGCCTCTGATTCCCCGCCTCTGATTCCGCATCTCTGATTCACCGCATTTGATTCGCCACCTCTGATTCCCCATATCTGATTCCTCGCCTCTGTTTCCCCGCCTCTGATTCCCCGCCTCTGATTCTCCATATCTCATTCCGCGCCTCTGAATCCCCATCTCTGATTCCCGGACTCTGATTCCCCACCTCTGATTCCCGGCCTATTATTCCCAGCATCTGATTCCAGGCCTCTGATTCCCGGCCTCTGATTCCCCGCTTCTGATTCTGATTCCCTGCCTCTGATTCCCCATCTCTGATTCCGCACATCTGATTCCCTGCCTCTGATTCCCCTCCTCTGATTCCCCATATCTGATTCCCCACCTCTGTTTCCCCGCCTCTGATTCCCCGCCTCTGTTTCGCCATATCTAATTCCCCACCTCTGATGCACCAACTCTGATTCCCCGCCTCTGATTCCCCAGCTCTGATTCCCCGACTCTGATTCCCCGCATCCGATTCCCCATATCTGATTCCCCGCCTCAGTTTCCCCATATCTGATTCCCCGCCTCTGATTCCCAACTATGATTCCCCGCCTCTGATTCCCCAGCTCTGATTCCCTGCCTCTGATTCCCCTCGTTCTATTCCCTGCCTCTGATTCCCCGCCTGTGATTCCCCATCTCTGATTCACCACCTCTGATTATCCACCGCTGATTCCCCATATCTAATTCCCCGCCTCTGTTTGCCCGCCTTTGATTCCCTGCCTCTGTTTCCCCATATCTGATTCCCCGCCTCTGAATCCCCAACTCTGATTCCCTGCCTCTGATTCCCCAGCTCTGATTCCCCGCCTTTGATTCCCCCCGTCTGATTCCCAGCCTCTGAATCCCCGTGTCTGATATCCTGCCTCTGATTCCCCGCCTCTGATTCCCCATCTCTGATTCCGCACATCCGCTTCCCTGCCTCTGATTCCCCGACTCTGATTCCCCACCTCTGATTCCCCAGCTCTGATTCCCCGCCTCTGATTCCCCAACTCTGATTCCCCGCCTCTGATAACCCAGCTCTGATTCCCCGCCTCTGATTCCCCGTGTTTGATTCCCTGCCTCTGATTCCCCGCCTCTGATTCCCCATCTCTGATTCACCGCCTTTGATTCGCCACCTCTGATTCCCCATATCTGATTCCTCACCTCTGTTTCCCCGCCTCTGATTCCCCGCCTCTGATTCCCCATATCTCATTCCCCGCCTCTGATTCCCCATCTCTGATTCCCGGACTCTGATTCCCCACCTCTGATTCCCGGCCTATTATTCCCAGCATCAGATTCCGGCCTCTGATTCCCGGCCTCTGATTCCCTGCTTCTGATTCTGATTCCCTGCCTCTGATTCCCCATTTCTGATTCCGCACATCTAATTCCCTGCCTCTGATTCCCCACCTTTGATTCCCCATATCTGATTCCCCGCCTCTGTTTCCCCGCCTCTGATTCCCTGCCTCTGTTTCCCCATATCTAAGTCCCCGCCTCTGATTCCCCAACTCTGATTCCCCACCTCTGACTCCCCAGCTCTGATTACCCACCTCTGATTCCCCATATCTGATTCCCCGCCTCTGTTTCCCCGCCTCTGATTCCCCGCCACTGTTTCCCCATATCTGATTCCCCGCCTCTGGATCCCCAACTCTGATTCCCTGCATCTAATTCCCCAGCTCTGATTCCCCGCCTCTGATTCCCCGTGTCTGATTTCCTGCCTCTGATTCCCTGCCTCTGATTACCCATGTCTGATTCACCGCCTCTGATTCCCCACCTCTGATTCCCCATCTCTGATTCCGCACATCCGATTCCCAGCCTCTGATTCCCCATCCCTGATTCCCCGCCTCTGATTCCCCAACTCTGATTCCCCACCTCCGATTCCCCAGCTCTGATTCCCCGCCTCTGATTCCCCGTGTTTGATTCCCTGCCTCTGATTCCCCGCCTCTGATTCCCCATCTCTGATTCACCGCCTTTGATTCGCCACCTCTGATTCCCCATATCTGATTCCTCGCCTCTGTTTACCCGCCTCTGATTCCCCGCCTCTGATTCCCCATATCTCATCCCCCGCCTCTGATTCCCCATCTCTGATTCCCGGACTCTGATTCCCCACCTCTGATTCCCGGCCTCTGATTCCCTGCTTCTGATTCTGATTCCCTGCCTCTGATTCCCCATCTCTGATTCCGCACATCTAATTCCCTGCCTCTGATTCCCCACCTCTGATTCCCCATATCTGATTCCCCGCCTCTGTTTCCCCGCCTCTGATTCCCCGCCTCTGTTTCCGCATATCTAAGTCCCCGCCTCTGATTCCCCAACTTTGATTCCCCACCTCTGATTCCCCAGCTCTGATTCCCCGCCTCTGATTCCCCGCATCTGATTCCCTGCATCTGATTCCCAGCCTCTGATTCCCTGCCTCTGATTCCCAACCTCTGATTCCCAACCTCTGATTCCCCGCCTCTGATTCCCCACCTCTGTTTCCCCATATCTGATTCCCCGCCTCTATTTGCCCGCCTCTGATTCCCCGCCTCTGTATCCCCATATCTGATTACCCGCCTCTGAATCCCCAACTCTGATTCCCTGCCTCTAATTTCCCAGCTCTGATTCCCCGCCTCTGATTCCCCGTGTCTGATTTCCTGCCTCTGATTCCCCGCCTCTGATTACCCATGTCTGATTCACCGCCTCTGATTCCCCACCTCTGATTCCCCATCTCTGATTCCGCACATCCGATTCACTGCCTCTGATTCCCCAGCTCTGATTCCCCGCCTCTGATTCCCCGCGTCTTATTCCCTGCTTCTGATTCTGATTCCCTGCCTCTGATTCCACATCTCTGATTCTGCACATCTGATTCCCTGCCTCTGATTCCCCACCTCTGATTCCCCATATATGATTCCCCGCCTCTGAATCCCCATCTCTGATTCCCGGACTCTGATTCCCCACCTCTGATACCCGGCCTCTTATAACCAGCATCTGACTCCAGGCCTCTGATTCCCGGCCTCTGATTCCCCGCTTCTGATTCTGATTCCCTGCCTCTGATTCCCCATCTCTGATTCCGCACATCTGATTCCCTGCCTCTGATTCCCCACCTCTGATTCCCCATATCTGATTCCCCGCCTCTGTTTCCCCGCCTCTGATTCCCCGCCTCTGTTTCCCCATATCTAATTCCCCACCTCTGATGCACCAACTCTGATTCCCCGCCTCTGATTCCCCAGCTCTGATTCCCCGCCTCTGATTCCCTGCATCCGATTCCCCATATCTGATTCCCCGCCTCTGTTTCCCCGCCTCTGATTCCCCGCCTCTGTTTCCCCATATCTGATTCCCCGCCTCTGATTCCCAACTATGATTCCCCGCCTCTGATTCCCCAGCTCTGATTCCCTGCCTCTGATTCCCCGCGTTCTATTCCCTGCCTCTGATTCCCCGCCTGTGATTCCCCATCTCTGATTCACCACCTCTGATTCCCCACCTCTGATTCCCCATATCTAATTCCCCGCCTCTGTATGCCAGCCTCTGATTCCCCGCCTCTGTTTCCCCATATCTGATTCCCCGCCACTGAATCCCCAACTCTGATTCCCTGCCTCTGATTCCCCAGCTCTGATTCCCCGCCTTTGATTCCCCCCGTCTGATTCCCAGCCTCTGAATCCCCGTGTCTGATATCCTGCCTCTGATTCCCCGCCTCTGATTCCCCATCTCAGATTCACCGCCTCTGATTCCCCACCTCTGATTCCCCATCTCTGATTCCGCACATCCGATTCCCTGCCTCTGATTCCCCGACTCTGATTCCCCACCTCTGATTCCCCAGCTCTGATTCCCCGCCTCTGATTCCACAACTCTGATTCCCCGCCTCTGATTCCCCGCCTCTGTTTCCCCATAACTAATTCCCCGCCTCTGATTCCCCAACTCTGATTCCCCACCTCTGATTCCCCAGCTCTGATTACCCACCTCTGATTCCCCATATCTAATTCCCTGCCTCTGTTTCCCCGCCTCTGATTCCCCGCCACTATTTCCCCATATCTGATTCTCCGCCTCAGAATCCCCAACTCTGATTCCCTGCATCTAATTCCCCAGCTCTGATTCCCCGCCTCTGATTCCCATTGTCTGATTTCCTGCCTCTGATTCCCCGCCTCTGATTACCCATGTCTGATTCACCGCCTCTGATTCCCCACCTCTGATTCCCCATCTCTGATTCCGCACATCCGACTCCCAGCCTCTGATTCCCCATCTCTGATTCCCCGCCTCTGATTCCCCAACTCTGATTCCCCATCTCTGATTCCCCAGCTCTGATTCCCCGCCTCTGATTCCCCGTGTTTGATTCCCTGCCTCTGATTCCCCGCCTCTGATTCCCCATCTCTGATTCACCGCCTTTGATTCGCCACCTCTGATTCCCCATATCTGATTCCTCGCCTCTGTTTCCCCGCCTCTGATTTCCCGCCTCTGATTCCCCATATCTCATTCCCCGCCTCTGATTCCCCATCTCTGATTCCCTGCCTCTGATTCCCCGACTCTGATTCCCCACCTCTGATTCCCCAGCTCCGATTCCCCGCCTCTGATTCCACAACTCTGATTCCCCGCCTCTGATTCCCCGCCTCTGTTTCCCCATAACTAATTCCCCGCCTCTGATTCCCCAACTCTGATTCCCCACCTCTGATTCCCCAGCTCTGATTACCCACCTCTGATTCCCCATATCTAATTCCCTGCCTCTGTTTCCCCGCCTCTGATTCCCCGCCACTATTTCCCCATATCTGATTCTCCGCCTCAGAATCCCCAACTCTGATTCCCTGCATCTAATTCCCCAGCTCTGATTCCCCGCCTCTGATTCCCCGTGTCTGATTTCCTGCCTCTGATTCCCCGCCTCTGATTACCCATGTCTGATTCACCGCCTCTGATTCCCCACCTCTGATTCCCCATCTCTGATTCCGCACATCCGACTCCCAGCCTCTGATTCCCCATCTCTGATTCCCCGCCTCTGATTCCCCAACTCTGATTCCCCATCTCTGATTCCCCAGCTCTGATTCCCCGCCTCTGATTCCCCGTGTTTGATTCCCTGCCTCTGATTCCCCGCCTCTGATTCCCCATCTCTGATTCACCGCCTTTGATTCGCCACCTCTGATTCCCCATATCTGATTCCTCGCCTCTGTTTCCCCGCCTCTGATTTCCCGCCTCTGATTCCCCATATCTCATTCCCCGCCTCTGATTCCCCATCTCTGATTCCCGGACTCTGATTCCCCACCTCTGATTCCCGGCCTCTGATTCGCTGCTTCTGATTCTGATTCCCTGCCTCTGATTCCCCATCTCTGATTCCGCACATCTAATTCCCTGCCTCTGATTCCCCACCTCTGATTCCCCATATCTGATTCCCCGCCTCTGTTTCCCCGCCTCTGATTCCCCGCCTCTGTTTCCCCATATCTAAGTCCCCGCCTCTGATTACCCAACTCTGATTCCCCACCTCTGATTCCCCAGCTCTGATTCCCCGCCTCTGATTCCCCGCATCTGATTCCCTGCATCTGATTCCCAGCCTCTGATTCCCTGCCTCTGATTCCCAAACTCTGATTCCCCACCTCTGATTCCCCATATCTGATTCCCCGCCTCTGTTTCCCCGCCTCTGATTCCCCGCCTCTGTTTCCCCATATCTGATTCCCCGCCTCTATTTGCCCGCCTCTGATTCCCCGCCTCTGTTTCCCCATATCTGATTACCCGCCTCTGAATCCCCAACTCTGATTCCCTGCCTCTAATTTCCCAGCTCTGATTCCCCGCCTCTGATTCCCCGTGTCTGATTTCCTGCCTCTGATTCCCCGCCTCTGATAACCCAGCTCTGATTCCCCGCCTCTGATTCCCCGTGTTTGATTCCCTGCCTCTGATTCCCCGCCTCTGATTCTCCATCTCTGATTCACCGCCTTTGATTCGCCACCTCTGATTCCCCATATCTGATTCCTCACCTCTGTTTCACCGCCTCTGATTCCCCGCCTCTGATTCCCCATATCTCATTCCCCGCCTCTGATTCCCCATCTCTGATTCCCGGACTCTGATTCCCCACCTCTGATTCCCGGCCTATTATTCCCGGCATCAGATTCCGGCCTCTGATTCCCGGCCTCTGATTCCCTGCTTCTGATTCTGATTCCCTGCCTCTGATTCCCCATTTCTGATTCCGCACATCTAATTCCCTGCCTCTGATTCCCCACCTCTGATTCCCCATATCTGATTCCCCAACTCTAATTCCCCGCCTCTGATTCCCCGCCCCTGTTTCCCCATATCTGATTCCCCGCCTCTGATTCCCCAACTCTGATGCCCCGCCACTGATTCCCCAGCTCTGATTCCCCGCCTCTGATTCCCCGTGTTTGATTCACTGCCTCTGATTCCCCGCCTCTGATTCCGCATCTCTGATTCACCGCATTTGATTCGCCACCTCTGATTCCCCATATCTGATTCCTCGCCTCTGTTTCCCCGCCTCTGATTCCCCGCCTCTGATTCTCCATATCTCATTCCGCGCCTCTGAATCCCCATCTCTGATTCCCGGACTCTGATTCCCCACCTCTGATTCCCGGCCTCTTATTCCCAGCATCTGATTCCAGGCCTCTGATTCCCGGCCTCTGATTCCCCGCTTCTGATTCTGATTCCCTGCCTCTGATTCCCCATCTCTGATTCCGCACATCTGATTCCCTGCCTCTGATTCCCCTCCTCTGATTCCCCATATCTGATTCCCCACCTCTGTTTCCCCGCCTCTGATTCCCCGCCTCTGTTTCCCCATATCTAATTCCCCACCTCTGATGCACCAACTCTGATTCCCCGCCTCTGATTCCCCAGCTTTGATTCCCCGACTCTGATTCCCCGCATCCGATTCCCCATATCTGATTCCCGGCCTCTGTTTCCCCATATCTGATTCCCCGCCTCTGATTCCCAACTATGATTCCCCGCCTCTGATTCCCCAGCTCTGATTCCCTGCCTCTGATTCCCCTCGTTCTATTCCCTGCCTCTGATTCCCCGCCTGTGATTCCCCATCTCTGATTCACCACCTCTGATTATCCACCGCTGATTCCCCATATCTAATTCCCCGCCTCTGTTTGCCCGCCTTTGATTCCCTGCCTCTGTTTCCCCAGCTCTGATTCCCCGCCTTTGATTCCCCTCGTTCTATTCCCAGCCTCTGAATCCCCGTGTCTGATATCCTGCCTCTGATTCCCCGCCTCTGATTCCTCATCTCAGATTCACCGCCTCTGATTCCCCACCTCTGATTCCCCATCTCTGATTCCGCACATCCGCTTCCCTGCCTCTGATTCCCCGACTCTGATTCCCCACCTCTGATTCCCCAGCTCTGATTCCCCGCCTCTGATTCCCCAACTCTGATTCCCCGCCTCTGATAACCCAGCTCTGATTCCCCGCCTCTGATTCCCCGTGTTTGATTCCCTGCCTCTGATTCCCCGCCTCTGATTCCCCATCTCTGATTCACCGCCTTTGATTCGCCACCTCTGATTCCCCATATCTGATTCCTCACCTCTGTTTCCCCGCCTCTGATTACCCGCCTCTGATTCCCCATATCTCATTCCCCGCCTCTGATTCCCCATCTCTGATTCCCGGACTCTGATTCCCCACCTCTGATTCCCGGCCTATTATTCCCGGCATCAGATTCCGGCCTCTGATTCCCGGCCTCTGATTCCCTGCTTCTGATTCTGATTCCCTGCCTCTGATTCCCCATTTCTGATTCCGCACATCTAATTCCCTGCCTCTGATTCCCCACCTCTGATTCCCCATATCTGATTCCCCGCCTCTGTTTCCCCGCCTCTGATTCCCTGCCTCTGTTTCCCCATATCTAAGTCCCCGCCTCTGATTCCCCAACTCTGATTCCCCACCTCTGACTCCCCAGCTCTGATTACCCACTTCTGATTTCCCATATCTGATTCCCCGCCTCTGTTTCCCCGCCTCTGATTCCCCGCCACTGTTTCCCCATATCTAATTCCCCGCCTCTGAATCCCCAACTCTGATTCCCTGCATCGAATTCCCCAGCTCTGATTCCCCGCCTCTGATTCCCCGTGTCTGATTTCCTGCCTCTGATTCCCTGCCTCTGATTACCCATGTCTGATTCACCGCCTCTGATTCCCCACCTCTGATTCCCCATCTCTGATTCCGCACATCCGATTCCCAGCCTCTGATTCCCCATCCCTGATTCCCCGCCTCTGATTCCCCAACTCTGATTCCCCACCTCCGATTCCCCAGCTCTGATTCCCCGCCTCTGATTCCCCGTGTTTGATTCCCTGCCTCTGATTCCCCGCCTCTGATTCCCCATCTCTGATTCACCGCCTTTGATTCGCCACCTCTGATTCCCCATATCTGATTCCTCGCCTCTGTTTACCCGCCTCTGATTCCCCGCCTTTGATTCCCCATATCTCATTCCCCGCCTCTGATTCCCCATCTCTGATTCCCGGACTCTGATTCCCCACCTCTGATTCCCGGCCTCTGATTCCCTGCTTCTGATTCTGATTCCCTGCCTCTGATTCCCCATCTCTGATTCCGCACATCTAATTCCCTGCCTCTGATTCCCCACCTCTGATTCCCCATATCTGATTCCCCGCCTCTGTTTCCCCGCCTCTGATTCCCCGCCTCTGTTTCCCCATATCTAAGTCCCCGCCTCTGATTCCCCAACTTTGATTCCCCACCTCTGATTCCCCAGCTCTGATTCCCCGCCTCTGATTCCCCGCATCTGATTCCCTGCATCTGATTCCCAGCCTCTGATTCCCTGCCTCTGATTCCCAACCTCTGATTCCCCACCTCTGATTCCCCGCCTCTGATTCCCCGCCTCTGTTTCCCCATATCTGATTCCCCGCCTCTATTTGCCCGCCTCTGATTCCCCGCCTCTGTTTCCCCATATCTGATTACCCGCCTCTGAATCCCCAACTCTGATTCCCTGCCTCTAATTTCCCAGCTCTGATTCCCCGCCTCTGATTCCCCGTGTCTGATTTCCTGCCTCTGATTCCCCGCCTCTGATTACCCATGTCTGATTCACCGCCTCTGATTCCCCACCTCTGATTCCCCATCTCTGATTCCGCACATCCGATTCACTGCCTCTGATTCCCCAGCTCTGATTCCCCGCCTCTGATTCCCCGCGTCTTATTCCCTGCTTCTGATTCTGATTCCCTGCCTCTGATTCCCCATCTCTGATTCTGCACATCTGATTCCCTGCCTCTGATTCCCCACCTCTGATTCCCCATATATGATTCCCCGCCTCTGAATCCCCATCTCTGATTCCCGGACTCTGATTCCCCACCTCTGATACCCGGCCTCTTATAACCAGCATCTGATTCCAGGCCTCTGATTCCCGGCCTCTGATTCCCCGCTTCTGATTCTGATTCCCTGCCTCTGATTCCCCATCTCTGATTCCGCACATCTGATTCCCTGCCTCTGATTCCCCACCTCTGATTCCCCATATCTGATTCCCCGCCTCTGTTTCCCCGCCTCTGATTCCCCGCCTCTGTTTCCCCATATCTAATTCCCCACCTCTGATGCACCAACTCTGATTCCCCGCCTCTGATTCCCCAGCTCTGATTCCCCGCCTCTGATTCCCTGCATCCGATTCCCCATATCTGATTCCCCGCCTCTGTTTCCCCGCCTCTGATTCCCCGCCTCTGTTTCCCCATATCTGATTCCCCGCCTCTGATTCCCAACTATGATTCCCCGCCTCTGATTCCCCAGCTCTGATTCCCTGCCTCTGATTCCCCGCGTTCTATTCCCTGCCTCTGATTCCCCGCCTGTGATTCCCCATCTCTGATTCACCACCTCTGATTCCCCACCTCTGATTCCCCATATCTAATTCCCCGCCTCTGTATGCCCGCCTCTTATTCCCCGCCTCTGTTTCCCCATATCTGATTCCCCGCCACTGAATCCCCAACTCTGATTCCCTGCCTCTGATTCCCCAGCTCAGATTCCCCGCCTTTGATTCCCCCCGTCTGATTCCCAGCCTCTGAATCCCCGTGTCTGATATCCTGCCTCTGATTCCCCGCCTCTGATTCCCCATCTCAGATTCACCGCCTCTGATTCCCCACCTCTGATTCCCCATCTCTGATTCCGCACATCCGATTCCCTGCCTCTGATTCCCCGACTCTGATTCCCCACCTCTGATTCCCCAGCTCTGATTCCCCGCCTCTGATTCCACAACTCTGATTCCCCGCCTCTGATTCCCCGCCTCTGTTTCCCCATAACTAATTCCCCGCCTCTGATTCCCCAACTCTGATTCCCCACCTCTGATTCCCCAGCTCTGATTACCCACCTCTGAATCCCCATATCTAATTCCCTGCCTCTGTTTCCCCGCCTCTGATTCCCCGCCACTATTTCCACATATCTGATTCTCCGCCTCAGAATCCCCAACTCTGATTCCCTGCATCTAATTCCCCAGCTCTGATTCCCCGCCTCTGATTCCCCGTGTCTGATTTCCTGCCTCTGATTCCCCGCCTCTGATTACCCATGTCTGATTCACCGCCTCTGATTCCCCACCTCTGTTTCCCCATCTCTGATTCCGCACATCCGACTCCCAGCCTCTGATTCCCCATCTCTGATTCCCCGCCTCTGATTCCCCAACTCTGATTCCCCATCTCTGATTCCCCAGCTCTGATTCCCCGCCTCTGATTCCCCGTGTTTGATTCCCTGCCTCTGATTCCCCGCCTCTGATTCCCCATCTCTGATTCACCGCCTTTGATTCGCCACCTCTGATTCCCCATATCTGATTCCTCGCCTCTCTTTCCCCGCCTCTGATTTCCCGCCTCTGATTCCCCATATCTCATTCCCCGCCTCTGATTCCCCATCTCTGATTCCCGGACTCTGATTCCCCACCTCTGATTCCCGGCCTCTGATTCGCTGCTTCTGATTCTGATTCCCTGCCTCTGATTCCCCATCTCTGATTCCGCACATCTAATTCCCTGCCTCTGATTCCCCACCTCTGATTCCCCATATCTGATTCCCCGCCTCTGTTTCCCCGCCTCTGATTCCCCGCCTCTGTTTCCCCATATCTAAGTCCCCGCCTCTGATTACCCAACTTTGATTCCCCAACTCTGATTCCCCAGCTCTGATTCCCCGCCTCTGATTCCCCGCATCTGATTCCCTGCATCTGATTCCCAGCCTCTGATTCCCTGCCTCTGATTCCCAAACTCTGATTCCCCACCTCTGATTCCCCATATCTGATTCCCCGCCTCTGTTTCCCCGCCTCTGATTCCCCGCCTCTGTTTCCCCATATCTGATTCCCCGCCTCTATTTGCCCGCCTCTGATTCCCCGCCTCTGTTTCCCCATATCTGATTACCCGCCTCTGAATCCCCAACTCTGATTCCCTGCCTCTAATTTCCCAGCTCTGATTCCCCGCCTCTGATTCCCCGTGTCTGATTTCCTGCCTCTGATTCCCCGCCTCTGATTACCCATGTCTGCTTCACCGCCTCTGATTCCCCACCTCTGATTCCCCATCTCTGATTCCGCACATCCGATTCACTGCCTCTGATTCCCCAGCTCTGATTCCCCGCCTCTGATTCCCCGCGTCTTATTCCCTGCTTCTGATTCTGATTCCCTGCCTCTGATTCCCCATCTCTGATTCTGCACATCTGATTCCCTGCCTCTGATTCCCCACCTCTGATTCGCCATATCTGATTCCCCGCCTCTGTTTCCCCGCCTCTGATTCCCCGACTCTGTTTCCCCATATCTAAGTCCCCGCCTCTGATTCCCCAACTCTGATTCCCCACCTCTGATTCCCCAGCTCTGATTCCCCGCCTCTGATTCCCCGCATCTGATTCCCTGCATATGATTCCTAGCCTCTGATTCCCTGCCTCTGATTCCCAACCTCTGATTCCCCACCTCTGATTCCCCATATCTGATTCCCCGCCTCTGTTTCCACGCCTCTGATTCCCCGCCTCTGTTTCCCCATCTCTGATTCCCGGACTCTGATTCCCCACCTCTGATTCCCGGCCTATTATTCCCGGCATCAGATTCCGGCCTCTGATTCCCGGCCTCTGATTCCCTGCTTCTGATTCTGATTCCCTGCCTCTGATTCCCCATTTCTGATTCCGCACATCTAATTCCCTGCCTCCGATTCCCCACCTCTGATTCCCCATATCTGATTCCCCGCCTCTGTTTCCCCGCCTCTGATTCCCTGCCTCTGTTAACCCATATCTAAGTCCCCGCCTCTGATTCCCCAACTCTGATTCCCCACCTCTGACTCCCCAGCTCTGATTACCCACCTCTGATTCCCCATATCTGATTCCCCGCCTCTGTTTCCCCGCCTCTGATTCCCCGCCACTGTTTCCCCATATCTGATTCCCCGCCTCTGAATCCCCAACTCTGATTCCCTGCATCTAATTCCCCAGCTCTGATTCCCCGCCTCTGATTCCCCGTGTCTGATTTCCTGCCTCTGATTCCCTGCCTCTGATTACCCATGTCTGATTCACCGCCTCTGATTCCCCACCTCTGATTCCCCATCTCTGATTCCGCACATCCGATTCCCAGCCTCTGATTCCCCATCCCTGATTCCCCGCCTCTGATTCCCCAACTCTGATTCCCCACCTCCGATTCCCCAGCTCTGATTCCCCGCCTCTGATTCCCCGTGTTTGATTCCCTGCCTCTGATTCCCCGCCTCTGATTCCCCATCTCTGATTCACCGCCTTTGATTCGCCACCTCTGATTCCCCATATCTGATTCCTCGCCTCTGTTTACCCGCCTCTGATTCCGCGCCTTTGATTCCCCATATCTCATTCCCAGCCTCTGATTCCCCATCTCTGATTCCCGGACTCTGATTCCCCACCTCTGATTCCCGGCCTCTGATTCCCTGCTTCTGATTCTGATTCCCTGCCTCTGATTCCCCATCTCTGATTCCGCACATCTAATTCCCTGCCTCTGATTCCCCACCTCTGATTCCCCATATCTGATTCCCCGCCTCTGTTTCCCCGCCTCTGATTCCCCGCCTCTGTTTCCCCATATCTAAGTCCCCGCCTCTGATTCCCCAACTTTGATTCCCCACCTCTGATTCCCCAGCTCTGATTCCCCGCCTCTGATTCCCAACATCTGATTCCCTGCATCTGATTCCCAGCCTCTGATTCCCTGCCTCTGATTCCCAACCTCTGATTCCCCACCTCTGATTCCCCGCCTCTGATTCCCCGCCTCTGTTTCCCCATATCTGATTCCCCGCCTCTATTTGCCCGCCTCTGATTCCCCGCCTCTGTTTCCCCATATCTGATTACCCGCCTCTGAATCCCCAACTCTGATTCCCTGCCTCTAATTTCCCAGCTCTGATTCCCCGCCTCTGATTCCCCGTGTCTGATTTCCTGCCTCTGATTCCCCGCCTCTGATTACCCATGTCTGATTCACCGCCTCTGATTCCCCACCTCTGATTCCCCATCTCTGATTCCGCACATCCGATTCACTGCCTCTGATTCCCCAGCTCTGATTCCCCGCCTCTGATTCCCCGCGTCTTATTCCCTGCTTCTGATTCTGATTCCCTGCCTCTGATTCCCCATCTCTGATTCTGCACATCTGATTCCCTGCCTCTGATTCCCCACCTCTGATTCCCCATATCTGATTCCCCGCCTCTGAATCCCCATCTCTGATTCCCGGACTCTGATTACCCACCTCTGATACCCGGCCTCTTATAACCAGCATCTGATTCCAGGCCTCTGATTCCCGGCCTCTGATTCCCCGCTTCTGATTCTGATTCCCCATCTCTGATTCCGCACATCTGATTCCCTGACTCTGATTCCCCACCTCTGATTCCCCATATCTGATTCCCCGCCTCTGTTTCCCCGCCTCTGATTCCCCGCCTCTGTTTCCCCATATCTAATTCCCCACCTCTGATGCACCAACTCTGATTCCCCGCCTCTGATTCCCCAGCTCTGATTCCCCGCCTCTGATTCCCTGCATCCGATTCCCCATATCTGATTCCCCGCCTCTGTTTCCCCGCCTCTGATTCCCCGCCTCTGTTTCCCCATATCTGATTCCCCGCCTCTGATTCCCAACTATGATTCCCCGCCTCTGATTCCCCAGCTCTGATTCCCTGCCTCTGATTCCCCGCGTTCTATTCCCTGCCTCTGATTCCCCGCCTGTGATTCCCCATCTCTGATTCACCACCTCTGATTCCCCACCTCTGATTCGCCATATCTAATTCCCCGCCTCTGTATGCCCGCCTCTGATTCCCCGCCTCTGTTTCCCCATATCTGATTCCCCGCCACTGAATCCCCAACTCTGATTCCCTGCCTCTGATTCCCCAGCTCTGATTCCCCGCCTTTGATTCCCCCCGTCTGATTCCCAGCCTCTGAATCCCCGTGTCTGATATCCTGCCTCTGATTCCCCGCCTCTGATTCCCCATCTCAGATTCACCGCCTCTGATTCCCCACCTCTGATTCCCCATCTCTGATTCCGCACATCCGATTCCCTGCCTCTGATTCCCCGACTCTGATTCCCCACCTCTGATTCCCCAGCTCTGATTCCCCGCCTCTGATTCCACAACTCTGATTCCCCGCCTCTGATTCCCCGCCTCTGTTTCCCCATAACTAATTCCCCGCCTCTGATTCCCCAACTCTGATTCCCCACCTCTGATTCCCCAGCTCTGATTACCCACCTCTGATTCCCCATATCTAATTCCCTGCCTCTGTTTCCCCGCCTCTGATTCCCCGCCACTATTTCCCCATATCTGATTCTCCGCCTCAGAATCCCCAACTCTGATTCCCTGCATCTAATTCCCCAGCTCTGATTCCCCGCCTCTGATTCCCCGTGTCTGATTTCCTGCCTCTGATTCCCCGCCTCTGATTACCCATGTCTGATTCACCGCCTCTGATTCCCCACCTCTGATTCCCCATCTCTGATTCCGCACATCCGACTCCCAGCCTCTGATTCCCCATCTCTGATTCCCCGCCTCTGATTCCCCAACTCTGATTCCCCATCTCTGATTCCCCAGCTCTGATTCCCCGCCTCTGATTCCCCGTGTTTGATTCCCTGCCTCTGATTCCCCGCCTCTGATTCCCCATCTCTGATTCACCGCCTTTGATTCGCCACCTCTGATTCCCCATATCTGATTCCTCGCCTCTGTTTCCCCGCCTCTGATTTCCCGCCTCTGATTCCCCATATCTCATTCCCCGCCTCTGATTCCCCATCTCTGATTCCCGGACTCTGATTCCCCACCTCTGATTCCCGGCCTCTGATTCGCTGCTTCTGATTCTGATTCCCTGCCTCTGATTCCCCATCTATGATTCCGCACATCTAATTCCCTGCCTCTGATTCCCCACCTCTGATTCCCCATATCTGATTCCCCGCCTCTGTTTCCCCGCCTCTGATTCCCCGCCTCTGTTTCCCCATATCTAAGTCCCCGCCTCTGATTACCCAACTTTGATTCCCCAC
This sequence comes from Narcine bancroftii, assembly GCF_036971445.1. Lineage (NCBI taxonomy): Eukaryota > Metazoa > Chordata > Chondrichthyes > Torpediniformes > Narcinidae > Narcine > Narcine bancroftii. Next base: position 119,923,784 of record NC_091470.1, on the reverse strand, counting down.
CTCTGATTCCCCAGCTCTGATTCCCCGCCTCTGATTCCCCGCATCTGATTCCCTGCATCTGATTCCCAGCCTCTGATTCCCTGCCTCTGATTCCCAAACTCTGATTCCCCACCTCTGATTCCCCATATCTGATTCCCCGCCTCTGTTTCCCCGCCTCTGATTCCCCGCCTCTGTTTCCCCATATCTGATTCCCCGCCTCTATTTGCACGCCTCTCATTCCCCGCCTCTGTTTCCCCATATCTGATTACCCGCCTCTGAATCCCCAACTCTGATTCCCTGCCTCTAATTTCCCAGCTCTGATTCCCCGCCTCTGATTCCCCGTGTCTGATTTCCTGCCTCTGATTCCCCGCCTCTGATTACCCATGTCTGCTTCACCGCCTCTGATTCCCCACCTCTGATTCCCCATCTCTGATTCCGCACATCCGATTCACTGCCTCTGATTCCCCAGCTCTGATTCCCCGCCTCTGATTCCCCGCGTCTTATTCCCTGCTTCTGATTCTGATTCCCTGCCTCTGATTCCCCATCTCTGATTCCGCACATCTAATTCCCTGCCTCTGATTCCCCACCTCTGATTCCCCATATCTGATTCCCCGCCTCTGTTTCCCCGCCTCTGATTCCCCATCTCTGATTCCGCACATCCGATTCACTGCCTCTGATTCCCCAGCTCTGATTCCCCGCCTCTGATTCCCCGCGTCTGATTACCTGCCTCTGATTCCCCGCTCTGATTCCCCATCTCTGATTCACAACCTCTGATTCCCCACCTCTGGTTCCCCATATCTGATTTGCCGCCTCTGTTTCCCCGCCTCTGATTCACCACCTCTGATTCCCCGCCTCTGATTCGCCAGCTATGATTCCCCGCGTCTGATTCCCCGCGTCTGATTCCCTGCCTCTGATTCCCCGCCTCTGATACCACATCTCTGATTCACCACCTCTGATTCCCCGCGTCTGATTCCCCGCCTCTGATTCACCATCTCTGATTCCCCATCTCTGATTCCCCAATTCTGATTCACCGCCTCTGATTCCCCAGCTCTGTTTCCTCGCCTCTGATTCCCTGCCTCTGATTCCCAACCTCTGATTCCCCACCTCTGATTTCCCATATTGATTCCCTGCCTCTGATTCCCCGCCTCTGATTCCCCAACTCTGATTCCCCGCCTCTGATTCCCCAGCTCTGATTCCCCGCCTCTGATTCCCCGTGTTTGATTCCCTGCCTCTGATTCCCGGCCTCTGATTCCCCATCTCTGATTCATCGCCTTTGATTCGCCACCTCTGACTCCCCATATCTGATTCCCCGCCTCTGTTTCCCCGCCTCTGATTCCCCGCCTCAGATTCCCCATATCTCATTCCCCGCCTCTGAATCCCCATCTCTGATTCCCGGACTCTGATTCCCCACCTCTGATTCCCGGCCTCTTATTCCCGGCATATGATTCCGGCCTCTGATTCCCGGCCTCTGATTCCCTGCTTCTGATTCTGATTCCCTGCCTTTGATTCCCCATCTCTGATTCCGCACATCTGATTCCCTGCCTCTGATTCCCCATCTCTGATTCCCCATATCTGATTCCCCGCCTCTGTTTCCCCGCCTCTGATTCCCCGCCTCTGTTTCCCAATATCTAAGTCCCCGCCTCTGATTCCCCAGCTCTGATTTCCCGCCTCTGAATCCCCGCATCTGATTCCCTGCATCTGATTCCATGCCTCTGATTCCCTGCCTCTGATTTTCAACCTCTGATTCCCCACCACTGATTCCCCATATCTGATTCCCAGCCTCTGTTTCCCCATATCTGATTCCCGGCCTCTGATTCCCCGCCTCTGATTCCCCGCCTCTGATTCCCTGCCTCTGATTCCACATCTCCGATCCCGCAAATCTGATTCCCTGCCTCTGATTCCCCGCCTCTGATTCCCCGCCTCTGATTCCCTGCCTCTGATTCCCAACCTTTGATTCCCCACCTCTGATTCCCCGTGTTTGATTCCCCGCCTCTGATTCCCCATCTCTGATTCACCGCCTTTGATTCGCCACCTCTGATTCCCCATATCTGATTCCTCGCCTCTGTTTACCCGCCTCTGATTCCCCGCCTCTGATTCCCCATATCTCATTCCCCGCCTCTGATTCCCCACCTCTGATTCCCCGCCTCTTATTCCCAGCATCTGATTCCAGGCCTCTGATTCCCGGCCTCTGATTCCCCGCTTCTGATTCTGATTCCCTGCCTCTGATTCCCCATCTCTGATTCCGCACATCTGATTCGCTGCCTCTGATTCCCCACCTCTGATACCCCATATCTGATTCCCCACCTCTGTTTCCCCGCCTCTGATTCCCCGCCTCTGTTTCGCCATATCTAATTCCCCACCTCTGATGCACCAACTCTGATTCACCGCCTCTGATTCCCCAGCTCTGATTCCCCGCCTCTGATTCCCCGCATCCGATTCCCCATATCTGATTCCCCGCCTCTGTTTCCCCATATCTGATTCCCCACCTCTGATTCCCAACTATGATTCCCCACCTCTGATTCCCCAGCTCTGATTCCCCGCCTCTGATTCCCCAACTCTGATTCACCACCTCTGATTCCCCACCTCTGATTCCCCATATCTAATTCCCCACCTCTGTTTGCCCGCCTCTGATTCCCCGCCTCTGTTTCCCCATATCTGATTCCCCGCCTCTGAATCCCCAACTCTGATTCCCTGCCTCTGGTTCCCCAGCTCTGATTCCCCGCCTTTGATTCCCCCCGTCTGATTCCCAGCCTCTGAATCCCCGTGTCTGATATCCTGCCTCTGATTTCCCGCCTCTGATTCCTCATCTCAGATTCACCGCCTCTGATTCCCCACCTCTGATTCCCCATCTCTGATTCTGCACATCCGATTCCCTGCCTCTGATTCCCCGACTCTGATTCCCCACCTCTGATTCCCCAGCTCTGATTCCCCGCCTCTGATTCCCCAACTCTGATTCCCCGTGTTTGATTCCCTGCCTCTGATTCCCCGCCTCTAATTCTCCATCTCTGATTCACCACCTTTGATTCGCCACCTCTGATTCCCCATATCTGATTCCTCGCCTCTGTTTCCCCGCCTCTGATTCCCCGCCTCTGATTCCCCATATCTCATTCCCCGCCTCTGATTCCCCATCTCTGATTCCCGGACTCTGATTCCCCACCTCTGATTCCCGGCCTCTTATTCCCGGCATCAGATTCCGGCCTCTGATTCCCGGCCTCTGATTCCCTGCTTCTGATTCTGATTCCCTGCCTCTGATTCCCCATTTCTGATTCCGCACATCTAATTCCCTGCCTCTGATTCCCCACCTCTGATTCCCCATATCTGATTCCCCGCCTCTGTTTCCCCGCCTCTGATTCCCCGCCTCTGTTTCCCCATATCTAAGTCCCCGCCTCTGATTCCCCACCTCTGATTCCCCAGCTCTGATTACCCACCTCTGATTTCCCATATCTGATTCCCCGCCTCTGTTTCTCCGCCTCTGATTCCCCGCCACTGTTTCCCCATATCTGATTCCCCGCCTCTGAATCCCCAACTCTGATTCCCTGCATCTAATTCCCCAGCTCTGATTCCCCGCCTCTGATTCCCCAACTCTGATTCCCCACCTCTGATTCCCCAGCTCTGATTACCCACCTCTGATTCCCCATATCTAATTCCCTGCCTCTGTTTCCCCGCCTCTGATTCCCCGCCACTATTTCCCCATATCTGATTCCCCGCCTCTGTTTCCCCGCCTCTGATTCCCCGCCTCTGTTTCCCAATATCTAAGTCCCCGCCTCTGATTCCCCAGCTCTGATTTCCCGCCTCTGAATCCCCGCATCTGATTCCCTGCATCTGATTCCATGCCTCTGATTCCCTGCCTCTGATTTTCAACCTCTGATTCCCCACCACTGATTCCCCATATCTGATTCCCAGCCTCTGTTTCCCCATATCTGATTCCCGGCCTCTGATTCCCCGCCTCTGATTCCCCGCCTCTGATTCCCTGCCTCTGATTCCACATCTCCGATCCCGCAAATCTGATTCCCTGCCTCTGATTCCCCGCCTCTGATTCCCCGCCTCTGATTCCCTGCCTCTGATTCCCAACCTTTGATTCCCCACCTCTGATTCCCCGTGTTTGATTCCCCGCCTCTGATTCCCCATCTCTGATTCACCGCCTTTGATTCGCCACCTCTGATTCCCCATATCTGATTCCTCGCCTCTGTTTACCCGCCTCTGATTCCCCGCCTCTGATTCCCCATATCTCATTCCCCGCCTCTGATTCCCCACCTCTGATTCCCCGCCTCTTATTCCCAGCATCTGATTCCAGGCCTCTGATTCCCGGCCTCTGATTCCCCGCTTCTGATTCTGATTCCCTGCCTCTGATTCCCCATCTCTGATTCCGCACATCTGATTCGCTGCCTCTGATTCCCCACCTCTGATACCCCATATCTGATTCCCCACCTCTGTTTCCCCGCCTCTGATTCCCCGCCTCTGTTTCGCCATATCTAATTCCCCACCTCTGATGCACCAACTCTGATTCACCGCCTCTGATTCCCCAGCTCTGATTCCCCGCCTCTGATTCCCCGCATCCGATTCCCCATATCTGATTCCCCGCCTCTGTTTCCCCATATCTGATTCCCCACCTCTGATTCCCAACTATGATTCCCCACCTCTGATTCCCCAGCTCTGATTCCCCGCCTCTGATTCCCCAACTCTGATTCACCACCTCTGATTCCCCACCTCTGATTCCCCATATCTAATTCCCCACCTCTGTTTGCCCGCCTCTGATTCCCCGCCTCTGTTTCCCCATATCTGATTCCCCGCCTCTGAATCCCCAACTCTGATTCCCTGCCTCTGGTTCCCCAGCTCTGATTCCCCGCCTTTGATTCCCCCCGTCTGATTCCCAGCCTCTGAATCCCCGTGTCTGATATCCTGCCTCTGATTTCCCGCCTCTGATTCCTCATCTCAGATTCACCGCCTCTGATTCCCCACCTCTGATTCCCCATCTCTGATTCTGCACATCCGATTCCCTGCCTCTGATTCCCCGACTCTGATTCCCCACCTCTGATTCCCCAGCTCTGATTCCCCGCCTCTGATTCCCCAACTCTGATTCCCCGTGTTTGATTCCCTGCCTCTGATTCCCCGCCTCTAATTCTCCATCTCTGATTCACCACCTTTGATTCGCCACCTCTGATTCCCCATATCTGATTCCTCGCCTCTGTTTCCCCGCCTCTGATTCCCCGCCTCTGATTCCCCATATCTCATTCCCCGCCTCTGATTCCCCATCTCTGATTCCCGGACTCTGATTCCCCACCTCTGATTCCCGGCCTCTTATTCCCGGCATCAGATTCCGGCCTCTGATTCCCGGCCTCTGATTCCCTGCTTCTGATTCTGATTCCCTGCCTCTGATTCCCCATTTCTGATTCCGCACATCTAATTCCCTGCCTCTGATTCCCCACCTCTGATTCCCCATATCTGATTCCCCGCCTCTGTTTCCCCGCCTCTGATTCCCCGCCTCTGTTTCCCCATATCTAAGTCCCCGCCTCTGATTCCCCACCTCTGATTCCCCAGCTCTGATTACCCACCTCTGATTTCCCATATCTGATTCCCCGCCTCTGTTTCTCCGCCTCTGATTCCCCGCCACTGTTTCCCCATATCTGATTCCCCGCCTCTGAATCCCCAACTCTGATTCCCTGCATCTAATTCCCCAGCTCTGATTCCCCGCCTCTGATTCCCCAACTCTGATTCCCCACCTCTGATTCCCCAGCTCTGATTACCCACCTCTGATTCCCCATATCTAATTCCCTGCCTCTGTTTCCCCGCCTCTGATTCCCCGCCACTATTTCCCCATATCTGATTCTCCGCCTCAGAATCCCCAACTCTGATTCCCTGCATCTAATTCCCCAGCTCTGATTCCCCGCCTCTGATTCCCCGTGTCTGATTTCCTGCCTCTGATTCCCCGCCTCTGATTACCCATGTCTGATTCACCGCCTCTGATTCCCCATCTCTGATTCCCCGCCTCTGATTCCCCAACTCTGATTCCCCACCTCTGATTCCGCACATCTAATTCCCTGCCTCTGATTCCCCACCTCTGATTCCCCATATCTGATTCCCCGCCTCTGTTTCCCCGCCTCTGATTCCCCGCCTCTGATGCCCCGTGTTTGATTCCCTGCCTCTGATTCCCCGCCTCTGATTCCCCATCTCTGATTCCGCACATCTAATTCCCTGCCTCTGATTCCCCACCTCTGATTCCCCATATCTGATTCCCTGCATATGATTCCCAGCCTCTGATTCCCTGCGTCTGATTCCCAACCTCTGATTCCCCACCTCTGATTCCCCATATCTGATTCCCCGCCTCTGTTTCCCCGCCTCTGATTCCCCGCCTCTGTTTCCCCATATCTCTTTCCCCGCCTCTATTTCCTAGCCTCTGATTCCCAGCCTCTGATTCCCCATATCTGATTCCCCGCCTCTGATTCCCCAACTCTGATTCCCCGCCTCGGATTCCCCAGCTCTGAATCCCCGCCTCTGATTCCCCGCGTCTGATTACCTGCCTCTGATTCCCCGCTCTGATTCCCCATCTCTGATTCACAACCTCTGATTCCCCACCTCTGGTTCCCCATATCTGATTTGCCGCCTCTGTTTCCCCGCCTCTGATTCACCACCTCTGATTCCCTGCCTCTGATTCGCCAGCTATGATTCCCCGCGTCTGATTCCCCGCGTCTGATTCCCTGCCTCTGATTCCCCGCCTCTGATACCACATCTCTGATTCACCACCTCTGATTCCCCGCGTCTGATTCCCCGCCTCTGATTCACCATCTCTGATTCCCCATCTCTGATTCCCCAATTCTGATTCACCGCCTCTGATTCCCCAGCTCTGTTTCCTCGCCTCTGATTCCCTGCCTCTGATTCCCAACCTCTGATTCCCCACCTCTGATTTCCCATATTGATTCCCTGCCTCTGATTCCCCGCCTCTGATTCCCCAACTCTGATTCCCCGCCTCTGATTCCCCAGCTCTGATTCCCCGCCTCTGATTCCCCGTGTTTGATTCCCTGCCTCTGATTCCCGGCCTCTGATTCCCCATCTCTGATTCATCGCCTTTGATTCGCCACCTCTGACTCCCCATATCTGATTCCCCGCCTCTGTTTTCCCGCCTCTGATTCCCCGCCTCTGATTCCCCATATCTCATTCCCCGCCTCTGAATCCCCATCTCTGATTCCCGGACTCTGATTCCCCACCTCTGATTCCCGGCCTCTTATTCCCGGCATATGATTCCGGCCTCTGATTCCCGGCCTCTGATTCCCTGCTTCTGATTCTGATTCCCTGCCTTTGATTCCCCATCTCTGATTCCGCACATCTGATTCCCTGCCTCTGATTCCCCATCTCTGATTCACCATATCTGATTCCCCGCCTCTGTTTCCCCGCCTCTGATTCCCCGCCTCTGTTTCCCAATATCTAAGTCCCCGCCTCTGATTCCCCAGCTCTGATTTCCCGCCTCTGAATCCCCGCATCTGATTCCCTGCATCTGATTCCATGCCTCTGATTCCCTGCCTCTGATTTTCAACCTCTGATTCCCCACCACTGATTCCCCATATCTGATTCCCAGCCTCTGTTTCCCCATATCTGATTCCCGGCCTCTGATTCCCCGCCTCTGATTCCCCGCCTCTGATTCCCTGCCTCTGATTCCACATCTCCGATCCCGCAAATCTGATTCCCTGCCTCTGATTCCCCGCCTCTGATTCCCCGCCTCTGATTCCCTGCCTCTGATTCCCAACCTTTGATTCCCCACCTCTGATTCCCCGTGTTTGATTCCCCGCCTCTGATTCCCCATCTCTGATTCACCGCCTTTGATTCGCCACCTCTGATTCCCCATATCTGATTCCTCGCCTCTGTTTACCCGCCTCTGATTCCCCGCCTCTGATTCCCCATATCTCATTCCCCGCCTCTGATTCCCCACCTCTGATTCCCCGCCTCTTATTCCCAGCATCTGATTCCAGGCCTCTGATTCCCGGCCTCTGATTCCCCGCTTCTGATTCTGATTCCCTGCCTCTGATTCCCCATCTCTGATTCCGCACATCTGATTCGCTGCCTCTGATTCCCCACCTCTGATACCCCATATCTGATTCCCCACCTCTGTTTCCCCGCCTCTGATTCCCCGCCTCTGTTTCCCCATATCTAATTCCCCACCTCTGATGCACCAACTCTGATTCACCGCCTCTGATTCCCCAGCTCTGATTCCCCGCCTCTGATTCCCCGCATCCGATTCCCCATATCTGATTCCCCGCCTATGTTTCCCCATATCTGATTCCCCACCTCTGATTCCCAACTATGATTCCCCACCTCTGATTCCCCAGCTCTGATTCCCCGCCTCTGATTCCCCAACTCTGATTCACCACCTCTGATTCCCCACCTCTGATTCCCCATATCTAATTCCCCACCTCTGTTTGCCCGCCTCTGATTCCCCGCCTCTGTTTCCCCATATCTGATTCCCCGCCTCTGAATCCCCAACTCTGATTCCCTGCCTCTGATTCCCCAGCTCTGATTCCCCGCCTTTGATTCCCCCCGTCTGATTCCCAGCCTCTGAATCCCCGTGTCTGATATCCTGCCTCTGATTTCCCGCCTCTGATTCCTCATCTCAGATTCACCGCCTCTGATTCCCCACCTCTGATTCCCCATCTCTGATTCCGCACATCCGATTCCCTGCCTCTGATTCCCCGACTCTGATTCCCCACCTCTGATTCCCCAGCTCTGATTCCCCGCCTCTGATTTCCCAACTCTGATTCCCCGTGTTTGATTCCCTGCCTCTGATTCCCCGCCTCTAATTCTCCATCTCTGATTCACCACCTTTGATTCGCCACCTCTGATTCCCCATATCTGATTCCTCGCCTCTGTTTCCCCGCCTCTGATTCCCCGCCTCTGATTCCCCATATCTCATTCCCCGCCTCTGATTCCCCATCTCTGATTCCCGGACTCTGATTCCCCACCTCTGATTCCCGGCCTCTTATTCCCGGCATCAGATTCCGGCCTCTGATTCCCGGCCTCTGATTCCCTGCTTCTGATTCTGATTCCCTGCCTCTGATTCCCCATTTCTGATTCCGCACATCTAATTCCCTGCCTCTGATTCCCCACCTCTGATTCCCCATATCTGATTCCCCGCCTCTGTTTCCCCGCCTCTGATTCCCCGCCTCTGTTTCCCCATATCTAAGTCCCCGCCTCTGATTCCCCACCTCTGATTCCCCAGCTCTGATTACCCACCTCTGATTCCCCATATCTGATTCCCCGCCTCTGTTTCTCCGCCTCTGATTCCCCGCCACTGTTTCCCCATATCTGATTCCCCGCCTCTGAATCCCCAACTCTGATTCCCTGCATCTAATTCCCCAGCTCTGATTCCCCGCCTCTGATTCCCCAACTCTGATTCCCCACCTCTGATTCCCCAGCTCTGATTACCCACCTCTGATTCCCCATATCTAATTCCCTGCCTCTGTTTCCCCGCCTCTGATTCCCCGCCACTATTTCCCCATATCTGATTCTCCGCCTCAGAATCCCCAACTCTGATTCCCTGCATCTAATTCCCCAGCTCTGATTCCCCGCCTCTGATTCCCCGTGTCTGATTTCCTGCCTCTGATTCCCCGCCTCTGATTACCCATGTCTGATTCACCGCCTCTGATTCCCCATCTCTGATTCCCCGCCTCTGATTCCCCAACTCTGATTCCCCACCTCTGATTCCGCACATCTAATTCCCTGCCTCTGATTCCCCACCTCTGATTCCCCATATCTGATTCCCCGCCTCTGTTTCCCCGCCTCTGATTCCCCGCCTCTGATGCCCCGTGTTTGATTCCCTGCCTCTGATTCCCCGCCTCTGATTCCCCATCTCTGATTCCGCACATCTAATTCCCTGCCTCTGATTCCCCACCTCTGATTCCCCATATCTGATTCCCCGCCTCTGTTTCCCCGCCTCTGATTCCCCGCCTCTGATGCCCCGTGTTTGATTCCCTGCCTCTGATTCACCGCCTTTGATTCGCCACCTCTGATTCCCCATATCTTATTCCTCGCCTCTGTTTCCCCGCCTCTGATTTCCCGCCTCTGATTCCCCATATCTCATTCCCCGCCTCTGATTCCCCAACTCTGATTCCCGGACTCTGATTCCCCACCTCTGATTCCCGGCCTCTGATTCGCTTCTTCTGATTCTGATTCCCTGCCTCTGATTCCCCATCTCTGATTCCGCACATCTAATTCCCTGCCTCTGATTCCCCACCTCTGATTCCCATATCTGATTCCCCGCCTCTGTTTCCCCGCCTCTGATTCCCCGCCTCTGTTTCCCCATATCTAAGTCCCCGCCTCTGATTCCCCAACTTTGATTCCCCACCTCTGATTCCCCAGCTCTGATTCCCCGCCTCTGATTCCCCGCATCTGATTCCCTGCATCTGATTCCCAGCCTCTGATTCCCTGCCTCTGATTCCCAAACTCTGATTCCCCACCTCTGATTCCCCATATCTGATTCCCCGCCTCTGTTTCCCCGCCTCTGATTCCCCGCCTCTGTTTCCCCATATCTGATTCCCCGACTCTATTTGCCCGCCTCTGATTCCCCGCCTCTGTTTCCCCATATCTGATTACCCGCCTCTGAATCCCCAACTCTGATTCCCTGCCTCTAATTTCCCAGCTCTGATTCCCCGCCTCTGATTCCCCGTGTCTGATTTCCTGCCTCTGATTCCCCGCCTCTGATTACCCATGTCTGATTCACCGCCTCTGATTCCCCACCTCTGATTCCCCATCTCTGATTCCGCACATCCGATTCACTGCCTCTGATTCCCCAGCTCTGATTCCTCGCCTCTGATTCCCCGCGTCTTATTCCCTGCTTCTGATTCTGATTCCCTGCCTCTGATTCCCCATCTCTGATTCTGCACATCTGATTCCCTGCCTCTGATTCCCAACCTCTGATTCCCCACCTTTGATTCCCCATATCTGATTCCCCGCCTCTGTTTCCCTGCCTCTGATTCCCCGCCTCTGTTTCCCCATATCTGATTCCCCGCCTCTATTTCCCAGCCTCTGATTCCCAGCCTCTGATTCCCCATATCTGATTCCCCGCCTCTGATTCCCCAACTCTGATTCCCCGCCTCGGATTCCCCAGCTCTGAATCCCCGCCTCTGATTCCCCGCGTCTGATTACCGGCCTCTGATTCCCCGCTCTGATTCCCCATCTCTGATTCACAACCTCTGATTCCCCACCTCTGATTCCCCATATCTGGTTTGCCGCCTCTGTTTCCCCGCCTCTGATTCCCCACCTCTGATTCCCCGCCTCTGATTCGCCAGCTATGATTCCCCGCGTCTGATTCCCCGCGTCTGATTCCCTGCCTCTGATTCCCCGCCTCTGATTCCACATCTCTGATTCACCACCTCTGATTCCCCGCGTCTGATTCCCCGCCTCTGATTCACCATCTCTGATTCCCCATCTCTGATTCCCCAATTCTGATTCACCGCCTCTGATTCCCCAGCTCTGTTTCCTCGCCTCTGATTCCCTGCCTCTGATTCCCAACCTCTGATTCCCCACCTCTGATTTCCCATATTGATTCCCTGCCTCTGATTCCCCGCCTCTGATTCCCCAACTCTGATTCCCCGCCTCTGATTCCCCAGCTCTGATTCCCCGCCTCTGATTCCCCGTGTTTGATTCCCTGCCTCTGATTCCCGGCCTCTGATTCCCCATCTCTGATTCATCGCCTTTGATTCGCCAATTCTGATTCCCCATATCTGATTCCCCGCCTCTGTTTCCCCGCCTCTGATTCCCCGCCTCTGATTCCCCATATCTCATTCCCCGCCTCTGAATCCCCATCTCTGATTCCCGGACTCTGATTCCCCACCTCTGATTCCCGGCCTCTTATTCCCGGCATCTGATTCCGGCCTCTGATTCCCGGCCTCTGATTCCCTGCTTCTGATTCTGATTCCCTGCCTTTGATTCCCCATCTCTGATTCCCTGCATCTAATTCCCCAGCTCTGATTCCCCGCCTCTGATTCCCCAACTCTGATTCCCTGCATCTAATTCCCCAGCTCTGATTCCCCGCCTCTGATTCCCAAACTCTGATTCCCCACCTCTGATTCCCCAGCTCTGATTACCCACCTCTGATTCCCCATATCTAATTCCCTGCCTCTGTTTCCCCGCCTCTGATTCCCCGCCACTATTTCCCCATATCTGATTCTCCGCCTCAGAATCCCCAACTCTGATTCCCTGCATCTAATTCCCCAGCTCTGATTCCCCGCCTCTGATTCCCCGTGTCTGATTTCCTGCCTCTGATTCCCCGCCTCTGATTACCCATGTCTGATTCACCGCCTCTGATTCCCCATCTCTGATTCCCCGCCTCTGATTCCCCAACTCTGATTCCCCACCTCTGATTCCGCACATCTAATTCCCTGCCTCTGATTCCCCACCTCTGATTCTCCATATCTGATTCCCCGCCTCTGTTTCCCCGCCTCTGATTCCCCGCCTCTGATGCCCCGTGTTTGATTCCCTGCCTCTGATTCCCCGCCTCTGATTCCCCATCTCTGATTCCGCACATCTAATTCCCTGCCTCTGATTCCCCACCTCTGATTCCCCATATCTGATTCCCCGCCTCTGTTTCCCCGCCTCTGATTCCCCGCATCTGATGCCCCGTGTTTGATTCCCTGCCTCTGATTCCCCGCCTCTGATTCCCCATCTCTGATTCACCGCCTTTGATTCGCCACCTCTGATTCCCCATATCTGATTCCTCGCCTCTGTTTCCCCGCCTCTGATTTCCCACCTCTGATTCCCCATATCTAATTCCCCGCCTCTGATTCCCCAACTCTGATTCCCGGACTCTGATTCCCCACCTCTGATTCACGGCCTCTGATTCGCTGCTTCTGATTCTGATTCCCTGCCTCTGATTCCCCATCTCTGATTCCGCACATCTAATTCCCTGCCTCTGATTCCCCACCTCTGATTCCCCATATCTGATTCCCCGCCTCTGTTTCCCCGCCTCTGATTTCCCGCCTCTGATGCCCCGTGTTTGATTCCCTGCCTCTGATTCCCCGCCTCTGATTCCCCATCTCTGATTCACCGCCTTTGATTCGCCACCTCTGATTCCCCATATCTGATTCCTCGCCTCTGTTTCCCCGCCTCTGATTTCCCGCCTCTGATTCCCCATATCTCATTCCCCGCCTCTGATTCCCCAACTCTGATTCCCGGACTCTGATTCCCCACCTCTGATTCCCGGCCTCTGATTCGCTGCTTCTGATTCTGATTCCCTGCCTCTGATTCCCCATCTCTGATTCCGCACATCTAATTCCCTGCCTCTGATTCCCCACCTCTGATTCCCCATATCTGATTCCCCGCCTCTGTTTCCCCGCCTCTGATTCCCCGCCTCTGTTTCCCCATATCTAAGTCCCCGCATCTGATTCCCCAACTTTGATTCCCCACCTCTGATTCCCCAGCTCTGATTCCCCGCCTCTGATTCCCCGCATCTGATTCCCTGCATCTGATTCCCAGCCTCTGATTCCCTGCCTCTGATTCCCAAACTCTGATTCCCCACCTCTGATTCCCCATATCTGATTCCCCGCCTCTGTTTCCCCGCCTCTGATTCCCCGCCTCTGTTTCCCCATATCTGATTCCCCGCCTCTATTTGCCCGCCTCTGATTCCCCGCCTCTGTTTCCCCATATCTGATTACCCGCCTCTGAATCCCCAACTCTGATTCCCTGCCTCTAATTTCCCAGCTCTGATTCCCCGCCTCTGATTCCCCGTGTCTGATTTCCTGCCTCTGATTCCCCGCCTCTGATTACCCATGTCTGATTCACCGCCTCTGATTCCCCACCTCTGATTCCCCATCTCTGATTCCGCACATCCGATTCACTGCCTCTGATTCCCCAGCTCTGATTCCCCGCCTCTGATTCCCCGCGTCTTATTCCCTGCTTCTGATTCTGATTCCCTGCCTCTGATTCCCCATCTCTGATTCTGCACATCTGATTCCCTGCCTCTGATTCCCCACCTCTGATTCGCCATATCTGATTCCCCGCCTCTGTTTCCCCGCCTCTGATTCCCCGCCTCTGTTTCCCCATATCTAAGTCCCCGCCTCTGATTCCCCAACTCTGATTCCCCACCTCTGATTCCCCAGCTCTGATTCCCCGCCTCTGATTCCCCGCATCTGATTCCCTGCATCTGATTCCCAGCCTCTGATTCCCTGCCTCTGATTCCCAACCTCTGATTCCCCACCTTTGATTCCCCATATCTGATTCCCCGCCTCTGTTTCCCTGCCTCTGATTCCCCGCCTCTGTTTCCCCATATCTGATTCCCCGCCTCTATTTCCCAGCCTCTGATTCCCAGCCTCTGATTCCCCATATCTGATTCCCCGCCTCTGATTCCCCAACTCTGATTCCCCGCCTCGGATTCCCCAGCTCTGAATCCCCGCCTCTGATTCCCCGCGTCTGATTACCGGCCTCTGATTCCCCGCTCTGATTCCCCATCTCTGATTCACAACCTCTGATTCCCCACCTCTGATTCCCCATATCTGATTTGCCGCCTCTGTTTCCCCGCCTCTGATTCCCCACCTCTGATTCCCCGCCTCTGATTCGCCAGCTATGATTCCCCGCGTCTGATTCCCCGCGTCTGATTCCCTGCCTCTGATTCCCCGCCTCTGATTCCACATCTCTGATTCACCACCTCTGATTCCCCGCGTCTGATTCCCCGCCTCTGATTCACCATCTCTGATTCCCCATCTCTGATTCCCCAATTCAGATTCACCGCCTCTGATTCCCCAGCTCTGTTTCCTCTCCTCTGATTCCCTGCCTCTGATTCCCAACCTCTGATTCCCCACCTCTGATTTCCCATATTGATTCCCTGCCTCTGATTCCCCGCCTCTGATTCCCCAACTCTGATTCCCCGCCTCTGATTCCCCAGCTCTGATTCCCCGCCTCTGATTCCCCGTGTTTGATTCCCTGCCTCTGATTCCCGGCCTCTGATTCCCCATCTCTGATTCATCGCCTTTGATTCGCCAATTCTGATTCCCCATATCTGATTCCCCGCCTCTGTTTCCCCGCCTCTGATTCCCCGCCTCTGATTCCCCATATCTCATTCCCCGCCTCTGAATCCCCATCTCTGATTCCCGGACTCTGATTCCCCACCTCTGATTCCCGGCCTCTTATTCCCGGCATCTGATTCCGGCCTCTGATTCCCGGCCTCTGATTCCCTGCTTCTGATTCTGATTCCCTGCCTTTGATTCCCCATCTCTGATTCCCTGCATCTAATTCCCCAGCTCTGATTCCCCGCCTCTGATTCCCCAACTCTGATTCCCTGCATCTAATTCCCCAGCTCTGATTCCCCGCCTCTGATTCCCCAACTCTGATTCCCCACCTCTGATTCCCCAGCTCTGATTACCCACCTCTGATTCCCCATATCTAATTCCCTGCCTCTGTTTCCCCGCCTCTGATTCCCCGCCACTATTTCCCCATATCTGATTCTCCGCCTCAGAATCCCCAACTCTGATTCCCTGCATCTAATTCCCCAGCTCTGATTCCCCGCCTCTGATTCCCCGTGTCTGATTTCCTGCCTCTGATTCCCCGCCTCTGATTACCCATGTCTGATTCACCGCCTCTGATTCCCCATCTCTGATTCCCCGCCTCTGATTCCCCAACTCTGATTCCCCACCTCTGATTCCGCACATCTAATTCCCTGCCTCTGATTCCCCACCTCTGATTCCCCATATCTGATTCCCCGCCTCTGTTTCCCCGCCTCTGATTCCCCGCCTCTGATGCCCCGTGTTTGATTCCCTGCCTCTGATTCCCCGCCTCTTATTCCCCATCTCTGATTCCGCACATCTAATTCCCTGCCTCTGATTCCCCACCTCTGATTCCCCATATCTGATTCCCCGCCTCTGTTTCCCCGCCTCTGATTCCCCGCCTCTGATGCCCCGTGTTTGATTCCCTGCCTCTGATTCCCCGCCTCTGATTCCCCATCTCTGATTCACCGCCTTTGATTCGCCACCTCTGATTCCCCATATCTGATTCCTCGCCTCTGTTTCCCCGCCTCTGATTTCCCGCCTCTGATTCCCCATATCTCATTCCCCGCCTCTGATTCCCCAACTCTGATTCCCGGACTCTGATTCCCCACCTCTGATTCCCGGCCTCTGATTCGCTGCTTCTGATTCTGATTCCCTGCCTCTGATTCCCCATCTCTGATTCCGCACATCTAATTCCCTGCCTCTGATTCCCCACCTCTGATTCCCCATATCTGATTCCCCGCCTCTGTTTCCCCGCCTCTGATTCCCCGCCTCTGTTTCCCCATATCTAAGTCCCCGCCTCTGATTTCCCAACTTTGATTCCCCACCTCTGATTCCCCAGCTCTGATTCCCCGCCTCTGATTCCCCGCATCTGATTCCCTGCATCTGATTCCCAGCCTCTGATTCCCTGCCTCTGATTCCCAAACTCTGATTCCCCACCTCTGATTCCCCATATCTGATTCCCCGCCTCTGTTTCCCCGCCTCTGATTCCCCGCCTCTGTTTCCCCATATCTGATTCCCCGCCTCTATTTGCCCGCCTCTGATTCCCCGCCTCTGTTTCCCCATATCTGATTACCCGCCTCTGAATCCCCAACTCTGATTCCCTGCCTCTAATTTCCCAGCTCTGATTCCCCGCCTCTGATTCCCCGTGTCTGATTTCCTGCCTCTGATTCCCCGCCTCTGATTACCCATGTCTGATTCACCGCCTCTGATTCCCCACCTCTGATTCCCCATCTCTGATTCCGCACATCCGATTCACTGCCTCTGATTCCCCAGCTCTGATTCCCCGCCTCTGATTCCCCGCGTCTTATTCCCTGCTTCTGATTCTGATTCCCTGCCTCTGATTCCCCATCTCTGATTCTGCACATCTGATTCCCTGCCTCTGATTCCCCACCTCTGATTCGCCATATCTGATTCCCCGCCTCTGTTTCCCCGCCTCTGATTCCCCGCCTCTGTTTCCCCATATCTAAGTCCCCGCCTCTGATTCCCCAACTCTGATTCCCCACCTCTGATTCCCCAGCTCTGATTCCCCGCCTCTGATTCCCCGCATCTGATTCCCTGCATCTGATTCCCAGCCTCTGATTCCCTGCCTCTGATTCCCAACCTCTGATTCCCCACCTTTGATTCCCCATATCTGATTCCCCGCCTCTGTTTCCCCGCCTCTGATTCCCCGCCTCTGTTTCCCCATATCTGATTCCCCGCCTCTGAATCCCCAACTCTGATTCCCTGCCTCTGATTCCCCAGCTCTGATTCCCCGCCTTTGATTCCCCCCGTCTGATTCCCAGCCTCTGAATCCCCGTGTCTGATATCCTGCCTCTGATTTCCCGCCTCTGATTCCTCATCTCAGATTCACCGCCTCTGATTCCCCACCTCTGATTCCCCATCTCTGATTCCGCACATCCGATTCCCTGCCTCTGATTCCCCGACTCTGATTCCCCACCTCTGATTCCCCAGCTCTGATTCCCCGCCTCTGATTTCCCAACTCTGATTCCCCGTGTTTGATTCCCTGCCTCTGATTCCCCGCCTCTAATTCTCCATCTCTGATTCACCACCTTTGATTCGCCACCTCTGATTCCCCATATCTGATTCCTCGCCTCTGTTTCCCCGCCTCTGATTCCCCGCCTCTGATTCCCCATATCTCATTCCCCGCCTCTGATTCCCCATCTCTGATTCCCGGACTCTGATTCCCCACCTCTGATTCCCGGCCTCTTATTCCCGGCATCAGATTCCGGCCTCTGATTCCCGGCCTCTGATTCCCTGCTTCTGATTCTGATTCCCTGCCTCTGATTCCCCATTTCTGATTCCGCACATCTAATTCCCTGCCTCTGATTCCCCACCTCTGATTCCCCATATCTGATTCCCCGCCTCTGTTTCCCCGCCTCTGATTCCCCGCCTCTGTTTCCCCATATCTAAGTCCCCGCCTCTGATTCCCCACCTCTGATTCCCCAGCTCTGATTACCCACCTCTGATTCCCCATATCTGATTCCCCGCCTCTGTTTCTCCGCCTCTGATTCCCCGCCACTGTTTCCCCATATCTGATTCCCCGCCTCTGAATCCCCAACTCTGATTCCCTGCATCTAATTCCCCAGCTCTGATTCCCCGCCTCTGATTCCCCAACTCTGATTCCCCACCTCTGATTCCCCAGCTCTGATTACCCACCTCTGATTCCCCATATCTAATTCCCTGCCTCTGTTTCCCCGCCTCTGATTCCCCGCCACTATTTCCCCATATCTGATTCTCCGCCTCAGAATCCCCAACTCTGATTCCCTGCATCTAATTCCCCAGCTCTGATTCCCCGCCTCTGATTCCCCGTGTCTGATTTCCTGCCTCTGATTCCCCGCCTCTGATTACCCATGTCTGATTCACCGCCTCTGATTCCCCATCTCTGATTCCCCGCCTCTGATTCCCCAACTCTGATTCCCCACCTCTGATTCCGCACATCTAATTCCCTGCCTCTGATTCCCCACCTCTGATTCCCCATATCTGATTCCCCGCCTCTGTTTCCCCGCCTCTGATTCCCCGCCTCTGATGCCCCGTGTTTGATTCCCTGCCTCTGATTCCCCGCCTCTGATTCCCCATCTCTGATTCCGCACATCTAATTCCCTGCCTCTGATTCCCCACCTCTGATTCCCCATATCTGATTCCCCGCCTCTGTTTCCCCGCCTCTGATTCCCCGCCTCTGATGCCCCGTGTTTGATTCCCTGCCTCTGATTCACCGCCTTTGATTCGCCACCTCTGATTCCCCATATCTTATTCCTCGCCTCTGTTTCCCCGCCTCTGATTTCCCGCCTCTGATTCCCCATATCTCATTCCCCGCCTCTGATTCCCCAACTCTGATTCCCGGACTCTGATTCCCCACCTCTGATTCCCGGCCTCTGATTCGCTTCTTCTGATTCTGATTCCCTGCCTCTGATTCCCCATCTCTGATTCCGCACATCTAATTCCCTGCCTCTGATTCCCCACCTCTGATTCCCATATCTGATTCCCCGCCTCTGTTTCCCCGCCTCTGATTCCCCGCCTCTGTTTCCCCATATCTAAGTCCCCGCCTCTGATTCCCCAACTTTGATTCCCCACCTCTGATTCCCCAGCTCTGATTCCCCGCCTCTGATTCCCCGCATCTGATTCCCTGCATCTGATTCCCAGCCTCTGATTCCCTGCCTCTGATTCCCAAACTCTGATTCCCCACCTCTGATTCCCCATATCTGATTCCCCGCCTCTGTTTCCCCGCCTCTGATTCCCCGCCTCTGTTTCCCCATATCTGATTCCCCGACTCTATTTGCCCGCCTCTGATTCCCCGCCTCTGTTTCCCCATATCTGATTACCCGCCTCTGAATCCCCAACTCTGATTCCCTGCCTCTAATTTCCCAGCTCTGATTCCCCGCCTCTGATTCCCCGTGTCTGATTTCCTGCCTCTGATTCCCCGCCTCTGATTACCCATGTCTGATTCACCGCCTCTGATTCCCCACCTCTGATTCCCCATCTCTGATTCCGCACATCCGATTCACTGCCTCTGATTCCCCAGCTCTGATTCCTCGCCTCTGATTCCCCGCGTCTTATTCCCTGCTTCTGATTCTGATTCCCTGCCTCTGATTCCCCATCTCTGATTCTGCACATCTGATTCCCTGCCTCTGATTCCCAACCTCTGATTCCCCACCTTT
This sequence comes from Narcine bancroftii, assembly GCF_036971445.1. Classification (NCBI taxonomy): domain Eukaryota; kingdom Metazoa; phylum Chordata; class Chondrichthyes; order Torpediniformes; family Narcinidae; genus Narcine; species Narcine bancroftii. Next base: position 119,904,187 of record NC_091470.1, on the reverse strand, counting down.
GATTCCCCATATCTGATTCCCCGCCTCTGTTTCCCTGCCTCTGATTCCCCGCCTCTGTTTCCCCATATCTGATTCCCCGCCTCTATTTCCCAGCCTCTGATTCCCAGCCTCTGATTCCCCATATCTGATTCCCCGCCTCTGATTCCCCAACTCTGATTCCCCGCCTCGGATTCCCCAGCTCTGAATCCCCGCCTCTGATTCCCCGCGTCTGATTACCGGCCTCTGATTCCCCGCTCTGATTCCCCATCTCTGATTCACAACCTCTGATTCCCCACCTCTGATTCCCCATATCTGGTTTGCCGCCTCTGTTTCCCCGCCTCTGATTCCCCACCTCTGATTCCCCGCCTCTGATTCGCCAGCTATGATTCCCCGCGTCTGATTCCCCGCGTCTGATTCCCTGCCTCTGATTCCCCGCCTCTGATTCCACATCTCTGATTCACCACCTCTGATTCCCCGCGTCTGATTCCCCGCCTCTGATTCACCATCTCTGATTCCCCATCTCTGATTCCCCAATTCTGATTCACCGCCTCTGATTCCCCAGCTCTGTTTCCTCGCCTCTGATTCCCTGCCTCTGATTCCCAACCTCTGATTCCCCACCTCTGATTTCCCATATTGATTCCCTGCCTCTGATTCCCCGCCTCTGATTCCCCAACTCTGATTCCCCGCCTCTGATTCCCCAGCTCTGATTCCCCGCCTCTGATTCCCCGTGTTTGATTCCCTGCCTCTGATTCCCGGCCTCTGATTCCCCATCTCTGATTCATCGCCTTTGATTCGCCAATTCTGATTCCCCATATCTGATTCCCCGCCTCTGTTTCCCCGCCTCTGATTCCCCGCCTCTGATTCCCCATATCTCATTCCCCGCCTCTGAATCCCCATCTCTGATTCCCGGACTCTGATTCCCCACCTCTGATTCCCGGCCTCTTATTCCCGGCATCTGATTCCGGCCTCTGATTCCCGGCCTCTGATTCCCTGCTTCTGATTCTGATTCCCTGCCTTTGATTCCCCATCTCTGATTCCCTGCATCTAATTCCCCAGCTCTGATTCCCCGCCTCTGATTCCCCAACTCTGATTCCCTGCATCTAATTCCCCAGCTCTGATTCCCCGCCTCTGATTCCCAAACTCTGATTCCCCACCTCTGATACCCCAGCTCTGATTACCCACCTCTGATTCCCCATATCTAATTCCCTGCCTCTGTTTCCCCGCCTCTGATTCCCCGCCACTATTTCCCCATATCTGATTCTCCGCCTCAGAATCCCCAACTCTGATTCCCTGCATCTAATTCCCCAGCTCTGATTCCCCGCCTCTGATTCCCCGTGTCTGATTTCCTGCCTCTGATTCCCCGCCTCTGATTACCCATGTCTGATTCACCGCCTCTGATTCCCCATCTCTGATTCCCCGCCTCTGATTCCCCAACTCTGATTCCCCACCTCTGATTCCGCACATCTAATTCCCTGCCTCTGATTCCCCACCTCTGATTCTCCATATCTGATTCCCCGCCTCTGTTTCCCCGCCTCTGATTCCCCGCCTCTGATGCCCCGTGTTTGATTCCCTGCCTCTGATTCCCCGCCTCTGATTCCCCATCTCTGATTCCGCACATCTAATTCCCTGCCTCTGATTCCCCACCTCTGATTCCCCATATCTGATTCCCCGCCTCTGTTTCCCCGCCTCTGATTCCCCGCATCTGATGCCCCGTGTTTGATTCCCTGCCTCTGATTCCCCGCCTCTGATTCCCCATCTCTGATTCACCGCCTTTGATTCGCCACCTCTGATTCCCCATATCTGATTCCTCGCCTCTGTTTCCCCGCCTCTGATTTCCCACCTCTGATTCCCCATATCTAATTCCCCGCCTCTGATTCCCCAACTCTGATTCCCGGACTCTGATTCCCCACCTCTGATTCACGGCCTCTGATTCGCTGCTTCTGATTCTGATTCCCTGCCTCTGATTCCCCATCTCTGATTCCGCACATCTAATTCCCTGCCTCTGATTCCCCACCTCTGATTCCCCATATCTGATTCCCCGCCTCTGTTTCCCCGCCTCTGATTTCCCGCCTCTGATGCCCCGTGTTTGATTCCCTGCCTCTGATTCCCCGCCTCTGATTCCCCATCTCTGATTCACCGCCTTTGATTCGCCACCTCTGATTCCCCATATCTGATTCCTCGCCTCTGTTTCCCCGCCTCTGATTTCCCGCCTCTGATTCCCCATATCTCATTCCCCGCCTCTGATTCCCCAACTCTGATTCCCGGACTCTGATTCCCCACCTCTGATTCCCGGCCTCTGATTCGCTGCTTCTGATTCTGATTCCCTGCCTCTGATTCCCCATCTCTGATTCCGCACATCTAATTCCCTGCCTCTGATTCCCCACCTCTGATTCCCCATATCTGATTCCCCGCCTCTGTTTCCCCGCCTCTGATTCCCCGCCTCTGTTTCCCCATATCTAAGTCCCCGCATCTGATTCCCCAACTTTGATTCCCCACCTCTGATTCCCCAGCTCTGATTCCCCGCCTCTGATTCCCCGCATCTGATTCCCTGCATCTGATTCCCAGCCTCTGATTCCCTGCCTCTGATTCCCAAACTCTGATTCCCCACCTCTGATTCCCCATATCTGATTCCCCGCCTCTGTTTCCCCGCCTCTGATTCCCCGCCTCTGTTTCCCCATATCTGATTCCCCGCCTCTATTTGCCCGCCTCTGATTCCCCGCCTCTGTTTCCCCATATCTGATTACCCGCCTCTGAATCCCCAACTCTGATTCCCTGCCTCTAATTTCCCAGCTCTGATTCCCCGCCTCTGATTCCCCGTGTCTGATTTCCTGCCTCTGATTCCCCGCCTCTGATTACCCATGTCTGATTCACCGCCTCTGATTCCCCACCTCTGATTCCCCATCTCTGATTCCGCACATCCGATTCACTGCCTCTGATTCCCCAGCTCTGATTCCCCGCCTCTGATTCCCCGCGTCTTATTCCCTGCTTCTGATTCTGATTCCCTGCCTCTGATTCCCCATCTCTGATTCTGCACATCTGATTCCCTGCCTCTGATTCCCCACCTCTGATTCGCCATATCTGATTCCCCGCCTCTGTTTCCCCGCCTCTGATTCCCCGCCTCTGTTTCCCCATATCTAAGTCCCCGCCTCTGATTCCCCAACTCTGATTCCCCACCTCTGATTCCCCAGCTCTGATTCCCCGCCTCTGATTCCCCGCATCTGATTCCCTGCATCTGATTCCCAGCCTCTGATTCCCTGCCTCTGATTCCCAACCTCTGATTCCCCACCTTTGATTCCCCATATCTGATTCCCCGCCTCTGTTTCCCTGCCTCTGATTCCCCGCCTCTGTTTCCCCATATCTGATTCCCCGCCTCTATTTCCCAGCCTCTGATTCCCAGCCTCTGATTCCCCATATCTGATTCCCCGCCTCTGATTCCCCAACTCTGATTCCCCGCCTCGGATTCCCCAGCTCTGAATCCCCGCCTCTGATTCCCCGCGTCTGATTACCGGCCTCTGATTCCCCGCTCTGATTCCCCATCTCTGATTCACAACCTCTGATTCCCCACCTCTGATTCCCCATATCTGATTTGCCGCCTCTGTTTCCCCGCCTCTGATTCCCCACCTCTGATTCCCCGCCTCTGATTCGCCAGCTATGATTCCCCGCGTCTGATTCCCCGCGTCTGATTCCCTGCCTCTGATTCCCCGCCTCTGATTCCACATCTCTGATTCACCACCTCTGATTCCCCGCGTCTGATTCCCCGCCTCTGATTCACCATCTCTGATTCCCCATCTCTGATTCCCCAATTCAGATTCACCGCCTCTGATTCCCCAGCTCTGTTTCCTCTCCTCTGATTCCCTGCCTCTGATTCCCAACCTCTGATTCCCCACCTCTGATTTCCCATATTGATTCCCTGCCTCTGATTCCCCGCCTCTGATTCCCCAACTCTGATTCCCCGCCTCTGATTCCCCAGCTCTGATTCCCCGCCTCTGATTCCCCGTGTTTGATTCCCTGCCTCTGATTCCCGGCCTCTGATTCCCCATCTCTGATTCATCGCCTTTGATTCGCCAATTCTGATTCCCCATATCTGATTCCCCGCCTCTGTTTCCCCGCCTCTGATTCCCCGCCTCTGATTCCCCATATCTCATTCCCCGCCTCTGAATCCCCATCTCTGATTCCCGGACTCTGATTCCCCACCTCTGATTCCCGGCCTCTTATTCCCGGCATCTGATTCCGGCCTCTGATTCCCGGCCTCTGATTCCCTGCTTCTGATTCTGATTCCCTGCCTTTGATTCCCCATCTCTGATTCCCTGCATCTAATTCCCCAGCTCTGATTCCCCGCCTCTGATTCCCCAACTCTGATTCCCTGCATCTAATTCCCCAGCTCTGATTCCCCGCCTCTGATTCCCCAACTCTGATTCCCCACCTCTGATTCCCCAGCTCTGATTACCCACCTCTGATTCCCCATATCTAATTCCCTGCCTCTGTTTCCCCGCCTCTGATTCCCCGCCACTATTTCCCCATATCTGATTCTCCGCCTCAGAATCCCCAACTCTGATTCCCTGCATCTAATTCCCCAGCTCTGATTCCCCGCCTCTGATTCCCCGTGTCTGATTTCCTGCCTCTGATTCCCCGCCTCTGATTACCCATGTCTGATTCACCGCCTCTGATTCCCCATCTCTGATTCCCCGCCTCTGATTCCCCGCCTCTTATTCCCCATCTCTGATTCCGCACATCTAATTCCCTGCCTCTGATTCCCCACCTCTGATTCCCCATATCTGATTCCCCGCCTCTGTTTCCCCGCCTCTGATTCCCCGCCTCTGATTCCCCATCTCTGATTCACCGCCTCTTATTCCCCATCTCTGATTCCGCACATCTAATTCCCTGCCTCTGATTCCCCACCTCTGATTCCCCATATCTGATTCCCCGCCTCTGTTTCCCCGCCTCTGATTCCCCGCCTCTGATGCCCCGTGTTTGATTCCCTGCCTCTGATTCCCCGCCTCTGATTCCCCATCTCTGATTCACCGCCTTTGATTCGCCACCTCTGATTCCCCATATCTGATTCCTCGCCTCTGTTTCCCCGCCTCTGATGCCCCGTGTTTGATTCCCTGCCTCTGATTCCCCGCCTCTTATTCCCCATCTCTGATTCCGCACATCTAATTCCCTGCCTCTGATTCCCCACCTCTGATTCCCCATATCTGATTCCCCGCCTCTGTTTCCCCGCCTCTGATTCCCCGCCTCTGATGCCCCGTGTTTGATTCCCTGCCTCTGATTCCCCGCCTCTGATTCCCCATCTCTGATTCACCGCCTTTGATTCGCCACCTCTGATTCCCCATATCTGATTCCTCGCCTCTGTTTCCCCGCCTCTGATTTCCCGCCTCTGATTCCCCATATCTCATTCCCCGCCTCTGATTCCCCAACTCTGATTCCCGGACTCTGATTCCCCACCTCTGATTCCCGGCCTCTGATTCGCTGCTTCTGATTCTGATTCCCTGCCTCTGATTCCCCATCTCTGATTCCGCACATCTAATTCCCTGCCTCTGATTCCCCACCTCTGATTCCCCATATCTGATTCCCCGCCTCTGTTTCCCCGCCTCTGATTCCCCGCCTCTGTTTCCCCATATCTAAGTCCCCGCCTCTGATTTCCCAACTTTGATTCCCCACCTCTGATTCCCCAGCTCTGATTCCCCGCCTCTGATTCCCCGCATCTGATTCCCTGCATCTGATTCCCAGCCTCTGATTCCCTGCCTCTGATTCCCAAACTCTGATTCCCCACCTCTGATTCCCCATATCTGATTCCCCGCCTCTGTTTCCCCGCCTCTGATTCCCCGCCTCTGTTTCCCCATATCTGATTCCCCGCCTCTATTTGCCCGCCTCTGATTCCCCGCCTCTGTTTCCCCATATCTGATTACCCGCCTCTGAATCCCCAACTCTGATTCCCTGCCTCTAATTTCCCAGCTCTGATTCCCCGCCTCTGATTCCCCGTGTCTGATTTCCTGCCTCTGATTCCCCGCCTCTGATTACCCATGTCTGATTCACCGCCTCTGATTCCCCACCTCTGATTCCCCATCTCTGATTCCGCACATCCGATTCACTGCCTCTGATTCCCCAGCTCTGATTCCCCGCCTCTGATTCCCCGCGTCTTATTCCCTGCTTCTGATTCTGATTCCCTGCCTCTGATTCCCCATCTCTGATTCTGCACATCTGATTCCCTGCCTCTGATTCCCCACCTCTGATTCGCCATATCTGATTCCCCGCCTCTGTTTCCCCGCCTCTGATTCCCCGCCTCTGTTTCCCCATATCTAAGTCCCCGCCTCTGATTCCCCAACTCTGATTCCCCACCTCTGATTCCCCAGCTCTGATTCCCCGCCTCTGATTCCCCGCATCTGATTCCCTGCATCTGATTCCCAGCCTCTGATTCCCTGCCTCTGATTCCCAACCTCTGATTCCCCACCTTTGATTCCCCATATCTGATTCCCCGCCTCTGTTTCCCTGCCTCTGATTCCCCGCCTCTGTTTCCCCATATCTGATTCCCCGCCTCTATTTCCCAGCCTCTGATTCCCAGCCTCTGATTCCCCATATCTGATTCCCCGCCTCTGATTCCCCAACTCTGATTCCCCGCCTCGGATTCCCCAGCTCTGAATCCCCGCCTCTGATTCCCCGCGTCTGATTACCGGCCTCTGATTCCCCGCTCTGATTCCCCATCTCTGATTCACAACCTCTGATTCCCCACCTCTGATTCCCCATATCCGATTTGCCGCCTCTGTTTCCCCGCCTCTGATTCCCCACCTCTGATTCCCCGCCTCTGATTCGCCAGCTATGATTCCCCGCGTCTGATTCCCCGCGTCTGATTCCCTGCCTCTGATTCCCCGCCTCTGATTCCACATCTCTGATTCACCACCTCTGATTCCCCGCGTCTGATTCCCCGCCTCTGATTCACCATCTCTGATTCCCCATCTCTGATTCCCCAATTCTGATTCACCGCCTCTGATTCCCCAGCTCTGTTTCCTCTCCTCTGATTCCCTGCCTCTGATTCCCAACCTCTGATTCCCCACCTCTGATTTCCCATATTGATTCCCTGCCTCTGATTCCCCGCCTCTGATTCCCCAACTCTGATTCGCCGCCTCTGATTCCCCAGCTCTGATTCCCCGCCTCTGATTCCCCGTGTTTGATTCCCTGCCTCTGATTCCCGGCCTCTGATTCCCCATCTCTGATTCATCGCATTTGATTCGCCAATTCTGATTCCCCATATCTGATTCCCCGCCTCTGTTTCCCCGCCTCTGAATCCCCATCTCTGATTCCCGGACTCTGATTCCCCACCTCTGATTCCCGGACTCTTATTCCCGGCATCTGATTCCGGCCTCTGATTCCCGGCCTCTGATTCCCTGCTTCTGATTCTGATTCCCTGCCTTTGATTCCCCATCTCTGATTCCGCACATCTGATTCCCTGCCTCTGATTCCCCATCTCTGATTCCCCATATCTGATTCCCCGCCTCTGTTTCCCCGCCTCTGATTCCCCGCCTCTGTTTCCCAATATCTAAGTCCCCGCCTCTGATTCCCCAACTCTGATTCCCCACCTCTGATTCCCCAGCTCTGATTCCCCGCCTCTGATTCCCCGCATCTGATTCCCTGTATCTGATTCCATGCCTCTGATTCCCTGCCTCTGATTCCCAACCTCTGATTCCCCACTACTGATTCCCCATATCTGATTCCCAGCCTCTGTTTCCCCGCCTCTGATTCCCCGCCTCTGTTTCCCCATATCTGATTCCCGGCCTCTGATTCCCTGCCTCCGATTCCACATCTCCGATCCCGCAAATCTGATTCCCTGCCTCTGATTCCCCGCCTCTGATTCCCCGCCTCTGATTCCCTGCCTCTGATTCCCAACCTCTGATTCCCCACCTCTGATTCCCCGTGTTTGATTCCCCGCCTCTGATTCCCCATCTCTGATTCACCGCCTTTGATTCGCCACCTCTGATTCCCCATATCTGATTCCTCGCCTCTGTTTACCCGCCTCTGATTCCCCGCCTCTGATTCCCCATATCTCATTCCCCGCCTCTGATTCCCCACCTCTGATTCCCGGCCTCTTATTCCCAGCATCTGATTCCAGGCCTCTGATTCCCGGCCTCTGATTCCCCGCTTCTGATTCTGATTCCCTGCCTCTGATTCCCCATCTCTGATTCCACACATCTGATTCCCTGCCTCTGATTCCCCACCTCTGATTCCCCATATCTGATTCCCCACCTCTGTTTCCCCGCCTCTGATTCCCCGCCTCTGTTTCCCCATATCAAATTCCCCACCTCTGATGCACCAACTCTGATTCCCCGCCTCTGATTCCCCAGCTCTGATTCCCCGCCTCTGATTCCCCGCATCCGATTCCCCATATCTGATTCCCCGCCTCTGTTTCCCCATATCTGATTCCCCGCCTCTGATTCCCAACTATGATTCCCCGCCTCTGATTCCCCAGCTCTGAATCCCTGCCTCTGATTCCCCGCGTTCTATTCCCTGCCTCTGATTCCCCACCTGTGATTCCCCATCTCTGATTCACCACCTCTGATTCCCCACCTCTGATTCCCCATATCTAATTCCCCGCCTCTGTTTGCCCGCCTCTGATTCCCCGCCTCTGTTTCCCCATATCTGATTCCCCGCCTCTGAATCCCCAACTCTGATTCCCTGCCTCTGATTCCCCAGCTCTGATTCCCCGCCTTTGATTCCCCCCGTCTGATTCCCAGCCTCTGAATCCCCGTGTCTGATATCCTGCCTCTGATTCCCCGCCGCTGATTCCTCATCTCAGATTCACCGCCTCTGATTCCCCACCTCTGATTCCCCATCTGATTCCGCACATCCGATTCCCTGCCTCTGATTCCCCGACTCTGATTCCCCACCTCTGATTCCCCAGCTCTGATTCCCCGCCTCTGATTCCCCAACTCTGATTCCCCGCCTCTGATAACGCAGCTCTGATTCCCCGCCTCCGATTCCCCGTGTTTGATTCCCTGCCTCTGATTCCCCGCCTCTGATTCCCCATCTCTGATTCACCGCCTTTGATTCGCCACCTCTGATTCCCCATATCTGATTCCTCGCCTCTGTTTCCCCGCCTCTGATTCCCAGCCTCTGATTCCCCATATCTCATTCCCCGCCTCTGATTCCCCATCTCTGATTCCCGGACTCTGATTCCCCACCTCTGATTCCCGGCCTCTTATTCCCGGCATCAGATTCCGGCCTCTGATTCCCGGACTCTGATTCCCTGCTTCTGATTCTGATTCCCTGCCTCTGATTCCCCATTTCTGATTCCGCACATCTAATTCCCTGCCTCTGATTCCCCACCTCTGATTCCCCATATCTGATTCCCCGCCTCTGTTTCCCCGCCTCTGATTCCCCGCCTCTGTTTCCCCATATCTAAGTCCCCGCCTCTGATTCCCCAACTCTGATTCCCCACCTCTGATTCCCCAGCTCTGATTACACACCTCTGATTCCCCATATCTGATTCCCCGCCTCTGTTTCCCCATATCTGATTCCCCACCTCTGATTCCCAACTATGATTCCCCACCTCTGATTCCCCAGCTCTGATTCCCCGCCTCTGATTCCCCAACTCTGATTCACCACCTCTGATTCCCCACCTCTGATTCCCCATATCTAATTCCCCACCTCTGTTTGCCCGCCTCTGATTCCCCGCCTCTGTTTCCCCATATCTGATTCCCCGCCTCTGAATCCCCAACTCTGATTCCCTGCCTCTGATTCCCCAGCTCTGATTCCCCGCCTTTGATTCCCCCCGTCTGATTCCCAGCCTCTGAATCCCCGTGTCTGATATCCTGCCTCTGATTTCCCGCCTCTGATTCCTCATCTCAGATTCACCGCCTCTGATTCCCCACCTCTGATTCCCCATCTCTGATTCCGCACATCCGATTCCCTGCCTCTGATTCCCCGACTCTGATTCCCCACCTCTGATTCCCCAGCTCTGATTCCCCGCCTCTGATTTCCCAACTCTGATTCCCCGTGTTTGATTCCCTGCCTCTGATTCCCCGCCTCTAATTCTCCATCTCTGATTCACCACCTTTGATTCGCCACCTCTGATTCCCCATATCTGATTCCTCGCCTCTGTTTCCCCGCCTCTGATTCCCCGCCTCTGATTCCCCATATCTCATTCCCCGCCTCTGATTCCCCATCTCTGATTCCCGGACTCTGATTCCCCACCTCTGATTCCCGGCCTCTTATTCCCGGCATCAGATTCCGGCCTCTGATTCCCGGCCTCTGATTCCCTGCTTCTGATTCTGATTCCCTGCCTCTGATTCCCCATTTCTGATTCCGCACATCTAATTCCCTGCCTCTGATTCCCCACCTCTGATTCCCCATATCTGATTCCCCGCCTCTGTTTCCCCGCCTCTGATTCCCCGCCTCTGTTTCCCCATATCTAAGTCCCCGCCTCTGATTCCCCACCTCTGATTCCCCATATCTGATTCCCCGCCTCTGTTTCCCCATATCTGATTCCCCACCTCTGATTCCCAACTATGATTCCCCACCTCTGATTCCCCAGCTCTGATTCCCCGCCTCTGATTCCCCAACTCTGATTCACCACCTCTGATTCCCCACCTCTGATTCCCCATATCTAATTCCCCACCTCTGTTTGCCCGCCTCTGATTCCCCGCCTCTGTTTCCCCATATCTGATTCCCCGCCTCTGAATCCCCAACTCTGATTCCCTGCCTCTGATTCCCCAGCTCTGATTCCCCGCCTTTGATTCCCCCCGTCTGATTCCCAGCCTCTGAATCCCCGTGTCTGATATCCTGCCTCTGATTTCCCGCCTCTGATTCCTCATCTCAGATTCACCGCCACTGTTTCCCCATATCTGATTCCCCGCCTCTGAATCCCCAACTCTGATTCCCTGCATCTAATTCCCCAGCTCTGATTCCCCGCCTCTGATTCCCCAACTCTGATTCCCCACCTCTGATTCCCCAGCTCTGATTACCCACCTCTGATTCCCCATATCTAATTCCCTGCCTCTGTTTCCCCGCCTCTGATTCCCCGCCACTATTTCCCCATATCTGATTCTCCGCCTCAGAATCCCCAACTCTGATTCCCTGCATCTAATTCCCCAGCTCTGATTCCCCGCCTCTGATTCCCCGTGTCTGATTTCCTGCCTCTGATTCCCCGCCTCTGATTACCCATGTCTGATTCACCGCCTCTGATTCCCCATCTCTGATTCCCCGCCTCTGATTCCCCAACTCTGATTCCCCACCTCTGATTCCGCACATCTAATTCCCTGCCTCTGATTCCCCACCTCTGATTCCCCATATCTGATTCCCCGCCTCTGTTTCCCCGCCTCTGATTCCCCGCCTCTGATGCCCCGTGTTTGATTCCCTGCATCTGATTCCCCGCCTCTGATTCCCCATCTCTGATTCCGCACATCTAATTCCCTGCCTCTGATTCCCCACCTCTGATTCCCCATATCTGATTCCCCGCCTCTGTTTCCCCGCCTCTGATTCCCCGCCTCTGATGCCCCGTGTTTGATTCCCTGCCTCTGATTCACCGCCTTTGATTCGCCACCTCTGATTCCCCATATCTTATTCCTCGCCTCTGTTTCCCCGCCTCTGATTTCCCGCCTCTGATTCCCCATATCTCATTCCCCGCCTCTGATTCCCCAACTCTGATTCCCGGACTCTGATTCCCCACCTCTGATTCCCGGCCTCTGATTCGCTGCTTCTGATTCTGATTCCCTGCCTCTGATTCCCCATCTCTGATTCCGCACATCTAATTCCCTGCCTCTGATTCCCCACCTCTGATTCCCATATCTGATTCCCCGCCTCTGTTTCCCCGCCTCTGATTCCCCGCCTCTGTTTCCCCATATCTAAGTCCCCGCCTCTGATTCCCCAACTTTGATTCCCCACCTCTGATTCCCCAGCTCTGATTCCCCGCCTCTGATTCCCCGCATCTGATTCCCTGCATCTGATTCCCAGCCTCTGATTCCCTGCCTCTGATTCCCAAACTCTGATTCCCCACCTCTGATTCCCCATATCTGATTCCCCGCCTCTGTTTCCCCGCCTCTGATTCCCCGCCTCTGTTTCCCCATATCTGATTCCCCGCCTCTATTTGCCCGCCTCTGATTCCCCGCCTCTGTTTCCCCATATCTGATTACCCGCCTCTGAATCCCCAACTCTGATTCCCTGCCTCTAATTTCCCAGCTCTGATTCCCCGCCTCTGATTCCCCGTGTCTGATTTCCTGCCTCTGATTCCCCTCCTCTGATTACCCATGTCTGATTCACCGCCTCTGATTCCCCACCTCTGATTCCCCATCTCTGATTCCGCACATCCGATTCACTGCCTCTGATTCCCCAGCTCTGATTCCTCGCCTCTGATTCCCCGCGTCTTATTCCCTGCTTCTGATTCTGATTCCCTGCCTCTGATTCCCCATCTCTGATTCTGCACATCTGATTCCCTGCCTCTGATTCCCAACCTCTGATTCCCCACCTTTGATTCCCCATATCTGATTCCCCGCCTCTGTTTCCCTGCCTCTGATTCCCCGCCTCTGTTTCCCCATATCTGATTCCCCGCCTCTATTTCCCAGCCTCTGATTCCCAGCCTCTGATTCCCCATATCTGATTCCCCGCCTCTGATTCCCCAACTCTGATTCCCCGCCTCGGATTCCCCAGCTCTGAATCCCCGCCTCTGATTCCCCGCGTCTGATTACCGGCCTCTGATTCCCCGCTCTGATTCCCCATCTCTGATTCACAACCTCTGATTCCCCACCTCTGATTCCCCATATCTGATTTGCCGCCTCTGTTTTCCCGCCTCTGATTCCCCACCTCTGATTCCCCGCCTCTGATTCGCCAGCTATGATTCCCCGCGTCTGATTCCCCGCGTCTGATTCCCTGCCTCTGATTCCCCGCCTCTGATTCCACATCTCTGATTCACCACCTCTGATTCCCCGCGTCTGATTCCCCGCCTCTGATTCACCATCTCTGATTCCCCATCTCTGATTCCCCAATTCTGATTCACCGCCTCTGATTCCCCAGCTCTGTTTCCTCGCCTCTGATTCCCTGCCTCTGATTCCCAACCTCTGATTCCCCACCTCTGATTTCCCATATTGATTCCCTGCCTCTGATTCCCCGCCTCTGATTCCCCAACTCTGATTCCCCGCCTCTGATTCCCCAGCTCTGATTCCCCGCCTCTGATTCCCCGTGTTTGATTCCCTGCCTCTGATTCCCGGCCTCTGATTCCCCATCTCTGATTCATCGCCTTTGATTCGCCAATTCTGATTCCCCATATCTGATTCCCCGCCTCTGTTTCCCCGCCTCTGATTCCCCGCCTCTGATTCCCCATATCTCATTCCCCGCCTCTGAATCCCCATCTCTGATTCCCGGACTCTGATTCCCCACCTCTGATTCCCGGCCTCTTATTCCCGGCATCTGATTCCGGCCTCTGATTCCCGGCCTCTGATTCCCTGCTTCTGATTCTGATTCCCTGCCTTTGATTCCCCATCTCTGATTCCCTGCATCTAATTCCCCAGCTCTGATTCCCCGCCTCTGATTCCCCAACTCTGATTCCCTGCATCTAATTCCCCAGCTCTGATTCCCCGCCTCTGATTCCCCAACTCTGATTCCCCACCTCTGATTCCCCAGCTCTGATTACCCACCTCTGATTCCCCATATCTAATTCCCTGCCTCTGTTTCCCCGCCTCTGATTCCCCGCCACTATTTCCCCATATCTGATTCTCCGCCTCAGAATCCCCAACTCTGATTCCCTGCATCTAATTCCCCAGCTCTGATTCCCCGCCTCTGATTCCCCGTGTCTGATTTCCTGCCTCTGATTCCCCGCCTCTGATTACCCATGTCTGATTCACTGCCTCTGATTCCCCATCTCTGATTCCCCGCCTCTGATTCCCCAACTCTGATTCCCCACCTCTGATTCCGCACATCTAATTCCCTGCCTCTGATTCCCCACCTCTGATTCCCCATATCTGATTCCCCGCCTCTGTTTCCCCGCCTCTGATTCCCCGCCTCTGATGCCCCGTGTTTGATTCCCTGCCTCTGATTCCCCGCCTCTGATTCCCCATCTCTGATTCCGCACATCTAATTCCCTGCCTCTGATTCCCCACCTCTGATTCCCCATATCTGATTCCCCGCCTCTGTTTCCCCGCCTCTGATTCCCCGCATCTGATGCCCCGTGTTTGATTCCCTGCCTCTGATTCCCCGCCTCTGATTCCCCATCTCTGATTCACCGCCTTTGATTCGCCACCTCTGATTCCCCATATCTGATTCCTCGCCTCTGTTTCCCCGCCTCTGATTTCCCGCCTCTGATTCCCCATATCTCATTCCCCGCCTCTGATTCCCCAACTCTGATTCCCGGACTCTGATTCCCCACCTCTGATTCACGGCCTCTGATTCGCTGCTTCTGATTCTGATTCCCTGCCTCTGATTCCCCATCTCTGATTCCGCACATCTAATTCCCTGCCTCTGATTCCCCACCTCTGATTCCCCATATCTGATTCCCCGCCTCTGTTTCCCCGCCTCTGATTTCCCGCCTCTGATGCCCCGTGTTTGATTCCCTGCCTCTGATTCCCCGCCTCTGATTCCCCATCTCTGATTCACCGCCTTTGATTCGCCACCTCTGATTCCCCATATCTGATTCCTCGCCTCTGTTTCCCCGCCTCTGATTTCCCGCCTCTGATTCCCCATATCTCATTCCCCGCCTCTGATTCCCCAACTCTGATTCCCGGACTCTGATTCCCCACCTCTGATTCCCGGCCTCTGATTCGCTGCTTCTGATTCTGATTCCCTGCCTCTGATTCCCCATCTCTGATTCCGCACATCTAATTCCCTGCCTCTGATTCCCCACCTCTGATTCCCCATATCTGATTCCCCGCCTCTGTTTCCCCGCCTCTGATTCCCCGCCTCTGTTTCCCCATATCTAAGTCCCCGCATCTGATTCCCCAACTTTGATTCCCCACCTCTGATTCCCCAGCTCTGATTCCCCGCCTCTGATTCCCCGCATCTGATTCCCTGCATCTGATTCCCAGCCTCTGATTCCCTGCCTCTGATTCCCAAACTCTGATTCCCCACCTCTGATTCCCCATATCTGATTCCCCGCCTCTGTTTCCCCGCCTCTGATTCCCCGCCTCTGTTTCCCCATATCTGATTCCCCGCCTCTATTTGCCCGCCTCTGATTCCCCGCCTCTGTTTCCCCATATCTGATTACCCGCCTCTGAATCCCCAACTCTGATTCCCTGCCTCTAATTTCCCAGCTCTGATTCCCCGCCTCTGATTCCCCGTGTCTGATTTCCTGCCTCTGATTCCCCGCCTCTGATTACCCATGTCTGATTCACCGCCTCTGATTCCCCACCTCTGATTCCCCATCTCTGATTCCGCACATCCGATTCACTGCCTCTGATTCCCCAGCTCTGATTCCCCGCCTCTGATTCCCCGCGTCTTATTCCCTGCTTCTGATTCTGATTCCCTGCCTCTGATTCCCCATCTCTGATTCTGCACATCTGATTCCCTGCCTCTGATTCCCCACCTCTGATTCGCCATATCTGATTCCCCGCCTCTGTTTCCCCGCCTCTGATTCCCCGCCTCTGTTTCCCCATATCTAAGTCCCCGCCTCTGATTCCCCAACTCTGATTCCCCACCTCTGATTCCCCAGCTCTGATTCCCCGCCTCTGATTCCCCGCATCTGATTCCCTGCATCTGATTCCCAGCCTCTGATTCCCTGCCTCTGATTCCCAACCTCTGATTCCCCACCTTTGATTCCCCATATCTGATTCCCCGCCTCTGTTTCCCTGCCTCTGATTCCCCGCCTCTGTTTCCCCATATCTGATTCCCCGCCTCTATTTCCCAGCCTCTGATTCCCAGCCTCTGATTCCCCATATCTGATTCCCCGCCTCTGATTCCCCAACTCTGATTCCCCGCCTCGGATTCCCCAGCTCTGAATCCCCGCCTCTGATTCCCCGCGTCTGATTACCGGCCTCTGATTACCCGCTCTGATTCCCCATCTCTGATTCACAACCTCTGATTCCCCACCTCTGATTCCCCATATCTGATTTGCCGCCTCTGTTTCCCCGCCTCTGATTCCCCACCTCTGATTCCCCGCCTCTGATTCGCCAGCTATGATTCCCCGCGTCTGATTCCCCGCGTCTGATTCCCTGCCTCTGATTCCCCGCCTCTGATTCCACATCTCTGATTCACCACCTCTGATTCCCCGCGTCTGATTCCCCGCCTCTGATTCACCATCTCTGATTCCCCATCTCTGATTCCCCAATTCAGATTCACCGCCTCTGATTCCCCAGCTCTGTTTCCTCTCCTCTGATTCCCTGCCTCTGATTCCCAACCTCTGATTCCCCACCTCTGATTTCCCATATTGATTCCCTGCCTCTGATTCCCCGCCTCTGATTCCCCAACTCTGATTCCCCGCCTCTGATTCCCCAGCTCTGATTCCCCGCCTCTGATTCCCCGTGTTTGATTCCCTGCCTCTGATTCCCGGCCTCTGATTCCCCATCTCTGATTCATCGCCTTTGATTCGCCAATTCTGATTCCCCATATCTGATTCCCCGCCTCTGTTTCCCCGCCTCTGATTCCCCGCCTCTGATTCCCCATATCTCATTCCCCGCCTCTGAATCCCCATCTCTGATTCCCGGACTCTGATTCCCCACCTCTGATTCCCGGCCTCTTATTCCCGGCATCTGATTCCGGCCTCTGATTCCCGGCCTCTGATTCCCTGCTTCTGATTCTGATTCCCTGCCTTTGATTCCCCATCTCTGATTCCCTGCATCTAATTCCCCAGCTCTGATTCCCCGCCTCTGATTCCCCAACTCTGATTCCCTGCATCTAATTCCCCAGCTCTGATTCCCCGCCTCTGATTCCCCAACTCTGATTCCCCACCTCTGATTCCCCAGCTCTGATTACCCACCTCTGATTCCCCATATCTAATTCCCTGCCTCTGTTTCCCCGCCTCTGATTCCCCGCCACTATATCCCCATATCTGATTCTCCGCCTCAGAATCCCCAACTCTGATTCCCTGCATCTAATTCCCCAGCTCTGATTCCCCGCCTCTGATTCCCCGTGTCTGATTTCCTGCCTCTGATTCCCCGCCTCTGATTACCCATGTCTGATTCACCGCCTCTGATTCCCCATCTCTGATTCCCCGCCTCTGATTCCCCAACTCTGATTCCCCACCTCTGATTCCGCACATCTAATTCCCTGCCTCTGATTCCCCACCTCTGATTCCCCATATCTGATTCCCCGCCTCTGTTTCCCCGCCTCTGATTCCCCGCCTCTGATGCCCCGTGTTTGATTCCCTGCCTCTGATTCCCCGCCTCTTATTCCCCATCTCTGATTCCGCACATCTAATTCCCTGCCTCTGATTCCCCACCTCTGATTCCCCATATCTGATTCCCCGCCTCTGTTTCCCCGCCTCTGATTCCCCGCCTCTGATGCCCCGTGTTTGATTCCCTGCCTCTGATTCCCCGCCTCTGATTCCCCATCTCTGATTCACCGCCTTTGATTCGCCACCTCTGATTCCCCATATCTGATTCCTCGCCTCTGTTTCCCCGCCTCTGATTTCCCGCCTCTGATTCCCCATATCTCATTCCCCGCCTCTGATTCCCCAACTCTGATTCCCGGACTCTGATTCCCCACCTCTGATTCCCGGCCTCTGATTCGCTGCTTCTGATTCTGATTCCCTGCCTCTGATTCCCCATCTCTGATTCCGCACATCTAATTCCCTGCCTCTGATTCCCCACCTCTGATTCCCCATATCTGATTCCCCGCCTCTGTTTCCCCGCCTCTGATTCCCCGCCTCTGTTTCCCCATATCTAAGTCCCCGCCTCTGATTCCCCAACTTTGATTCCCCACCTCTGATTCCCCAGCTCTGATTCCCCGCCTCTGATTCCCCGCATCTGATTCCCTGCATCTGATTCCCAGCCTCTGATTCCCTGCCTCTGATTCCCAAACTCTGATTCCCCACCTCTGATTCCCCATATCTGATTCCCCGCCTCTGTTTCCCCGCCTCTGATTCCCCGCCTCTGTTTCCCCATATCTGATTCCCCGCCTCTATTTGCCCGCCTCTGATTCCCCGCCTCTGTTTCCCCATATCTGATTACCCGCCTCTGAATCCCCAACTCTGATTACCTGCCTCTAATTTCCCAGCTCTGATTCCCCGCCTCTGATTCCCCGTGTCTGATTTCCTGCCTCTGATTCCCCGCCTCTGATTACCCATGTCTGATTCACCGCCTCTGATTCCCCACCTCTGATTCCCCATCTCTGATTCCGCACATCCGATTCACTGCCTCTGATTCCCCAGCTCTGATTCCCCGCCTCTGATTCCCCGCGTCTTATTCCCTGCTTCTGATTCTGATTCCCTGCCTCTGATTCCCCATCTCTGATTCTGCACATCTGATTCCCTGCCTCTGATTCCCCACCTCTGATTCGCCATATCTGATTCCCCGCCTCTGTTTCCCCGCCTCTGATTCCCCGCCTCTGTTTCCCCATATCTAAGTCCCCGCCTCTGATTCCCCAACTCTGATTCCCCACCTCTGATTCCCCAGCTCTGATTCCCCGCCTCTGATTCCCCGCATCTGATTCCCTGCATCTGATTCCCAGCCTCTGATTCCCTGCCTCTGATTCCCAACCTCTGATTCCCCACCTTTGATTCCCCATATCTGATTCCCCGCCTCTGTTTCCCTGCCTCTGATTCCCCGCCTCTGTTTCCCCATATCTGATTCCCCGCCTCTATTTCCCAGCCTCTGATTCCCAGCCTCTGATTCCCCATATCTGATTCCCCGCCTCTGATTCCCCAACTCTGATTCCCCGCCTCGGATTCCCCAGCTCTGAATCCCCGCCTCTGATTCCCCGCGTCTGATTACCGGCCTCTGATTCCCCGCTCTGATTCCCCATCTCTGATTCACAACCTCTGATTCCCCACCTCTGATTCCCCATATCTGATTTGCCGCCTCTGTTTCCCCGCCTCTGATTCCCCACCTCTGATTCCCCGCCTCTGATTCGCCAGCTATGATTCCCCGCGTCTGATTCCCCGCGTCTGATTCCCTGCCTCTGATTCCCCGCCTCTGATTCCACATCTCTGATTCACCACCTCTGATTCCCCGCGTCTGATTCCCCGCCTCTGATTCACCATCTCTGATTCCCCATCTCTGATTCCCCAATTCTGATTCACCGCCTCTGATTCCCCAGCTCTGTTTCCTCGCCTCTGATTCCCTGCCTCTGATTCCCAACCTCTGATTCCACACCTCTGATTTCCCATATTGATTCCCTGCCTCTGATTCCCCGCCTCTGATTCCCCAACTCTGATTCGCCGCCTCTGATTCCCCAGCTCTGATTCCCCACCTCTGATTCCCCGTGTTTGATTCCCTGCCTCTGATTCCCGGCCTCTGATTCCCCATCTCTGATTCATCGCATTTGATTCGCCAATTCTGATTCCCCATATCTGATTCCCCACCTCTGTTTCCCCGCCTCTGATTCCCCGCCTCTGATTCCCCATATCTCATTCCCCGCCTCTGAATCCCCATCTCTGATTCCTGGACTCTGATTCCCCACCTCTGATTCCCGGACTCTTATTCCCGGCATCTGATTCCGGCCTCTGATTCCCGGCCTCTGATTCCCTGCTTCTGATTCTGATTCCCAGCCTTTGATTCCCCATCTCTGATTCTGCACATCTGATTCCCTGCCTCTGATTCCCCATCTCTGATTCCCCATATCTGATTCCCCGCCTCTGTTTCCCCGCCTCTGATTCCCCGCCTCTGTTTCCCAATATCTAAGTCCCCGCCTCTGATTCCCCAACTCTGATTCCCCACCTCTGATTCCCCAGCTCTGATTCCCCGCCTCTGATTCCCCGCATCTGATTCCCTGTATCTGATTCCATGCCTCTGATTCCCTGCCTCTGATTCCCAACCTCTGATTCCCCACCACTGATTCCCCATATCTGATTCCCAGCCTCTGTTTCCCCGCCTCTGATTCCCCGCCTCTGTTTCCCCATATCTGATTCCCGGCCTCTGATTCCCTGCCTCCGATTCCACATCTCCGATCCCGCAAATCTGATTCCCTGCCTCTGATTCCCCGCCTCTGATTCCCCGCCTCTGATTCCCTGCCTCTGATTCCCAACCTCTGATTCCCCACCTCTGATTCCCCGTGTTTGATTCCCCGCCTCTGATTCCCCATCTCTGATTCACCGCCTTTGATTCGCCACCTCTGATTCCCCATATCTGATTCCTCGCCTCTGTTTACCCGCCTCTGATTCCCCGCCTCTGATTCCCCATATCTCATTCCCCGCCTCTGATTCCCCACCTCTGATTCCCGGCCTCTTATTCCCAGCATCTGATTCCAGGCCTCTGATTCCCGGCCTCTGATTCCCCGCTTCTGATTCTGATTCCCTGCCTCTGATTCCCCATCTCTGATTCCACACATCTGATTCCCTGCCTCTGATTCCCCACCTCTGATTCCCCATATCTGATTCCCCACCTCTGTTTCCCCGCCTCTGATTCCCCGCCTCTGTTTCCCCATATCAAATTCCCCACCTCTGATGCACCAACTCTGATTCCCCGCCTCTGATTCCCCAGCTCTGATTCCCCGCCTCTGATTCCCCGCATCCGATTCCCCATATCTGATTCCCCGCCTCTGTTTCCCCATATCTGATTCCCCGCCTCTGATTCCCAACTATGATTCCCCGCCTCTGATTCCCCAGCTCTGAATCCCTGCCTCTGATTCCCCGCCTTCTATTCCCTGCCTCTGATTCCCCACCTGTGATTCCCCATCTCTGATTCACCACCTCTGATTCCCCACCTCTGATTCCCCATATCTAATTCCCCGCCTCTGTTTGCCCGCCTCTGATTCCCCGCCTCTGTTTCCCCATATCTGATTCCCCGCCTCTGAATCCCCAACTCTGATTCCCTGCCTCTGATTCCCCAGCTCTGATTCCCCGCCTTTGATTCCCCCCGTCTGATTCCCAGCCTCTGAATCCCCGTGTCTGATATCCTGCCTCTGATTCCCCGCCGCTGATTCCTCATCTCAGATTCACCGCCTCTGATTCCCCACCTCTGATTCCCCATCTGATTCCGCACATCCGATTCCCTGCCTCTGATTCCCCGACTCTGATTCCCCACCTCTGATTCCCCAGCTCTGATTCCCCGCCTCTGATTCCCCAACTCTGATTCCCCGCCTCTGATAACGCAGCTCTGATTCCCCGCCTCCGATTCCCCGTGTTTGATTCCCTGCCTCTGATTCCCCGCCTCTGATTCCCCATCTCTGATTCACCGCCTTTGATTCGCCACCTCTGATTCCCCATATCTGATTCCTCGCCTCTGTTTCCCCGCCTCTGATTCCCAGCCTCTGATTCCCCATATCTCATTCCCCGCCTCTGATTCCCCATCTCTGATTCCCGGACTCTGATTCCCCACCTCTGATTCCCGGCCTCTTATTCCCGGCATCAGATTCCGGCCTCTGATTCCCGGACTCTGATTCCCTGCTTCTGATTCTGATTCCCTGCCTCTGATTCCCCATTTCTGATTCCGCACATCTAATTCCCTGCCTCTGATTCCCCACCTCTGATTCCCCATATCTGATTCCCCGCCTCTGTTTCCCCGCCTCTGATTCCCCGCCTCTGTTTCCCCATATCTAAGTCCCCGCCTCTGATTCCCCAACTCTGATTCCCCACCTCTGATTCCCCAGCTCTGATTACACACCTCTGATTCCCCATATCTGATTCCCCGCCTCTGTTTCCCCGCCTCTGATTCCCCGCCACTGTTTCCCCATATCTGATTCCCCGCCTCTGAATCCCCAACTCTGATTCCCTGCATCTAATTCCCCAGCTCTGATTCCCCGCCTCTGATTCCCCGTGTCTGATTTCCTGCCTCTGATTCCCCGCCTCTGATTACCCATGTCTGATTCACCGCCTCTGATTCCCCACCTCTGATTCCCCATCTCTGATTCCGCACATCCGATTCCCAGCCTCTGATTCCCCATCTCTGATTCCCCGCCTCTGATTCCCCAACTCTGATTCCCCACCTCCGATTCCCCAGCTCTGATTCACCGCCTCTGATTCCCCGTGTTTGATTCCCTGCCTCTGATTCCCCGCATCTGATTCCCCATCTCTGATTCACCGCCTTTGATTCGCCACCTCTGATTCCCCATATCTGATTCCTCACCTCTGTTTACCCGCCTCAGATTCCCCGCCTCTGATTCCCCATATCTCATTCCCCGCCTCTGATTCCCCACCTCTGATTCCCCATATCTGATTCCCCGCCTCTGTTTCCCCGACTCTGATTCCCCGCCTCTGTTTCCCCATATCTAAGTCCCCGCCTCTGATTCCCCAACTCTGATTCCCCACCTCTGATTCCCCAGCTCTGATTACACACCTCTGATTCCCCATATCTGATTCCCCGCCTCTGTTTCCCCGCCTCTGATTCCCCGCCACTGTTTCCCCATATCTGATTCCCCGCCTCTGAATCCCCAACTCTGATTCCCTGCATCTAATTCCCCAGCTCTGATTCCCCGCCTCTGATTCCCCGTGTCTGATTTCCTGCCTCTGATTCCCCGCCTCTGATTACCCATGTCTGATTCACCGCCTCTGATTCCCCACCTCTGATTCCCCATCTCTGATTCCGCACATCCGATTCCCAGCCTCTGATTCCCCATCTCTGATTCCCCGCCTCTGATTCCCCAACTCTGATTCCCCACCTCCGATTCCCCAGCTCTGATTCCCCGCCTCTGATTCCCCGTGTTTGATTCCCTGCCTCTGATTCCCCGCATCTGATTCCCCATCTCTGATTCACCGCCTTTGATTCGCCACCTCTGATTCCCCATATCTGATTCCTCACCTCTGTTTACCCGCCTCAGATTCCCCGCCTCTGATTCCCCATATCTCATTCCCCGCCTCTGATTCCCCATCTCTGATTCCCGGACTCTGATTCCCCACCTCTGATTCCCGGCCTCTGATTCCCTGCTTCTGATTCTGATTCCCTGCCTCTGATTCCCCATCTCTGATTCCGCACATCTAATTCCCTGCCTCTGATTCCCCACCTCTGATTCCCCATATCTGATTCCCCGCCTCTGTTTCCCCGCCTCTGATTCCCCGCCTCTGTTTCCCCATATCTAAGTCCCCGCCTCTGATTCCCCAACTTTGATTCCCCACCTCTGATTCCCCAGCTCTGATTCCCCGCCTCTGATTCCCCGCATCTGATTCCCTGCATCTGATTCCCAGCCTCTGATT
Organism: Narcine bancroftii; assembly: GCF_036971445.1. Taxonomy (NCBI): domain Eukaryota; kingdom Metazoa; phylum Chordata; class Chondrichthyes; order Torpediniformes; family Narcinidae; genus Narcine; species Narcine bancroftii. The sequence continues at coordinate 119,881,011 of NC_091470.1, read as the reverse complement.
CCCTGCCTCTGATTCCCAACCTCTGATTCCCCACCTCTGATTCCCCGCCTCTGATTCCCCGCCTCTGTTTCCCCATATCTGATTCCCCGCCTCTATTTGCCCGGCTCTGATTCCCCTCCTCTGTTTCCCCATATCTGATTACCCGCCTCTGAATCCCCAACTCTGATTCCCTGCCTCTAATTTCCCAGCTCTGATTCCCCGCCTCTGATTCCCCGTGTCTGATTTCCTGCCTCTGATTCCCCACCTCTGATTACCCATGTCTGATTCACCGCCTCTGATTCCCCACCTATGATTCCCCATCTCTGATTCCGCACATCCGATTCACTGCCTCTGATTCCCCAGCTCTGATTCCCCGCCTCTGATTCCCCGCGTCTTATTCCCTGCTTCTGATTCTGATTCCCTGCCTCTGATTCCACATCTCTGATTCTGCACATCTGATTCCTCGCCTCTGTTTACCCGCCTCTGATTCCCCGCCTCTGATTCCCCATATCTCATTCCCCACCTCTGATTCCCCATCTCTGATTCCCGGACTCTGATTCCCCACTTCTGATTCCCGGCCTCTGATTCCCTGCTTCTGATTCTGATTCCCTGCCTCTGATTCCCCATCTCTGATTCCGCACATCTTATTCCCTGCCTCTAATTCCCCACCTCTGATTCCCCATATCTGATTCCCCGCCTCTGTTTCCCCGCTTCTGATTCCCCGCCTCTGTTTCCCCATATCTAAGTCCCCGCCTCTGATTCCCCAACTTTGATTCCCCACCTCTGATTCCCCAGCTCTGATTGCCCGCCTCTGATTCCCCGCATCTGATTCCCTGCATCTGATTCCCAGCCTCTGATTCCCTGCCTCTGATTCCCAAACTCTGATTCCCCACCTCTGATTCCCCATATCTGATTCCCCGCCTCTGTTTCCCCGCCTCTGATTCCCCGCCTCTGTTTCCCCATATCTGATTCCCCGCCTCTATTTGCCCGCCTCTGATTCCCCGCCTCTGTTTCCCCATATCTGATTACCCGCCTCTGAATCCCCAACTCTGATTCCCTGCCTCTAATTTCCCAGCTCTGATTCCCCGCCTCTGATTCCCCGTGTCTGATTTCCTGCCTCTGATTCCCCGCCTCTGATTACCCATGTCTGATTCACCGCCTCTGATTCCCCACATCTGATTCCCCATCTCTGATTCCGCACATCCGATTCACTGCCTCTGATTCCCCAGCTCTGATTCCCCGCCTCTGATTCCCCGCGTCTTATTCCCTGCTTCTGATTTTGATTCCCTGCCTCTGATTCCCCATCTCTGATTCTGCACATCTGATTCCCTGCCTCTGATTCCCCACCTCTGATTCCCCATATCTGATTCCCCGCCTCTGAATCCCCATCTCTGATTCCCGGACACTGATTCCCCACCTCTGATTCCCGGCCTCTTATTACCAGCATCTGATTCCAGGCCTCTGATTCCCGGCCTCTGATTCCCCGCTTCTGATTCTGATTCCCTGCCTCTGATTCCCCATCTCTGATTCCGCACATCTGATTCCCTGCCTCTGATTCCCCACCTCTGATTCCCCATATCTGATTCCCCGCCTCTGTTTCCCCACCTCTGATTCCCCGCCTCTGTTTCCCCATATCTAATTCCCCACCTCTGATGCACCAACTCTGATTCCCCGCCTCTGATTCCCCAGCTCTGATTCCCCGCCTCTGATTCCCCGCATCCGATTCCCCATATCTGATTCCCCGCCTCTGTTTCCCCGCCTCTGATTCCCCGCCTCTGTTTCCCCATATCTGATTCCCCGCCTCTGATTCCCAACTATGATTCCCCGCCTCTGATTCCCCAGCTCTGATTCCCTGCCTCTGATTCCCCGCGTTCTATTCCCTGCCTCTGATTCCCCGCCTGTGATTCCCTATCTCTGATTCACCACCTCTGATTCCCCACCTCTGATTCCCCATATCTAATTCCCCGCCTCTGTTTGCCCGCCTCTGATTCCCCGCCTCTGTTTCCCCATATCTGATTCCCCGCCACTGAATCCCCAACTCTGATTCCCTGCCTCTGATTCCCCAGCTCTGATTCCCCGCCTTTGATTCCCCCCGTCTGATTCCCAGCCTCTGAATCCCCGTGTCTGATATCCTGCCTCTGATTCCCCGCCTCTGATTCCCCATCTCAGATTCACCGCCTCTGATTCCCCACCTCTGATTCCCCATCTCTGATTCCGCACATCCGATTCCCTGCCTCTGATTCCCAGAGTCTGATTCCCCACCTCTGATTCCCCAACTCTGATTCCCCGCCTCTGATTCCCCGCCTCTGTTTCCCCATATCTAAGTCCCCGCCTCTGATTCCCCAACTCTGATTCCCCACCTCTGATTCCCCAGCTCTGATTACCCACCTCTGATTCCCCATATCTAATTCCCAGCCTCTGTTTCCCCGCCTCTGATTCCCCGCCACTGTTTCCCCATATCTGATTCTCTGCCTCTGAATCCCCAACTCTGATTCCCTGCATCTAATTCCCCAGCTCTGATTCCCCGCCTCTGACTCCCCGTGTCTGATTTCCTGCCTCTGATTCCCCGCCTCTGATTACCCATGTCTGATTCACCGCCTCTGTTTCCCCGCCTCTGATTCCCCGCCTCTGTTTCCCCATATCTAATTCCCCACCTCTGATGCACCAACTCTGATTCCCCGCCTCTGATTCCCCAGCTCTGATTCCCCGCCTCTGATTCCCCGCATCCGATTCCCCATATCTGATTCCCCGCCTCTGTTTCCCCGCCTCTGATTCCCCGCCTCTGTTTCCCCATATCTGATTCCCCGCCTCTGATTCCCAACTATGATTCCCAGCCTCTGATTCCCCAGCTCTGATTCCCTGCCTCTGATTCCCCGCGTTCTATTCCCTGCCTCTGATTCCCCGCCTGTGATTCCCCATCTCTGATTCACCACCTCTGATTCCCCACCTCTGATTCCCCATATCTAATTCCCCGCCTCTGTTGGCCCGCCTCTGATTCCCCGCCTCTGTTTCCCCATATCTGATTCCCCGCCACTGAATCCCCAACTCTGATTCCCTGCCTTTGATTCCCCAGCTCTGATTCCCCGCCTTTGATTCCCCCCGTCTGAATCCCAGCCTCTGAATCCCCGTGTCTGATATCCTGCCTCTGATTCCCCGCCTCTAATTCCCCATCTCAGATTCACTGCCTCTGATTCCCCACCTCTGATTCCCCATCTCTGATTCCGCACATCCGATTCCCTGCCTCTGATTCCCCGACTCTGATTCCCCACCTCTGATTCCCCAGCTCTGATTCCCCGCCTCTGATTCCCCAACTCTGATTCCCCGCCTCTGATTCCCCGCCTCTGTTTCCCCATATCTAAGTCCCCGCCTCTGATTCCCCAACTCTGATTCCCCACCTCTGATTCCCCAGCTCTGATTACCCACCTCTGATTCCCCATATCTAATTCCCTGCCTCTGTTTCCCCGCCTCTGATTCCCCGCCACTGTTTCCCCATATCTGATTCTCCGCCTCTGAATCCCCAACTCTGATTCCCTGCATCTAATTCCCCAGCTCTGATTCCCCGCCTCTGATTCCCCGTGTCTGATTTCCTGCCTCTGATTCCCCGCCTCTGATTACCCATGTCTAATTCACCGCCTCTGATTCCCCACCTCTGATTCCCCATCTCTGATTCCACACATCCGATTCCCAGCCTCTGATTCCATATCTCTGATTCCCCGCCTCTTATTCCCCAACTCTGATTCCCCACCTCTGATTCCCCAGCTCTGATTCCCCGCCTCTGATTCCCCGTGTTTGATTCCCTGCCTCTGATTCCCCGCCTCTGATTCCCCATCTCTGATTCACCGCCTTTGATTCGCCACCTCTGATTCCCCATATCTTATTCCTCGCCTCTGTTTCCCCGCCTCTGATTTCCCGCCTCTGATTCCCCATATCTCATTCCCCGCCTCTGATTCCCCATCTCTGATTCCCGGACTCTGATTCCCCACCTCTGATTCCCGGCCTCTGATTCGCTGCTTCTGATTCTGATTCCCTGCCTCTGATTCCCCATCTCTGATTCCGCACATCTAATTCCCCGCCTCTCTTTCCCCGCCTCTGATTCCCCGTGTTTGATTCCCTGCCTCTGATTCCCGGCCTCTGATTCCCTGCTTCTGATTCTGATTCCCTGCCTTTGATTCCCCATCTCTGATTCCGCACATCTAATTCCCTGCCTCTGATTCCCCACCTCTGATTCCCCATATCTGATTCCCCGCCTCTGTTTCCCCGACTCTGATTCCCCGCCTCTGTTTCCCCATATCTAAGTCCCCGCCTCTGATTCCCCAACTTTGATTCCCCACCTCTGATTCCCCAGCTCTGATTCCCCGCCTCTGATTCCCCGCATCTGATTCCCTGCATCTGATTCCCAGCCTCTGATTCCCTGCCTCTGATTCCCAACCTCTGATTCCCCACCTCTGATTCCCCGCCTCTGATTCCCCGCCTCTGTTTCCCCATATCTGATTCCCCGCCTCTATTTGCCCGCCTCTGATTCCCCTCCTCTGTTTCCCCATATCTGATTACCCGCCTCTGAATCCCCAACTCTGATTCCCTGCCTCTAAATTCCCAGCTGATTCCCCGCCTCTGATTCCCCGTGTCTGATTTCCTGCCTCTGATTCCCCGCCTCTGATTACCCATGTCTGATTCACCGCCTCTGATTCCCCACCTATGATTCCCCATCTCTGATTCCGCACATCCGATTCACTGCCTCTGATTCCCCAGCTCTGATTCCCCGCCTCTGATTCCCCGCGTCTTATTCCCTGCTTTTGATTCTGATTCCCTGCCTCTGATTCCCCATCTCTGATTCTGCACATCTGATTCCTCGCCTCTGTTTACCCGCCTCTGATTCCCCGCCTCTGATTCCCCATATCTCATTCCCCACCTCTGATTCCCCATCTCTGATTCCCGGACTCTGATTCCCCACTTCTGATTCCCGGCCTCTGATTCCCTGCTTCTGATTCTGATTCCCTGCCTCTGATTCCCCATCTCTGATTCCGCACATCTAATTCCCTGCCTCTGATTCCCCACCTCTGATTCCCCATATCTGATTCCCCGCCTCTGTTTCCCCGCCTCTGATTCCCCGCCTCTGTTTCCCCATATCTAAGTCCCCGCCTCTGATTCCCCAACTTTGATTCCCCACCTCTGATTCCCCAGCTCTGATTGCCCGCCTCTGATTCCCCGCATCTGATTCCCTGCATCTGATTCCCAGCCTCTGATTCCCTGCCTCTGATTCCCAAACTCTGATTCCCCACCTCTGATTCCCCATATCTGATTCCCCGCCTCTGTTTCCCCGCCTCTGATTCCCCGCCTCTGTTTCCCCATATCTGATTCCCCGCCTCTATTTGCCCGCCTCTGATTCCCCGCCTCTGTTTCCCCATATCTGATTACCCGCCTCTGAATCCCCAACTCTGATTCCCTGCCTCTAATTTCCCAGCTCTGATTCCCCGCCTCTGATTCCCCGTGTCTGATTTCCTGCCTCTGATTCCCCGCCTCTGATTACCCACATCTGATTCCCCATCTCTGATTCCGCACATCCGATTCACTGCCTCTGATTCCCCAGCTCTGATTCCCCGCCTCTGATTCCCCGCGTCTTATTCCCTGCTTCTGATTCTGATTCCCCGCCTCTGAATCCCCATCTCTGATTCCCGGACACTGATTCCCCGCCTCTGTTTCCCCATATCTGATTCCCCGCCTCTATTTGCCCGGCTCTGATTCCCCTCCTCTGTTTCCCCATATCTGATTACCCGCCTCTGAATCCCCAACTCTGATTCCCTGCCTCTAATTTCCCAGCTCTGATTCCCCGCCTCTGATTCCCCGTGTCTGATTTCCTGCCTCTGATTCCCCACCTCTGATTACCCATGTCTGATTCACCGCCTCTGATTCCCCACCTATGATTCCCCATCTCTGATTCCGCACATCCGATTCACTGCCTCTGATTCCCCAGCTCTGATTCCCCGCCTCTGATTCCCCGCGTCTTATTCCCTGCTTCTGATTCTGATTCCCTGCCTCTGATTCCACATCTCTGATTCTGCACATCTGATTCCTCGCCTCTGTTTACCCGCCTCTGATTCCCCGCCTCTGATTCCCCATATCTCATTCCCCACCTCTGATTCCCCATCTCTGATTCCCGGACTCTGATTCCCCACTTCTGATTCCCGGCCTCTGATTCCCTGCTTCTGATTCTGATTCCCTGCCTCTGATTCCCCATCTCTGATTCCGCACATCTTATTCCCTGCCTCTAATTCCCCACCTCTGATTCCCCATATCTGATTCCCCGCCTCTGTTTCCCCGCTTCTGATTCCCCGCCTCTGTTTCCCCATATCTAAGTCCCCGCCTCTGATTCCCCAACTTTGATTCCCCACCTCTGATTCCCCGCCTCTGATTCCCCAACTCTGATTCCCCGCCTCTGATTCCCCGCCTCTGTTTCCCCATATCTAAGTCCCCGCCTCTGATTCCCCAACTCTGATTCCCCACCTCTGATTCCCCAGCTCTGATTACCCACCTCTGATTCCCCATATCTAATTCCCAGCCTCTGTTTCCCCGCCTCTGATTCCCCGCCACTGTTTCCCCATATCTGATTCTCTGCCTCTGAATCCCCAACTCTGATTCCCTGCATCTAATTCCCCAGCTCTGATTCCCCGCCTCTGATTCCCCGTGTCTGATTTCCTGCCTCTGATTCCCCGCCTCTGATTACCCATGTCTCATTCACCGCCTCTGTTTCCCCGCCTCTGATTCCCTGCCTCTGTTTCCCCATATCTAATTCCCCACCTCTGATGCACCAACTCTGATTCCCCGCCTCTGATTCCCCAGCTCTGATTCCCCGCCTCTGATTCCCCGCATCCGATTCCTCATATCTGATTCCCCGCCTCTGTTTCCCCGCCTCTGATTCCCCGCCTCTGTTTCCCCATATCTGATTCCCCGCCTCTGATTCCCAACTATGATTCCCCGCCTCTGATTCCCCAGCTCTGATTCCCTGCCTCTGATTCCCCGCGTTCTATTCCCTGCCTCTGATTCCCCGCCTGCGATTCCCCATCTCTGATTCACCACCTCTGATTCCCCACCTCTGATTCCCCATATCTAATTCCCCGCCTCTGTTGGCCCGCCTCTGATTCCCCGCCTCTGTTTCCCCATATCTGATTCCCCGCCACTGAATCCCCAACTCTGATTCCCTGCCTCTGTTTCCCCATATCTGATTCCCCGCCTCTGATTCCCAACTATGATTCCCCGCCTCTGATTCCCCAGCTCTGATTCCCTGCCTCTGATTCCCCGCGTTCTATTCCCTGCCTCTGATTCCCCGCCTGTGATTCCCCATCTCTGATTCACCACCTCTGATTCCCCACCTCTGATTCCCCATATCTAATTCCCCGCCTCTGTTGGCCCGTCTCTGATTCCCCGCCTCTGTTTCCCCATATCTGATTCCCCGCCACTGAATCCCCAACTCTGATTCCCTGCCTCTGATTCCCCGCCTCTGATTCCCCATCTCAGATTCACTGCCTCTGATTCCCCACCTCTGATTCCCCATCTCTGATTCCGCACATCCGATTCCCTGCCTCTGATTCCCCGACTCTGATTCCCCACCTCTGATTCCCCAGCTCTGATTCCCCGCCTCTGATTCCCCAACTCTGATTCCCCGCCTCTGATTCCCCGCCTCTGTTTCCCCATATCTAAGTCCCCGCCTCTGATTCCCCAACTCTGATTCCCCACCTCTGATTCCCCAGCTCTGATTACCCACCTCTGATTCCCCATATCTAATTCCCTGCCTCTGTTTCCCCGCCTCTGATTCCCCGCCACTGTTTCCCCATATCTGATTCTCCGCCTCTGAATCCCCATCTCTGATTCCCTGCATAAATTCCCCAGCTCTGATTCCCCGCCTCTGATTCCCCGTGTCTGATTTCCTGCCTCTGATTCCCCGCCTCTGATTACCCATGTCTAATTCACCGCCTCTGATTCCCCACCTCTGATTCCCCATCTCTGATTCCGCACATCCGATTCCCAGCCTCTGATTCCATATCTCTGATTCCCCGCCTCTGATTCCCCAACTCTGATTTCCCACCTCTGATTCCCCAGCTCTGATTCCCCGCCTCTGATTCCCCTTGTTTGATTCCCTGCCTCTGATTCCCCGCCTCTGATTCCCCATCTCTGATTCACCGCCTTTGATTCGCCACCTCTGATTCCCCATATCTGATTCCTCGCCTCTGTTTCCCCGCCTCTGATTTCCCGCCTCTGATTCCCCATATCTCATTCCCCACCTCTGATTTCCCATCTCTGATTCCCGGACTCTGATTCCCCACCTCTGATTCCCGGCCTCTGATTCGCTGCTTCTGATTCTGATTCCCTGCCTCTGATTCCCCATCTCTGATTCCGCACATCTAATTCCCCGCCTCTGTTTCCCCGCCTCTGATTCACCGCCTCTGTTTCCCCATATCTAAGTCCCCGCCTCTGATTCCCCAACTTTGATTCCCCACCTCTGATTCCCCAGCTCTGATTCCCCGCCTCTGATTCCCCGCATCTGATTCCCTGCATCTGATTCCCAGCCTCTGATTCCCTGCCTCTGATTCCCAAACTCTGATTCCCCACCTCTGATTCCCCATATCTGATTCCCCGCCTCTGTTTCCCCGCCTCTGATTCCCCGCCTCTGTTTCCCCATATCTGATTCCCCGCCTCTGTTTCCCCGCCTCTGATTCCCCGCCTCTGATTCCCCGTGTCTGATTTCCTGCCTCTGATTCCCCGCCTCTGATTACCCATGTCTGATTCACCGCCTCTGATTCCCCACCTCTGATTCCCCATCTCTGATTCCGCACATCCGATTCCCAGCCTCTGATTCCCCATCTCTGATTCCCCGCCTCTGATTCCCCAACTCTGATTCCCCACCTCTGATTCCCCACCTCTGATTCCCCGCCTCTGATTCCCCGTGTTTGATTCCCTGCCTCTGATTCCCCGCCTCTGATTCCCCATCTCTGATTCACCGCCTTTGATTCGCCACCTCTGATTCCCCATATCTGATTCCTCGCCTCTGTTTCCCCGCCTCTGATTTCCCGCCTCTGATTCCCCATATCTCATTCCCCGCCTCTGATTCCCCATCTCTGATTCCCGGACTCTGATTCCCCACCTCTGATTCCCGGCCTCTGATTCGCTGCTTCTGATTCTGATTCCCTGCCTCTGATTCCCCATCTCTGATTCCGCACATCTAATTCCCCGCCTCTGTTTCCCCGCCTCTGATTCCCCGCCTCTGTTTCCCCATATCTAAGTCCCCGCCTCTGATTCCCCAACTTTGATTCCCCACCTCTGATTCCCCAGCTCTGATTCCCCGCCTCTGATTCCCCGCATCTGATTCCCCACCTCCGATTCCCCAGCTCTGATTCCCCGCCTCTGATTCCCCAACTCTGATTCCCCGCCTCTGATTCCCCGCCTCTGTTTCCCCATATCTGATTCCCCATCTCTGATTCCGCACATCCGATTCCCTGCCTCTGATTCCCCGCCTCTGATTCCCCAACTTTGATTCCCCACCTCTGATTCCCCAGCTCTGATTCCCCGCCTCTGATTCCCCGCATCTGATTCCCCACCTCTGATTCCCCAGCTCTGATTCCCTGCCTCTGATTCCCCAACTCTGATTCCCCACCTCTGATTCCCCAGCTCTGATTACCCACCTCTGATTCCCCATATATAATTCCCAGCCTCTGTTTCCCCGCCTCTGATTCCCCGCCACTGTTTCCCCATATCTGATTCTCCGCCTCTGAATCCCCAACTCTGATTCCCTGCATCTAATTCCCCAGCTCTGATTCCCCGCCTCTGATTCCCCAGCTCTGATTCCCCGCCTCTGATTCCCCGCATCCGATTCCCCGCCTCTGTTTCCCCATATCTGATTACCCGCCTCTGATTCCCAACTATGATTCCCCGCCTCTGATTCCCCAGCTCTGATTCCCAGCCTCTGAATCCACGTGTCTGATATCCTGCCTCTGATTCCCCGCCTCTGATTCCCCATCTCATATTCACCGCCTCTGATTCCCCACCTCTGATTCCCCATCTCTGATTCCGCACATCCGATTCCCTGCCTCTGATTCCCTGCCTCTGATTCCCCAACTTTGATTCCCCACCTCTGATTCCCCAGCTCTGATTCCCCGCCTCTGATTCCCCGCATCTGATTCCCCACCTCTGATTCCCCAGCTCTGATTCCCCGCCTCTGATTCCCCAACTCTGATTCCCCACCTCTGATTCCCCAGCTCTGATTACCCACCTCTGATTCCCCATATCTAATTCCCAGCCTCTGTTTCCCCGCCTCTGATTCCCCGCCACTGTTTCCCCATATCTGATTCTCCGCCTCTGAATCCCCAACTCTGATTCCCTGCATCTAATTCCCCAGCTCTGATTCCCCGCCTCTGATTCCCCGTGTCTGATTTCCTGCCTCTGATTCCCCGCCTCTGATTACCCATGTCTGATTCACCGCCTCTGTTTCCCCGCCTCTGATTCCCCGCCTCTGTTTCCCCATATCTAATTCCCCACCTCTGATGCACCAACTCTGATTCCCCACCTCTGATTCCCCAGCTCTGATTCCCCGCCTCTGATTCCCCGCATCCGATTCCCCATATCTGATTCCCCGCCTCTGTTTCCCCGCCTCTGATTCCCCGCCTCTGTTTCCCCATATCTGATTCCCCACCTCTGATTCCCAACTATGATTCCCCAGCTCTGATTCCCCGCCTTTGATTCCCCCCGTCTGATTCCCAGCCTCTGAATCCCCGTGTCTGATATCCTGCCTCTGATACCCCGCCTCTGATTCCCCATCTCTGATTCCGCACATCCGATTCCCTGCCTCTGATTCCCCGACTCTGATTCGCCACCTCTGAATCCCCAGCTCTGATTCCCCGCCTCTGATTCCCCAACTCTGATTCCCCGCCTCTGATTCCCCAACTCTGATTCCCCGCCTCTGATTCCCCAACTCTGATTCCCCACCTCTGATTCCCCAGCTCTGATTACCCACCTCTGATTCCCCATATCTAATTCCCTGCCTCTGTTTCCCCGCCTCTGATTCCCCGCCACTGTTTCCCCATATCTGATTCTCCGCCTCTGAATCCCCAACTCTGATTCCCTGCATCTAATTCCCCAGCTCTGATTCCCCGCCTCTGATTCCCCGTGTCTGATTACCTGCCACTGATTCCCCGCCTCTGATTACCCATGTCTAATTCACCGCCTCTGATTCCCCACCTCTGATTCCCCATCTCTGATTCCGCACATCCGATTCCCAGCCTCTGATTCCCCACCTCTGATTCCCCAGCTCTGATTCCCCGCCTCTGATTCCCCGTGTTTGATTCCCTGCCTCTGATTCCCCGCCTCTGATTCCCCATCTCTGATTCACCGCCTTTGATTCGCCACCTCTGATTCCCCATATCTGATTCCTCGCCTCTGTTTCCCCGCCTCTGATTTCCCGCCTCTGATTCCCCATATCTCATTCCCCGCCTCTGATTCCCCATCTCTGATTCCCGGACTCTGATTCCCCACCTCTGATTCCCGGCCTCTGATTCACTGCTTCTGATTCTGATTACCTGCCTCTGATTCCCCATCTCTGATTCCGCACATCTAATTCCCTGCCTCTGTTTCCCTGCCTCTGATTCCCCGCCTCTGTTTCCCAATATCCAAGTCCCCGCCTCTGATTCCCGAACTTTGATTCCCCACCTCTGATTCCCCAGCTCTGATTCCCCGCCTCTGATTACCCGCATCTGATTCCCTGCATCTGAATCCCAGCCTCTGATTCCCTGCCTCTGATTCCCAAACTCTGATTCCCCACCTCTGATTCCCCATATCTGATTCCCCACCTCTGTTTCCCCGCCTCTGATTCCCCGCCTCTGTTTCCCCATATCTGATTCCCCGCCTCTGTTTCCCCGCCTCTGATTCCCCGCCTCTGATTCCCCGTGTCTGATTTCCTGCCTCTGATTCCCCGCCTCTGATTACCCATGTCTGATTCACCGCCTCTGATTCCCCACCTCTGATTCCCCATCTCTGATTCCGCACATCCGATTCCCAGCCTCTGATTCCCCATCTCTGATTCCCCGCCTCTGATTCCCCAACTCTGATTCCCCACCTCTGATTCCCCACCTCTGATTCCCCGCCTCTGATTCCCCGTGTTTGATTCCCTGCCTCTGATTCCCCGCCTCTGATTCCCCATCTCTGATTCACCGCCTTTGATTCGCCACCTCTGATTCCCCATATCTGATTCCTCGCCTCTGTTTCCCCGCCTCTGATTTCCCGCCTCTGATTCCCCATATCTCATTCCCCGCCTCTGATTCCCCATCTCTGATTCCCGGACGCTGATTCCCCACCTCTGATTCCCGGCCTCTGATTCGCTGCTTCTGATTCTGATTCCCTGCCTCTGATTCCCCATCTCTGATTCCGCACATCTAATTCCCCGCATCTGTTTCCCCGCCTCTGATACCCCGCCTCTGTTTTCCCATATCTAAGTCCCCGCCTCTGATTCCCCAACTTTTATTCCCCACCTCTGATTCCCCAGCTCTGATTCCCCGCCTCTGATTCCCCGCATCTGATTCCCCACCTCTGATTCCCCAGCTCTGATTCCCCGCCTCTGATTCCCCAACTCTGATTCCCCGCCTCTGATTCCCCGCCTCTGTTTCCCCATATCTGATTCCCCATCTCTGATTCCGCACATCCGATTCCCTGCCTCTGATTCCCCGCCTCTGATTCCCCAACTTTGATTCCCCACCTCTGATTCCCCAGCTCTGATTCCCCGCCTCTGATTCCCCGCATCTGATTCCCCACCTCTGATTCCCCAGCTCTGATTCCCCGCCTCTGATTCCCCAACTCTGATTCCCCACCTCTGATTCCCCAGCTCTGATTACCCACCTCTGATTCCCAATATCTAATTCCCAGCCTCTGTTTCCCCGCCTCTGATTCCCCGCCACTGTTTCCCCATATCTGATTCTCCGCCTCTGAATCCCCAACTCTGATTCCCTGCATCTAATTCCCCAGCTCTGATTCCCCGCCTCTGATTCCCCGCCTCTGATTACCCATGTCTGATGCACCGCCTCTGTTTCCCCGCCTCTGATTCCCCGTCTCTGTTTCCCCATATCTAATTCCCCACCTCTGATGCACCAACTCAGATTCCCCGCCTCTGAATCCCCAGCTCTGATTCCCCGCCTCTGATTCCACGCATCCGATTCCCCATATCTGATTCCACGCCTCTGTTTCCCCGCCTCTGATTCCCCGCCTCTGTTTCCCCATATCTGATTCCCCGCCTCTGATTCCCAACTATGATTCCCCGCCTCTGATTCCCCAGCTCTGATTCCCAGCCTCTGAATCCCCGTGTCTGATATCCTGCCTCTGATTCCCCGCCTCTGATTCCCCATCTCAGATTCACCGCCTCTGATTCCCCACCTCTGATTCCCCATCTCTGATTCCGCACATCCGATTCCCTGCCTCTGATTCCCCGCCTCTGATACCCCAACTTTGATTCCCCACCTCTGATTCCCCAGCTCTGATTCCCCGCCTCTGATTCCCCGCATCTGATTCCCCACCTCTGATTCCCCAGCTCTGATTCCCCGCCTCTGATTCCCCGTGTCTGATTACCTGCCACTGATTCCCCGCCTCTGATTACCCATGTCTAATTCACCGCCTCTGATTCCCCACCTCTGATTCCCCATCTCTGATTCCGCACATCCGATTCCCAGCCTCTGATTCCCCACCTCTGATACCCCAGCTCTGATTCCCCGCCTCTGATTCCCCGTGTTTGATTCCCTGCCTCTGATTCCCCGCCTCTGATTCCCCATCTCTGATTCACCGCCTTTGATTCGCCACCTCTGATTCCCCATATCTGATTCCTCGCCTCTGTTTCCCCGCCTCTGATTTCCCGCCTCTGATTCCCCATATCTCATTCCCCGCCTCTGATTCCCCATCTCTGATTCCCGGACTCTGATTCCCAACCTCTGATTCCCGGCCTCTGATTCGCTGCTTCTGATTCTGATTACCTGCCTCTGATTCCCCATCTCTGATTCCGCACATCTAATTCCCCGCCTCTGTTTACCTGCCTCTGATTCCCCGCCTCTGTTTCCCCATATCCAAGTCCCCGCCTCTGATTCCCCAACTTTGATTCCCCACCTCTGATTCCCCAGCTCTGATTCCCCGCCTCTGATTCCCCGCATCTGATTCCCTGCATCTGATTCCCAGCCTCTGATTCCCTGCCTCTGATTCCCAAACTCTGATTCCCCACCTCTGATTCCCCATATCTGATTCCCCACCTCTGTTTCCCCGCCTCTGATTCCCCGCCTCTGTTTCCCCATATCTGATTCCCCGCCTCTGTTTCCCCGCCTCTGATTCCCCGCCTCTGATTCCCCGTGTCTGATTTCCTGCCTCTGATTCCCCGCCTCTGATTACCCATGTCTGATTCACCGCCTCTGATTCCCCACCTCTGATTCCCCATCTCTGATTCCGCACATCCGATTCCCAGCCTCTGATTCCCCATCTCTGATTCCCCGCCTCTGATTCCCCAACTCTGATTCCCCACCACTGATTCCCCACCTCTGATTCCCCGCCTCTGATTCCCCGTGTTTGATTCCCTGCCTCTGATTCCCCGCCTCTGATTCCCCATCTCTGATTCACCGCCTTTGATTCGCCACCTCTGATTCCCCATATCTGATTCCTCGCCTCTGTTTCCCCGCCTCTGATTTCCCGCCTCTGATTCCCCATATCTCATTCCCCGCCTCTGATTCCCCATCTCTGATTCCCGGACGCTGATTCCCCACCTCTGATTCCCGGCCTCTGATTCGCTGCTTCTGATTCTGATTCCCTGCCTCTGATTCCCCATCTCTGATTCCGCACATCTAATTCCCCGCCTCTGTTTCCCCGCCTCTGATTCCCCGCCTCTGTTTCCCCATATCTAAGTCCCCGCCTCTGATTCCCCAACTTTGATTCCCCACCTCTGATTCCCCAGCTCTGATTCCCCGCCTCTGATTCCCCGCATCTGATTCCCCACCTCTGATTCCCCAGCTCTGATTCCCCGCCTCTGATTCCCCAACTCTGATTCCCCGCCTCTGATTCCCCGCCTCTGTTTCCCCATATCTGATTCCCCATCTCTGATTCCGCACATCCGATTCCCTGCCTCCGATTCCCCGCCTCTGATTCCCCAACTTTGATTCCCCACCTCTGATTCCCCAGCTCTGATTCCCCGCCTCTGATTCCCCGCATCTGATTCCCCACCTCTGATTCCCCAGCTCTGATTCCCCGCCTCTGATTCCCCAACTCTGATTCCCCACCTCTGATTCCCCAGCTCTGATTACCCACCTCTGATTCCCAATATCTAATTCCCAGCCTCTGTTTCCCCGCCTCTGATTCCCCGCCACTGTTTCCCCATATCTGATTCTCCGCCTCTGAATCCCCAACTCTGATTCCCTGCATCTAATTCCCCAGCTCTGATTCCCCGCCTCTGATTCCCCGCCTCTGATTACCCATGTCTGATGCACCGCCTCTGTTTCCCCGCCTCTGATTCCCCGTCTCTGTTTCCCCATATCTAATTCCCCACCTCTGATGCACCAACTCTGATTCCCCGCCTCTGATTCCCCAGCTCTGATTCCCCGCCTCTGATTCCACGCATCCGATTCCCCATATCTGATTCCACGCCTCTGTTACCCCGCCTCTGATTCCCCGCCTCTGTTTCCCCATATCTGATTCCCCGCCTCTGATTCCCAACTATGATTCCCCGCCTCTGATTCCCCAGCTCTGATTCCCAGCCTCTGAATCCCCGTGTCTGATATCCTGCCTCTGATTCCCCGCCTCTGATTCCCCATCTCAGATTCACCGCCTCTGATTCACCACCTCTGATTCCCCATCTCTGATTCCGCACATCCGATTCCCTGCCTCTGATTCCCCGCCTCTGATTCCCCAACTTTGATTCCCCACCTCTGATTCCCCAGCTCTGATTCCCCGCCTCTGATTCCCCGCATCTGATTCCCCACCTCTGATTCCCCAGCTCTGATTCCCCACCTCTGATTCCCCAACTCTGATTCCCCACCTCTGATTCCCCAGCTCTGATTACCCACCTCTGATTCCCCAGCTCCGATTCCCCGCCTCTGATTCCCCAACTCTGATTCCCCGCCTCTGATTCCCCGTGTCTGATTTCCTGCCTCTGATTCCCCGCCTCTGATTACCCATGTCTGATTCACCGCCTCTGTTTCCCCGCCTCTGATTCCCCGCCTCTGTTTCCCCATATCTAATTCCCCACCTCTGATGCACCAACTCTGATTCCCCGCCTCTGATTCCCCAGCTCTGATTCCCCGCCTCTGATTCCCCGCATCCGATTCCCCATATCTGATTCCCCGCCTCTGTTTCCCCGCCTCTGATTCCCCGCCTCTGTTTCCCCATATCTGATTCCCCGCCTCTGATTCCCAACTATGATTCCCCGCCTCTGATTCCCCAGCTCTGATTCCCTGCCTCTGATTCCCCGCGTTCTATTCCCTGCCTCTGATTCCCCGCCTGTGATTCCCCATCTCTGATTCACCACCTCTGATTCCCCACCTCTGATTCCCCATATCTAATTCCCCGCCTCTGTTTGCCCGCCTCTGATTCCCCGCCTCTGTTTCCCCATATCTGATTCCCCGCCACTGAATCCCCAACTCTGATTCCCTGCCTCTGATTCCCCAGCTCTGATTCCCCGCCTTTGATTCCCCCCGTCTGATTCCCAGCCGCTGAATCCCCGTGTCTGATATCCTGCCTCTGATTCCCCGCCTCTGATTCCCCATCTCAGATTCACCACCTCTGATTCCCCACCTCTGATTCCCCATCTCTGATTCCGCACATCCGATTCCCTGCCTCTGATTCCCCGACTCTGATTCCCCACCTCTGATTCCCCAGCTCTGATTCCCCGCCTCTGATTCCCCACCTCTTATTACCTGCCTCTGATTCCCCGCCTCTGTTTCCCCATATCTAAGTCCCCGCCTCTGATTCCCCAACTCTGATTCCCCACCTCTGATTCCCCAACTCTGATTACCCACCTCTGATTCCCCTAATCTAATTCCCTGCCTCTGTTTCCCCGCCTCTGATTCCCCGCCACTGTTTCCCCATATCTGATTCTCCGCCTCTGAATCCCCAACTCTGATTCCCTGCATCTAATTCCCCAGCTCTGATTCCCCACCTCTGATTCCCCAGCTCTGATTCCCCATCTCTGATTCCGCACATCCGATTCCCAGCCTCTGATTCCCCATCTCTGATTCCCCGCCTCTGATTCCCCAACTCTGATTCCCCACCTCTGATTCCCCAGCTCTGATTCCCCGCCTCTGATTCCCCGCGTTTGATTCCCTGCCTCTGATTCCCCGCCTCTGATTCCCCATCTCTGATTCACCGCCTTTGATTCGCCACCTCTGATTCCCCATATCTGATTCCTCGCCTCTGTTTCCCCGCCTCTGATTTCCCGCCTCTGATTCCCCATATCTCATTCCCCGCCTCTGATTCCCCATCTCTGATTCCCGGACTCTGATTCCCCACCTCTGATTCCCGGCCTCTGATTCGCTGCTTCTGATTCTGATTCCCTGCCTCTGATTCCCCATCTCTGATTCTGCACATCTAATTCCCCGCCTCTGTTTCCCCGCCTCTGATTCCCCGCCTCTGTTTCCCGATATCTAAGTCCCCGCCTCTGATTCCCCAACTTTGATTCCCCACCTCTGATTCCCCAGCTCTGATTCCCTGCATCTGATTCCCAGCCTCTGATTCCCTGCCTCTGATTCCCAAACTCTGATTCCCCACCTCTGATTCCCCATATCTGATTCCCCGCCTCTGTTTCCCCGCCTCTGATTCCCCACCTCTGATTCCCCATATCTGATTCCCCGCCTCTGTTTCCCCGCCTCTGATTCCACGCCTCTGATTCCCCGGGTCTGATTTCCTGCCTCTGATTCCCCGCTTCTGATTACCCGTCTGATTCACCGCCTCTGATTCCCCACCTCTGATTCCCCATCTCTGATTCCGCACATCCGATTCCCAGCCTCTGATTCCCCATCTCTGATTCCCCGCCTCTGATTCCCCAACTCTGATTCCCCACCTCTGATTCCCCTGCTCTGATTCCCCGCCTCTGATTCCCCGTGTTTGATTCCCTGCCTCTGATTCCCCGCCTCTGATTCCCCATCTCTGATACACCGCCTTTGATTCACCACCTCTGATTCCCCATATCTGATTCCTCGCCTCTGTTTCCCCGCCTCTGATTTCCCGCCTCTGATTCCCCATATCTCATTCCCCGCCTCTGATTCCCCATCTCTGATTCTCGGACTCTGATTCCCCACCTCTGATTCCGCACATCTAATTCCCCGCCTCTGTTTCCCCGCCTCTGATTCCCCGCCTCTGTTTCCCCATATCTAAGTCCCCGCCTCTGATTCCCCAACTTTGATTCCCCACCTCTGATTCTCCAGCTCTGATTCCCCGCCTCTGATTCCCCGCATCTGATTCCCTGCATCTGATTCCCAGCCTCTGATTCCCTGCCTCTGATTCCCAAACTCTGATTCCCCACCTCTGATTCCCCATCTCTGATTCCGCACATCTAATTCCCTGCCTCTGATTCCCCACCTCTGATTCCCCATATCTGATTCCCCGCCTGTTTCCCCGCCTCTGATTCCCCGCCTCTGTTTCCCTATATCTAACTCCCCGCCTCTGATTCCCCAACTTTGATTCCCCACCTCTGATTCCCCAGCTCTTATTGCCCGCCTCTGATTCCCCGCATCTGATTCCCTGCATCTGTTTCCCAGCCTCTGATTCCCTGCCTCTGATTCCCAAACTCTGATTCCCCACCTCTGATTCCCCATATCTGATTCCCCGCCTCTGTTTCCCCGCCTCTGATTCCCCGCCTCTGTTTCCCCATATCTGATTCCCCGCCTCTATTTGCCCGCCTCTGATTCCCCGCCTCTGTTTCCCCATATCTGATTACCCGCCTCTGAATCCCCAACTCTGATTCCCTGCCTCTAATTTCCCAGCTCTGATTCCCCGCCTCTGATTCCCCGTGTCTGATTTCCTGCCTCTGATTCCCCGCCTCTGATTACCCATGTCTGATTCACCGCCTCTGATTCCCCACCTCTGATTCCCCATCTCTGATTCCGCACATCCGATTCCCTGCCTCTGATTCCCCGACTCTGATTCCCCACCTCTGATTCCCCAGCTCTGATTCCCTGTTTCTGATTCCCCAACTCTGATTCCCCGCCTCTGATTCCCCGCCTCTGTTTCCCCATATCTAAGTCCCCGCCTCTGATTCCCCAGCTCTGATTCCCCATATCTGATTCCCCGCCTCTGAATCCCCATCTCTGATTCCTGGACTCTGATTACCCACCTCTGATTCCCGGCCTCTTATTACCAGCATCTGATTCCAGGCCTCTGATTCCCGGCCTCTGATTCCCCGCTTCTGATTCTGATTCCCTGCCTCTGATTCCCCAGCTCTGATTCCCTGCCTCTGATTCCCCGCGTTCTATTCCCTGCCTCTGATTCCCCGCCTGTGATTCCCCATCTCTGATTCACCACCTCTGATTCCCCACCTCTGATTCCCCATATCTAATTCCCCGCCTCTGTTTGCCCGCCTCTGATTCCCCTCCTCTGTTTCCCCATATCTGATTCCCCGCCACTGAATCCCCAACTCTGATTCCCTGCCTCTGATTCCCCAGCTCTGATTCCCCACCTTTGATTCCCCCCGTCTGATTCCCAGCCTCTGAATCCCCGTGTCTGATATCCTGCCTCTGATTCCCCGCCTCTGATTCCCCATCTCAGATTCACCGCCTCTGATTACCCACCTCTGATTCCCCATCTCTGATTCCGCACATCCGATTCCCTGCCTCTGATTCCCCGACTCTGATTCCCCACCTCTGATTCCCCAGCTCTGATTCCCCGCCTCTGATTCCCCAACTCTGATTACCTGCCTCTGATTCCCCGCCTCTGTTTCCCCATATCTAAGTCCCCGCCTCTGATTCCCCAACTCTGATTCCCCACCTCTGATTCCCCAGCTCTGATTACCCACCTCTGATTCCCCTAATCTAATTCCCTGCCTCTGTTTCCCCGCCTCTGATTCCCCGCCACTGTTTCCCCATATCTGATTATCCGCCTCTGAATCCCCAACTCTGATTCCCTGCATCTAATTCCCCAGCTCTGATTCCCCGCCTCTGATTCCCCGTGTCTGATTTCCTGCCTCCGATTCCCCGCCTCTGATTAACCATGTCTCATTCACCGCCTCTGATTCCCCACCTCTGATTCCCCATCTCTGATTCCGCACATCCGATTCCCAGCCTCTGATTCCCCATCTCTGATTCCCCGCCTCTGATTCCCCGCCTCTGTTTCCCCGCCTCTGATTCCCCGCCTCTGTTTCCCCATATCTAAGTCCCCGCCTCTGATTCCCCAACTTTGATTCCCCACCTCTGATTCCCCAGCTCTGATTCCCTGCATTTGATTCCCAGCCTCTGATTCCCTGCCTCTGATTCCCAAACTCTGATTCCCCACCTCTGATTCCCCATATCTGATTCCCCGCCTCTGTTTCCCCGCCTCTGATTCCCCGCCTCTGTTACCCCATATCTTATTCCCCGCCTCTGTTTCCCCGCCTCTGATTCCCCGCCTCTGATTCCCCGTGTCTGATTTCCTGCCTCTGATTCCCCGCTTCTGATTACCCATGTCTGATTCACCGCCTCTGATTCCCCACCTCTGATTCCCCATCTCTGATTCCGCACATCCGATTCCCAGCCTCTGATTCCCCATCTCTGATTCCCCGCCTCTGATTCCCCAACTCTGATTCCCCACCTCTGATTCCCCAGCTCTGATTCCCCTCCTCTGATTCCCCGTGTTTGATTCCCTGCCTCTGATTCCCCGCCTCTGATTCCCCATCTCTGATTCACCGCCTTTGATTCGCCACCTCTGATTCCCCATATCTGATTCCTCGCCTCTGTTTCCCCGCCTCTGATTTCCCGCCTCTGATTCCCCATATCTCATTCCCCGCCTCTGATTCCCCATCTCTGATTCCCGGACTCTGATTCCCCACCTCTGATTCCCGGCTTCTGATTCGCTGCTTCTGATTCTGATTCCCTGCCTCTGATTCCCAATCTCTGATTCCGCACATCTAATTCCCCGCCTCTGTTTCCCCGCCTCTGATTCCCCGCCTCTGTTTCCCCATATCTAAGTCCCCGCCTCTGATTCCCCAACTTTGATTCCCCACCTCTGATTCCCCAGCTCTGATTCCCCGCCTCTGATTCCCCGCATCTGATTCCCTGCATCTGATTCCCAGCCTCTGATTCCCTGCCTCTGATTCCCAAACTCCGATTCCCCACCTCTGATTCCCCATCTCTGATTCCGCACATCTAATTCCCTGCCTCTGATTCCCCACCTCTGATTCCCCATATCTGATTCCCCGCCTCTGTTTCCCCGCCTCTGATTCCCCGCCTCTGTTTCCCCATATCTAACTCCCCGCCTCTGATTCCCCAACTTTGATTCCCCACCTCTGATTCCCCAGCTCTTATTGCCCGCCTCTGATTCCCCGCATCTGATTCCCTGCATCTGATTCCCAGCCTCTGATTCCCTGCCTCTGATTCCCAAACTCTGATTCCCCACCTCTGATTCCCCATATCTGATTCCCCGCCTCTGTTTCCCCGCCTCTGATTCCCCGCCTCTGTTTCCCCATATCTGATTCCCCGCCTCTATTTGCCCGCCTCTGATTCCCCGCCTGTTTCCCCATATCTGATTACCCGCCTCTGAATCCCCAACTCTGATTCCCTGCCTCTAATTTCCCAGCTCTGATTCCCCGCCTCTGATTCCCCGTGTCTGATTTCCTGCCTCTGATTCACCGCCTCTGATTCCCCACCTCTGATTCCCCATCTCTGATTCCGCACATCCGATTCACTGCCTCTGATTCCCCAGCTCTGATTCCCCATATCTGATTCCCCGCCTCTGAATCCCCATCTCTGATTCCCGGACTCTGATTACCCACCTCTGATTCCCGGCCTCTTATTACCAGCATCTGATTCCAGCCCTCTGATTCCCGGCCTCTGATTCCCCGCTTCTGATTCTGATTCCCTGCCTCTGATTCCCCATCTCTGATTCCGCACATCTGATTCCCTGCCTCTGATTCCCCACCTCTGATTCCCCATATCTGATTCCCCGCCTCTGTTTGCCCGCCTCTGATTCCCCGCCTCTGTTTCCCCATATCTGATTCCCCGCCACTGAATCCCCAACTCTGATTCCCTGCCTCTGATTCCCCAGCTCTGATTCCAAGCCTTTCATTCCCCCCGTCTGATTCCCAGCCACTGAATCCCCGTGTCTGATATCCTGCCTCTGATTCCCTGCCTCTGATTCCCCATCTCAGATTCACCGCCTCTGATTCCCCACCTCTGATTCCCCAGCTCTGATTCCCCGCCTCTGATTCCCCGCCTCTGATTCCCCAACTCTGATTCCCCGCCTCTGATTCCCCGCCTCTGTTTCCCCATATCTAAGTCCCTGCCTCTGATTCCCCAACTCTGATTACCCACCTCTGATTCCCCATATCTAATTCCCAGCCTCTGTTTCCCCGCCTCTGATTCCCCGCCACTGTTTCCCCATATCTGATTCTCCGCCTCTGAATCCCCAACTCTGATTCCCTGCATCTAATTCCCCAGCTCTGATTCCCCGCCTCTGATTCCCCGTGTCTGATTTCCTGCCTCTGATTCCCCGCCTCTGATTACCCATGTCTGATTCACCGCCTCTGTTTCCCCGCCTCTGATTCCCCGCCTCCTTTTCCCCATATCTAATTCCCCACCTCTGATGCACCAACTCTGATTCCCCGCCTCTGATTCCCCAGCTCTGATTCCCCACCTCTGATTCCCCGCATCCGATTCCCCATATCTGATTCCCCGCCTCTGTTTCCCCGCCTCTGATTCCCCGCCTCTGTTTCCCCATATCTGATTCCCCGCCTCTGATTCCCAACTATGATTCCCTGCCTCTGATTCCCCAGCTCTGATTCCCTGCCTCTGATTCCCCGCGTTCTATTCCCTGCCTCTGATTCCCCGCCTGTGATTCCCCATCTCTGATTCACCACCTCTGATTCCCCACCTCTGATTCCCCATATCTAATTCCCCGCCTCTGTTTACCCGCCTCTGATTCCCCGCCTCTGTTTCCCCATATCTGATTCCCCGCCACTGAATCCCCAACTCTGATTCCCTGCCTCTGATTCCCCAGCTCTGATTCCCCGCCTTTGATTCCCCCCGTCTGATTCCCAGCCTCTGAATCCCCGTGTCTGATATCCTGCCTCGGATTCCCCGCCTCTGATTCCCCATCTCAGATTCACCGCCTCTGATTCCCCACCTCTGATTCCCCATCTCTGATTCCGCACATCCGATTCCCTGCCTCTGATTCCCCGACTCTGATACCCCACCTCTGATTCCCCAGCTCTGATTCCCCGCCTCTGATTCCCCAACTCTGATTCCCCGCCTCTGATTCCCCGCCTCTGTTTCCCCATATCTAAGTCCCCGCCTCTGATTCCCCAACTCTGATTCCCCACCTCTGATTCCCCAGCTCTGATTACCCACCTCTGATTCCCCATATCTAATTCCCTGCCTCTGTTTCCCCGCCTCTGATTCCACGCCACTGTTTCCCCATATCTGATTCTCCGCCTCTGAATCCCCAACTCTGATTCCCTGCATCTAATTCCCCAGCTCTGATTCCCCGCATCTGATTCCCCGTGTCTGATTTCCTGCCTCTGATTCCCCGCCTCTGATTACCCATGTCTGATTCACCGCCTCTGATTCCCCACCTCTGATTCCCCATATCTGATTCCCCGCCTCTGTTTCCCCGCCTCTGATTTCCCGCCTCTGTTTCCCCATATCTGATTCCCCGCCTCTGTTTCCCCGCCTCTGATTCCCCGCCTCTATTTCCCTTCCTCTGATTCCCAGCCTCTGATTCCCCATATCTGATTCCCCGCCTCTGTTACCCCGCCTCTGATTCCCCGCCTCTATTTCCCTTCCTCTGATTCCCAGCCTCTGATTCCCCATATCTGATTCCCCGCCTCTGATTCCCCAACTCTGATTCCCCGCCTCTGATTCCCCAGCTCTGAATCCCCGCATCTGATTCCCCGCGTCTGATTACCGGCCTCTGATTCCCCGCTCTGATTCCCCATCTCTGATTCACAACCTCTGATTCCCCACCTCTGATTCCCCGCCTCTGATTCACCAGCTATGATTCCCCGCCTCTGATTCCCCGCATCTGATTCCCTGCCTCTGATTCCCCGACTCTGATTCCACATCTCTGATTCACCACCTCTGATTCATTGCGTCTGATTCCCCGCCTCTGTTTCCCCGCCTCTAATTCCCCGCCTCTGTTTCCCCATATCTAAGTCCTCGCCTCTGATTCCCCAACTCTGATTCCCCACCTCTGATTCCCCAGCTCTGATTCCCCGCCTCTGATTCCCCGCATCTGATTCCCTGCATCTGATTCCCAGCCTCTGATTCCCTGCCTCTGATTCCCAACCTCTGATTCCGCACCTCTGATTCCCCATATCTGATTCCCCGCCTCTGTTTCCCCGCCTCTGTTTCCCCGCCTCTGATTCCCCGCCTCTGTTTCCCCATATCTAAGTCCCCGCCTCTGATTCCCCAACTCTGATTCCCCACCTCTGATTCCCCAGCTCTGATTCCCCGCCTCTGATTCCCCGCATCTGATTCCCTGCATCTGATTCCCAGCCTCTGATTCCCTGCCTCTGATTCCCAACCTCTGATTCCCCACCTCTGATTCCCCATATCTGATTCCCCGCCTCTGTTTCCCCAGCTCTGATTCCCTGCCTCTGATTCCCCGTGTTTGATTCCCTGCCTCTGATTCCCCGCCTCTGATTCCCCATCTCTGATTCACCGCCTTTGATTCGCCACCTCTGATTCCCCATATCTGATTCCTCGCCTCTGTTTCCCCGCCTCAGATTTCCCGCCTCTGATTCCCCATATCTCATTCCCCGCCTCTGATTCCCCATCTCTGATTCCCGGACTCTGATTCCCCACCTCTGATTCCCGGCCTCTGATTCGCTGCTTCTGATTCTGATTCCCTGCCTCTGATTCCCCATCTCTGATTCCGCACATCTAATTCCCCGCCTCTGTTTCCCCACCTCTGATTCCCCGCCTCTGTTTCCCCATATCTAAGTCCCCGCTTCTGATTCCCCAACTTTGATTCCCCACCTCTGATTCCCCAGCTCTGATTCCCCGCCTCTGATTCCCCGCATCTGATTCCCTGCATCTGATTCCCAGCCTCTGATTCCCTGCCTCTGATTCCCAAACTCTGATTCCCCACCTCTGATTCCCCATATGTGATTCCCCGCCTCTGTTTCCCCGCCTCTGATTCCCCGCCTCTGTTTCCCCATATCTGATTCCCCGCCTCTATTTGCCCGCCTCTGATTCCCCGCCTCTGTTTCCCCATATCTGATTACCCGCCTCTGAATCCCCAACTCTGATTCCCTGCCTCTAATTTCCCAGCTCTGATTCCCCGCCTCTGATTCCCCGTTTCTGATTTCCTGCCTCTGATTCCCCGCCTCTGATTACCCATGTCTGATTCACCGCCTCTGATTCCCCACCTCTGATACCCCATCTCTGATTCCGCACATCCGATTCACTGCCTCTGATTCCCCAGCTCTGATTCCCCGCCTCTGATTCCCAGCGTCTTATTCCCTGCTTCTGATTCTGATTCCCTGCCTCTGATTCCCCATCTCTGATTCTGCACATCTGATTCCCTGCCTCTGATTCCCCACCTCTGATTCGCCATATCTGATTCCCCGCCTCTGTTTCCCTGCCTCTGATTCCCCGCCTCTGTTTCCCCATATCTAAGTCCCCGCCTCTGATTCCCCAACTCTGATTCCCCACCTCTGATTCCCCAGCTCTGATTCCCCGCCTCTGATTCCCCGCATCTGATTCCCCGCATCTGATTCCCAGCCTCTGATTCCCTGCCTCTGATTCCCAACCTCTGATTCCCCACCTCTGATTCCCCATATCTGATTCCCCGCCTCTGTTTCCCCGCCTCTGATTCCCCGCCTCTGTTTCCCCATATCTGATTCCCCGCCTCTATTTCCCTTCCTCTGTTTCCCAGCCTCTGATTCCCCATATCTGATTCCCCGCCTCTGATTCCCCAACTCTGATTCCCCGCCTCTGATTCCCCAGCTCTGAATCCCCGCATCTGATTCCCCGCGTCTGATTACCGGCCTCTGATTCCCCGCTCTGATTCCCCATCTCTGATTCACAACCTCTGATTCCCCACCTCTGATTCCCCATATCTGATTTGCCGCCTCTGTTTCCCCACCTCTGATTCCCCACCTCTGATTCCCCACCTCTGATTCACCAGCTATGATTCCCCACCTCTGATTCCCCGCATCTGATTCCCTGCCTCTGATTCCCCGACTCTGATTCCACATCTCTGATTCACCACCTCTGATTCATTGCGTCTGATTCCCCGCCTCTGTTTCCCCGCCTCTGATTCCCCGCCTCTGTTTCCCCATATCTAAGTCCCCGCCTCTGATTCCCCAACTCTGATTCCCCACCTCTGATTCCCCAGCTCTGATTCCCCGCCTCTGATTCCCCGCATCTGATTCCCTGCATCTGATTCCCAGCCTCTGATTCCCTGCCTCTGATTCCCAACCTCTGATTCCGCACCTCTGATTCCCCATATCTGATTCCCCGCCTCTGTTTCCCCGCCTCTGTTTCCCCGCCTCTGATTCCCCGCCTCTGTTTCCCCATATCTAAGTCCCCGCCTCTGATTCCCCAGCTCTGATTCCCCACCTCTGATTCCCCAGCTCTGATTCCCCGCCTCTGATTCCCCGCATCTGATTCCCTGCATCTGATTCCCAGCCTATGATTCCCTGCCTCTGATTCCCAACCTCTGATTCCCCACCTCTGATTCCCCATATCTGATTCCCCGCCTCTGTTTCCCCGCCTCTGATTCCCCGCCTCTGTTTCCCCATATCTGATTCCCCGCCTCTATTTCCCCGCCTCTGATTCCCAGCCTCTGATTCCCCATATCTGATTCCCCTCCTCTGATTCCCCAACTCTGATTCCCCGCCTCTGATTCCCCAGCTCTGAATCCCCGCATCTGATTCCCCGCGTCTGATTACCGGCCTCTGATTCCCCGCTCTGATTCCCCATCTCTGATTCACAACCTCTGATTCCCCACCTCTGATTCCCCATATCTGATTTGCCGCCTCTGTTTCCCCTCCTCTGATTCCCCACCTCTGATTCCCCGCCTCTGATTCGCCAGCTATGATTCCCCGCCTCTGATTCCCCGCATCTGATTCCCTGCCTCTGATTCCCCGCCTCTGATTCCACATCTCTGATTCACCACCTCTAATTCATTGCGTCTGATTCCCCGCCTCTGATTCCCCATCTCTGATTCCCCATCTCTGATTCCCCAATTCTGATTCACCGCCTCTGATTCCCCAGCTATGTTTCCTCGCCTCTGATTCCCCATCTCTGATTCCGCACATCTAATTCCCTGCCTCTGATTCCCCACCTCTGATTCCCCATATCTGATTACCCGCCTCTGTTTCCCCGCCTCTGATTCCCCGCCTCTGTTTCCCCATATCTAAGTCCCCGCCTCTGATTCCCCAACTTTGATTCCCCACCTCTGATTCCCCAGCTCTGATGGCCCGCCTCTGATTCCCCGCATCTGATTCCCCACCTCTGATTCCCCATCTCTGATTCCGCACATCCGATTCACTGCCTCTGATTCCCCAGCTCTGATTCCCCATCTCTGATTCCGCACATCCGATTCACTGCCTCTGATTCCCCAGCTCTGATTCCCCGCCTCTGATTCCCCGCGTCTTATTCCCTGCTTCTGATTCTGATTCCCTGCCTCTGATTCCCCATCTCTGATTCTGCACATCTGATTCCCTGCCTCTGATTCCCCACCTCTGATTCCCCATATCTGATTCCCCGCCTCTGAATCCCCATCTCTGATTCCCGGACTCTGATTCCCCACCTCTGATTCCCGGCCTCTTATTACCAGCATCTGATTCCAGGCCTCTGATACCCGGCCTCTGATTCCCCTCTTCTGATTCTGATTCCCTGCCTCTGATTCTCCATCTCTGATTCCGCACATCTGATTCCCTGCCTCTGATTCCCCACCTCTGATTCCCCATATGTGATTCCCCGCCTCTGTTTCCCCGCCTCTGATTCCCCGCCTCTTTTTCCCCATATCGAATTCCCCACCTCTGATGCACCAACTCTGATTCCCCGCCTCTGATTTCCCAGCTCTGATTCCCCACCTCTGATTCCCCGCATCCGATTCCCCATATCTGATTCCCCGCCTCTGTTTCCCCGCCTCTGATTCCCCGCCTCTGTTTCCCCATATCTGATTCCCCGCCTCTGATTCCCAACTATGATTCCCCGCCTCTGATTCCCCAGCTCTGATTCCCTGCCTCTGATTCCCCGCGTTCTATTCCCTACCTCTGATTCCCCGCCTGTGATTCCCCATCTCTGATTCACCACCTCTGATTCCCCACCTCTGATTCCCCATATCTAATTCCCCGCCTCTGTTTGCCCGCCTCTGATTCCCCGCCTCTGTTTCCCCATATCTGATTCCCCGCCACTGAATCCCCAACTCTGATTCCCTGCCTCTGATTCCCCAGCTCTGATTCCCCGCCTTTGATTCCCCCCGTCTGATTCCCAGCCTCTGAATCCTCGTGTCTGATATCCTGCCTCTGATTCCCCGCCTCTGATTCCCCATCTCAGATTCACCGCCTCTGATTCCCCACCTCTGATTCCCCAGCTCTGATTCCCCGCCTCTGATTCCCCGCCTCTGTTTCCCCATATCTAAGTCCTCGCCTCTGATTCCCTGCATCTGATTCCCAGCCTCTGATTCCCTGCCTCTGATTCCCAACCTCTGATTCCGCACCTCTGATTCCCCATATCTGATTCCCCGCCTCTGTTTCCCCGCCTCTGTTTCCCCGCCTCTGATTCCCCGCCTCTGTTTCCCCATATCTAAGTCCCCGCCTCTGATTCCCCAACTCTGATTCCCCACCTCTGATTCCCCAGCTCTGATTCCCCGCCTCTGATTCCCCGCATCTGATTCCCTGCATCTGATTCCCAGCCTCTGATTCCCTGCCTCTGATTCCCAACCTCTGATTCCCCACCTCTGATTCCCCATATCTGATTCCCCGCCTCTGTTTCCCCAGCTCTGATTCCCTGCCTCTGATTCCCCGTGTTTGATTCCCTGCCTCTGATTCCCCGCCTCTGATTCCCCATCTCTGATTCACCGCCTTTGATTCGCCACCTCTGATTCCCCATATCTGATTCCTCGCCTCTGTTTCCCCGCCTCTGATTTCCCGCCTCTGATTCCCCATATCTCATTCCCCGCCTCTGATTCCCCATCTCTGATTCCCGGACTCTGATTCCCCACCTCTGATTCCCGGCCTCTGATTCGCTGCTTCTGATTCTGATTCCCTGCCTCTGATTCCCCATCTCTGATTCCGCACATCTAATTCCCCGCCTCTGTTTCCCCACCTCTGATTCCCCGCCTCTGTTTCCCCATATCTAAGTCCCCGCTTCTGATTCCCCAACTTTGATTCCCCACCTCTGATTCCCCAGCTCTGATTCCCCGCCTCTGATTCCCCGCATCTGATTCCCTGCATCTGATTCCCAGCCTCTGATTCCCTGCCTCTGATTCCCAAACTCTGATTCCCCACCTCTGATTCCCCATATGTGATTCCCCGCCTCTGTTTCCCCGCCTCTGATTCCCCGCCTCTGTTTCCCCATATCTGATTCCCCGCCTCTATTTGCCCGCCTCTGATTCCCCGCCTCTGTTTCCCCATATCTGATT
This sequence comes from Narcine bancroftii, assembly GCF_036971445.1. Classification (NCBI taxonomy): domain Eukaryota; kingdom Metazoa; phylum Chordata; class Chondrichthyes; order Torpediniformes; family Narcinidae; genus Narcine; species Narcine bancroftii. Next base: position 119,851,254 of record NC_091470.1, on the reverse strand, counting down.
ACCCGCCTCTGAATCCCCAACTCTGATTCCCTGCCTCTAATTTCCCAGCTCTGATTCCCCGCCTCTGATTCCCCGTTTCTGATTTCCTGCCTCTGATTCCCCGCCTCTGATTACCCATGTCTGATTCACCGCCTCTGATTCCCCACCTCTGATACCCCATCTCTGATTCCGCACATCCGATTCACTGCCTCTGATTCCCCAGCTCTGATTCCCCGCCTCTGATTCCCAGCGTCTTATTCCCTGCTTCTGATTCTGATTCCCTGCCTCTGATTCCCCATCTCTGATTCTGCACATCTGATTCCCTGCCTCTGATTCCCCACCTCTGATTCGCCATATCTGATTCCCCGCCTCTGTTTCCCTGCCTCTGATTCCCCGCCTCTGTTTCCCCATATCTAAGTCCCCGCCTCTGATTCCCCAACTCTGATTCCCCACCTCTGATTCCCCAGCTCTGATTCCCCGCCTCTGATTCCCCGCATCTGATTCCCTGCATCTGATTCCCAGCCTCTGATTCCCTGCCTCTGATTCCCAACCTCTGATTCCCCACCTCTGATTCCCCATATCTGATTCCCCGCCTCTGTTTCCCCGCCTCTGATTCCCCGCCTCTGTTTCCCCATATCTGATTCCCCGCCTCTATTTCCCTTCCTCTGTTTCCCAGCCTCTGATTCCCCATATCTGATTCCCCGCCTCTGATTCCCCAACTCTGATTCCCCGCCTCTGATTCCCCAGCTCTGAATCCCCGCATCTGATTCCCCGCGTCTGATTACCGGCCTCTGATTCCCCGCTCTGATTCCCCATCTCTGATTCACAACCTCTGATTCCCCACCTCTGATTCCCCATATCTGATTTGCCGCCTCTGTTTCCCCACCTCTGATTCCCCACCTCTGATTCCCCACCTCTGATTCACCAGCTATGATTCCCCACCTCTGATTCCCCGCATCTGATTCCCTGCCTCTGATTCCCCGACTCTGATTCCACATCTCTGATTCACCACCTCTGATTCATTGCGTCTGATTCCCCGCCTCTGTTTCCCCGCCTCTGATTCCCCGCCTCTGTTTCCCCATATCTAAGTCCCCGCCTCTGATTCCCCAACTCTGATTCCCCACCTCTGATTCCCCAGCTCTGATTCCCCGCCTCTGATTCCCCGCATCTGATTCCCTGCATCTGATTCCCAGCCTCTGATTCCCTGCCTCTGATTCCCAACCTCTGATTCCGCACCTCTGATTCCCCATATCTGATTCCCCGCCTCTGTTTCCCCGCCTCTGTTTCCCCGCCTCTGATTCCCCGCCTCTGTTTCCCCATATCTAAGTCCCCGCCTCTGATTCCCCAGCTCTGATTCCCCACCTCTGATTCCCCAGCTCTGATTCCCCGCCTCTGATTCCCCGCATCTGATTCCCTGCATCTGATTCCCAGCCTATGATTCCCTGCCTCTGATTCCCAACCTCTGATTCCCCACCTCTGATTCCCCATATCTGATTCCCCGCCTCTGTTTCCCCGCCTCTGATTCCCCGCCTCTGTTTCCCCATATCTGATTCCCCGCCTCTATTTCCCCGCCTCTGATTCCCAGCCTCTGATTCCCCATATCTGATTCCCCTCCTCTGATTCCCCAACTCTGATTCCCCGCCTCTGATTCCCCAGCTCTGAATCCCCGCATCTGATTCCCCGCGTCTGATTACCGGCCTCTGATTCCCCGCTCTGATTCCCCATCTCTGATTCACAACCTCTGATTCCCCACCTCTGATTCCCCATATCTGATTTGCCGCCTCTGTTTCCCCTCCTCTGATTCCCCACCTCTGATTCCCCGCCTCTGATTCGCCAGCTATGATTCCCCGCCTCTGATTCCCCGCATCTGATTCCCTGCCTCTGATTCCCCGCCTCTGATTCCACATCTCTGATTCACCACCTCTAATTCATTGCGTCTGATTCCCCGCCTCTGATTCCCCATCTCTGATTCCCCATCTCTGATTCCCCAATTCTGATTCACCGCCTCTGATTCCCCAGCTATGTTTCCTCGCCTCTGATTCCCCATCTCTGATTCCGCACATCTAATTCCCTGCCTCTGATTCCCCACCTCTGATTCCCCATATCTGATTACCCGCCTCTGTTTCCCCGCCTCTGATTCCCCGCCTCTGTTTCCCCATATCTAAGTCCCCGCCTCTGATTCCCCAACTTTGATTCCCCACCTCTGATTCCCCAGCTCTGATGGCCCGCCTCTGATTCCCCGCATCTGATTCCCTGCATCTGATTCCCAGGCTCTGATTCCCTGCCTCTGATTCCCAAACTCTGATTCCCCACCTCTGATTCCCCATATCTGATTCCCCGCCTCTGTTTCCCCGCCTCTGATTCCCAGCCTCTGTTTCCCAATATCTGATTCCCCGCCTCTATTTGCCTGCCTCTGATTCCCCGCCTCTGTTTCCCCATATCTGATTACCCGCCTCTGAATCCCCAACTCTGATTCCCTGCCTCTAATTTCCCAGCTCTGATTCCCCGCCTCTGATTCCCCGTGTCTGATTTCCTGCCTCTGATTCCCCGCCTCTGATTACCCATGTCTGATTCACCGCCTCTGATTCCCCACCTCTGATTCCCCATCTCTGATTCCGCACATCCGATTCACTGCCTCTGATTCCCCAGCTCTGATTCCCCGCCTCTGATTCCCCGCGTCTTATTCCCTGCTTCTGATTCTGATTCCCTGCCTCTGATTCCCCATCTCTGATTCTGCACATCTGATTCCCTGCCTCTGATTCCCCACCTCTGATTCCCCATATCTGATTCCCCGCCTCTGAATCCCCATCTCTGATTCCCGGACTCTGATTCCCCACCTCTGATTCCCGGCCTCTTATTACCAGCATCTGATTCCAGGCCTCTGATACCCGGCCTCTGATTCCCCTCTTCTGATTCTGATTCCCTGCCTCTGATTCTCCATCTCTGATTCCGCACATCTGATTCCCTGCCTCTGATTCCCCACCTCTGATTCCCCATATGTGATTCCCCGCCTCTGTTTCCCCGCCTCTGATTCCCCGCCTCTTTTTCCCCATATCGAATTCCCCACCTCTGATGCACCAACTCTGATTCCCCGCCTCTGATTTCCCAGCTCTGATTCCCCACCTCTGATTCCCCGCATCCGATTCCCCATATCTGATTCCCCGCCTCTGTTTCCCCGCCTCTGATTCCCCGCCTCTGTTTCCCCATATCTGATTCCCCGCCTCTGATTCCCAACTATGATTCCCCGCCTCTGATTCCCCAGCTCTGATTCCCTGCCTCTGATTCCCCGCGTTCTATTCCCTACCTCTGATTCCCCGCCTGTGATTCCCCATCTCTGATTCACCACCTCTGATTCCCCACCTCTGATTCCCCATATCTAATTCCCCGCCTCTGTTTGCCCGCCTCTGATTCCCCGCCTCTGTTTCCCCATATCTGATTCCCCGCCACTGAATCCCCAACTCTGATTCCCTGCCTCTGATTCCCCAGCTCTGATTCCCCGCCTTTGATTCCCCCCGTCTGATTCCCAGCCTCTGAATCCTCGTGTCTGATATCCTGCCTCTGATTCCCCGCCTCTGATTCCCCATCTCAGATTCACCGCCTCTGATTCCCCACCTCTGATTCCCCAGCTCTGATTCCCCGCCTCTGATTCCCCGCATCTGTTTCCCCATATCTAAGTCCCCGCCTCTGATTCCCCAACTCTGATTCCCCGCCTCTGATTCCCCGCATCTGTTTCCCCATATCTAAGTCCCCGCCTCTGATTCCCCAACTCTGATTCCCCACCTCTGATTCCCCAGCTCTGATTCCCCGCCTCTGATTCCCCGCATCTGATTCCCTGCATCTGATTCCCAGCCTCTCATTCCCTGCCTCTGATTCCCAACCTCTGATTCCCCACCTCTGATTCCCCATATCTGATTCCCCGCCTCTGTTTCCCCGTCTCTGATTCCCCGCCTCTGTTTCCCCATATCTGATTCCCCGCCACTGAATCCCCAACTCTGATTCCCTGCATCTAATTCCCCAGCTCTGATTCCCCGCCTCTGATTCCCCGTGTCTGATTTCCTGCCTCTGATTCCCCGCCTCTGATTACCCATGTCTGATTCACCGCCTCTGATTCCCCACCTCTGATTCCCCATCCCTGATTCCGCACATCCGATTCCCTGCCTCTGAATCCCCGCCTCTGATTCACCGCCTCTGATTCCTGGCCTCTGATTTCCCGCCTCTGATTCCCTGCCACTGATACCCCGCCCCTGATTCCCCACCTCTGAATCCCCATATCTGATTCCCCGCCTCTGTTTCCCCACCTCTGACTCCCCGCCTCTGATTCCCCATATCTCATTCCCCGCCTCTGAATCCCCATCTCTGATTCCCGGACTCTGATTCCCCACCTCTGATTCCCGGCCTCTTGTTCCCAGCATCTGATTCCGGCCTCTGATTCCCGGCCTCTGATTCCCTGCTTCTGATTCTGATTCCCTGCCTTTGATTCCCCATCTCTGATTCCGCACATCTGATTCCCTGCCTCTGATTCCCAACCTCTGAATCCCCATATCTGATTCCCCACCACTGTTTCCCCGCCTCTGATTCCACACCACTGTTTCCCAATATCTAATTCCCCGCCTCTGATTCCCCAACTCTGATTCCCCACCTCTGATTCCCCAGCTCTGATTCCCCGCCTATGATTCCCCGCATCTGATTCCCTGCATCTGATTCCAAGCCTCTGATTCCCTGCCTCTGATTCCCAAACTCTGATTCCCCACCTCTGATTCCCCATATCTGATTCCCCGCCTCTGTTTCCCCGCCTCTGATTCCCCGCCTCTGTTTCCCCATATCTAATTCCCCACCTCTGATGCACCAACTCTGATTCCCCACCTCTGATTCCCCAGCTCTGATTCCCCGCCTCTGATTCCCCGCATCCGATTCCCCATATCTGATTCCCCGCCTCTGTTTCCCCGCCTCTGATTCCCCGCCTCTGTTTCCCCATATCTGATTCCCCGCCTCTGATTCCCAACTATGATTCCCCGCCTCTGATTCCCAGCTCTGATTCCCCGCCTCTGATTCCCCGCATCCGATTCCCCATATCTGATTCCCCGCCTCTGTTTCCCCATATCTGATTCCCCGCCTGTGATTCCCAACTATGATTCCCTGCCTCTGATTCCCCGCGTTCTATTCCCTGCCTCTGATTCCCCGCCTGTGATTCCCCATTGTCTGATTCACCACCTATGATTCCCCACCTCTGATTCCCCATATCTAATTCCCCGCCTCTGTTTGCCCGCCTCTGATTCCCCGCCTCCGTTTCCCCATATCTGATTCCCCGCCTCTGAATCCCCAACTCTGATTCCCTGCCTCTGATTCCCCAGCTCTGATTCCCCGCCTTTGATTCCCCCCGTCTGATTCCCAGCCTCTGAATCCCCGTGTCTGATATCCTGCCTCTGATTCCCCGCCTCTGATTCCCCATCTCAGATTCACCGCCTCTGATTCCCCACCTCTGATTCCCCATCTCTGATTCCGCACATCCGATTCCCTGCCTCTGATTCCCCGACTCTGATTCCCCACCTCTGATTCCCCAGCTCTGATTCCCCGCCTCTGATTCCCCAACTCTGATTCCCCGCCTCTGATAACCCAGCTCCGATTCCCCGCCTCTGATTCCCCGTGTTTGATTCCCTGCCTCTGATTCCCCGCCTCTGATTCCCCATCTCTGATTCACCGCCTTTGATTCGCCACCTCTGATTCCCCATATCTGATTCCTCGCCTCTGTTTCCCCGCCTCTGATTCCCCGCCTCTGATTCCCCATATCTCATTCCCCGCCTCTGATTCCCCATCTCTGATTCCCGGACTCAGATTCCCCACCTCTGATTCCCGGCCTCTTATTCCCGGCATCTGATTCCGGCCTCTGATTCCCGGCCTCTGATTCCCTGCTTCTGATTCTGATTCCCTGCCTCTGATTCCCCGCCTCTGATTCCCCGCCTCTGTTTCCCCATATCTAATTCCCCGCCTCTGATTCCCCAACTTTGATTCCCCACCTCTGATTCCCCAGCTCTGATTCCCCACCTCTGATTCCCCGCATCTGATTCCCTGCATCTGATTCCCAGCCTCGGATTCCCTGCCTCTGATTCCCAACCTCTGATTCCCCACCTCTGATTCCCCATATCTGATTCCCCGCCTCTGTTTCCCCGCCTCTGATTCCCCACCTCTGTTTCCCCATATCTGATTCCCCGCCTCTATTTGCCCGCCTCTGATTCCCCGCCTCTGTTTCCCCATATCTGATTCCCCGCCTCTGAATCCCCAACTCTGATTCCCTGCCTCTAATGTCCCAGTTCTGATTCCCCGCCTCTGATTCCCCACCTCTGATTCCCCATCTCTGATTCCGCACATCCGATTCCCTGCCTCTGAATCCCCGCCTCTGATTCACCGCCTCTGATTCCAGGCCTCTGATTTCCCGCCTCTGATTCCCTGCCACTGATACCCCGCCCCTGATTCCCCACCTCTGAATCCCCATATCTGATTCCCCGCCTCTGTTTCCCCACCTCTGACTCCCCGCCTCTGATTCCCCATATCTCATTCCCCGCCTCTGAATCCCCATCTCTGATTCCCGGACTCTGATTCCCCACCTCTGATTCCCGGCCTCTTATTCCCAGCATCTGATTCCGGCCTCTGATTCCCGGCCTCTGATTCCCTGCTACTGATTCTGATTCCCTGCCTTTGATTCCCCATCTCTGATTCCGCACATCTGATTCCCTGCCTCTGATTCCCAACCTCTGAATCCCCATATCTGATTCCCCACCACTGTTTCCCCGCCTCTGATTCCACACCACTGTTTCCCAATATCTAATTCCCCGCCTCTGATTCCCCAACTCTGATTCCCCACCTCTGATTCCCCAGCTCTGATTCCCCGCCTCTGATTCCCCGCATCTGATTCCCTGCATCTGATTCCAAGCCTCTGATTCCCTGCCTCTGATTCCCAAACTCTGATTCCCCACCTCTGATTCCCCATATCTGATTCCCCGCCTCTGTTTCCCCGCCTCTGATTCCCCGCCTCTGTTTCCCCATATCTAATTCCCCACCTCTGATGCACCAACTCTGATTCCCCGCCACTGATTCCCCAGCTCTGATTCCCCGCCTCTGATTCCCCGCATCCGATTCCCCATATCTGATTCCCCGCCTCTGTTTCCCCGCCTCTGATTCCCCGCCTCTGTTTCCCCATATCTGATTCCCCGCCTCTGATTCCCAACTATGATTCCCCGCCTCTGATTCCCAGCTCTGATTCCCCGCCTCTGATTCCCCGCATCCGATTCCCCATATCTGATTCCCCGCCTCTGTTTCCCCATATCTGATTCCCCGCCTGTGATTCCCAACTATGATTCCCTGCCTCTGATTCCCCGCGTTCTATTCCCTGCCTCTGATTCCCCGCCTGTGATTCCCCATTGTCTGATTCACCACCTATGATTCCCCACCTCTGATTCCCCATATCTAATTCCCCGCCTCTGTTTGCCCGCCTCTGATTCCCCGCCTCCGTTTCCCCATATCTGATTCCCCGCCTCTGAATCCCCAACTCTGATTCCCTGCCTCTGATTCCCCAGCTCTGATTCCCCGCCTTTGATTCCCCCCGTCTGATTCCCAGCCTCTGAATCCCCGTGTCTGATATCCTGCCTCTGATTCCCCGCCTCTGATTCCCCATCTCAGATTCACCGCCTCTGATTCCCCACCTCTGATTCCCCATCTCTGATTCCGCACATCCGATTCCCTGCCTCTGATTCCCCGACTCTGATTCCCCACCTCTGATTCCCCAGCTCTGATTCCCCGCCTCTGATTCCCCAACTCTGATTCCCCGCCTCTGATAACCCAGCTCTGATTCCCCGCCTCTGATTCCCCGTGTTTGATTCCCTGCCTCTGATTCCCCGCCTCTGATTCCCCATCTCTGATTCACCGCCTTTGATTCGCCACCTCTGATTCCCCATATCTGATTCCTCGCCTCTGTTTCCCCGCCTCTGATTCCCCGCCTCTGATTCCCCATATCTCATTCCCCGCCTCTGATTCCCCATCTCTGATTCCCGGACTCAGATTCCCGGCCTCTTATTCCCGGCATCTGATTCCGGCCTCTGATTCCCGGCCTCTGATTCCCTGCTTCTGATTCTGATTCCCTGCCTCTGATTCCCCGCCTCTGATTCCCCGCCTCTGTTTCCCCATATCTAAGTCCCCGCCTCTGATTCCCCAACTTTGATTCCCCACCTCTGATTCCCCAGCTCTGATTCCCCACCTCTGATTCCCCGCATCTGATTCCCTGCATCTGATTCCCAGCCTCGGATTCCCTGCCTCTGATTCCCAACCTCCGATTCCCCACCTCTGATTCCCCATATCTGATTCCCCGCCTCTGTTTCCCCGCCTCTGATTCCCCACCTCTGTTTCCCCATATCTGATTCCCCGCCTCTATTTGCCCGCCTCTGATTCCCCGCCTCTGTTTCCCCATATCTGATTCCCCGCCTCTGAATCCCCAACTCTGATTCCCTGCCTCTAATTTCCCAGTTCTGATTCCCCGCCTCTGATTCCCCGTGTCTGATTTCCTGCCTCTGATACACCGCCTCTGATTACCCATGTCTGATTCACCGCCTCTGATTCCCCACCTCTGATTCCCCATCTCTGATTCCGCACATCCGATTCCCTGCCTCTGATTCCCCGCCTCTGATTCACTGCCACTGATTCCCCAGCTCTGATTCCCCGCCTCTGATTCCCCACCTCTGATTCCCCATATCTGATTCCCCGCCTCTGTTTCCCCGCCTCTGATTCCCCGCCTCTGTTTCCCATATCTAAGTCCCCGCCTCTGATTCCCCAACTTTGATTCCCCACCTCTGATTCCCCAGCTCTGATTACCCACCTCTGATTCCCCATATCTGATTTCCCGCCTCTGTTTCCCCGCCTCTGATTCCCCGCCACTGTTTCCCCATACCTGATTCCCCGCCTCTGAATCCCCAACTCTGATTCCCTGCATCTAATTCCCCAGCTCTGATTCCCCGCCTCTGATTCCCCATGTCTGATTTCCTGCCTCTGATTCCCCGCTTCTGATTACCCATGTCTGATTCACCGCCTCTGATTCCCCACCTCTGATTCCCCATATCTGATTCCGCACATTCGATTCCCAGCCTCTGATTCCCCATCTCTGATTCCCCACCTCTGATTCCCCAACTTTGATTCCCCACCTCTGATTCCCCAGCTCTGATTCCCCGCCTCTGATTCTCCGCATCTGATTCCCTGCATCTGATTCCCAGCCTCTGATTCCCTGCCTCTGATTCCCAAACTCTGATTCCCCACCTCTGATTCCCCATATCTGATTCCCCGCCTCTGTTTCCCCACCTCTGATTCCCCGCCTCTGTTTCCCCATATCTGATTCCCCGCCTCTATTTGCCCGCCTCTGATTCCCCGCCTCGGTTTCCCCATATCTGATTACCCGCCTCTGAATCCCCAACTCTGATTCCCTGCCTCTAATTTCCCAGCTCTGATTCCCCGCCTCTGATTCCCCGTGTCTGATTTCCTGCCTCTGATTCCCCGCCTCTGATTACCCATGTCTGATTCACCGCCTCTGATTCCCCACCTCTGATTCCCCATCTCTGATTCCGCACATCCGATTCACTGCCTTTGATTCCCCAGATCTGATTCCCCGCCTCTGATTCCCCGCGTCTTATTCCCTGCTTCTGATTCTGATTCCCTGCCTCTGATTCCCCATCTCTGATTCTGCACATCTGATTCCCTGCCTCTGATTCCAAACCTCTGATTCCCCATATCTGATTCCCCGCCTCTGTTTCCCCGCCTCTGAATCCCCGCCTCTGTTTCCCCATAGCTAAGTCCCCGCCTCTGATTCCCCAACTCTGATTCCCCACCTCTGATTCCCCAGCTCTGATTCCCCGCCTCTGATTCCCCGCATCTGATTCCCTGCATCTGATTCCCAGCCTCTGATTCCCTGCCTCTGATTCCCAACCTCTGATTCCCCACCTCTGATTCCCCATATCTGATTCCCCGCCTCTGTTTCCCCGCCTCTGATTCCCCGCCTGTTTCCCCATATCTGATTCCCCGCCTCTATTTCCCCGCCTCTGATTCCCCGCCTCTGATTCCCCATATCTGATTCCCCGCCTCTGATTCCCCGCGTCTGATTACCGGCCTCTGATTCCCCGCTCTGATTCCCCACCTCTGATTCCCCATATCTGATTTGCTGCCTCTGTTTCCACGCCTCTGATTCCCCACCTCTGATTCCCCGCCTGTGATTCACCAGCTATGATTCCCCGCCTCTGATACCCCGCGTCTGATTCCCTGCCTCTGATTCCCCGCCTCTGATTCCACATCTCTGATTCACCACCTCTGATTCCCCGCGTCTGATTCCCCGCCTCTGATTCCCCATCTCTGATTCCCCATCTCTGATTCCCCAATTCTGATTCCCCGCCTCTGATTCCCCAGCTCTGTTTCCTCGCCTCTGATTCCTTGCCTCTGATTCCCAACCTCTGATTCCCCATATTGATTCCCTGCCTCTGATTCCCTGCCTCTGATTCCCCAACTCTGATTCCCCGCCTCTGATTCACCAGCTCTGATTCCCCGCCTCTGATTCCCCGTGTTTGATTCCCTGCCTCTGATTCCCGGCCTCTGATTCCCCATCTCTGATTCACCGCCTTTGATTCGCCACCTCTGATTCCCCATATCTGATTCCCCGCCTCTGTTTCCCCGCCCCTGATTCCCCGCCTCTGTTTCCCCATATCTGATTCCCCGCCTCTGATTCCCAACTATGATTCCCCGCCTCTGATTCCCCATATCTGATTCCCCGCCTCTGATTCCCCAGCTCTGATTCCCTGCCTCTGATTCCCCGCGTTCTATTCCCTGCCTCTGATTCCCCGCCTGTGATTCCCCATCTCTGATTCACCACCTCTGATTCCCCACCACTGATTCCCCATATCTAATTCCCCGCCTCTGTTTGCCCGCCTCTGATTCCCCGCCTCTGTTTCCCCATATCTGATTCCCCGCCTCTGAATCCCCAACTCTGATTCCCTGCCTCTGATTCCCCAACTTCATTCCCCACCTTTGATTCCCCCCGTCTGATTCCCAGCCTCTGTATCCCCGTGTCTGATAACCTGCCTCTGATTCCCCGCCTCTGATTCTCCATCTCAGATTCACCGCCTCTGATTCCCCACCTCTGATTCCCCATCTCTGATTCCGCACATCCGATTCCCTGCCTCTGATTCCCCGACTCTGATTCCCCACCTCTGATTCCCGAGCTCTGATTCCCCGCCTCCGATTCCCCAACTCTGATTCCCCGCCTCTGATTCCCCAGTTCTGATTCCCCACCTCTGATTCCCCGTGTTTGATCCCCTGCCTCTGATTCCCCGCCTCTGATTCCCCATCTCTGATTCCCCATATCTGATTCCTCGCCACTGTTTCCCCGCCTCTGATTCCCCGCCTCTGATTCCCCACCTCTGATTCCCCATATCTGATTCCCCGCCTCTGTTTCCCCGCCTCTGATTCCCCGCCTCTGTTTCCCATATCTAAGTCCCCGCCTCTGATTCCCCAACTTTGATTCCCCACCTCTGATTCCCCAGCTCTGATTACCCACCTCTGATTCCCCGCATCTGATTCCCTGCCTCTGATTCCCCGCCTCTGATTCCACATCTCTGATTCACCACCTCTAATTCATTGCGTCTGATTCCCCGCCTCTGATTCCCCATCTCTGATTCCCCATCTCTGATTCCCCAATTCTGATTCACCGCCTCTGATTCCCCAGCTATGTTTCCTCGCCTCTGATTCCCCATCTCTGATTCCGCACATCTAATTCCCTGCCTCTGATTCCCCACCTCTGATTCCCCATATCTGATTCCCCGCCTCTATTTCCCCGCCTCTGATTCCCCGCCTCTGTTTCCCCATATCTAAGTCCCCGCCTCTGATTCCCCAACTTTGATTCCCCACCTCTGATTCCCCAGCTCTGATGGCCCGCCTCTGATTCCCCGCATCTGATTCCCTGCATCTGATTCCCAGGCTCTGATTCCCTGCCTCTGATTCCCAAACTCTGATTCCCCACCTCTGATTCCCCATATCTGATTCCCCGCCTCTGTTTCCCCGCCTCTGATTCCCAGCCTCTGTTTCCCCATATCTGATTCCCCGCCTCTATTTGCCTGCCTCTGATTCCCCGCCTCTGTTTCCCCATATCTGATTACCCGCCTCTGAATCCCCAACTCTGATTCCCTGCCTCTAATTTCCCAGCTCTGATTCCCCGCCTCTGATTCCCCGTGTCTGATTTCCTGCCTCTGATTCCCCGCCTCTGATTACCCATGTCTGATTCACCGCCTCTGATTCCCCACCTCTGATTCCCCATCTCTGATTCCGCACATCCGATTCACTGCCTCTGATTCCCCAGCTCTGATTCCCCGCCTCTGATTCCCCGCGTCTTATTCCCTGCTTCTGATTCTGATTCCCTGCCTCTGATTCCCCATCTCTGATTCTGCACATCTGATTCCCTGCCTCTGATTCCCCACCTCTGATTCCCCATATCTGATTCACCGCCTCTGAATCCCCATCTCTGATTCCCGGACTCTGATTCCCCACCTCTGATTCCCGGCCTCTTATTACCAGCATCTGATTCCAGGCCTCTGATACCCGGCCTCTGATTCCCCTCTTCTGATTCTGATTCCCTGCCTCTGATTCTCCATCTCTGATTCCGCACATCTGATTCCCTGCCTCTGATTCCCCACCTCTGATTCCCCATATGTGATTCCCCGCCTCTGTTTCCCCGCCTCTGATTCCCCGCCTCTTTTTCCCCATATCGAATTCCCCACCTCTGATGCACCAACTCTGATTCCCCGCCTCTGATTCCCCAGCTCTGATTCCCCACCTCTGATTCCCCGCATCCGATTCCCCATATCTGATTCCCCGCCTCTGTTTCCCCGCCTCTGATTCCCAACTATGATTCCCCGCCTCTGATTCCCCAGCTCTGATTCCCTGCCTCTGATTCCCCGCGTTCTATTCGCTACCTCTGATTCCCCGCCTGTGATTCCCCATCTCTGATTCACCACCTCTGATTCCCCACCTCTGATTCCCCATATCTAATTCCCCGCCTCTGTTTGCCCGCCTCTGATTCCCCGCCTCTGTTTCCCCATATCTGATTCCCCGCCACTGAATCCCCAACTCTGATTCCCTGCCTCTGATTCCCCAGCTCTGATTCCCCGCCTTTGATTCCCCCCGTCTGATTCCCAGCCTCTGAATCCTCGTGTCTGATATCCTGCCTCTGATTCCCCGCCTCTGATTCCCCATCTCAGATTCACCGCCTCTGATTCCGCACATCCGATTCCCTGCCTCTGATTCCCCGACTCTGATTCCCCACCTCTGATTCCCCAGCTCTGATTCCCCGCCTGTGATTCCCCATCTCTGATTCACCACCTCTGATTCCCCACCACTGATTCCCCATATCTAATTCCCCGCCTCTGTTTGCCCGCCTCTGATTCCCCGCCTCTGTTTCCCCATATCTGATTCCCCGCCTCTGAATCCCCAACTCTGATTCCCTGCCTCTGATTCCCCAGCTTCATTCCCCACCTTTGATTCCCCCCGTCTGATTCCCAGCCTCTGTATCCCCGTGTCTGATAACCTGCCTCTGATTCCCCGCCTCTGATTCTCCATCTCAGATTCACCGCCTCTGATTCCCCACCTCTGATTCCCCATCTCTGATTCCGCACATCCGATTCCCTGCCTCTGATTCCCCGACTCTGATTCCCCACCTCTGATTCCCGAGCTCTGATTCCCCGCCTCCGATTCCCCAACTCTGATTCCCCGCCTCTGATTCCCCAGTTCTGATTCCCCACCTCTGATTCCCCGTGTTTGATCCCCTGCCTCTGATTCCCCGCCTCTGATTCCCCATCTCTGATTCCCCATATCTGATTCCTCGCCACTGTTTCCCCGCCTCTGATTCCCCGCCTCTGATTCCCCACCTCTGATTCCCCATATCTGATTCCCCGCCTCTGTTTCCCCGCCTCTGATTCCCCGCCTCTGTTTCCCATATCTAAGTCCCCGCCTCTGATTCCCCAACTTTGATTCCCCACCTCTGATTCCCCAGCTCTGATTACCCACCTCTGATTCCCCGCATCTGATTCCCTGCCTCTGATTCCCCGCCTCTGATTCCACATCTCTGATTCACCACCTCTAATTCATTGCGTCTGATTCCCCGCCTCTGATTCCCCATCTCTGATTCCCCATCTCTGATTCCCCAATTCTGATTCACCGCCTCTGATTCCCCAGCTATGTTTCCTCGCCTCTGATTCCCCATCTCTGATTCCGCACATCTAATTCCCTGCCTCTGATTCCCCACCTCTGATTCCCCATATCTGATTCCCCGCCTCTGTTTCCCCGCCTCTGATTCCCCGCCTCTGTTTCCCCATATCTAAGTCCCCGCCTCTGATTCCCCAACTTTGATTCCCCACCTCTGATTCCCCAGCTCTGATGGCCCGCCTCTGATTCCCCGCATCTGATTCCCTGCATCTGATTCCCAGGCTCTGATTCCCTGCCTCTGATTCCCAAACTCTGATTCCCCACCTCTGATTCCCCATATCTGATTCCCCGCCTCTGTTTCCCCGCCTCTGATTCCCAGCCTCTGTTTCCCCATATCTGATTCCCCGCCTCTATTTGCCTGCCTCTGATTCCCCGCCTCTGTTTCCCCATATCTGATTACCCGCCTCTGAATCCCCATCTCTGATTCCCGGACTCTGATTCCCCACCTCTGATTCCCGGCCTCTTATTACCAGCATCTGATTCCCCGCCTCTGATTCCCCGTGTCTGATTTCCTGCCTCTGATTCCCCGCCTCTGATTACCCATGTCTGATTCACCGCCTCTGATTCCCCACCTCTGATTCCCCATCTCTGATTCCGCACATCCGATTCACTGCCTCTGATTCCCCAGCTCTGATTCCCCGCCTCTGATTCCCCGCGTCTTATTCCCTGCTTCTGATTCTGATTCCCTGCCTCTGATTCCCCATCTCCGATTCTGCACATCTGATTCCCTGCCTCTGATTCCCCACCTCTGATTCCCCATATCTGATTCCCCGCCTCTGAATCCCCATCTCTGATTCCCGGACTCTGATTCCCCACCTCTGATTCCCGGCCTCTTATTACCAGCATCTGATTCCAGGCCTCTGATACCCGGCCTCTGATTCCCCTCTTCTGATTCTGATTCCCTGCCTCTGATTCTCCATCTCTGATTCCGCACATCTGATTCCCTGCCTCTGATTCCCCACCTCTGATTCCCCATATGTGATTCCCCGCCTCTGTTTCCCCGCCTCTGATTCCCCGCCTCTTTTTCCCCATATCGAATTCCCCACCTCTGATGCACCAACTCTGATTCCCCGCCTCTGATTCCCCAGCTCTGATTCCCCACCTCTGATTCCCCGCATCCGATTCCCCATATCTGATTCCCCGCCTCTGTTTCCCCGCCTCTGATTCCCCGCCTCTGTTTCCCCATATCTGATTCCCCGCCTCTGATTCCCAACTATGATTCCCCGCCTCTGATTCCCCAGCTCTGATTCCCTGCCTCTGATTCCCCGCGTTCTATTCCCTACCTCTGATTCCCCGCCTGTGATTCCCCATCTCTGATTCACCACCTCTGATTCCCCACCTCTGATTCCCCATATCTAATTCCCCGCCTCTGTTTGCCCGCCTCTGATTCCCCGCCTCTGTTTCCCCATATCTGATTCCCCGCCACTGAATCCCCAACTCTGATTCCCTGCCTCTGATTCCCCAGCTCTGATTCCCCGCCTTTGATTCCCCCCGTCTGATTCCCAGCCTCTGAATCCTCGTGTCTGATATCCTGCCTCTGATTCCCCGCCTCTGATTCCCCATCTCAGATTCACCGCCTCTGATTCCCCACCTCTGATTCCCCAGCTCTGATTCCCCGCCTCTGATTCCCCGCATCTGTTTCCCCATATCTAAGTCCCCGCCTCTGATTCCCCAACTCTGATTCCCCGCCTCTGATTCCCCGCATCTGTTTCCCCATATCTAAGTCCCCGCCTCTGATTCCCCAACTCTGATTCCCCACCTCTGATTCCCCAGCTCTGATTCCCCGCCTCTGATTCCCCGCATCTGATTCCCTGCATCTGATTCCCAGCCTCTCATTCCCTGCCTCTGATTCCCAACCTCTGATTCCCCACCTCTGATTCCCCATATCTGATTCCCCGCCTCTGTTTCCCCGTCTCTGATTCCCCGCCTCTGTTTCCCCATATCTGATTCCCCGCCACTGAATCCCCAACTCTGATTCCCTGCATCTAATTCCCCAGCTCTGATTCCCCGCCTCTGATTCCCCGTGTCTGATTTCCTGCCTCTGATTCCCCGCCTCTGATTACCCATGTCTGATTCACCGCCTCTGATTCCCCACCTCTGATTCCCCATCTCTGATTCCGCACATCCGATTCACTGCCTCTGATTCCCCAGCTCTGATTCCCCGCCTCTGATTCCCCGCGTCTTATTCCCTGCTTCTGATTCTGATTCCCTGCCTCTGATTCCCCATCTCTGATTCTGCACATCTGATTCCCTGCCTCTGATTCCCCACCTCTGATTCCCCATATCTGATTCACCGCCTCTGAATCCCCATCTCTGATTCCCGGACTCTGATTCCCCACCTCTGATTCCCGGCCTCTTATTACCAGCATCTGATTCCAGGCCTCTGATACCCGGCCTCTGATTCCCCTCTTCTGATTCTGATTCCCTGCCTCTGATTCTCCATCTCTGATTCCGCACATCTGATTCCCTGCCTCTGATTCCCCACCTCTGATTCCCCATATGTGATTCCCCGCCTCTGTTTCCCCGCCTCTGATTCCCCGCCTCTTTTTCCCCATATCGAATTCCCCACCTCTGATGCACCAACTCTGATTCCCCGCCTCTGATTCCCCAGCTCTGATTCCCCACCTCTGATTCCCCGCATCCGATTCCCCATATCTGATTCCCCGCCTCTGTTTCCCCGCCTCTGATTCCCAACTATGATTCCCCGCCTCTGATTCCCCAGCTCTGATTCCCTGCCTCTGATTCCCCGCGTTCTATTCGCTACCTCTGATTCCCCGCCTGTGATTCCCCATCTCTGATTCACCACCTCTGATTCCCCACCTCTGATTCCCCATATCTAATTCCCCGCCTCTGTTTGCCCGCCTCTGATTCCCCGCCTCTGTTTCCCCATATCTGATTCCCCGCCACTGAATCCCCAACTCTGATTCCCTGCCTCTGATTCCCCAGCTCTGATTCCCCGCCTTTGATTCCCCCCGTCTGATTCCCAGCCTCTGAATCCTCGTGTCTGATATCCTGCCTCTGATTCCCCGCCTCTGATTCCCCATCTCAGATTCACCGCCTCTGATTCCGCACATCCGATTCCCTGCCTCTGATTCCCCGACTCTGATTCCCCACCTCTGATTCCCCAGCTCTGATTCCCCGCCTGTGATTCCCCATCTCTGATTCACCACCTCTGATTCCCCACCACTGATTCCCCATATCTAATTCCCCGCCTCTGTTTGCCCGCCTCTGATTCCCCGCCTCTGTTTCCCCATATCTGATTCCCCGCCTCTGAATCCCCATCTCTGATTCCCTGCCTCTGATTCCCCAGCTTCATTCCCCACCTTTGATTCCCCCCGTCTGATTCCCAGCCTCTGTATCCCCGTGTCTGATAACCTGCCTCTGATTCCCCGCCTCTGATTCTCCATCTCAGATTCACCGCCTCTGATTCCCCACCTCTGATTCCCCATCTCTGATTCCGCACATCCGATTCCCTGCCTCTGATTCCCCGACTCTGATTCCCCACCTCTGATTCCCGAGCTCTGATTCCCCGCCTCCGATTCCCCAACTCTGATTCCCCGCCTCTGATTCCCCAGTTCTGATTCCCCACCTCTGATTCCCCGTGTTTGATCCCCTGCCTCTGATTCCCCGCCTCTGATTCCCCATCTCTGATTCCCCATATCTGATTCCTCGCCACTGTTTCCCCGCCTCTGATTCCCCGCCTCTGATTCCCCACCTCTGATTCCCCATATCTGATTCCCCGCCTCTGTTTCCCCGCCTCTGATTCCCCGCCTCTGTTTCCCATATCTAAGTCCCCGCCTCTGATTCCCCAACTTTGATTCCCCACCTCTGATTCCCCAGCTCTGATTACCCACCTCTGATTCCCCGCATCTGATTCCCTGCCTCTGATTCCCCGCCTCTGATTCCACATCTCTGATTCACCACCTCTAATTCATTGCGTCTGATTCCCCGCCTCTGATTCCCCATCTCTGATTCCCCATCTCTGATTCCCCAATTCTGATTCACCGCCTCTGATTCCCCAGCTATGTTTCCTCGCCTCTGATTCCCCATCTCTGATTCCGCACATCTAATTCCCTGCCTCTGATTCCCCACCTCTGATTCCCCATATCTGATTCCCCGCCTCTGTTTCCCCGCCTCTGATTCCCCGCCTCTGTTTCCCCATATCTAAGTCCCCGCCTCTGATTCCCCAACTTTGATTCCCCACCTCTGATTCCCCAGCTCTGATGGCCCGCCTCTGATTCCCCGCATCTGATTCCCTGCATCTGATTCCCAGGCTCTGATTCCCTGCCTCTGATTCCCAAACTCTGATTCCCCACCTCTGATTCCCCATATCTGATTCCCCGCCTCTGTTTCCCCGCCTCTGATTCCCAGCCTCTGTTTCCCCATATCTGATTCCCCGCCTCTATTTGCCTGCCTCTGATTCCCCGCCTCTGTTTCCCCATATCTGATTACCCGCCTCTGAATCCCCATCTCTGATTCCCGGACTCTGATTCCCCACCTCTGATTCCCGGCCTCTTATTACCAGCATCTGATTCCCCGCCTCTGATTCCCCGTGTCTGATTTCCTGCCTCTGATTCCCCGCCTCTGATTACCCATGTCTGATTCACCGCCTCTGATTCCCCACCTCTGATTCCCCATCTCTGATTCCGCACATCCGATTCACTGCCTCTGATTCCCCAGCTCTGATTCCCCGCCTCTGATTCCCCGCGTCTTATTCCCTGCTTCTGATTCTGATTCCCTGCCTCTGATTCCCCATCTCCGATTCTGCACATCTGATTCCCTGCCTCTGATTCCCCACCTCTGATTCCCCATATCTGATTCCCCGCCTCTGAATCCCCATCTCTGATTCCCGGACTCTGATTCCCCACCTCTGATTCCCGGCCTCTTATTACCAGCATCTGATTCCAGGCCTCTGATACCCGGCCTCTGATTCCCCTCTTCTGATTCTGATTCCCTGCCTCTGATTCTCCATCTCTGATTCCGCACATCTGATTCCCTGCCTCTGATTCCCCACCTCTGATTCCCCATATGTGATTCCCCGCCTCTGTTTCCCCGCCTCTGATTCCCCGCCTCTTTTTCCCCATATCGAATTCCCCACCTCTGATGCACCAACTCTGATTCCCCGCCTCTGATTCCCCAGCTCTGATTCCCCACCTCTGATTCCCCGCATCCGATTCCCCATATCTGATTCCCCGCCTCTGTTTCCCCGCCTCTGATTCCCCGCCTCTGTTTCCCCATATCTGATTCCCCGCCTCTGATTCCCAACTATGATTCCCCGCCTCTGATTCCCCAGCTCTGATTCCCTGCCTCTGATTCCCCGCGTTCTATTCCCTACCTCTGATTCCCCGCCTGTGATTCCCCATCTCTGATTCACCACCTCTGATTCCCCACCTCTGATTCCCCATATCTAATTCCCCGCCTCTGTTTGCCCGCCTCTGATTCCCCGCCTCTGTTTCCCCATATCTGATTCCCCGCCACTGAATCCCCAACTCTGATTCCCTGCCTCTGATTCCCCAGCTCTGATTCCCCGCCTTTGATTCCCCCCGTCTGATTCCCAGCCTCTGAATCCTCGTGTCTGATATCCTGCCTCTGATTCCCCGCCTCTGATTCCCCATCTCAGATTCACCGCCTCTGATTCCCCACCTCTGATTCCCCAGCTCTGATTCCCCGCCTCTGATTCCCCGCATCTGTTTCCCCATATCTAAGTCCCCGCCTCTGATTCCCCAACTCTGATTCCCCGCCTCTGATTCCCCGCATCTGTTTCCCCATATCTAAGTCCCCGCCTCTGATTCCCCAACTCTGATTCCCCACCTCTGATTCCCCAGCTCTGATTCCCCGCCTCTGATTCCCCGCATCTGATTCCCTGCATCTGATTCCCAGCCTCTCATTCCCTGCCTCTGATTCCCAACCTCTGATTCCCCACCTCTGATTCCCCATATCTGATTCCCCGCCTCTGTTTCCCCGTCTCTGATTCCCCGCCTCTGTTTCCCCATATCTGATTCCCCGCCACTGAATCCCCAACTCTGATTCCCTGCATCTAATTCCCCAGCTCTGATTCCCCGCCTCTGATTCCCCGTGTCTGATTTCCTGCCTCTGATTCCCCGCCTCTGATTACCCATGTCTGATTCACCGCCTCTGATTCCCCACCTCTGATTCCCCATCTCTGATTCCGCACATCCGATTCCCTGCCTCTGAATCCCCGCCTCTGATTCACCGCCTCTGATTCCCGGCCTCTGATTTCCCGCCTCTGATTCCCTGCCACTGATACCCCGCCCCTGATTCCCCACCTCTGAATCCCCATATCTGATTCCCCGCCTCTGTTTCCCCACCTCTGACTCCCCGCCTCTGATTCCCCATATCTCATTCCCCGCCTCTGAATCCCCATCTCTGATTCCCGGACTCTGATTCCCCACCTCTGATTCCCGGCCTCTTATTCCCAGCATCTGATTCCGGCCTCTGATTCCCGGCCTCTGATTCCCTGCTACTGATTCTGATTCCCTGCCTTTGATTCCCCATCTCTGATTCCGCACATCTGATTCCCTGCCTCTGATTCCCAACCTCTGAATCCCCATATCTGATTCCCCACCACTGTTTCCCCGCCTCTGATTCCACACCACTGTTTCCCAATATCTAATTCCCCGCCTCTGATTCCCCAACTCTGATTCCCCACCTCTGATTCCCCAGCTCTGATTCCCCGCCTCTGATTCCCCGCATCTGATTCCCTGCATCTGATTCCAAGCCTCTGATTCCCTGCCTCTGATTCCCAAACTCTGATTCCCCACCTCTGATTCCCCATATCTGATTCCCCGCCTCTGTTTCCCCGCCTCTGATTCCCCGCCTCTGTTTCCCCATATCTAATTCCCCACCTCTGATGCACCAACTCTGATTCCCCGCCTCTGATTCCCCAGCTCTGATTCCCCGCCTCTGATTCCCCGCATCCGATTCCCCATATCTGATTCCCCGCCTCTGTTTCCCCGCCTCTGATTCCCCGCCTCTGTTTCCCCATATCTGATTCCCCGCCTCTGATTCCCAACTATGATTCCCCGCCTCTGATTCCCAGCTCTGATTCCCCGCCTCTGATTCCCCGCATCCGATTCCCCATATCTGATTCCCCGCCTCTGTTTCCCCATATCTGATTCCCCGCCTGTGATTCCCAACTATGATTCCCTGCCTCTGATTCCCCGCGTTCTATTCCCTGCCTCTGATTCCCCGCCTGTGATTCCCCATTGTCTGATTCACCACCTATGATTCCCCACCTCTGATTCCCCATATCTAATTCCCCGCCTCTGTTTGCCCGCCTCTGATTCCCCGCCTCCGTTTCCCCATATCTGATTCCCCGCCTCTGAATCCCCAACTCTGATTCCCTGCCTCTGATTCCCCAGCTCTGATTCCCCGCCTTTGATTCCCCCCGTCTGATTCCCAGCCTCTGAATCCCCGTGTCTGATATCCTGCCTCTGATTCCCCGCCTCTGATTCCCCATCTCAGATTCACCGCCTCTGATTCCCCACCTCTGATTCCCCATCTCTGATTCCGCACATCCGATTCCCTGCCTCTGATTCCCCGACTCTGATTCCCCACCTCTGATTCCCCAGCTCTGATTCCCCGCCTCTGATTCCCCAACTCTGATTCCCCGCCTCTGATAACCCAGCTCTGATTCCCCGCCTCTGATTCCCCGTGTTTGATTCCCTGCCTCTGATTCCCCGCCTCTGATTCCCCATCTCTGATTCACCGCCTTTGATTCGCCACCTCTGATTCCCCATATCTGATTCCTCGCCTCTGTTTCCCCGCCTCTGATTCCCCGCCTCTGATTCCCCATATCTCATTCCCCGCCTCTGATTCCCCATCTCTGATTCCCGGACTCAGATTCCCCACCTCTGATTCCCGGCCTCTTATTCCCGGCATCTGATTCCGGCCTCTGATTCCCGGCCTCTGATTCCCTGCTTCTGATTCTGATTCCCTGCCTCTGATTCCCCGCCTCTGATTCCCCGCCTCTGTTTCCCCATATCTAAGTCCCCGCCTCTGATTCCCCAACTTTGATTCCCCACCTCTGATTCCCCAGCTCTGATTCCCCACCTCTGATTCCCCGCATCTGATTCCCTGCATCTGATTCCCAGCCTCGGATTCCCTGCCTCTGATTCCCAACCTCTGATTCCCCACCTCTGATTCCCCATATCTGATTCCCCGCCTCTGTTTCCCCGCCTCTGATTCCCCACCTCTGTTTCCCCATATCTGATTCCCCGCCTCTATTTGCCCGCCTCTGATTCCCCGCCTCTGTTTCCCCATATCTGATTCCCCGCCTCTGAATCCCCAACTCTGATTCCCTGCCTCTAATTTCCCAGTTCTGATTCCCCGCCTCTGATTCCCCACCTCTGATTCCCCATCTCTGATTCCGCACATCCGATTCCCTGCCTCTGAATCCCCGCCTCTGATTCACCGCCTCTGATTCCCGGCCTCTGATTTCCCGCCTCTGATTCCCTGCCACTGATACCCCGCCCCTGATTCCCCACCTCTGAATCCCCATTTCTGATTCCCCGCCTCTGTTTCCCCACCTCTGACTCCCCACCTCTGATTCCCCATATCTCATTCCCCGCCTCTGAATCCCCATCTCTGATTCCCGGACTCTGATTCCCCACCTCTGATTCCCGGCCTCTTATTCCCAGCATCTGATTCCGGCCTCTGATTCCCGGCCTCTGATTCCCTGCTACTGATTCTGATTCCCTGCCTCTGATTCCCCATATCTGATTCCCCGCCTCTGATTCCCCAGCTCTGATTCCCTGCCTCTGATTCCCCGCGTTCTATTCCCTGCCTCTGATTCCCCGCCTGTGATTCCCCATCTCTGATTCACCACCTCTGATTCCCCACCACTGATTCCCCATATCTAATTCCCCGCCTCTGTTTGCCCGCCTCTGATTCCCCGCCTCTGTTTCCCCATATCTGATTCCCCGCCTCTGAATCCCCAACTCTGATTCCCTGCCTCTGATTCCCCAGCTTCATTCCCCACCTTTGATTCCCCCCGTCTGATTCCCAGCCTCTGTATCCCCGTGTCTGATAACCTGCCTCTGATTCCCCGCCTCTGATTCTCCATCTCAGATTCACCGCCTCTGATTCCCCACCTCTGATTCCCCATCTCTGATTCCGCACATCCGATTCCCTGCCTCTGATTCCCCGACTCTGATTCCCCACCTCTGATTCCCGAGCTCTGATTCCCCGCCTCCGATTCCCCAACTCTGATTCCCCGCCTCTGATTCCCCAGTTCTGATTCCCCACCTCTGATTCCCCGTGTTTGATCCCCTGCCTCTGATTCCCCGCCTCTGATTCCCCATCTCTGATTCCCCATATCTGATTCCTCGCCACTGTTTCCCCGCCTCTGATTCCCCGCCTCTGATTCCCCACCTCTGATTCCCCATATCTGATTGCCCGCCTCTGTTTCCCCGCCTCTGATTCCCCGCCTCTGTTTCCCATATCTAAGTCCCCGCCTCTGATTCCCCAACTTTGATTCCCCACCTCTGATTCCCCAGCTCTGATTACCCACCTCTGATTCCCCATATCTGATTTCCCGCCTCTGTTTCCCCGCCTCTGATTCCCCGCCACTGTTTCCCCATACCTGATTCCCCGCCTCTGAATCCCCAACTCTGATTCCCTGCATCTAATTCCCCAGCTCTGATTCCCCGCCTCTGATTCCCCATGTCTGATTTCCTGCCTCTGATTCCCCGCTTCTGATTACCCATGTCTGATTCACCGCCTCTGATTCCCCACCTCTGATTCCCCATCTCTGATTCCGCACATTCGATTCCCAGCCTCTGATTCCCCATCTCTGATTCCCCACCTCTGATTCCCCAACTTTGATTCCCCACCTCTGATTCCCCAGCTCTGATTCCCCGCCTCTGATTCTCCGCATCTGATTCCCTGCATCTGATTCCCAGCCTCTGATTCCCTGCCTCTGATTCCCAAACTCTGATTCCCCACCTCTGATTCCCCATATCTGATTCCCCGCCTCTGTTTCCCCACCTCTGATTCCCCGCCTCTGTTTCCCCATATCTGATTCCCCGCCTCTATTTGCCCGCCTCTGATTCCCCGCCTCTGTTTCCCCATATCTGATTACCCGCCTCTGAATCCCCAACTCTGATTCCCTGCCTCTAATTTCCCAGCTCTGATTCCCCGCCTCTGATTCCCCGTGTCTGATTTCCTGCCTCTGATTCCCCACCTCTGATTCCCCATCTCTGATTCCGCACATCCGATTCACTGCCTTTGATTCCCCAGCTCTGATTCCCCGCCTCTGATTCCCCGCGTCTTATTCCCTGCTTCTGATTCTGATTCCCTGCCTCTGATTCCCCATCTCTGATTCTGCACATCTGATTCCCTGCCTCTGATTCCAAACCTCTGATTCCCCATATCTGATTCCCCGCCTCTGTTTCCCCGCCTCTGAATCCCCGCCTCTGTTTCCCCATAGCTAAGTCCCCGCCTCTGATTCCCCAACTCTGATTCCCCACCTCTGATTCCCCAGCTCTGATTCACCGCCTCTAATTCCCCGCATCTGATTCCCTGCATCTGATTCCCAGCCTCTGATTCCCTGCCTCTGATTCCCAACCTCTGATTCCCCACCTCTGATTCCCCATATCTGATTCCCCGCCTCTGTTTCCCCGCCTCTGATTCCCCGCCTCTGTTTCCCCATATCTGATTCCCCGCCTCTATTTCCCCGCCTCTGATTCCCCGCCTCTGATTCCCCATATCTGATTCCCCGCCTCTGATTCCCCGCGTCTGATTACCGGCCTCTGATTCCCCGCTCTGATTCCCCACCTCTGATTCCCCATATCTGATTTGCTTCCTCTGTTTCCACGCCTCTGATTCCCCACCTCTGATTCCCCGCCTGTGATTCGCCAGCTATGATTCCCCGCCTCTGATACCCCGCGTCTGATTCCCTGCCTCTGATTCCCCGCCTCTGATTCCACATCTCTGATTCACCACCTCTGATTCCCCGCGTCTGATTCCCCGCCTCTGATTCCCCATCTCTGATTCCCCATCTCTGATTCCCCAATTCTGATTCCCCGCCTCTGATTCCCCAGCTCTGTTTCCTCGCCTCTGATTCCCTGCCTCTGATTCCCAACCTCTGATTCCCCATATTGATTCCCTGCCTCTGATTCCCTGCCTCTGATTCCCCAACTCTGATTCCCCGCCTCTGATTCACCAGCTCTGATTCCCCGCCTCTGATTCCCCGTGTTTGATTCCCTGCCTCTGATTCCCGGCCTCTGATTCCCCATCTCTGATTCACCGCCTTTGATTCGCCACCTCTGATTCCCCATATCTGATTCCCCGCCTCTGTTTCCCCGCCCCTGATTCCCCGCCTCTGTTTCCCCATATCTGATTCCCCGCCTCTGATTCCCAACTATGATTCCCCGCCTCTGATTCCGCATATCTGATTCCCCGCCTCTGATTCCCCAGCTCTGATTCCCTGCCTCTGATTCCCCGCGTTCTATTCCCTGCCTCTGATTCCCCGCCTGTGATTCCCCATCTCTGATTCACCACCTCTGATTCCCCACCACTGATTCCCCATATCTAATTCCCCGCCTCTGTTTGCCCGCCTCTGATTCCCCGCCTCTGTTTCCCCATATCTGATTCCCCGCCTCTGAATCCCCAACTCTGATTCCCTGCCTCTGATTCCCCAGCTTCATTCCCCACCTTTGATTCCCCCCGTCTGATTCCCAGCCTCTGTATCCCCGTGTCTGATAACCTGCCTCTGATTCCCCGCCTCTGATTCTCCATCTCAGATTCACCGCCTCTGATTCCCCACCTCTGATTCCCCATCTCTGATTCCGCACATCCGATTCCCTGCCTCTGATTCCCCGACTCTGATTCCCCACCTCTGATTCCCGAGCTCTGATTCCCCGCCTCCGATTCCCCAACTCTGATTCCCCGCCTCTGATTCCCCAGTTCTGATTCCCCACCTCTGATTCCCGTGTTTGATCCCCTGCCTCTGATTCCCCGCCTCTGATTCCCCATCTCTGATTCACCGCCTTTGATTCCCCGCCTCTGATTCCCCATCTCTGATTCCCGGACTCTGAATCCCCACCTCTGATTCCCGACCTGTTATTCCCGGCATCTGATTCCGGCCTCTGATTCCCGTCCTCTGATTCCCTGCTTCTGATTCTGATTCCCCACCTCTGATTCCCGAGCTCTGATTCCCCGCCTCCGATTCCCCAACTCTGATTCCCCGCCTCTGATTCCGCACATCTAATTCCCTGCCTCTGATTCCCCAACTCTGATTCCCCATATCTGAATCCCCGCCTCTGTTTCCCCGTCTCTGATTCCCCGCCTCTGTTTCCCCATATCTAAGTCCCCGCCTCTGATTCCCCAACTTTGATTCCCCACCTCTGATTCCCCAGCTCTGATTCTCCGCCTCAGATTCCCCGCATCTGATTCCCTGCATCTGATTCCCAGCCTCTGATTCCCTGCCTCTGATTCCCAACCTCTGATTCCCCACCTCTGATTCCCCATATCTGATTCCCCGCCTCTGTTTCCCCGCCTCTGATTCCCCGCCTCTGTTTCCCCATACCTGAATCCCCGCCTATATTTGCCCGCCTCTGATTCCCCGCCTCTGTTTCCCCATATCTGATTCCCCGCCTCTGAATCCCCAACTCTGATTCCCTGCCTCTAATTTCCCAGCCCTGATTCCCCGCCTCTGATTCCCCGTGTCTGATTTCCTGCCTCTGATTCCCCGCCTCTGATTACCCATGTCTGATTCACCGCCTCTGATTCCGCACCTCTGATTCCACATCTCTGATTCCGCACATCCGATTCCCTGCCTCTGATTCCCTGCCTCTGATTCACTGCCTCTGCTTCCCAGCTCTGATTCCCCGCCTCTGATTCCCCGTGTCTTATCCCCTGCTTCTGATTCTGATTCCCTGCCTCTGATTCCCCATCTCTGATTCCGCACATCTGATTCCCTGCCTCTGACTCCCCAACTCTGATTCCCCATATCTGATTCCCCGCCTCTGTTTCCCCGCCTCTGATTCCCCGCCTCTGTTTCCCCATATCTAAGTCCCCGCCTCTGATTCCCCAACTTTGATTCCCCACCTCTGATTCCCCAGCTCTGATTCCCTGCATCTGATTCCCAGCCTCTGATTCCCTGCCTCTGATTCCCAAACTCTGATTCCCCACCTCTGATTCCCCATATCTGATTCCCCGCCTCTGTTTCCCCGCCTCTGATTCCCCGCCTCTGTTTCCCCATATCTTATTCCCCGCCTCTGTTTCCCCGCCTCTGATTCCCCGCCTCTGATTCCCCATGTCTGATTTCCTGCCTCTGATTCCCCGCTTCTGATTACCCATGTCTGATTCACCGCCTCTGATTCCCCACCTCTGATTCCCCATCTCTGATTCCGCACATCCGATTCCCAGCCTCTGATTCCCCATCTCTGATTCCCCGCCTCTTATTCCCCAACTCTGATTCCCCACCTCTGATTCCCCATATCTGATTCCCCGCCTCTATTTGCCCGCCTCTGATTCCCCGCCTCTGTTTCCCCATATCTGATTACCCGCCTCTGAATCCCCAACTCTGATTCCCTGCCTCTAATTTCCCAGCTCTGATTCCCCGCCTCTGATTCCCCGTGTCTGATTTCCTGCCTCTGATTCCCCGCCTCTGATTACCCATGTCTGATTCACCGCCTCTGATTCCCCACCTCTGATTCCCCATCTCTGATTCCGCACATCCGATTCACTGCCTCTGATTCCCCAGCTCTGATTCCCCATATCTGATTCCCCGCCTCTGAATCCCCATCTCTGATTCCCGGACTCTGATTACCCACCTCTGATTCCCGGCCTCTTATTACCAGCATCTGATTCCAGGCCTCTGATTCCCGGCCTCTGATTCCCCGCTTCTGATTCTGATTCCCTGCCTCTGATTCCCCATCTCTGATTCCGCACATCTGATTCCCTGCCTCTGATTCCCCACCTCTGATTCCCCATATCTGATTCCCCGCCTCTGTTTGCCCGCCTCTGATTCCCCGCCTCTGTTTCCCCATATCTGATTCCCCGCCACTGAATCCCCAACTCTGATTCCCTGCCTCTGATTCCCCAGCTCTGATTCCAAGCCTTTGATTCCCCCCGTCTGATTCCCAGCCACTGAATTCCCGTGTCTGATATCCTGCCTCTGATTCCCCGCCTCTGATTCCCCATCTCAGATTCACCGCCTCTGATTCCCCACCTCTGATTCCCCATCTCTGATTCCGCACATCCGATTCCCTGCCTCTGATTCCCCGACTCTGATTCCCCACCTCTGATTCCCCAGCTCTGATTCCCCGCCTCTGATTCCCCGCCTCTGATTCCCCAACTCTGATTCCCCGCCTCTGATTCCCCGCCTCTGTTTCCCCATATCTAAGTCCCTGCCTCTGATTCCCCAACTCTGATTACCCACCTCTGATTCCCCATATCTAATTCCCAGCCTCTGTTTCCCCGCCTCTGATTCCCCGCCACTGTTTCCCCATATCTGATTCTCCGCCTCTGAATCCCCAACTCTGATTCCCTGCATCTAATTCCCCAGCTCTGATTCCCCGCCTCTGATTCCCCGTGTCTGATTTCCTGCCTCTGATTCCCCGCCTCTGATTACCCATGTCTGATACACCGCCTCTGTTTCCCCGCCTCTGATTCCCCGCCTCCTTTTCCCCATATCTAATTCCCCATCTCTGATGCACCAACTCTGATTCCCCGCCTCTGATTCCCCAGCTCTGATTCCCCGCCTCTGATTCCCCGCATCCGATTCCCCATATCTGATTCCCCGCCTCTGTTTCCCCGCCTCTGATTCCCCGCCTCTGTTTCCCCATATCTGATTCCCCGCCTCTGATTCCCAACTATGATTCCCTGCCTCTGATTCCCCAGCTCTGATTCCCTGCCTCTGATTCCCCGCGTTCTATTCCCTGCCTCTGATTCCCCGCCTGTGATTCCCCATCTCTGATTCACCACCTCTGATTCCCCACCTCTGATTCCCCATATCTAATTCCCCGCCTCTGTTTACCCGCCTCTGATTCCCCGCCTCTGTTTCCCCATATCTGATTCCCCGCCACTGAATCCCCAACTCTGATTCCCTGCCTCTGATTCCCCAGCTCTGATTCCCCGCCTTTGATTCCCCCCGTCTGATTCCCAGCCTCTGAATCCCCGTGTCTGATATCCTGCCTCGGATTCCCCGCCTCTGATTCCCCATCTCAGATTCACCGCCTCTGATTCCCCACCTCTGATTCCCCATCTCTGATTCCGCACATCCGATTCCCTGCCTCTGATTCCCCGACTCTGATACCCCACCTCTGATTCCCCAGCTCTGATTCCCCGCCTCTGATTCCCCAACTCTGATTCCCCGCCTCTGATTCCCCGCCTCTGTTTCCCCATATCTAAGTCCCCGCCTCTGATTCCCCAACTCTGATTCCCCACCTCTGATTCCCCAGCTCTGATTACCCACCTCTGATTCCCCATATCTAATTCCCAGCCTCTGTTTCCCTGCCTCTGTTTCCCCGCCTCTGATTCCCCGCCACTGTTTCCCCATATCTGATTCTCCGCCTCTGAATCCCCAACTCTGATTCCCTGCATCTAATACCCCAGCTCTGATTCCCCGCCTCTGATTCCCCGTGTCTGATTTCCTGCCTCTGATTCCCCGCCTCTGATTACCCATGTCTGATTCACCGCCTCTGATTCCCCACCTCTGATTCCACATCTCTGATTCCGCACATCCGATTCCCAGCCTCTGATTCCCCATCTCTAATTCCCCGCCTCTGATTCCCCAGCTCTGATTCCCCGCCTCTGATTCCCCGTGTTTGATTCCCTGCCTCTGATTCCCCGC
Source organism: Narcine bancroftii (assembly GCF_036971445.1). Classification (NCBI taxonomy): domain Eukaryota; kingdom Metazoa; phylum Chordata; class Chondrichthyes; order Torpediniformes; family Narcinidae; genus Narcine; species Narcine bancroftii. Next base: position 119,821,178 of record NC_091470.1, on the reverse strand, counting down.
CTCTGATTCCCCATCTCTGATTCACCGCCTTTGATTCGCCACCTCTGATTCCCCATATCTGATTCCTCGCCTCTGTTTCCCCGCCTCTGATTTCCCGCCTCTGATTCCCCATATCTCATTCCCCGCCTCTGATTCCCCATCTCTGATTCCCGGACTCTGATTCCCCACCTCTGATTCCCGGCCTCTGATTCGCTGCTTCTGATTCTGATTCCCTGCCTCTGATTCCCAATCTCTGATTCCGCACATCTAATTCCCCGACTCTGTTTCCCCACCTCTGATTCCCCGCCTCTGTTTCCCCATATCTAAGTCCCCGCCTCTGATTCCCCAACTTTGATTCCCCACCTCTGATTCCCCAGCTCTGATTCCCCGCCTCTGATTCCCCGCATCTGATTCCCTGCATCTGATTCCCAGCCTCTGATTCCCTGCCTCTGATTCCCAAACTCTGATTCCCCACCTCTGATTCCCCATATGTGATTCCCCACCTCTGTTTCCCCGCCTCTGATTCCCCGCCTCTGTTTCCCCATATCTGATTCCCCGCCTCTATTTGCCCGCCTCTGATTCCCCGCCTCTGTTTCCCCATATCTGATTACCCGCCTCTGAATCCCCAACTCTGATTCCCTGCCTCTAATTTCCCAGCTCTGATTCCCCGCCTCTGATTCCCCGTTTCTGATTTCCTGCCTCTGATTCCCCGCCTCTGATTACCCATGTCTGATTCACCGCCTCTGATTCCCCACCTCTGATTCCCCATCTCTGATTCCGCACATCCGATTCACTGCCTCTGATTCCCCAGCTCTGATTCCCCGCCTCTGATTCCCAGCGTCTTATTCCCTGCTTCTGATTCTGATTCCCTGCCTCTGATTCCCCATCTCTGATTCTGCACATCTGATTCCCTGCCTCTGATTCCCCACCTCTGATTCGCCATATCTGATTCCCCGCCTCTGTTTCCCTGCCTCTGATTCCCCGCCTCTGTTTCCCCATATCTAAGTCCCCGCCTCTGATTCCCCAACTCTGATTCCCCACCTCTGATTCCCCAGCTCTGATTCCCCTCCTCTGATTCCCCGCATCTGATTCCCTGCATCTGATTCCCAGCCTCTGATTCCCTGCCTCTGATTCCCAACCTCTGATTCCCCACCTCTGATTCCCCATATCTGATTCCCCGCCTCTGTTTCCCCGCCTCTGATTTCCCGCCTCTGTTTCCCCATATCTGATTCCCCGCCTCTATTTCCCTTCCTCTGATTCCCAGCCTCTGATTCCCCATATCTGATTCCCCGCCTCTGATTCCCCAACTCTGATTCCCCGCCTCTGATTCCCCAGCTCTGAATCCCCGCATCTGATTCCCCGCGTCTGATTACCGGCCTCTGATTCCCCGCTCTGATTCCCCATCTCTGATTCACAACCTCTGATTCCCCACCTCTGATTCCCCATATCTGATTTGCCGCCTCTGTTTCCCCGCCTCTGATTCCCCACCTCTGATTCCCCGCCTCTGATTCACCAGCTATGATTCCCCGCCTCTGATTCCCCGCATCTGATTCCCTGCCTCTGATTCCCCGACTCTGATTCCACATCTCTGATTCACCACCTCTGATTCATTGCGTCTGATTCCCCGCCTCTGTTTCCCCGCCTCTGATTCCCCGCCTCTGTTTCCCCATATCTAAGTCCCCGCCTCTGATTCCCCAACTCTGATTCCCGACCTCTGATTCCCCAGCTCTGATTCCCCGCCTCTGATTCCCCGCATCTGATTCCCTGCATCTGATTCCCAGCCTCTGATTCCCTGCCTCTGATTCCCAACCTCTGATTCCGCACCTCTGATTCCCCATATCTGATTCCCCGCCTCTGTTTCCCCGCCTCTGTTTCCCCGCCTCTGATTCCCCGCCTCTGTTTCCCCATATCTAAGTCCCCGCCTCTGATTCCCCAACTCTGATTCCCCACCTCTGATTCCCCAGCTCTGATTCCCCGCCTCTGATTCCCCGCATCTGATTCCCTGCATCTGATTCCCAGCCTCTGATTCCCCGCATCTGATTCCCTGCATCTGATTCCCAGCCTCTGATTCCCTGCCTCTGATTCCCCGCCTCTGTTTCCCCAGCTCTGATTCCCCGCCTCTGATTCCCCGCCTCTGTTTCCCCAGCTCTGATTCCCCGCCTCTGATTCCCCGTGTTTGATTCCCTGCCTCTGATTCCCCGCCTCTGATTCCCCATCTCTGATTCACCGCCTTTGATTCGCCACCTCTGATTCCCCATATCTGATTCCTCGCCTCTGTTTCCCCGCCTCTGATTTCCCGCCTCTGATTCCCCATCTCTGATTTCCGGACTCTGATTCCCCACCTCTGATTCCCGGCCTCTGATTCGCTGCTTCTGATTCTGATTCCCTGCCTCTGATTCCCCATCTCTGATTCCGCACATCTAATTCCCCGCCTCTGTTTCCCCACCTCTGATTCCCCGCCTCTGTTTCCCCATATCTAAGTCCCCGCCTCTGATTCCCCAACTTTGATTCCCCACCTCTGATTCCCCAGCTCTGATTCCCCGCCTCTGATTCCCCGCATCTGATTCCCTGCATCTGATTCCCAGCCTCTGATTCCCTGCCTCTGATTCCCAAACTCTGATTCCCCACCTCTGATTCCCCATATGTGATTCCCCGCCTCTGTTTCCCCGCCTCTGATTCCCCGCCTCTGTTTCCCCATATCTGATTCCCCGCCTCTATTTGCCCGCCTCTGATTCCCCGCCTCTGTTTCCCCATATCTGATTACCCGCCTCTGAATCCCCAACTCTGATTCCCTGCCTCTAATTTCCCAGCTCTGATTCCTTGCCTCTGATTCCCCGTTTCTGATTTCCTGCCTCTGATTCCCCGCCTCTGATTACCCATGTCTGATTCACCGCCTCTGATTCCCCACCTCTGATACCCCATCTCTGATTCCGCACATCCGATTCACTGCCTCTGATTCCCCAGCTCTGATTCCCCGCCTCTGATTCCCAGCGTCTTATTCCCTGCTTCTGATTCTGATTCCCTGCCTCTGATTCCCCACCTCTGATTCGCCATATCTGATTCCCAGCCTCTGATTCCCTGCCTCTGATTCCCAACCTCTGATTCCCCACCTCTGATTCCCCATATCTGATTCCCCGCCTCTGTTTCCCCGCCTCTGATTCCCCGCCTCTGTTTCCCCATATCTGATTCCCCGCCTCTATTTCCCTTCCTCTGATTCCCAGCCTCTGATTCCCCATATCTGATTCCCCGCCTCTGATTCCCCAACTCTGATTCCCCGCCTCTGATTCCCCAGCTCTGAATCCCCGCATCTGATTCCCCGCGTCTGATTACCGGCCTCTGATTCCCCGCTCTGATTCCCCATCTCTGATTCACAACCTCTGATTCCCCACCTCTGATTCCCCATATCTGATTTGCCGCCTCTGTTTCCCCGCCTCTGATTCCCCACCTCTGATTCCCCACCTCTGATTCACCAGCTATGATTCCCCACCTCTGATTCCCCGCATCTGATTCCCTGCCTCAGATTCCCCGACTCTGATTCCACATCTCTGATTCACCACCTCTGATTCATTGCGTCTGATTCCCCGCCTCTGTTTCCCCGCCTCTGATTCCCCGCCTCTGTTTCCCCATATCTAAGTCCCCGCCTCTGATTCCCCAACTCTGATTCCCCACCTCTGATTCCCCAGCTCTGATTCCCCGCCTCTGATTCCCCGCATCTGATTCCCTGCATCTGATTCCCAGCCTCTGATTCCCTGCCTCTGATTCCCAACCTCTGATTCCGCACCTCTGATTCCCCATATCTGATTCCCCGCCTCTGTTTCCCCGCCTCTGTTTCCCCGCCTCTGATTCCCCGCCTCTGTTTCCCCATATCTAAGTCCCCGCCTCTGATTCCCCAACTCTGATTCCCCACCTCTGATTCCCCAGCTCTGATTCCCCGCCTCTGATTCCCCGCATCTGATTCCCTGCATCTGATTCCCAGCCTATGATTCCCTGCCTCTGATTCCCAACCTCTGATTCCCCACCTCTGATTCCCCATATCTGATTCCCCGCCTCTGTTTCCCCGCCTCTGATTCCCCGCCTCTGTTTCCCCATATCTGATTCCCCGCCTCTATTTCCCCGCCTCTGATTCCCAGCCTCTGATTCCCCATATCTGATTCCCCGCCTCTGATTCCCCAACTCTGATTCCCCGCCTCTGATTCCCCAGCTCTGAATCCCCGCATCTGATTCCCCAGCTCTGAATCCCCGCATCTGATTCCCCGCGTCTGATTACCGGCCTCTGATTCCCCGCTCTGATTCCCCATCTCTGATTCACAACCTCTGATTCCCCACCTCTGATTCCCCATATCTGATTTGCCGCCTCTGTTTCCCCTCCTCTGATTCCCCACCTCTGATTCCCCGCCTCTGATTCGCCAGCTATGATTCCCCGCCTCTGATTCCCCGCATCTGATTCCCTGCCTCTGATTCCCCGCCTCTGATTCCACATCTCTGATTCACCACCTCTAATTCATTGCGTCTGATTCCCCGCCTCTGATTCCCCATCTCTGATTCCGCACATCTAATTCCCTGCCTCTGATTCCCCACCTCTGATTCCCCATATCTGATTCCCCGCCTCTGTTTCCCCGCCTCTGATTCCCCGCCTCTGTTTCCCCATATCTAAGTCCCCGCCTCTGATTCCCCAACTTTGATTCCCCACCTCTGATTCCCCAGCTCTGATGGCCCGCCTCTGATTCCCCGCATCTGATTCCCTGCATCTGATTCCCAGGCTCTGATTCCCTGCCTCTGATTCCCAAACTCTGATTCCCCACCTCTGATTCCCCATATCTGATTCCCCGCCTCTGTTTCCCCGCCTCTGATTCCCAGCCTCTGTTTCCCCATATCTGATTCCCCGCCTCTATTTGCCTGCCTCTGATTCCCCGCCTCTGTTTCCCCATATCTGATTACCCGCCTCTGAATCCCCAACTCTGATTCCCTCCCTCTAATTTCCCAGCTCTGATTCCCCGCCTCTGATTCCCCGTGTCTGATTTCCTGCCTCTGATTCCCCGCCTCTGATTACCCATGTCTGATTCACCGCCTCTGATTCCCCAACTCTGATTCCCCATCTCTGATTCCGCACATCCGATTCACTGCCTCTGATTCCCCAGCTCTGATTCCCCGCCTCTGATTCCCCGCGTCTTATTCCCTGCTTCTGATTCTGATTCCCTGCCTCTGATTCCCCATCTCTGATTCTGCACATCTGATTCCCTGCCTCTGATTCCCCACCTCTGATTCCCCATATCTGATTCCCCGCCTCTGAATCCCCATCTCTGATTCCCGGACTCTGATTCCCCACCTCTGATACCCGGCCTCTTATTACCAGCATCTGATTCCAGGCCTCTGATACCCGGCCTCTGATTCCCCTCTTCTGATTCTGATTCCCTGCCTCTGATTCTCCATCTCTGATTCCGCTCATCAGATTCCCTGCCTCTGATTCCCCACCTCTGATTCCCCATATCTGATTCCCCGCCTCTGTTTCCCCGCCTCTGATTCCCCGCCTCTTTTTCCCCATATCGAATTCCCCACCTCTGATGCACCAACTCTGATTCCCCGCCTCTGATTCCCCAGCTCTGATTCCCCACCTCTGATTCCCCGCATCCGATTCCCCATATCTGATTCCCCGCCTCTGTTTCCCCGCCTCTGATTCCCCGCCTCTGTTTCCCCATATCTGATTCCCCGCCTCTGATTCCCAACTATGATTCCCCGCCTCTGATTCCCCAGCTCTGATTCCCTGCCTCTGATTCCCCGCGTTCTATTCCCTACCTCTGATTCCCCGCCTGTGATTCCCCATCTCTGATTCACCACCTCTGATTCCCCACCTCTGATTCCCCATATCTAATTCCCCGCCTCTGTTTGCCCGCCTCTGATTCCCCGCCTCTGTTTCCCCATATCTGATTCCCCGCCACTGAATCCCCAACTCTGATTCCCTGCCTCTGATTCCCCAGCTCTGATTCCCCGCCTTTGATTCCCCCCGTCTGATTCCCAGCCTCTGAATCCTCGTGTCTGATATCCTGCCTCTGATTCCCCGCCTCTGATTCCCCATCTCAGATTCACCGCCTCTGATTCCCCACCTCTGATTCCCCAGCTCTGATTCCCCGCCTCTGATTCCCCGCATCTGTTTCCCCATATCTAAGTCCCCGCCTCTGATTCCCCAACTCTGATTCCCCGCCTCTGATTCCCCGCATCTGTTTCCCCATATCTAAGTCCCCGCCTCTGATTCCCCAACTCTGATTCCCCGCCTCTGATTCCCCATATCTGATTCCCCGCCTCTGATTCCCCGCATCTGATTCCCTGCATCTGATTCCCAGCCTCTCATTCCCTGCCTCTGATTCCCAACCTCTGATTCCCCACCTCTGATTCCCCATATCTGATTCCCCGCCTCTGTTTCCCCGTCTCTGATTCCCCGCCTCTGTTTCCCCATATCTGATTCCCCGCCTATATTTGCCCACCTCTGATTCCCCACCTCTGTTTCCCCATATCTGATTCCCCGCCACTGAATCCCCAACTCTGATTCCCTGCATCTAATTCCCCAGCTCTGATTCCCCGCCTCTGATTCCCCGTGTCTGATTTCCTGCCTCTGATTCCCCGCCTCTGATTACCCATGTCTGATTCACCGCCTCTGATTCCCCACCTCTGATTCCCCATCCCTGATTCCGCACATCCGATTCCCTGCCTCTGAATCCCCGCCTCTGATTCACCGCCTCTGATTCCCGGCCTCTGATTTCCCGCCTCTGATTCCCTGCCACTGATACCCCGCCCCTGATTCCCCACCTCTGAATCCCCATATCTGATTCCCCGCCTCTGTTTCCCCACCTCTGACTCCCCGCCTCTGATTCCCCATATCTCATTCCCCGCCTCTGAATCCCCATCTCTGATTCCCGGACTCTGATTCCCCACCTCTGATTCCCGGCCTTTTGTTCCCAGCATCTGATTCCGGCCTCTGATTCCCGGCCTCTGATTCCCTGCTTCTGATTCTGATTCCCTGCCTTTGATTCCCCATCTCTGATTCCGCACATCTGATTCCCTGCCTCTGATTCCCAACCTCTGAATCCCCATATCTGATTCCCCACCACTGTTTCCCCGCCTCTGATTCCACACCACTGTTTCCCAATATCTAATTCCCCGCCTCTGATTCCCCAACTCTGATTCCCCACCTCTGATTCCCCAGCTCTGATTCCCCGCCTCTGATTCCCCGCATCTGATTCCCTGCATCTGATTCCAAGCCTCTGATTCCCTGCCTCTGATTCCCAAACTCTGATTCCCCACCTCTGATTCCCCATATCTGATTCCCCGCCTCTGTTTCCCCGCCTCTGATTCCCCGCCTCTGTTTCCCCATATCTAATTCCCCACCTCTGATGCACCAACTCTGATTCCCCGCCTCTGATTCCCCAGCTCTGATTCCCCGCCTCTGATTCCCCGCATCCGATTCCCCATATCTGATTCCCCGCCTCTGTTTCCCCGCCTCTGATTCCCCGCCTCTGTTTCCCCATATCTGATTCCCCGCCTCTGATTCCCAACTATGATTCCCCGCCTCTGATTCCCAGCTCTGATTCCCCGCCTCTGATTCCCCGCATCCGATTCCCCATATCTGATTCCCCACCTCTGTTTCCCCATATCTGATTCCCCGCCTCTGATTCCCAACTATGATTCCCTGCCTCTGATTCCCCGCGTTCTATTCCCTGCCTCTGATTCCCCGCCTGTGATTCCCCATTGTCTGATTCACCACCTATGATTCCCCACCTCTGATTCCCCATATCTAATTCCCCGCCTCTGTTTGCCCGCCTCTGATTCCCCGCCTCCGTTTCCCCATATCTGATTCCCCGCCTCTGAATCCCCAACTCTGATTCCCTGCCTCTGATTCCCCAGCTCTGATTCCCCGCCTTTGATTCCCCCCGTCTGATTCCCAGCCTCTGAATCCCCGTGTCTGATATCCTGCCTCTGATTCCCCGCCTCTGATTCCCCATCTCAGATTCACCGCCTCTGATTCCCCACCTCTGATTCCCCATCTCTGATTCCGCACATCCGTTTCCCTGCCTCTGATTCCCCGACTCTGATTCCCCACCTCTGATTCCCCAGCTCTGATTCCCCGCCTCTGATTCCCCAACTCTGATTCCCCGCCTCTGATAACCCAGCTCTGATTCCCCGCCTCTGATTCCCCGTGTTTGATTCCCTGCCTCTGATTCCCCGCCTCTGATTCCCCATCGCTGATTCACCGCCTTTGATTCGCCACCTCTGATTCCCCATATCTGATTCCTCGCCTCTGTTTCCCCGCCTCTGATTCCCCGCCTCTGATTCCCCATATCTCATTCCCCGCCTCTGATTCCCCATCTCTGATTCCCGGACTCAGATTCCCCACCTCTGATTCCCGGCCTCTTATTCCCGGCATCTGATTCCGGCCTCTGATTCCCGGCCTCTGATTCCCTGCTTCTGATTCTAATTCCCTGCCTCTGATTCCCCGCCTCTGATTCCCCGCCTCTGTTTCCCCATATCTAAGTCCCCGCCTCTGATTCCCCAACTTTGATTCCCCACCTCTGATTCCCCAGCTCTGATTCCCCACCTCTGATTCCCCGCATCTGATTCCCTGCATCTGATTCCCAGCCTCGGATTCCCTGCCTCTGATTCCCAACCCCTGATTCCCCACCTCTGATTCCCCATATCTGATTCCCCGCCTCTGTTTCCCCGCCTCTGATTCCCCACCTCTGTTTCCCCATATCTGATTCCCCGCCTCTATTTGCCCGCCTCTGATTCCCCGCCTCTGTTTCCCCATATCTGATTCCCCGCCTCTGAATCCCCAACTCTGATTCCCTGCCTCTAATTTCCCAGTTCTGATTCCCCGCCTCTGATTCCCCGTGTCTGATTTCCTGCCTCTGATACACCGCCTCTGATTACCCATGTCTGATTCACCGCCTCTGATTCCCCACCTCTGATTCCCCATCTCTGATTCCGCACATCCGATTCCCTGCCTCTGATTCCCCGCCTCTGATTCACTGCCACTGATTCCCCAGCTCTGATTCCCCGCCTCTGATTCCCCACCTCTGATTCCCCATATCTGATTCCCCGCCTCTGTTTCCCCGCCTCTGATTCCCCGCCTCTGTTTCCCATATCTAAGTCCCCGCCTCTGATTCCCCAACTTTGATTCCCCACCTCTGATTCCCCAGCTCTGATTACCCACCTCTGATTCGCCATATCTGATTTCCCGCCTCTGTTTCCCCGCCTCTGATTCCCCGCCACTGTTTCCCCATACCTGATTCCCCGCCTCTGAATCCCCAACTCTGATTCCCTGCATCTAATTCCCCAGCTCTGATTCCCCGCCTCTGATTCCACATGTCTGATTTCCTGCCTCTGATTCCCCGATTCTGATTACCCATGTCTGATTCACCGCCTCTGATTCCCCACCTCTGATTCCCCATCTCTGATTCCGCACATTCGATTCCCAGCCTCTGATTCCCCATCTCTGATTCCCCACCTCTGATTCCCCAACTTTGATTCCCCACCTCTGATTCCCCAGCTCTGATTCCCCGTCTCTGATTCTCCGCATCTGATTCCCTGCATCTGATTCCCAGCCTCTGATTCCCTGCCTCTGATTCCCAAACTCTGATTCCCCACCTCTGATTCCCCATATCTGATTCCCCGCCTCTGTTTCCCCACCTCTGATTCCCCGCCTCTGTTTCCCCATATCTGATTCCCCGCCTCTATTTGCCCGCCTCTGATTCCCCGCCTCTGTTTCCCCATATCTGATTACCCGCCTCTGAATCCCCAACTCTGATTCCCTGCCTCTAATTTCCCAGCTCTGATTCCCCGCCTCTGATTCCCCGTGTCTGATTTCCTGCCTCTGATTCCCCGCCTCTGATTACCCATGTCTGATTCACCGCCTCTGATTCCCCACCTCTGATTCCCCATCTCTGATTCCGCACATCCGATTCACTGCCTTTGATTCCCCAGCTCTGATTCCCCGCCTCTGATTCCCCGCGTCTTATTCCCTGCTTCTGATTCTGATTCCCTGCCTCTGATTCCCCATCTCTGATTCTGCACATCTGATTCCCTGCCTCTGATTCCAAACCTCTGATTCCCCATATCTGATTCCCCGCCTCTGTTTCCCCGCCTCTGAATCCCCGCCTCTGTTTCCCCATAGCTAAGTCCCCGCCTCTGATTCCCCAACTCTGATTCCCCACCTCTGATTCCCCAGCTCTGATTCCCCGCCTCTGATTCCCCGCATCTGATTCCCTGCATCTGATTCCCAGCCTCTGATTCCCTGCCTCTGATTCCCAACCTCTGATTCCCCACCTCTGATTCCCCATATCTGATTCCGCACATCCGATTCCCTGCCTCTGATTCCCCGCCTCTGATTCACTGCCACTGATTCCCCAGCTCTGATTCCCCGCCTCTGATTCCCCACCTCTGATTCCCCATATCTGATTCCCCGCCTCTGTTTCCCCGCCTCTGATTCCCCGCCTCTGTTTCCCATATCTAAGTCCCCGCCTCTGATTCCCCAACTTTGATTCCCCACCTCTGATTCCCCAGCTCTGATTACCCACCTCTGATTCGCCATATCTGATTTCCCGCCTCTGTTTCCCCGCCTCTGATTCCCCGCCACTGTTTCCCCATACCTGATTCCCCGCCTCTGAATCCCCAACTCTGATTCCCTGCATCTAATTCCCCAGCTCTGATTCCCCGCCTCTGATTCCACATGTCTGATTTCCTGCCTCTGATTCCCCGATTCTGATTACCCATGTCTGATTCACCGCCTCTGATTCCCCACCTCTGATTCCCCATCTCTGATTCCGCACATTCGATTCCCAGCCTCTGATTCCCCATCTCTGATTCCCCACCTCTGATTCCCCAACTTTGATTCCCCACCTCTGATTCCCCAGCTCTGATTCCCCGTCTCTGATTCTCCGCATCTGATTCCCTGCATCTGATTCCCAGCCTCTGATTCCCTGCCTCTGATTCCCAAACTCTGATTCCCCACCTCTGATTCCCCATATCTGATTCCCCGCCTCTGTTTCCCCACCTCTGATTCCCCGCCTCTGTTTCCCCATATCTGATTCCCCGCCTCTATTTGCCCGCCTCTGATTCCCCGCCTCTGTTTCCCCATATCTGATTACCCGCCTCTGAATCCCCAACTCTGATTCCCTGCCTCTAATTTCCCAGCTCTGATTCCCCGCCTCTGATTCCCCGTGTCTGATTTCCTGCCTCTGATTCCCCGCCTCTGATTACCCATGTCTGATTCACCGCCTCTGATTCCCCACCTCTGATTCCCCATCTCTGATTCCGCACATCCGATTCACTGCCTTTGATTCCCCAGCTCTGATTCCCCGCCTCTGATTCCCCGCGTCTTATTCCCTGCTTCTGATTCTGATTCCCTGCCTCTGATTCCCCATCTCTGATTCTGCACATCTGATTCCCTGCCTCTGATTCCAAACCTCTGATTCCCCATATCTGATTCCCCGCCTCTGTTTCCCCGCCTCTGAATCCCCGCCTCTGTTTCCCCATAGCTAAGTCCCCGCCTCTGATTCCCCAACTCTGATTCCCCACCTCTGATTCCCCAGCTCTGATTCCCCGCCTCTGATTCCCCGCATCTGATTCCCTGCATCTGATTCCCAGCCTCTGATTCCCTGCCTCTGATTCCCAACCTCTGATTCCCCACCTCTGATTCCCCATATCTGATTCCCCGCCTCTGTTTCCCCGCCTCTGATTCCCCGCCTCTGTTTCCCCATATCTGATTCCCCGCCTCTATTTCCCCGCCTCTGATTCCCCGCCTCTGATTCCCCATATCTGATTCCCCGCCTCTGATTCCCCGCGTCTGATTACCGGCCTCTGATTCCCCGCTCTGATTCCCCACCTCTGATTCCCCATATCTGATTTGCTGCCTCTGTTTCCACGCCTCTGATTCCCCACCTCTGATTCCCCGCCTGTGATTCGCCAGCTATGATTCCCCGCCTCTGATACCCCGCGTCTGATTCCCTGCCTCTGATTCCCCGCCTCTGATTCCACATCTCTGATTCACCACCTCTGATTCCCCGCGTCTGATTCCCCGCCTCTGATTCCCCATCTCTGATTCCCCATCTCTGATTCCCAAATTCTGATTCCCCGCCTCTGATTCCCCAGCTCTGTTTCCTCGCCTCTGATTCCCTGCCTCTGATTCCCAACCTCTGATTCCCCATATTGATTCCCTGCCTCTGATTCCCTGCCTCTGATTCCCCAACTCTGATTCCCCGCCTCTGATTCACCAGATCTGATTCCCCGCCTCTGATTCCCCGTGTTTGATTCCCTGCCTCTGATTCCCGGCCTCTGATTCCCCATCTCTGATTCACCGCCTTTGATTCGCCACCTCTGATTCCCCATATCTGATTCCCCGCCTCTGTTACCCCGCCCCTGATTCCCCGCCTCTGTTTCCCCATATCTGATTCCCCGCCTCTGATTCCCAACTATGATTCCCCGCCTCTGATTCCCCATATCTGATTCCCCGCCTCTGATTCCCCAGCTCTGATTCCCTGCCTCTGATTCCCCGCGTTCTATTCCCTGCCTCTGATTCCCCGCCTGTGATTCCCCATCTCTGATTCACCACCTCTGATTCCCCACCACTGATTCCCCATATCTAATTCCCCGCCTCTGTTTGCCCGCCTCTGATTCCCCGCCTCTGTTTCCCCATATCTGATTCCCCGCCTCTGAATCCCCAACTCTGATTCCCTGCCTCTGATTCCCCAGCTTCATTCCCCACCTTTGATTCCCCCCGTCTGATTCCCAGCCTCTGTATCCCCGTGTCTGATAACCTGCCTCTGATTCCCCGCCTCTGATTCTCCATCTCAGATTCACCGCCTCTGATTCCCCACCTCTGATTCCCCATCTCTGATTCCGCACATCCGATTCCCTGCCTCTGATTCCCCGACTCTGATTCCCCACCTCTGATTCCCGAGCTCTGTTTCCCCGCCTCCGATTCCCCAACTCTGATTCCCCGCCTCTGATTCCCCAGTTCTGATTCCCCACCTCTGATTCCCCGTGTTTGATCCCCTGCCTCTGATTCCCCGCCTCTGATTCCCCATCTCTGATTCACCGCCTTTGATTCGCCACCTCTGATTCCCCATATCTGATTCCTCGCCACTGTTTCCCCGCCTCTGATTCCCCGCCTCTGATTCCCCATATCTCATTCCCCGCCTCTGATTCCCCATCTCTGATTCCCGGACTCTGATTCCCCACCTCTGATTCCCGACCTGTTATTCCCGGCATCTGATTCCGGCCTCTGATTCCCGGCCTCTGATTCCCTGCTTCTGATTCTGATTCCCCACCTCTGATTCCCGAGCTCTGATTCCCCGCCTCCGATTCCCCAACTCTGATTCCCCGCCTCTGATTTCGCACATCTAATTCCCTGCCTCTGATTCCCCAACTCTGATTCCCCATATCTGAATCCCCGCCTCTGTTTCCCCGTCTCTGATTCCCCGCCTCTGTTTCCCCATATCTAAGTCCCCGCCTCTGATTCCCCAACTTTGATTCCCCACCTCTGATTCCCCAGCTCTGATTCTCCGCCTCAGATTCCCCGCATCTGATTCCCTGCATCTGATTCCCAGCCTCTGATTCCCTGCCTCTGATTCCCAACCTCTGATTCCCCACCTCTGATTCCCCATATCTGATTCCCCGCCTCTGTTTCCCCGCCTCTGATTCCCCGCCTCTGTTTCCCCATATCTGAATCCCCGCCTATATTTGCCCGCCTCTGATTCCCCGCCTCTGTTTCCCCATATCTGATTCCCCGCCTCTGAATCCCCAACTCTGATTCCCTGCCTCTAATTTCCCAGCCCTGATTCCCCGCCTCTGATTCCCCGTGTCTGATTTCCTGCCTCTGATTCCCCGCCTCTGATTACCCATGTCTGATTCACCGCCTCTGATTCCCCACCTCTGATTCCACATCTCTGATTCCGCACATCCGATTCCCTGCCTCTGATTCCCTGCCTCTGATTCACTGCCTCTGCTTCCCAGCTCTGATTCCCCGCCTCTGATTCCCCGTGTCTTATCCCCTGCTTCTGATTCTGATTCCCTGCCTCTGATTCCCCATCTCTGATTCCGCACATCTGATTCCCTGCCTCTGACTCCCCAACTCTGATTCCCCATATCTGATTCCCCGCCTCTGTTTCCCCGCCTCTGATTCCCCGCCTCTGTTTCCCCATATCTAAGTCCCTGCCTCTGATTCCCTGCCTCTGATTCACTGCCTCTGCTTCCCCAGCTCTGATTCCCTGCCTCTGATTCCCCATCTCTGATTCTGCACATCTGATTCCCTGCCTCTGATTCCCCACCTCTGATTCCCCATATCTGATTCCCCGCCTCTGAATCCCCATCTCTGATTCCCGGACTCTGATTCCCCACCTCTGATTCCCGGCCTCTTATTACCAGCATCTGATTCCAGGTCTCTGATACCCGGCCTCTGATTCCCCGCTTCTGATTCTGATTCCCTGCCTCTGATTCTCCATCTCTGATTCCGCACATCTGATTCCCTGCCTCTGATTCCCCACCTCTGATTCCCCATATCTGATTCCCCGCCTCTGTTACCCCGCCTCTGATTCCCCGCCTCTGTTTCCCCATATCGAATTCCCCACCTCTGATGCACCAACTCTGATTCCCCGCCTCTGATTCCCCAGCTCTGATTCCCCGCCTCTGATTCCCCGCATCCGATTCCCCATATCTGATTCCCCGCCTCTGTTTCCCCGCCTCTGATTCCCCGCCTCTGTTTCCCCATATCTGATTCCCCGCCTCTGATTCCCAACTATGATTCCCCGCCTCTGATTCCCCAGCTCTGATTCCCTGCCTCTGATTCCCCGCGTTCTATTCCCTGCCTCTGATTCCCCGCCTGTGATTCCCCATCTCTGATTCACCACCTCTGATTCCCCACCTCTGATTCCCCATATCTAATTCCCCGCCTCTGTTTGCCCGCCTGATTCCCCGCCTCTGTTTCCCCATATCTGATTCCCCGCCACTGAATCCCCAACTCTGATTCCCTGCCTCTGATTCCCCAGCTCTGATTCCCCGCCTTTGATTCCCCCCGTCTGATTCCCAGCCTCTGAATCCCCGTGTCTGATATCCTGCCTCTGATTCCCCGCCTCTGATTCCCCATCTCAGATTCACCGCCTCTGATTCCCCACCTCTGATTCCCCATCTCTGATTCCGCACATCCGATTCCCTGCCTCTGATTCCCCGACTCTGATTCACCACCTCTGATTCCCCAGCTCTGATTCCCCGCCTCTGATTCCCCAACTCTGATTCCCCGCCTCTGATTCCCCGCCTCTGTTTCCCCATATCTAAGTCCCCGCCTCTGATTCCCCAACTCTGATTCCCCACCTCTGATTCCCCAGCTCTGATTACCCACCTCTGATTCCCCATCTCTGATTCCGCACATCTGATTCCCTGCCTCTGATTCCCCACCTCTGTTTCCCCATATCTAAGTCCCCGCCTCTGATTCCCCAGCTCTGTTTCCTCGCCTCTGATTCCCTGCCTCTGATTCCCAACCTCTGATTCCCCATATTGATTCCCTGCCTCTGATTCCCTGCCTCTGATTCCCCAACTCTGATTCCCCGCCTCTGATTCACCAGCTCTGATTCCCCGCCTCTGATTCCCCGTGTTTGATTCCCTGCCTCTGATTCCCGGCCTCTGATTCCCCATCTCTGATTCACCGCCTTTGATTCGCCACCTCTGATTCCCCATATCTGATTCCCCGCCTCTGTTTCCCCGCCTCTGATTCCCCGCCTCTGTTTCCCCATATCTGAATCCCCGCCTATATTTGCCCGCCTCTGATTCCCCGCCTCTGTTTCCCCATATCTGATTCCCCGCCTCTGAATCCCCAACTCTGATTCCCTGCCTCTAATTTCCCAGCCCTGATTCCCCGCCTCTGATTCCCCGCGTCTGATTTCCTGCCTCTGATTCCCCGCCTCTGATTCCCCACCTCTGATTCCACATCTCTGATTCCATACATCCGATTCCCTGCCTCTGATTCCCTGCCTCTGATTCACTGCCTCTGCTTCCCAGCTCTGATTCCCCGCCTCTGATTCCCCGTGTCTTATCCCCTGCTTCTGATTCTGATTCCCTGCCTCTGATTCCCCATCTCTGATTCCGCACATCTGATTCCCTGCCTCTGACTCCCCACCTCTGATTCCCCATATCTGATTCCCCGCCTCTGTTTCCCCGCCTCTGATTCCCCGCCTCTGTTTCCCCATATCTAAGTCCCTGCCTCTGATTCCCTGCCTCTGATTCACTGCCTCTGCTTCCCCAGCTCTGATTCCCCGCCTCTGATTCCCCGCGTCTTATTCCCTGCTTCTGATTCTGATTCCCTGCCTCTGATTCCCCATCTCTGATTCTGCACATCTGATTCCCTGCCTCTGATTCCCCACCTCTGATTCCCCATATCTGATTCCCCGCCTCTGAATCCCCATCTCTGATTCCCGGACTCTGATTCCCCACCTCTGATTCCCGGCCTCTTATTACCAGCATCTGATTCCAGGCCTCTGATACCCGGCCTCTGATTCCCCGCTTCTGATTCTGATTCCCTGCCTCTGATTCTCCATCTCTGATTCCGCACATCTGATTCCCTGCCTCTGATTCCCCACCTCTGATTCCCCATATCTGATTCCCCGCCTCTGTTTCCCCGCCTCTGATTCCCCGCCTCTGTTTCCCCATATCGAATTCCCCACCTCTGATGCACCAACTCTGATTCCCCGCCTCTGATTCCCCAGCTCTGATTCCCCGCCTCTGATTCCCCGCATCCGATTCCCCATATCTGATTCCCCGCCTCTGTTTCCCCGCCTCTGATTCCCCGCCTCTGTTTCCCCATATCTGATTCCCCGCCTCTGATTGCCAACTATGATTCCCCGCCTCTGATTCCCCATCTCTGATTCCCCGCCTCTGATTACCCATGTCTGATTGACCGCCTCTGATTCCCCACCTCTGATTCCCCATCTCTGATTCCGCACATCCGATTCCCTGCCTCTGATTCCCTGCCTCTGATTCACTGCCTCTGCTTCCCCAGCTCTGATTCCCCGCCTCTGATTCCCCGCGTCTTATCCCCTGCTTCTGATTCTGATTCCCCGCCTTTGATTCGCCACCTCTGATTCCCCATATCTGATTCCCCGCCTCTGTTTCCCCGCCCCTGATTCCCCGCCTCTGTTTCCCCATATCTGATTCCCCGCCTCTGATTCCCAACTATGATTCCCCGCCTCTGATTCCCCATATCTGATTCCCCGCCTCTGATTCCCCAGCTCTGATTCCCTGCCTCTGATTCCCCGCGTTCTATTCCCTGCCTCTGATTCCCCGCCTGTGATTCCCCATCTCTGATTCACCACCTCTGATTCCCCACCACTGATTCCCCATATCTAATTCCCCGCCTCTGTTTGCCCGCCTCTGATTCCCCGCCTCTGTTTCCCCATATCTGATTCCCCGCCTCTGAATCCCCAACTCTGATTCCCTGCCTCTGATTCCCCAGCTTCATTCCCCACCTTTGATTCCCCCCGTCTGATTCCCAGCCTCTGTATCCCCGTGTCTGATAACCTGCCTCTGATTCCCCGCCTCTGATTCTCCATCTCAGATTCACCGCCTCTGATTCCCCACCTCTGATTCCCCATCTCTGATTCCGCACATCCGATTCCCTGCCTCTGATTCCCCGACTCTGATTCCCCACCTCTGATTCCCGAGCTCTGATTCCCCGCCTCCGATTCCCCAACTCTGATTCCCCGCCTCTGATTCCCCAGTTCTGATTCCCCACCTCTGATTCCCCGTGTTTGATCCCCTGCCTCTGATTCCCCGCCTCTGATTCCCCATCTCTGATTCACCGCCTTTGATTCGCCACCTCTGATTCCCCATATCTGATTCCTCGCCACTGTTTCCCCGCCTCTGATTCCCCGCCTCTGATTCCCCATATCTCATTCCTCGCCTCTGATTCCCCATCTCTGATTCCCGGACTCTGATTCCCTGCTTCTGATTCTGATTCCCCACCTCTGATTCCCGAGCTCTGATTCCCCGCCTCCGATTCCCCAACTCTGATTCCCCGCCTCTGATTCCGCACATCTAATTCCCTGCCTCTGATTCCCCAACTCTGATTCCCCATATCTGAATCCCCGCCTCTGTTTCCCCGTCTCTGATTCCCCGCCTCTGTTTCCCCATATCTAAGTCCAACCTGTGATTCCCCAACTTTGATTCCCCACCTCTGATTCCCCAGCTCTGATTCTCCGCCTCAGATTCCCCGCATCTGATTCCCTGCATCTGATTCCCAGCCTCTGAATCCCTGCCTCTGATTCCCAACCTCTGATTCCCCACCTCTGATTCCCCATATCTGATTCCCCGCCTCTGTTTCCCCGCCTCTGATTCCCCGCCTCTGTTTCCCCATATCTGAATCCCCGCCTATATTTGCCCGCCTCTGATTCCCCGCCTCTGTTTCCCCATATCTGATTCCCCGCCTCTGAATCCCCAACTCTGATTCCCTGCCTCTAATTTCCCAGCCCTGATTCCCCGCCTCTGATTCCCCGTGTCTGATTTCCTGCCTCTGATTCCCCGCCTCTGATTCCCCACCTCTGATTCCACATCTCTGATTCCGCACATCCGATTCCCTGCCTCTGATTCCCTGCCTCTGATTCACTGCCTCTGCTTCCCAGCTCTGATTCCCCGCCTCTGATTCCCCGTGTCTTATCCCCTGCTTCTGATTCTGATTCCCTGCCTCTGATTCCCCATCTCTGATTCCGCACATCTGATTCCCTGCCTCTGACTCCCCACCTCTGATTCCCCATATCTGATTCCCCGCCTCTGTTTCCCCGCCTCTGATTCCCCGCCTCTGTTTCCCCATATCTAAGTCCCTGCCTCTGATTCCCTGCCTCTGATTCACTGCCTCTGCTTCCCCAGCTCTGATTCCCCGCCTCTGATTCCCCGCGTCTTATTCCCTGCTTCTGATTCTGATTCCCTGCCTCTGATTCCCCATCTCTGATTCTGCACATCTGATTCCCTGCCTCTGATTCCCCACCTCTGATTCCCCATATCTGATTCCCCGCCTCTGAATCCCCATCTCTGATTCCCGGACTCTGATTCCCCACCTCTGATTCCCGGCCTCTTATTACCAGCATCTGATTCCAGGCCTCTGATACCCGGCCTCTGATTCCCCGCTTCTGATTCTGATTCCCTGCCTCTGATTCTCCATCTCTGATTCCGCACATCTGATTCCCTGCCTCTGATTCCCCACCTCTGATTCCCCATATCTGATTCCCCGCCTCTGTTTCCCCGCCTCTGATTCCCCGCCTCTGTTTCCCCATATCGAATTCCCCACCTCTGATGCACCAACTCTGATTCCCCGCCTCTGATTCCCCAGCTCTGATTCCCCGCCTCTGATTCCCCGCATCCGATTCCCCATATCTGATTCCCCGCCTCTGTTTCCCCGCCTCTGATTCCCCGCCTCTGTTTCCCCATATCTGATTCCCCGCCTCTGATTCCCAACTATGATTCCCCGCCTCTGATTCCCCAGCTCTGATTCCCTGCCTCTGATTCCCCGCCTCCGATTCCCCAACTCTGATTCCCCGCCTCTGATTCCCCAGTTCTGATTCCCCACCTCTGATTCCCCGTGTTTGATCCCCTGCCTCTGATTCCCCGCCTCTGATTCCCCATCTCTGATTCACCGCCTTTGATTCGCCACCTCTGATTCCCCATATCTGATTCCTCGCCACTGTTTCCCCGCCTCTGATTCCCCGCCTCTGATTCCCCATATCTCATTCCTCGCCTCTGATTCCCCATCTCTGATTCCCGGACTCTGATTCCCTGCTTCTGATTCTGATTCCCCACCTCTGATTCCCGAGCTCTGATTCCCCGCCTCCGATTCCCCAACTCTGATTCCCCGCCTCTGATTCCGCACATCTAATTCCCTGCCTCTGATTCCCCAACTCTGATTCCCCATATCTGAATCCCCGCCTCTGTTTCCCCGTCTCTGATTCCCCGCCTCTGTTTCCCCATATCTAAGTCCAACCTCTGATTCCCCAACTTTGATTCCCCACCTCTGATTCCCCAGCTCTGATTCTCCGCCTCAGATTCCCCGCATCTGATTCCCTGCATCTGATTCCCAGCCTCTGAATCCCTGCCTCTGATTCCCAACCTCTGATTCCCCACCTCTGATTCCCCATATCTGATTCCCCGCCTCTGTTTCCCCGCCTCTGATTCCCCGCCTCTGTTTCCCCATATCTGAATCCCCGCCTATATTTGCCCGCCTCTGATTCCCCGCCTCTGTTTCCCCATATCTGATTCCCCGCCTCTGAATCCCCAACTCTGATTCCCTGCCTCTAATTTCCCAGCCCTGATTCCCCGCCTCTGATTCCCCGTGTCTGATTTCCTGCCTCTGATTCCCCGCCTCTGATTCCCCACCTCTGATTCCACATCTCTGATTCCGCACATCCGATTCCCTGCCTCTGATTCCCTGCCTCTGATTCACTGCCTCTGCTTCCCAGCTCTGATTCCCCGCCTCTGATTCCCCGTGTCTTATCCCCTGCTTCTGATTCTGATTCCCTGCCTCTGATTCCCCATCTCTGATTCCGCACATCTGATTCCCTGCCTCTGACTCCCCACCTCTGATTCCCCATATCTGATTCCCCGCCTCTGTTTCCCCGCCTCTGATTCCCCGCCTCTGTTTCCCCATATCTAAGTCCCTGCCTCTGATTCCCTGCCTCTGATTCACTGCCTCTGCTTCCCCAGCTCTGATTCCCCGCCTCTGATTCCCCGCGTCTTATTCCCTGCTTCTGATTCTGATTCCCTGCCTCTGATTCCCCATCTCTGATTCTGCACATCTGATTCCCTGCCTCTGATTCCCCACCTCTGATTCCCCATATCTGATTCCCCGCCTCTGAATCCCCATCTCTGATTCCCGGACTCTGATTCCCCACCTCTGATTCCCGGCCTCTTATTACCAGCATCTGATTCCAGGCCTCTGATACCCGGCCTCTGATTCCCCGCTTCTGATTCTGATTCCCTGCCTCTGATTCTCCATCTCTGATTCCGCACATCTGATTCCCTGCCTCTGATTCCCCACCTCTGATTCCCCATATCTGATTCCCCGCCTCTGTTTCCCCGCCTCTGATTCCCCGCCTCTGTTTCCCCATATCGAATTCCCCACCTCTGATGCACCAACTCTGATTCCCCGCCTCTGATTCCCCAGCTCTGATTCCCCGCCTCTGATTCCCCGCATCCGATTCCCCATATCTGATTCCCCGCCTCTGTTTCCCCGCCTCTGATTCCCCGCCTCTGTTTCCCCATATCTGATTCCCCGCCTCTGATTCCCAACTATGATTCCCCGCCTCTGATTCCCCAGCTCTGATTCCCTGCCTCTGATTCCCCGCGTTCTATTCCCTGCCTCTGATTCCCCGCCTGTGATTCCCCATCTCTGATTCACCACCTCTGATTCCCCACCTGTGATTCCCCATATCTAATTCCCCGCCTCTGTTTGCCCGCCTGATTCCCCGCCTCTGTTTCCCCATATCTGATTCCCCGCCACTGAATCCCCAACTCTGATTCCCTGCCTCTGATTCCCCAGCTCTGATTCCCCGCCTTTGATTCCCCCCGTCTGATTCCCAGCCTCTGAATCCCCGTGTCTGATATCCTGCCTCTGATTCCCCGCCTCTGATTCCCCATCTCAGATTCACCGCCTCTGATTCCCCACCTCTGATTCCCCATCTCTGATTCCGCACATCCGATTCCCTGCCTCTGATTCCCCGACTCTGATTCACCACCTCTGATTCCCCAGCTCTGATTCCCCGCCTCTGATTCCCCAACTCTGATTCCCCGCCTCTGATTCCCCGCCTCTGTTTCCCCATATCTAAGTCCCCGCCTCTGATTCCCCAACTCTGATTCCCCACCTCTGATTCCCCAGCTCTGATAACCCACCTCTGATTCCCCATCTCTGATTCCGCACATCTGATTCCCTGCCTCTGATTCCCCACCTCTGTTTCCCCATATCTAAGTCCCCGCCTCT
Organism: Narcine bancroftii; assembly: GCF_036971445.1. Classification (NCBI taxonomy): domain Eukaryota; kingdom Metazoa; phylum Chordata; class Chondrichthyes; order Torpediniformes; family Narcinidae; genus Narcine; species Narcine bancroftii. The sequence continues at coordinate 119,799,202 of NC_091470.1, read as the reverse complement.
GATTCCCCAGCTCTGTTTCCTCGCCTCTGATTCCCTGCCTCTGATTCCAAACCTCTGATTCCCCATATTGATTCCCTGCCTCTGATTCCCTGCCTCTGATTCCCCAACTCTGATTCCCCGCCTCTGATTCACCAGCTCTGATTCCCCGCCTCTGATTCCCCGTGTTTGATTCCCTGCCTCTGATTCCCGGCCTCTGATTCCCCATCTCTGATTCACCGCCTTTGATTCGCCACCTCTGATTCCCCATATCTGATTCCCCGCCTCTGTTTCCCCAACTCTGATTCCCTGCCTCTAATTTCCCAGCTCTGATTCCCCGCCTCTGTTTCCCCGTGTCTGATTTCCTGCCTCTGATTCCCAACTATGATTCCCCGCCTCTGATTCCCCATCTCTGATTCCCCGCCTCTGATTACCCATGTCTGATTGACCGCCTCTGATTCCCCACCTCTGATTCCCCATCTCTGATTCCGCACATCCGATTCCCTGCCTCTGATTCCCTGCCTCTGATTCACTGCCTCTGCTTCCCCAGCTCTGATTCCCCGCCTCTGATTCCCCGCGTCTTATCCCCTGCTTCTGATTCTGATTCCCCGCCTCTGTTTCCCCGCCTCTGTTTCCCCATATCTAAGTCCCCGCCTCTGATTCCCCAACACTGATTCCCCACCTCTGATTCCCCAGCTCTGATTCCCCGCCTCTGATCCCCGCATCTGATTCCCTGCATCTGATTCCCAGCCTCTGATTCCCTGCCTCTGATTCCCAACCTCTGATTCCCCACCTCTGATTCCCCATATCTGATTCCCCGCCTCTGTTTCCCCGTCTCTGATTCCCCGCCTCTGTTTCCCCATATCTGATTCCCCGCCTCTATTTGCCCACCTCTGATTCCCCACCACTGTTTCCCCATATCTGATTCCCCGCCACTGAATCCCCAACTCTGATTCCCTGCATCTAATTCCCCAGCTCTGATTCCCCGCCTCTGATTCCCCGTGTCTGATTTCCTGCCTCTGATTCCCCGCCTCTGATTACCCATGTCTGATTCACCGCCTCTGATTCCCCACCTCTGATTCCCCATCTCTGATTCCGCACATCCGATTCCCTGCCTCTGAATCCCCGCCTCTGATTCACCGCCTCTGATTCCCGGCCTCTGATTTCCCGCCTCTGATTCCCTGCCACTGATACCCCGCCCCTGATTCCCCACCTCTGAATCCCCATATCTGATTCCCCGCCTCTGTTTCCCCACCTCTGATTCCCCGCCTCTGATTCCCCATATCTCATTCCCCGCCTCTGAATCCCCATCTCTGATTCCCGGACTCTGATTCCCCACCTCTGATTCCCGGCCTCTTATTCCCGGCATCTGATTCCGGCCTCTGATTCCCGGCCTCTGATTCCCTGCTTCTGATTCTGATTCCCTGCCTTTGATTCCCCATCTCTGATTCCGCACATCTGATTCCCTGCCTCTGATTCCCAACCTCTGAATCCCCATATCTGATTCCCCACCTCTGTTTCCCCGCCTCTGATTCCACACCTCTGTTTCCCAATATCTAAGTCCCCGCCTCTGATTCCCCAACTCTGATTCCCCACCTCTGATTCCCCAGCTCTCATTCCCCGCCTCTGATTCCCCGCATCTGATTCCCTGCATCTGATTCCAAGCCTCTGATTCCCTGCCTCTGATTCCCAAACTCTGTTTCCCCGCCTCTGATTCCCCGCCTCTGTTTCCCCATATCTAATTCCCCACCTCTGATGCACCAACTCTGATTCCCCGCCTCTGATTCCCCAGCTCTGATTCCCCGCCTCTGATTCCCCAGCTCTGATTCCCCGCCTCTGATTCCCCGTGTCTGATTTCCTGCCTCTGATTCCCCGCCTCTGATTACCCATGTCTGATTCACCGCCTCTGATTCCCCACCTCTGATTCCCCATCTCTGATTCCGCACATCCGATTCACTGCCTTTGATTCCCCAGCTCCGATTCCCCGCCTCTGATTCCCCGCGTCTTATTCCCTGCTTCTGATTCTGATTCCCTGCCTCTGATTCCCCATCTCTGATTCTGCACATCTGATTCCCTGCCTCTGATTCCAAACCTCTGATTCCCCATATCTGATTCCCCGCCTCTGTTTCCCCGCCTCTGAATCCCCGCCTCTGTTTCCCCATATCTAAGTCCCCGCCTCTGATTCCCCAACTCTGATTCCCCACCTCTGATTCCCCAGCTCTGATTCCCCGCCTCTGATTCCCCGCATCTGATTCCCTGCATCTGATTCCCAGCCTCTGATTCCCTGCCTCTGATTCCCAACCTCTGATTCCCCACCTCTGATTCCCCATATCTGATTCCCCGCCTCTGTTTCCCCGCCTCTGATTCCCCGCCTCTGTTTCCCCATATCTGATTCCCCGCCTCTATTTCCCCGCCTCTGATTCCCCGCCTCTGATTCCCCATATCTGATTCCCCGCCTCTGATTCCCCGCGTCTGATTACCGGCCTCTGATTCCCGGCTCTGATTCCCCACCTCTGATTCCCCATATCTGATTTGCTGCCTCTGTTTCCACGCCTCTGATTCCCCACCTCTGATTCCCCGCCTGTGATTCGCCAGCTATGATTCCCCGCCTCTGATACCCCGCGTCTGATTCCCTGCCTCTGATTCCCCGCCTCTGATTCCACATCTCTGATTCACCACCTCTGATTCCCCGCGTCTGATTCCCCGCCTCTGATTCCCCATCTCTGATTCCCCATCTCTGATTCCCCAATTCTGATTCCCCGCCTCTGATTCCACAGCTCTGTTTCCTCGCCTCTGATTCCCTGCCTCTGATTCCCAACCTCTGATTCCCCATATTGATTCCCTGCCTCTGATTCCCTGCCTCTGATTCCCTGCCTCTGATTCCCGGCCTCTGATTCCCCATCTCTGATTCACCGCCTTTGATTCGCCACCTCTGATTTCCCATATCTGATTCCCCGCCTCTGTTTCCCCGCCCCTGATTCCCCGCCTCTGTTTCCCCATATCTGATTCCCCGCCTCTGATTCCCAACTATGATTCCCCGCCTCTGATTCCCCTGCTCTGATTCCCTGCCTCTGATTCCCCGCGTTCCATTCCCTGCCTCTGATTCCCCGCCTGTGATTCCCCATCTCTGATTCACCACCTCTGATTCCCCACCACTGATTCCCCATATCTAATTCCCCGCCTCTGTTTGCCCGCCTCTGATTCCCCGCCTCTGTTACCCCATATCTGATTCCCCGCCTCTGAATCCCCAAATCTGATTCCCTGCCTCTGATTCCCCAGCTTCATTCCCCACCTTTGATTCCCCCCGTCTGATTCCCAGCCTCTGTATCCCCGTGTCTGATAACCTGCCTCTGATTCCCCGCCTCTGATTCCCCATCTCAGATTCACCGCCTCTGATTCCCCACCTCTGATTCCCCATCTCTGATTCCGCACATCCGATTCCCTGCCTCTGATTCCCCGACTCTGATTCCCCACCTCTGATTCCCGAGCTCTGATTCCCCGCCTCCGATTCCCCAACTCTGATTCCCCGCCTCTGATTCCCCAGTTCTGATTCCTCACCTCTGATTCCCCGTGTTTGATCCCCTGCCTCTGATTCCCCGCCTCTGATTCCCCATCTCTGATTCCCCGCCTCTGATTCCCCATATCTCATTCCCCGCCTCTGATTCCCCATCTCTGATTCCCGGACTCTGATTCCCCACCTCTGATTCCCGACCTGTTATTCCCGGCATCTGATTCCGGCCTCTGATTCCCGGCCTCTGATTCCCTGCTTCTGATTCTGATTCCCTGCCTCTGATTCCCCAACTCTGATTCCGCACATCTAATTCCCTGCCTCTGATTCCCCAACTCTGATTCCCCATATCTGAATCCCCGCCTCTGTTTCCCCGTCTCTGATTCCCCGCCTCTGTTTCCCCATATCTAAGTCCCCGCCTCTGATTCCCCAACTTTGATTCCCCACCTCTGATTCCCAAGCTCTGATTCTCCGCCTCAGATTCCCCGCATCTGATTCCCTGCATCTGATTCCCAGCCTCTGATTCCCTGCCTCTGATTCCCAACCTCTGATTCCCCACCTCTGATTCCCCATATCAGATTCCCCGCCTCTGTTTCCCCGCCTCAGATTCCCCGCCTCTGTTTCCCCATATCTGAATCCCCGCCTATATTTGCCCGCCTCTGATTCCCCGCCTCTGTTTCCCCATATCTGATTCCCCGCCTCTGAATCCCCAACTCTGATTCCCTGCCTCTAATTTCCCAGCCCTGATTCCCCGCCTCTGATTCCCCGTGTCTGATTTCCTGCCTCTGATTCCCCGCCTCTGATTACCCATGTCTGATTCACCGCCTCTGATTCCCCACCTCTGATTCCACATCTCTGATTCCGCACATCCGATTCCCTGCCTCTGATTCCCTGCCTCTGATTCACTGCCTCTGCTTCCCCAGCTCTGATTCCCCGCCTCTGATTCCCCGTGTCTTATCCCCTGCTTCTGATTCTGATTCCCTGCCTCTGATTCCCCATCTCTGATTCCGCACATCTGATTCCCTGCCTCTGACTCCCCACCTTTGATTCCCCATATCTGATTCCCCGCCTCTGTTTCCCCGCCTCTGATTCCCCGCCTCTGTTTCCCCATATCTAAGTCCCTGCCTCTGATTACCCATGTCTGATTCACCGCCTCTGATTCCCCACCTCTGATTCCCCATCTCTGATTCCGCACATCCGATTCACTGCCTTTGATTCCCCAGCTCTGATACCCCGCCTCTGATTCCCCGCGTCTTATTCCCTGCTTCTGATTCTGATTCCCTGCCTCTGATTCCCCATCTCTGATTCTGCACATCTGATTCCCTGCCTCTGATTCCAAACCTCTGATTCCCCATATCTGATTCCCCGCCTCTGTTTCCCCGCCTCTGAATCCCCGCCTCTGTTTCCCCATAGCTAAGTCCCCGCCTCTGATTCCCCAACTCTGATTCCCCACCTCTGATTCCCCAGCTCTGATTCCCCGCCACTGATTCCCCGCCACTGATTCCCCGCATCTGATTCCCTGCATCTGATTCCCAGCCTCTGATTCCCTGCCGCTGATTCCCAACCTCTGATTCCCCACCTCTGATTCCCCATATCTGATTCCCCGCCTCTGTTTCCCCGCCTCTGAATCCCCGCCTCTGTTTCCCCATATCTGATTCCCCGCCTCTATTTCCCCGCCTCTGATTCCCCGCCTCTGATTCCCCATATCTGATTCCCCGCGTCTGATTACCGGCCTCTGATTCCCCGCTCTGATTCCCCATCTCTGATTCACAACCTCTGATTCCCCACCTCTGATTCCCCATGTCTGATTTGCTGCCTCTGATTCCCCGCCTGTGATTCGCCAGCTATGATTCCCCGCCTCTGATTCCCCGCGTCTGATTCCCCGCCTCTGATTCCCCATCTCTGATTCCCCATCTCTGATTCCCCAATCCTGATTCCCCGCCTCTGATTCCCCAGCTCTGTTTCCTCGCCTCTGATTCCCTGCCTCTGATTCCCAACCTTTGATTCCCCATATTGATTCCCTGCCTCTGATTCCCTGCCTCTGATTCCCCAACTCTGATTCCCCGCCTCTGATTCACCAGCTCTGATTCCCCGCCTCTGATTCCCCGTGTTTGATTCCCTGCCTCTGATTCCCGGCCTCTGATTCCCCATCTCTGATTCACCGCCTTTGATTCGCCACCTCTGATTCCCCATATCTGATTCCCCGCCTCTGTTTCCCCGCCCCTGATTCCCCGCCTCTGTTTCCCCATATCTGATTCCCCGCCTCTGATTCCCAACTATGATTCCCCGCCTCTGATTCCCCTGCTCTGATTCCCTGCCTCTGATTCCCCGCGTTCTATTCCCTGCCTCTGATTCCCCGCCTGTGATTCCCCATCTCTGATTCACCACCTCTGATTCCCCACCTCTGATTCCCCATATCTAATTCCCCGCCTCTGTTTGCCCGCCTCTGATTCCCCGCCTCTGTTTCCCCATATCTGATTCCCCGCCTCTGAATCCCCAACTCTGATTCCCTGCCTCTGATTCCCCAGCTTCATTCCCCGCCTTTGATTCCCCCCGTCTGATTCCCAGCCTCTGTATCCCCGTGTCTGATAACCTGCCTCTGATTCCCCGCCTCTGATTCCCCATCTCAGATTCACCGCCTCTGATTCCCCACCTCTGATTCCCCATCTCTGATTCCGCACATCCGATTCCCTGCCTCTGATTCCCCGACTCTGATTCCCCACCTCTGATTCCCGAGCTCTGATTCCCCGCCTCCGATTCCCCAACTCTGATTCCCCGCCTCTGATTCCCCATCTCTGATTCACCGCCTTTGATTCGCCACCTCTGATTCCCCATATCTGATTCCTCGCCACTGTTTCCCCGCCTCTGATTCCCCGCCTCTGATTCCCCATATCTCATTCCCCGCCTCTGATTCCCCATCTCTGATTCCCGGACTCTGATTCCCCACCTCTGATTCCCGACCTTTTATTCACGGCATCTGATTCCGGCCTCTGATTCCCGGCCTCTGATTCCCTGCTTCTGATTCTGATTCCCTGCCTCTGATTCCCCATTTCTGATTACGCACATCTAATTCCCTGCCTCTGATTCCCCAACTCTGATTCCCCATATCTGAATCCCCGCCTCTGTTTCCCCGCCTCTGTTTCCCCGCCTCTGATTCCCCACCTCTGATTCCCCAGCTCTGATTCTCCGCCTCAGATTCCCCGCATCTGATTCCCTGCATCTGATTCCCAGCCTCTGATTCCCTGCCTCTGATTCCCAACCTCTGATTCCCCACCTCTGATTCCCCATATCTGATTCCCCGCCTCTGTTTCCCCGCCTCTGATTCCCCGCCTCTGTTTCCCCATATCTGAATCCCCGCCTATATTTGCCCGCCTCTGATTCCCCGCCTCTGTTTCCCCATATCTGATTCCCCGCCTCTGAATCCCCAACTCTGATTCCCTGCCTCTAATTTCCCAGCCCTGATTCCCCGCCTCTGATTCCCCGTGTCTGATTTCCTGCCTCTGATTCCCCGCCTCTGATTACCCATGTCTGATTCACCGCCTCTGATTCCCCACCTCTGATTCCACATCTCTGATTCCGCACATCCGATTCCCTGCCTCTGATTCCCTGCCTCTGATTCACTGCCTCTGCTTCCCCAGCTCTGATTCCCCGCCTCTGATTCCCCGTGTCTTATCCCCTGCTTCTGATTCTGATTCCCTGCCTCTGATTCCCCATCTCTGATTCCGCACATCTGATTCCCTGCCTCTGACTCCCCACCTCTGATTCCCCATATCTGATTCCCCGCCTCTGTTTCCCCACCTCTGATTCCCCGCCTCTGTTTCCCCATATCTAAGTCCCCGCCTCTGATTCCCCAACTCTGATTCCCCACCTCTGATTCCCCAGCTCTGATTCCCCGCCTCTGATCCCCGCATCTGATTCCCTGCATCTGATTCCCAGCCTCTGATTCCCTGCCTCTGATTCCCAACCTCTGATTCCCCACCTCTGATTCCCCATATCTGATTCCCCGCCTCTGATTCCCCGTCTCTGATTCCCCGCCTCTGTTTCCCCATATCTGATTCCCCGCCTCTATTTGCCCACCTCTGATTCCCCACCTCTGTTTCCCCATATCTGATTCCCCGCCTCTGAATCCCCAAATCTGATTCCCTGCATCTAATTCCCCAGCTCTGATTCCCCGCCTCTGTTTCCCCATATCTAAGTCCCCGCCTCTGATTCCCCAACTCTGATTCCCCACCTCTGATTCCCCAGCTCTGATTCCCCGCCTCTGATCCCCGCATCTGATTCCCTGCATCTGATTCCCAGCCTCTGATTCCCTGCCTCTGATTCCCAACCTCTGATTCCCCACCTCTGATTCCCCATATCTGATTCCCCGCCTCTGATTCCCCGTCTCTGATTCCCCGCCTCTGTTTCCCCATATCTGATTCCCCGCCTCTATTTGCCCACCTCTGATTCCCCACCTCTGTTTCCCCATATCTGATTCCCCGCCTCTGAATCCCCAAATCTGATTCCCTGCATCTAATTCCCCAGCTCTGATTCCCCGCCTCTGATTCCCCATCTCTGATTCCCCGCCTCTGATTAACTGCCTCTGATTCCCGGCCTCTGATTTCCCGCATCTGATTCCCTGCCACTGATACCCCGCCCTGATTCCCCACCTCTGATTCCCCATATCTGATTCCCCGCCTCTGTTTCCCCGCCTCTGATTACCCGCCTCTGATTCCCCATATCTCATTCCCCGCCTCTGATTCCCCACCTCTGATTCCCCATCTCTGATTCCGCACATCCGATTCCCTGCCTCTGATTCCCCGCCTCTGATTCACTGCCTCTGATTCCCCAGATCTGATTCCCCGCCTCTGATTCCCCGCGTCTTATTCCCTGCTTCTGATTCTGATTCCCTGCCTCTGATTCCCCATCTCTGATTCCGCACATCTGATTCCCTGCCTCTGATTCCCCACCTCTGATTCCCCATATCTGATTCCCCGCCTCTGTTTCCCTGCCTCTGATTCCCCGCCTCTGTTTCCCATATCTAAGTCCCCGCCTCTGATTCCCCAACTTTGATTCCCCACCTCTGATTCCCCAGCTCTGATTACCCACCTCTGATTCCCCATATCTGATTCCCCGCCTCTGTTTCCCCGCCTCTGATTCCCCGCCACTGTTTCCCCATATCTGATTCCCCGCCTCTGAATCCCCAACTCTGATTCCCTGCATCTAATTCCCCAGCTCTGATTCCCCGCCTCTGATTCCCCGTGTCTGATTTCCTGCCTCTGATTCCCCGCTTCTGATTACCCATGTCTGATTCACCGCCTCTGATTCCCCTCCTCTGATTCCCCATCTCTGATTCCGCACATCCGATTCACAGCCTCTGATTCCCCATCTCTGATTCCCCACCTCTGATTCCCCAACTTTGATTCCCCACCTCTGATTCCCCAGCTCTGATTCCCCGCCTCTGATTCCCCGCATCTGATTCCCTGCATCTGATTCCCAGCCTCTGATTCCCTGCCTCTGATTCCCAAACTCTGATTCCCCACCTCTGATTCCCCATATCTGATTCCCCGCCTCTGTTTCCCCGCCTCTGATTCCCCGCCTCTGTTTCCCCATATCTGATTCCCCGCCTCTATTTGCCCGCCTCTGATTCCCCGCCTCTGTTTCCCCATATCTGATTACCCTCCTCTGAATCCCCAACTCTGATTCCCTGCCTCTAATTTCCCAGCTCTGATTCCCCGCCTCTGATTCCCCGTGTCTGATTTCCTGCCTCTGATTCCCCGCCTCTGATTACCCATGGCTGATTCACCGCCTCTGTTTCCCCACCTCTGATTCCCCATCTCTGATTCCGCACATCCGATTCACTGCCTTTGATTCCCCAGCTCTGATTCCCCGCCTCTGATTCCCCGCGTCTTATTCCCTGCTTCTGATTCTGATTCCCTGCCTCTGATTCCCCATCTCTGATTCTGCACATCTGATTCCCTGCCTCTGATTCCCCACCTCTGATTCCCCATATCTGATTCCCCGCCTCTGTTTCCCCGCCTCTGATTCCCCGCCTCTGTTTCCCCATAGCTAAGTCCCCGCCACTGATTCCCCAACTCTGATTCCCCACCTCTGATTCCCCAGCTCTGATTCCCCGCCTCTGATTCCCCGCATCTGATTCCCTGCATCTGATTCCCAGCCTCTGATTCCCTGCCTCTGATTCCCAACCTCTGATTCCCCACCTCTGATTCCCCATATCTGATTCCCCGCCTCTGTTTCCCCGCCTCTGATTCCCCGCCTCTGTTTCCCCATATCTGATTCCCCGCCTCTATTTCCCCGCCTCTGATTCCCCGCCTCTGATTCCCCATATCTGATTCCCCGCCTCTGATTCCCCGCGTCTGATTACCGGCCTCTGATTCCCCGCTCTGATTCCCCATCTCTGATTCACAACCTCTGATTCCCCACCTCTGATTCCCCATATCTGATTTGCTGCCTCTGTTTCCACGCCTCTGATTCCCCACCTCTGATTCCCCGCCTGTGATTCGCCAGCTATGATTCCCCGCCTCTGATTCCCCGCGTCTGATTCCCTGCCTCTGATTCCCCGCCTCTGATTCCACATCTCTGATTCACCACCTCTGATTCCCCGCGTCTGATACCCCGCCTCTGATTCCCCATCTCTGATTCCCCATCTCTGATTCCCCAATTCTGATTCCCCGCCTCTGATTCCCCAGCTCTGTTTCCTCGCCTCTGATTCCCTGCCTCTGATTCCCCATCTCTGATTCACCGTCTTTGATTCGCCACATCTGATTCCCCATATCTGATTCCCCGCCTCTGTTTCCCCGCCCCTGATTCCCCGCCTCTGTTTCCCCATATCTGATTCCCCGCCTCTGATTCCCAACTATGATTCCCCGCCTCTGATTCCCCAGCTCTGATTCCCTGCCTCTGATTCCCCGCGTTCTATTCCCTGCCACTGATTCCCCGCCTGTGATTCCCCATCTCTGATTCACCACCTCTGATTCCCCACCACTGATTCCCCATATCTAATTCCCCGCCTCTGTTTGCCCGCCTCTGATTCCCCGCCTCTGTTTCCCCATATCTGATTCCCCGCCTCTGATTCACCGCCTCTGATTCCCGGCCTCTGATTTCCCGCATCTGATTCCCTGCCACTGATACCCCGCCCCTGATTCCCCACCTCTGATTCCCCATTTCTGATTCCCCGCCTCTGTTTCCCCGCCTCTGATTCCCCGCCTCTGATTCCACATATCTCATTCCCCGCCTCTGAATCCCCATCTCTGATTCCCGGACTCTGATTCCCCACCTATGATTCCCGGCCTCTTATTCCCGGCATCTGATTCCGGCCTCTGATTCCCGGCCTCTTATTCCCTGCTTCTGATTCTGATTCCCTGCCTTTGATTCCCCATCTCTGATTCCGCACATCTGATTCCCTGCCTCTGATTCCCCACCTCTGATTCCCCATATCTGATTCCCCGCCTCTGTTTCCCCGCCTCTGATTCCCCGCCTCTGTTTCCCAATATCTAAGTCCCCGCCTCTGATTCCCCAACTCTGATTCCCCACCTCTGATTCCCCAGCTCTGATTCCCCGCCTCTGATTCCCCGCATCTGATTCCCTGCATCTGATTCCAAGCCTCTGATTCCCTGCCTCTGATTCCCAAACTCTGATTCCCCACCTCTGATTCCCCATATCTGATTCCCCGCCTCTGTTTCCCCGCCTCTGATTCCCCGCCTCGGTTTCACCATATCTGATTCCCGGCCTCTGATTCCCCGCCTCTGATTCCCCGCCTCTGATTCCTTGCCTCAGATTCCCCATCTCCGATTCCGCACATCTGATTCACTGCCTCTGATTCCCCGCCTCTGATTCCCCGCCTCTGATTCCCTGCCTCTGATTCCCAACCTCTGATTCCCCACCTCTGATTCCCCATGTTTGATTCCCCGCCTCTGTTTCCCCGCCTCTGATTCCCCGCCTCTGATTCCCCAACTCTAATTCCCGGCCTCTGATTCCCCGCCCCTGTTTCCCCATATCTGATTCCCCGCCTCTGATTCGCCAACTCTGATTCCCCGCCTCTGATTCCCCAGCTCTGATTCCCCGCCTCTGATTCCCCGTGTTTGATTCCCTGCCTCTGATTCCCCGCCTCTGATTCCCCATCTCTGATTCACCGCATTTGATTCGCCACCTCTGATTCCCCATATCTGATTCCTCGCCTCTGTTTCCCCGCCTCTGATTACCCACCTCTGATTCTCCATATCTCATTCAGCGCCTCTGAATCCCCATCTCTGATTCCCGGACTCTGATTCACCACCTCTGATTCCCCGCGTCTGATACCCCGCCTCTGATTCCCCATCTCTGATTCCCCATCTCTGATTCCCCAATTCTGATTCCCCGCCTCTGATTCCCCAGCTCTGTTTCCTCGCCTCTGATTCCCTGCCTCTGATTCCCCATCTCTGATTCACCGTCTTTGATTCGCCACATCTGATTCCCCATATCTGATTCCCCGCCTCTGTTTCCCCGCCCCTGATTCCCCGCCTCTGTTTCCCCATATCTGATTCCCCGCCTCTGATTCCCAACTATGATTCCCCGCCTCTGATTCCCCAGCTCTGATTCCCTGCCTCTGATTCCCCGCGTTCTATTCCCTGCCACTGATTCCCCGCCTGTGATTCCCCATCTCTGATTCACCACCTCTGATTCCCCACCACTGATTCCCCATATCTAATTCCCCGCCTCTGTTTGCCCGCCTCTGATTCCCCGCCTCTGTTTCCCCATATCTGATTCCCCGCCTCTGATTCACCGCCTCTGATTCCCGGCCTCTGATTTCCCGCATCTGATTCCCTGCCACTGATACCCCGCCCCTGATTCCCCACCTCTGATTCCCCATTTCTGATTCCCCGCCTCTGTTTCCCCGCCTCTGATTCCCCGCCTCTGATTCCACATATCTCATTCCCCGCCTCTGAATCCCCATCTCTGATTCCCGGACTCTGATTCCCCACCTATGATTCCCGGCCTCTTATTCCCGGCATCTGATTCCGGCCTCTGATTCCCGGCCTCTTATTCCCTGCTTCTGATTCTGATTCCCTGCCTTTGATTCCCCATCTCTGATTCCGCACATCTGATTCCCTGCCTCTGATTCCCCACCTCTGATTCCCCATATCTGATTCCCCGCCTCTGTTTCCCCGCCTCTGATTCCCCGCCTCTGTTTCCCAATATCTAAGTCCCCGCCTCTGATTCCCCAACTCTGATTCCCCACCTCTGATTCCCCAGCTCTGATTCCCCGCCTCTGATTCCCCGCATCTGATTCCCTGCATCTGATTCCAAGCCTCTGATTCCCTGCCTCTGATTCCCAAACTCTGATTCCCCACCTCTGATTCCCCATATCTGATTCCCCGCCTCTGTTTCCCCGCCTCTGATTCCCCGCCTCGGTTTCACCATATCTGATTCCCGGCCTCTGATTCCCCGCCTCTGATTCCCCGCCTCTGATTCCTTGCCTCAGATTCCCCATCTCCGATTCCGCACATCTGATTCACTGCCTCTGATTCCCCGCCTCTGATTCCCCGCCTCTGATTCCCTGCCTCTGATTCCCAACCTCTGATTCCCCACCTCTGATTCCCCATGTTTGATTCCCCGCCTCTGTTTCCCCGCCTCTGATTCCCCGCCTCTGATTCCCCAACTCTAATTCCCGGCCTCTGATTCCCCGCCCCTGTTTCCCCATATCTGATTCCCCGCCTCTGATTCGCCAACTCTGATTCCCCGCCTCTGATTCCCCAGCTCTGATTCCCCGCCTCTGATTCCCCGTGTTTGATTCCCTGCCTCTGATTCCCCGCCTCTGATTCCCCATCTCTGATTCACCGCATTTGATTCGCCACCTCTGATTCCCCATATCTGATTCCTCGCCTCTGTTTCCCCGCCTCTGATTACCCACCTCTGATTCTCCATATCTCATTCAGCGCCTCTGAATCCCCATCTCTGATTCCCGGACTCTGATTCCCCACCTCTGATTCCCGGCCTCTTATTCCCAGCATCTGATTCCAGGCCTCTGATTCCCGGCCTCTGATTCCCCGCTTCTGATTCTGATTCCCTGCCTCTGATTCCCCATCTCTGATTCCGCACATCTGATTTCCTGCCTCTGATTCCCCACCTCTGATTCCCCATATCTGATTCCCCACCTCTGTTTCCCCGCCTCTGATTCCCCGCCTCTGTTTCCCCATATCTAATTCCCCACCTCTGATGCACCAACTCTGATTCCCCGTCTCTGATTCCCCAGCTCTGATTCCCCGCCTCTGATTCCCCGCATCCGATTCCCCATATCTGATTCCCCGCCTCCGTTTCCCCATATCTGATTCCCCGCCTCTGATTCCCAACTATGATTCCCCGCCTCTGATACCCCAGCTCTGATTCCCTGCCTGATTCTCGGCGTTCTATTCCCTGCCTCTGATTCCCCACCTCTGATTCCCCATATCTAATTCCCCGCCTCTGTTTGCCCGCCTCTGATTCCCCGCCTCTGTTTCCCCATATCTGATTCCCCGCCTCTGAATACCCAACTCTGATTCCCTGCCTCTGATTCCCCAGCTCTGATTCCCCGCCTTTGATTCCCCCCGTCTGATTCCCAGCCTCTGAATCCCCGTGTCTGATATCCTGCCTCTGATTCCCCGCCTCTGATTCCTCATCTCAGATTCACCGCCTCTGATTCCCCACCTCTGATTCCCCATCTCTGATTCCGCACATCCGATTCCCTGCCTCTGATTCCCCGACTCTGATTCCCCACCTCTGATTCCCCAGCTCTGATTCCCCGCCTCTGATTCCCCAACTCTGATTCCCCGCCTCTGATAACCCAGCTCTGATTCCCCGCCTCTGATTCCCCGTGTTTGATTCCCTGCCTCTGATTCCCCGCCTCTGATTCCCCATCTCTGATTCACCGCCTTTGATTCGCCACCTCTGATTCCCCATATCTGATTCCTCGCCTCTGTTTCCCAGCCTCTGATTCCCCGCCTCTGATTCCCCATATCTCATTCCCCGCCTCTGATTCCCCATCTCTGATTCCCGGACTCTGATTCCCCACCTCTGATTCCCGGCCTCTTATTCCCGGCATCAGATTCCGGCCTCTGATTCCTGGCCTCTGATTCCCTGCTTCTGATTCTGATTCCCTGCCTCTGATTCCCCATTTCTGATTCCGCACATCTAATTCCCTGCCTCTGATTCCCCACCTCTGATTCCCCATATCTGATTCCCCGCCTCTGTTTCCCCGCCTCTGATTCCCCGCCTCTGTTTCCCCATATCTAAGACCCCGCCTCTGATTCCCCAACTCTGATTCCCCACCTCTGATTCCCCAGCTCTGATTACCCACCTCTGATTCCCCATATCTGATTCCCCGCCTCTGTTTCCCCGCCTCTGATTCCACGCCACTGTTTCCCCATATCTGATTCCCCGCCTCTGAATCCCCAACTCTGACTCCCTGCATCTAATTCCCCAGCTCTGATTCCCCGCCTCTGATTCCCCGTGTCTGATTTCCTGCCTCTGATTCCCCGCCTCTGATTACCCATGTCTGATTCACCGCCTCTGATTCCCCACCTCTGATTCCCCATCTCTGATTCCGCACATCCGATTCCCAGCCTCTGGTTCCCCATCTCTGATTCCCCGCCTCTGATTCCCCAACTTTGATTCCCCACCTCCGATTCCCCAGCTCTGATTCCCCGCCTCTGATTACCCGTGTTTGATTCCCTGCCTCTGATTCCCCGCCTCTGATTATCCATCTCTGATTCACCGCCTTTGATTCGCCACATCTGATTCCCCATATCTGATTCCTCGCCTCTGTTTACCCGCCTCTGATTCCCCGCCTCTGATTCCCCATATCTCATTCCGCGCCTCTGATTCCCCATCTCTGATTCCCGGACTCTGATTCCCCACCTCCGATTCCCGGCCTCTGATTCCCTGCTTCTGATTCTGATTCCCTGCCTCTGATTCCCCATCTCTGATTCCGCACATCTAATTCCCTGCCTCTGATTCCCCACCTCTGATTCCCCATATATGATTCCCCGCCTCTGTTTCCCCATATCTAAGTCCCCGCCTCTGATTCCCCAACTTTGATTCCCCACCTCTGATTCCCCAGCTCTGATTCCCCGCCTCTGATTCCCCGCATCTGATTCCCTGCATCTGATTCCCAGCCTCTGATTCCCTGCCTCTGATTCTCAACCTCTGATTCCCCACCTCTGATTCCCCGCCTCTGATTCCCCGCCTCTGATTCCCCATCTCTGATTCACCGCCTTTGATTCGCCACCTCTGATTCCCCATATCTGATTCCTCGCCACTGTTTCACCGCCTCTGATTCCCCGCCTCTGATTCCCCATATCTCATTCCCCGCCTCTGATTCGCCAGCTATGATTCCCCGCCTCTGATTCCCAGCGTCTGATTCCCTGCCTCTGATTCCCCGCCTCTGATTCCACATCTCTGATTCACCACCTCTGATTCCCCGCGTTTGATTCCCCGCCTCTGATTCCCCATCTCTGATTCCCCATCTCTGATTCCCCAATTCTGATTCCCCGCCTCTGATTCCCCATATCTCATTCCCCGCCTCTGATTCCCCATCTCTGATTCCCGGACTCTGATTCCCCACCTCTGATTCCCGACCTTTTATTCCCGGCATCTGATTCCGGCCTCTGATTCCCGGCCTCTGATTCCCTGCTTCTGATTCTGATTCCCTGCCTCTGATTCCCCATTTCTGATTCCACACATCTAATTCCCTGCCTCTGATTCCCCAACTCTGATTCCCCATATCTGAATCCCCGCCTCTGTTACCCCGTCTCTGATTCCCCGCCTCTGTTTCCCCATATCTAAGACCCCGCCTCTGATTCCCCAACTTTGATTCCCCACCTCTGATTCCCCAGCTCTGATTCCCCGCTTCTGATTCCCCGCATCTGATTCCCTGCGTCTGATTCCCAGCCTCTGATTCCCTGCATCTGATTCCCAACCTCTGATTCCCCACCTCTGATTCCCCATATCTGATTCCCCGCCTCTGTTTCCCCGCCTCTGATTCCCCGCCTCTGTTTCCCCATATCTGATTCCCCGCCTCTGAATCCCCAACTCTGATTCCCTGCCTCTAATTTCACAGCCCTGATTCCCCGCCTCTGATTCCCCGTGTCTGACTTCCTGCCTCTGATTCCCCGCCTCTGATTACCCATGTCTGATTCACCGCCTCTGATTCCCCACCTCTGATTCCACATCTCTGATTCCGCACATCCGATTCCCTGCCTCTGATTCCCTGCCTCTGATTCACTGCCTCTGCTTCCCCAGCTCTGATTCCCCGCCTCTGATTCCCCGTGTCTTATCCCCTGCTTCTGATTCTGATTCCCTGCCTCTGATTCCCCATCTCTGATTCCCCATATCTGATTCCCCGCCTCTGTTTCCCCGCCTCTGATTCCCCGCCTCTGTTTCCCCATATCTAAGTCCCTGCCTCTGATTCCCTGCCTCTGATTCACTGCCTCTGCTTCCCCAGCTCTGATTCCCCGCCTCTGATTCCCCGCGTCTTATTCCCTGCTTCTGATTCTGATTCCCTGCCTCTGATTCCCCATCTCTGATTCTGCACATCTGATTCCCTGCCTCTGATTCCCCATATCTGATTCCCCGCCTCTGAATCCCCATCTGTGATTCCCGGCCTCTTATTACCAGCATCTGATTCCAGGCCTCTGATACCCGGCCTCTGATTCCCCGCTTCTGATTCTGATTCCCTGCCTCTGATTCTCCATCTCTGATTCCGCACATCTGATTCCCTGCCTCTGATTCCCCACCTCTGATTCCCCATATCTGATTCCCCGCCTCTGTTTCCCCGCCTCTGATTCCCCGCCTCTGTTTCCCCATATCGAATTCCCCACCTCTGATGCACCAACTCTGATTCCCCGCCTCTGATTCCCCAGCTCTGATTCCCCGCCTCTGATTCCCCGCATCCGATTTCCCATATCTGATTCCCCGCCTCTGTTTCCCCGCCTCTGATTCCCCGCCTCTGTTTCCCCATATCTGATTCCCCGCCTCTGATTCCCAACTATGATTCCCCGCCTCTGATTCCCCGCGTTCTATTCCCTGCCTCTGATTCCCCGCCTCTATTTGCCCACCTCTGATTCCCCACCTCTGTTTCCCCATATCTGATTCCCCGCCACTGAATCCCCAACTCTGATTCCCTGCATCTAATTCCCCAGCTCTGATTCCCCGCCTCTGATTCCCCGTGTCTGATTTCCTGCCTCTGATTCCCCGCCTCTGATTACCCATGTCTGATTCACCGCCTCTGATTCCCCACCTCTGATTCCCTATCTCTGATTCCGCACATCCGATTCCCTGCCTCTGAATCCCCGCCTCTGATTCACCGCCTCTGATTCCCGGCCTCTGATTTCCCGCCTCTGATTCCCTGCCACTGATACCCCGCCCCTGATTCCCCACCTCTGAATCCCCATATCTGATTCCCCGCCTCTGTTTCCCCACCTCTGATTCCCCGCCTCTGATTCCCCATATCTCATTCCCCGCCTCTGAATCCCCATCTCTGATTCCCGGACTCTGATTCCCCACCTCTGATTCCCGGCCTCTTATTCCCGGCATCTGATTCCGGCCTCTGATTCCCGGCCTCTGATTCCCTGCTTCTGATTCTGATTCCCTGCCTTTGATTCCCCATCTCTGATTCCGCACATCTGATTCCCTGCCTCTGATTCCCAACCTCTGAATCCCCATATCTGATTCCCCACCTCTGTTTCCCCGCCTCTGATTCCACACCTCTGTTTCCCAATATCTAAGTCCCCGCCTCTGATTCCCCAACTCTGATTCCCCACCTCTGATTCCCCAGCTCTGATTCCCCGCCTCTGATTCCCCGCATCTGATTCCCTGCATCTGATTCCAAGCCTCTGATTCCCTGCCTCTGATTCCCAAACTCTGATTCCCCACCTCTGATTCCCCATATCTGATTCCCCGCCTCTGTTTCCCCGCCTCTGATTCCCCGCCTCTGTTTACCCATATCTAATTCCCCACCTCTGATGCACCAACTCTGATTCCCCGCCTCTGATTCCCCAGCTCTGATTCCCCGCCTCCGATTCCCCGCATCCGATTCCCCATATCTGATTCCCCGCCTCTGTTTCCCCGCCTCTGATTCCCCGCCTCTGTTTCCCCGCCTCTGATTCCCAACTATGATTCCCCGCCTCTGATTCCCCAGCTCTGATTCCCTGCCTCTGATTCCCCGCGTTCTATTCCCTGCCTCTGATTCCCCGCCTGTGATTCCACATTGTCTGATTCACTACCTATGATTCCCCACCTCTGATTCCCCATATCTAATTCCCCGCCTCTGTTTGCCCGCCTCTGTATCCCCGCCTCCGTTTCCCCATATCTGATTCCCCGCCTCTGAATCCCCAACTCTGATTCCCTACCTCTGATTCCCCAGCTCTGATTCCCCGCCTTTGATTCCCCCCGTCTGATTCCCAGCCTCTGAATCCCCGTGTCTGATATCCTGCCTCTGATTCCCCGCCTCTGATTCCCCATCTCAGATTCACCGCCTCTGATTCCCCACCTCTGATTCCCCATCTCTGATTCCGCACATCCGATTCCCTGCCTCTGATTCCCCGACTCTGATTCCCCACCTCTGATTCCCCCGCTCTGATTCCCCGCCTCTGATTCCCCAACTCTGATTCCCCGCCTCTGATAACCCAGCTCTGATTCCCCGCCTCTGATTCCCCGTGTTTGATTCCCTGCCTCTGATTCCCCGCCTCTGATTCCCCATCTCTGATTCACCGCCTTTGATTCGCCACCTCTGATTCCCCATATCTGATTCCTCGCCTCTGTTTCCCCGCCTCTGATTCCCCGCCTCTGATTCACCATATCTCATTCCCCGCCTCTGATTCCCCATCTCTGATTCCCGGACTCAGATTCCCCACCTCTGATTCCCGGCCTCTTATTCCCGGCATCTGATTCCGGCCTCTGATTCCCGGCCTCTGATTCCCCATTTCTGATTCCGCACATCTAATTCCCTGCCTCTGATTCCCCACCTCTGATTCCCCATATCTGAATCCGCTCCTCTGTTTCCCCGCCTCTGATTCCCCGCCTCTGTTTCCCCATATCTAAGTCCACGCCTCTGATTCTCCAACTTTGATTCCCCACCTCTGATTCCCTAGCTCTGATTCCCCGCCTCTGATTCCCCGCATCTGATTCCCTGCATCTGATTCCCAGCCTCTGATTCCCTGCCTCTGATTCCCAACCTCTGATTCCCCACCTCTGATTCCCCATATCTGATTCCCCGCCTCTGTTTCCCCGCCTCTGATTCCCCACCTCTGTTTCCCCATATCTGATTCCCCGCCTCTATTTGCCCGCCTCTGATTCCCCGCCTCTGTTTCCCCATAACTGATTCCCCGCCTCTGAATCCCCAACTCTGATTCCCTGCCTCTAATTTCCCAGTTCTGATTCCCCGCCTCTGATTCCCCGTGTCTGATTTCCTGCCTCTGATACACCGCCTCTGATTACCCATGTCTGATTCACCGCCTCTGATTCCCCACCTCTGATTCCCCATCTCTGATTCCGCACATCCGATTCCCTGCCTCTGATTCCCCGCCTCTGATTCACTGCCTCTGATTCCCCAGCTCTGATTCCCCGCCTCTGATTCCCCACCTCTGATTCCCCATATCTGATTCCCCGCCTCTGTTTCCCCGCCTCTGATTCCCCGCCTCTGTTTCCCATATCTAAGTCCCCGCCTCTGATTCCCCAACTTTGATTCCCCACCTCTGATTCCCCAGCTCTGATTACCCACCTCTGATTCCCCATATCTGATTCCCCGCCTCTGTTTCCCCGCCTCTGATTCCCCGCCACTGTTTCCCCATATCTGATTCCCCGCCTCTGAATCCCCAACTCTGATTCCCTGCATCTAATTCCCAAGCTCTGATTCCCCGCCTCTGATTCCCCATGTCTGATTTCCTGCCTCTGATTCCCCGCTTCTGATTACCCATGTCTGATTCACCGCCTCTGATTCCCCACCTCTGATTCCCCATCTCTGATTCCGCACATTCGATTCCCAGCCTCTGATTCCCCATATCTGATTCCCCACCTCTGATTCCCCAACTTTGATTCCCCACCTCTGATTCCACAGCTCTGATTCCCCGCCTCTGATTCCCCGCATCTGATTCCCTGCATCTGAACCCAGCCTCTGATTCCCTGCCTCTGATTCCCAAACTCTGATTCCCCACCTCTGATTCCCCATATCTGATTCCCCGCCTCTGTTTCCCCGCCTCTGATTCCCCGCCTCTGTTTCCCCATATCTGATTCCCCGCCTCTATTTGCCCGCCTCTGATTCCCCGCCTCTGTTTCCCCATATCTGATTACCCGCCTCTGAATCCCCAACTCTGATTCCCTGCCTCTAATTTCCCAGCTCTGATTCCCCGCCTCTGAATCCCCGTGTCTGATTTCCTGCCTCTGATTCCCCGCCTCTGATTACCCATGTCTGATTCACCGCCTCTGATTCCCCACCTCTGATTCCCCATCTCTGATTCCGCACATCCGATTCACTGCCTTTGATTCCCCAGCTCTGATTCCCCGCCTCTGATTCCCCGCGTCTTATTCCCTGCTTCTGATTCTGATTCCCTGCCTCTGATTCCCCATCTCTGATTCCCCATCTCTGATTCACCGCCTTTGATTCGCCACCTCTGATTCCCCATATCTAATTCCCCGCCTCTGTTTGCCCGCCCCTGATTCCCCGCCTCCGTTTCCCCATATCTGATTCCCCGCCTCTGAATCCCCAACTCTGATTCCCTACCTCTGATTCCCCAGCTCTGATTCCCCGCCTTTGATTCCCCCCGTCTGATTCCCAGCCTCTGAATCCCCGTGTCTGATATCCTGCCTCTGATTCCCCGCCTCTGATTCCCCATCTCAGATTCACCGCCTCTGATTCCCCACCTCTGATTCCCCATCTCTGATTCCGCACATCCGATTCCCTGCCTCTGATTCCCCGACTCTGATTCCCCACCTCTGATTCCCCAGCTCTGATTCCCCGTGTTTGATCCCCTGCCTCTGATTCCCCGCCTCTGATTCCCCATCTCTGATTCACCGCCTTTGATTCGCCACCTCTGATTCCCCATATCTGATTCCTCGTCACTGTTTCCCCGCCTCTGATTCCCCGCCTCTGATTCCCCATATCTCATTCCCCGCCTCTGATTCCCCATCTCTGATTCCCGGACTCTGATTCCCCACCTCTGATTCCCGACCTTTTATTCCCGGCATCTGATTCCGGCATCTGATTCCCGGCCTCTGATTCCCTGCTTCTGATTCTGATTCCCTGCCTTTGATTCCCCATCTCTGATTCCGCACATCTGATTCCCTGCCTCTGATTCCCCACCTCTGATTCCCCATATCTGATTCCCCGCCTCTATTTCCCCGCCTCTGATTCCCCGCCTCTGTTTCCCCATATCTAAGTCCCCGCCTCTGATTCCCCAACTCTGATTCCCCACCTCTGATTCCCCAGCTCTGATTCCCCGCCTCTGATCCCCGCATCTGATTCCCTGCATCTGATTCCCAGCCTCTGATTCCCTGCCTCTGATTCCCAACCTCTGATTCCCCACCTCTGATTCCCCATATCTGATTCCCCGCCTCTGTTTCCCCGTCTCTGATTCCCCGCCTCTGTTTCCCCATATCTGATTCTGCGCCTCTATTTGCCCACCTCTGATTCCCCACCTCTGTTTCCCCATATCTGATTCCCCGCCACTGAATCCCCAACTCTGATTCCCTGCATCTAATTCCCCAGCTCTGATTCCCCGCCTCTGATTCCCCGTGTCTGATTTCCTGCCTCTGATTCCCCGCCTCTGATTACCCATGTCTGATTCACCGCCTCTGATTCCCCACCTCTGATTCCCTATCTCTGATTCCCCGCCTCTGATTCCCCGCCTCTGATTCGCCAGCTATGATTCCCCGCCTCTGATTCCCCGCATCTGATTCCCTGCCTCTGATTCCCCGCCTCTGATTCCACATCTCTGATTCACCACCTCTAATTCATTGCGTCTGATTCCCCGCCTCTGATTCCCCATCTCTGATTCCCCATCTCTGATTCCCCAATTCTGATTCACCGCCTCTGATTCCCCAGCTATGTTTCCTCGCCTCTGATTCACGGCCTCTGATTCCCTGCTTCTGATTCTGATTCCCTGACTCTGATTCCCCATCTCTGATTCCGCACATCTAATTCCCTGCCTCTGATTCCCCACCTCTGATTCCCCATATCTGATTCCCCGCCTCTGTTTCCCCGCCTCTGATTCCCCGCCTCTGTTTCCCCATATCTAAGTCCCCGCCTCTGATTCCCCAACTTTGATTCCCCACCTCTGATTCCCCAGCTCTGATGGCCCGCCTCTGATTCCCCGCATCTGATTCCCTGCATCTGATTCCCAGGCTCTGATTCCCTGCCTCTGATTCCCAAACTCTGATTCCCCACCTCTGATTCCCCATATCTGATTCCCCGCCTCTGTTTCCCCGCCTCTGATTCCCAGCCTCTGTTTCCCCATATCTGATTCCCCGCCTCTATTTGCCTGCCTCTGATTCCCCGCCTCTGTTTCCCCATATCTGATTACCCGCCTCTGAATCCCCAACTCTGATTCCCTCCCTCTAATTTCCCAGCTCTGATTCCCCGCCTCTGATTCCCCGTGTCTGATTTCCTGCCTCTGATTCCCCGCCTCTGATTACCCATGTCTGATTCACCGCCTCTGATTCCCCAACTCTGATTCCCCATCTCTGATTCCGCACATCCGATTCACTGCCTCTGATTCCCCAGCTCTGATTCCCCGCCTCTGATTCCCCGCGTCTTATTCCCTGCTTCTGATTCTGATTCCCTGCCTCTGATTCCCCATCTCTGATTCTGCACATCTGATTCCCTGCCTCTGATTCCCCACCTCTGATTCCCCATATCTGATTCCCCGCCTCTGAATCCCCATCTCTGATTCCCGGACTCTGATTCCCCACCTCTGATTCCCGGCCTCTTATTACCAGCATCTGATTCCAGGCCTCTG